>NC_092816.1:19727500-20470833 GCF_023375885.2 Dermacentor andersoni | reverse complement strand
CTCTCACTCTTTTGCAGTTTCAGAAAGTTGACTTGAATATGGTCAAGCCACAGTCAAACCCATCAAACTGAATATTTTGTTATATATTGAAGCTGCAATGCTTTGTAGTGCAAGTAATATTATGTGTTCCTGTAGCACTTTGTTTGCTGGTATGTTGGGTATTTGTGCTTTCAATAGGATTATGATGGAGATTTAGTTCATAATAAGAGCTCATGCAGTCATTTTCCGCTGTTATGAGAGCCAAATTCTCCTATATATCAGTGAAGCTACATTTGTGGACTTTGCTGTCTCAGAACTTCAAAATTTTCGCCAGTTGTAAAATATTTCATAACCTTACCAAATTTTTTTTTTCCATAAGGCGCTAATATTTTGCGTTCTGTGCAGTGGAATCATCAAATAGTTTGAGCAGGCATTTAGTAGGAGCATTTCTGTCCAGTATTTTCTTGAATCCTGTGTAGAAATTGTGCAATATTTGCTAAAGGAAAAATTTATGCAGCTTCAATGTACATGTTGGAATCTGTGTGAAGCAAAGCTTTAGTGCAGTGGCTAATAAAATGCTTTTTAAGTGAATGTAGTGCACACAATTGGACAATATGGGCATATACCCAATAGCCCGAAATGGGATAGCTCATTTACAAGAAACTTAAGGAAATCAAAGAAGCCATTGAATGTCATGTGCGATTCCATTAACAGGCCTGTGTGCCTCAAGTATACTTGTTAGACGACATTGTATGTACAGGTTTTACGTAGTGATTTATTATTTTATTAGGGAAAACAGGTATGCACATTGGTACTACCTTGTCAGTCGAAATTTTGCGCTATATACATGACCTGTCATGTTTATATATACACAACCTACGACACTGCAACCCACCCTTTGCATTTCATCATCATCCGCCGCAGCCCGTTTTATGTCCACTGCAGGATAAAGGACTGTCTTTGCGATCTCGAATTACTCCTGTCCTGCGCCAACCGATTCCAACTAGCACCCGCGAATTTCTTCATTTCATCGCTCCCAGTAGTCTTCTGCCGTCCTTGACTGCGTTTCCCTTCTCTTGGTACCTATTCTGTAACCCTAATGGTCCAACAGTTATTTTGCCAGCGCATTACATGACCTGCCCAGCTCCATCTTTTTCTCTTGATGTCAATTAGAATATTGTCTATACTCGTTTGCTCTCTGATCCAGACCGCTCTCTTTCTGTCTCTTAACGTTATGCCTAGCAATCTTCGTTCTATTGCTCTTTGCGTGGTCCTTAACTTGTTCTCAAGCTTCTTTGTCAGTCTGCAAGTCTCTGCCCCATATGTCAGCACTGGTAAAATGCACTGATTGTACACCTTCATTTTCAATGATAATGGTAAGCTTCCAGTCAGGAGCTGGCAATGTCTGCCGTATGCGATCCAACCCATTTTTATTCTTCTGTGAATTTCCTTCTCATGATCATGGTTCCCTGTGATTAATTGACCTAGGTAGACATACTCCTTTGAGGCCGACTGGTGATCCTGAACTTTTGTTCCTTTGCCCGGCTATTCATCATTATTTTTGTCTTCTCTGCATATCAATCTTCAATCCCACTCTTACACTCTCTCTGCTAAGATCTTCAATCATTTGTTATAACTCATCTGCATTGTTGCTAAATAGAACAATGTCATTGGCAAACCGAATGTTGTCGAGATATTCACCATCAATCCTTACTCGTAAGCCTTCCCAGTTTAATAGCTTGAAGACTTCTTCCAAGCACGCAGTGAATAGCATTGGAGAGATTGTGTCTCCCTGTCTGACCCTTTTCTTTATAGGTATCTTCCTGCTTTTCTTGTTGAGAATCAGGGTAGCTGTGGAATCTCTGCAGATATTTTTGAAGATATTTACGTAAGTTTCCTGTACTCCTTGATTAAGTAATGCCTCTATGACTGCTTGTATCTCTACTGAATCAAATGCCTTTTCTTAATCTATGAAAGCCATATAGAGAGGCTTATTGTACTCTGTGGATTTCTCAATAACCTGATTAATGACATGGATGTGATCCATTGTAGAGTATCTCTTCCTGAAGCCAGTCTGCTCCCTTGGTTGACTAAAGTCCAGCGTTGCCCTTATTCTATTAGAGATTATTTTGGTAAATATTTTATATAATGCTGGGAGTAAGCTAATGGGCCTATACTTTTTCAATTTTTAATGTCTCCCTTTTTGTGGATTAGTATAATGTTTGCATTCTTCCAGTTTTCTGGGACCCTTGCAATTGATAAACGCTTCATATGAAGAGCCACCAGTTTTCCAAGCATTGTCTCCTGCATCTTTGATTAAATCGACTGTTATTCTATCTTCTACCGCTCTTCCTCGTTTCATGTCTTGCCAAGGCCCTTCTGACCTCATCGCTAGTTATAGCAGAAGTTTCTGTATCCTGTTCAGTACTGTTTGTAATTGAAGTATCAAGACTCCTCCGGGTACTGTACAGGTCAGCATAGAGTTCTTCCGCTGCTTTTACTATAATTCAAGATTGCTGATGATATTACCTTGCTTATCTTTTAGTGCATACATCTTGGTTTATCCTAAGCCAAGTTTCTTCCTCACCAATTTCAAGCTGCGTCCATTTGTTACGGCTTCTTCAGCCTTTCTCACGTTATAGTTTCGAATATCACTTATCTTCGCCTTGTTGATGAATTTTGACAGTTCCGCGAATTCTATCTTATCTCTTGAGTTGGACACTCATTCTTTGTCGTTGCTTTATTAGGTCCTTTGTTACTTGGGAGAGCTTGCTTACTGGTTGCCTTGGTGCCTTGCCTCCCATTTCAATTGCTGCCTCTGAAGCCAGCCTAGTCACGGTTGCATTCATTATCTCTATGTCATCTTCATCTCTCTGTTCTAAGGCTGCATATTAGTTTGCAAGTACCAGCCTGAATTTGTCTGCTTTTACCCTTACTGCCTCTAGGTTGACCTGTTTCTTCTTGACCAATTTTACTTTCTCTCTTCAAATTGAGGCGAATCCTAGCCCTCGCTAAACTATGATCACTGCACTTTAGCCTACCTATCACTTCTACATCCTGCACTATGCTGGGATCAGCAGAAAGTATGAAGTCAATTTCATTTCTTGTTTCACCGTTAGCGCTTTTCCAGGTCCACTTTCTGTTGCTACGCTTCCTGAAAAAGGTGTTCGTTATTCGAAGCTTATTCCTTTCTACGAATTCTACCAGCATCTCTCCTCTAGCGTTCCTAGAATCGACGCCGTAGTTGCCAATTGCTTGTTCACCAGCCTGCTTTCCCCCCACTTTTGCATTGAAGTCGCCCATTAATACAGTATACTGAGTTTGCACTTTTCTGATCGCTAATTCAACATCTTCATAAAACTGATCGACTTCCTCATCATTGTGACTGGATGTTGGAGCGTAGGCTCATACTACCTTTAATCTATACCTCTTATTAAGTTCAATTACGACTACAGCTACCCTCCCATTAATGCTGTAGAATTCGTCAATGTTGCCCGCTATGTCCTTATGGATTAGGAATCCTACCCCGTAATGCTTGTTACTGGGAGACCTCTGTAGCAGAGGACATGTCCGTTATTCAGCAATGTATAAGCCTCACCAGTTCTAATCTCACTAAGGCCAGTGATATCCCAAACAATGTCTGATAGTTCCTCCAAGAGTACTGCTAACCTAGGCTCACTTGGCAGAATTCGGCAATTAAAGGTTGACAGGGTCAGTTTTCATCGGTGACCTGCTGTCCGGACCCAGAGATTCTTAGCAGCCTCTGCTGCATTGCAGGTCTGACTGCCGCCTTGGTCAGATGCTCCGCAGCTGCTGGGGACTGAGGGCTATGGGTTTATTGAAGGAATCATTTGGGAGGTAGTGGCCGAATACTGCACCAGGGAGGCCAATTTCTGTTCTGATGAGGGAGTGTCTTTGTTGAAGCTTAGTGGACCTTCCAAATTTGGTTTTACCTGGATTAGTATAGCCCCACTCGCTCTCAGCATCTTTTGCCAGTGTCAGGCGTGTCACTCCAAGCCTGCAGATGTAGTGCACTGAAGGAGGTGAATTTCAAGCTCACCATTGCCAAATTAAAAAAAAAAAAAAAAACTTTACAGCAGGATTTTAACTTTCGACTACGGCAACCCAGCATTCCACATAGCTCAGTCAGATAATCCCATAGGCGGCGAGGCTGCCTTATCACCGACAAGTACAGCCCAGGGGGCCCTACTTGCCTAAAAACTTATTGATGTATGCGGGATAGATGTGTTTTCCTGATCACGATGGGTAACTCAATATAGAATGATTTCTAAATGGCTCTGGCCTCATATTTCCGGAATCGCATGTGGTGCAGACAGCCGTGAACTCGGCTATATAGGCAAACTCTACAGGCGTACCGACAACCTTTCACAGTTGGGAATACATGCTCGTGATCTTCAGGAGTACAAACAGAAACCCGCGAAAATGAATATAAGTGCAAATGTAGATGGACGCAAACCACAACTTTTTTTTTGCATCTATTTCCCTCTAAACCTGAACCAAGGACCACACTTTAACTTCCCTTACTCTCGTCTCCCTCCATAATGCAAATGTTTTCACCCTTTCTGTGCTGCAATGAATCTTCTCTCCTTTCTGCTGGAGGACTCAGCATGTTGCTGCTTGCGGTGACACACCAACGAAATGCGAAGCCTGAGGAATAAATCTCTGAAGAACTTGGTTGTTTGTGTAGCTGGAGACACACCAACCAGAGCATTGTGAACAGAGCTGTCACTGCCAAAAAGTTGTGTAGAGTTGGAAGCATTTCACCATTATGCAGTCAATCCTCAATATAAAGGATATAATGAATTACCGGATATAACAAAGCAAATATACAATGTTATGTCAATATTAGCATTTAATGAATACATCCTTGTAATTAATCTTGGAAATAATAAATGCATTTTCATGTCAGAAGAAGCTTCATTATAACGCGACCAAACTGTATTATGGTTGATCAGGTTAAGTTAAAAGAATTTTACAGAAGGTGAGTAAACCAACATTTCAGTTTTTTACATGTGCAAAATATTGAACCAAGGTAAAAGTTACAAAAGAAAAAAAGAAGGTTGACATTATTCCTTGATTTTACAGCCATAATATGGAAATTAGGTGCAGTTATAAAAAATAATTTTTCACAAATCTTATTCTGAATTGCTATTCATCTCACCCGTTTTGGCTACTACTGTGTTGCAAGTACAGAAAGCTGTACAAGCTTGTTAATACTTGAAACATGATAGCATGTTTCAGAAGCAAAAGTGCAACAGGAGCTAATAACAAATGTATCTATATGTGCTGGAAGCTTTTATGTTACCTTACAATTGCAGTTATGTTTACAAACTACGAAAGTTATTTCAAATCTTAGCCAAAGGTTAGTTATACCACTCTATAGATCAAGCACACACAAAAGAAAAATGCTGGGCTTACCTCCTGTTTTGTAGGTGCATCAGGTGCATTATGAAGCACTTGGTTCATCCATTGCAATGCAATGGTGATTTATTTAACACTATTTTCATCCAATATGCTATAAGGTAGTCCTCCTCAATTTGAACAACACACATACATGCACATATATAATTTACAGTGCTTTTGCCAGCTTAAATGAGGAAATAACTATATTTTCATAATTGCCTGAAAGCAGTTCCCGTCTCCATAAATGCAAGCTCTTCAACAACCTTTTTTGACAGTGCGGCAGTCTTCTCCAGCACTTTTTGGTTTGAAGAATCACCATTGCATATTTAAGTGGGAAGCAGACAGCACGTAATACTAAATGCATGCATTCATGATGGCTGTGATGTAGTATTTTTATCTGTGAAATTCTACTGTTGTACATGTGCTTGTTTGATTCCCAGCCATGCATGGAAATGCACCCCCACCACCACCACCACCACCGTGGTGGGGGTGGTGGGTTGGGGAGGGGGGGTTGGTTGTACTGACCACTGTGTGATCATTATAGCACATGATCAAAATTCATTCGGAGCCCTTCCCCCCCAACTATGGCCTCTCTCACAGACTGCAAGTTGTTTTCAGATGTTAGGCCCCATAATTTGTAGATTGCTTATCCAAGCCTTCAATTAAACAGGCACATGCACCTGCAGGCTATTGTGTGAGAGCTGGTTTCAACATTTTCCACATATTATTTGCAACGTAGCTGCACTCCAGATTCAGGCTAGACCAAATTGAACTCTTCAGCCCTCTAGAATTCCTAATGGTGATTCCTATGTCCAAGGTCATGCTTGCTATATAATTACAGCTAACAAGTAATCTATCAACATGCAAAGACTAGTTCTGCATCAGTTTTCTTGCAAATTGTCCTTGAGATTCTGCATTAAATTTTTTTTACCCTTTCCTTAGTGGTAACTGCACTATTTCTTTTTCTGGCATGCTGGCTGTATACTGGCTGGTTCCTTGTAATGAGAAGCTCAGTATTTCATCCATCCATGCTTCCTTTCCCAGCCAACTCCTAACAAATTTGCAACTAAGAATGTGATCCCTCAAGCAGTGGCGTAGCAACAGGGGGGGCCGGGAGGCCGGGGGGCCGTGGGCCCCGGGTGCAAGGGGGCAGTGAGGGGGGGAGGGGGTGTCATATACGTCTGAAGACGCCCCTCTTTCCGCCGGCTACACCCGGGGACGGGGGTGACAGAAGACCTATGGGCCCCGGCTGCCAAACAACCTAGCTACGCCACTGCCCTCAAGTGTAGTCTATGCACTAGCCCACTTGCGCTATTGCGATAAGCCATGGCAGACTCTGTAATTCAGAATTGCTCAATATATAGCGATTTCTCAATGCAAATGTGAAGTTATTTTTGACATTTATCGGTAAATACCAAAAACTTCTACACTAGTCAGTGACAACCTGAGAATTACAAGCAAGTTCCTCCCATAAAAACACAGTGCACCTGCCTTTAACCTCTGAAAGAAAGCCGAGCCGGCTGGAGTCCGCTCACAGGTTAATTATTTTGCTCTGCTAATGTAAATGCTATGATGATTGGAAAATAAAGGCTAGTTGTTTCAGGGTAAAGTGTTAACTATGGAGCAGTGATATTCAGATCACCCATAAAATTTTCCCTAGACATTCAGGTTTCATCCTGAAACCTGTGACACAAAGACTGATCTGCACCGAAAAAATAGTTTGAAACATGCGTGACTGCTTGATGTCAGGCAAACGAGTGAACTTAATAAACTGGCGCATTGATGCAAACTGTGTTCAAGTTGGACCGTGCACATATAACCTTGTAATTCTTAGGTTGTCGCAAACTATAGAGCATATGGTGCACTGCTGGTTTTCAGCTCTGTGTCAATGGAGTAGTGCCTTAAAAGAAACAACTCCTTAAAACACTTGACAACTAACTTGGCTTCCAGTTAAACTTAAGGTGCAATGAGAGCAAAATGATTGCAGGTAATTATGACCAACTGGTATGCAGCACAACTCAGAAGCCAAGTGGCATTTTGAGTGTAAAGTGACAAATGCAATATATTTACATTTTCACTCACGAGCTTTGACTGCAGAGTTGCATCACGTAGATGTGGAATTAAGTGAACAGACTGGAGAGTCAAATTAAGAGTCACAAAAACTTCAAGCAACCAATCACATTTTGTAAGCTAGAGCATTAATGGAGGGCTCAACACAATTGTGCTGCTAATGGCTATGGCCAAAGCATGCAACTGAAAGGTTTATACAATACTGAATCAGCAAGTTTGGCTGGAGCGGGCCGCTGAATGTGAAGTGTGTGCACATAAACCAGTGCTTATGTGCATTTTCTTTTCCCCTGTCGAACTAATGCCACACTGCCATTATTCATAAAATTGACAGTCATTTTAGCACACGCTAAAGAGCATGAAGGCGAAACCTTGTGCGCTCACGAGACATTCATTAAATTACTTGACATTCTCATTCGCTGTTACTTCCTATTACGTGGGTTTGACTCCCACCAAAGTTTTTGGGTTTGTGTGCCTTAATTAACTGTACATTAATTAACCTTGCCTTCATTAACACCAAAGGTCGAGTGTTCGACCCCCTTTTGATGCCATTGAATTTTGGAACCATTAACGCCAGACGGTCAAATTTTTGACCCATGAGCCATATTAATGCACTATTGGAGACATGGAATAATGCATACTCTATTGCCACACAATGATGTAATTATGGGCCCTATGACGTAAAACTATTCCAATATGTTTCTATTCCAATCTTCTGACGTCAAATTTGCGTAACCACCGACGCAAGCACCAGGCGGTCACCCGCAGGGTTGTCTGAACACACCAATAAAACGCTCTCCTCGTTCATAGGAGGTCACTTTTGTTTGCTTGAAAAACGAATAACATTGCCTACACTGAGCGGCTTGTCGTATCTAATTGGCTGACAAGAGGCGAGGAGAATACTCAAGTGGAGAGGGATTCGAAGGGGCAGAGCCAGTGCACTGAAAATCGATAACCGGATGAAGAGGGTGGTGCCGGCGTCTGCGATTGGGCGGCTTTCCCTTACTTAGCTTGCGGTGGCTGGTCGAAAACCGCGGCGGCATGCAACGGAAGCTTAAGAATGACGCTAAAATGGACCCTCAGCAAAGCAGAGTTGGCAGAATGAGGTGGTAAATGTGCCGAAAGTGCTCGAAAACGTTACACGGCCACGCAAGAAGTTTCATTATGCGCAAATACACTCATGCTCTCTGGCAGATGCAAGTAGCCAGCGCCTGAGCGATTGGCGGCAGCCATCTTCTATTCCTTTCGGAACGGGGCAGCCTGCGGCTATTCAGAAGAAAATTCAGTTTCGTTCGGCATATTAATGCATCTTTAATGTGTACACGTCACTTTGACGCGGTGTGTTTTCGCGGTTTTGTGACGTCGCGTGACAGGCAGATGAAGTGGGTGCTGCCCGAAAGCTTTTGACCAATAGCCGGGGGCTAATGGCGAAAAGGCATCGAATCAGAAATAACTGTTTTTCTTTTTTCTGTCAAATCATGCATAATCAGTGCGTACACATCATATCAGATGGGGAGGTATCGCGGTTTTTGTGACGTCGCGTGACAGACAGGTGAAGTGGGGGTGGTCGAAAAAAGTTTTTGACCAATCGTGGAGGGCTGATAGCAGAATTGGAATAGAAAAGTTTGGAATAGTTTTACGTTATAGCGCCCTATATTTATGCTTAGTCAGGTGTAAATTTGGGCGAGGCACTCCACCGGAGTTTTTATATCATTCTAAATGCCACAATAATTTTTGGTGGCAGCCATAAAAGTAACACTGCTGATGCAGTGCAGCCTGCCCAAGATTAAGGAAGTGACATGGTGTGTTCTTGCCAAAGTCGCCATGTACGAGCTGTAGTCAATGCGGTTGCATCCTCTTGACTCACGTTTTGACTCATGCAATGGGCTCACCTCATTGGCACAGTATCTCATTCTTCTTCAATTATTACATGTGGGGCCAGATTTTGCAACGAGTCTAATCTTCCATGCTTCTTGGCCTTACTTGTAGCTTGCATGAACCTGCACTCTCGCTATTACTGGGATTGGCCGCTCAGAGGTAAGGATGCTATAAAGTGAATTGAATCGGAGTAGAATAATTATTAAAAAATATGGCCCTTGCTAGAGCACTTTTTATCGTGGGAGGAATCTGAGACCAAAAGTACAGATTGTGGGTAAGTTCACCTCAGCCTTTTCACACCTCTGCCAAAGAAAGACGCACATTTTCAGCAGACCATGTATGCAAGATACAACTTGCAGACATTTACATATTGATATATGGAAAATTACTACTATTACATAACATGCTGAAATGTATCATACTCATTGCAAGTTCCTTGTATTCGCGCCAACTACTAGAACTACATAGGAGGCCTCAGTTAGGAGGCCCCGGCAAGATTAAACGGTTAACTCTATTTTTTTAAGGATGCAATGAATTGTGAATGAAGACAGAAGTATTAAGCTAAATAGGTTACACTGATGCAGGGCAACTGCTACCTCATGGAATGACATGAAGTGCACATCTGTGGAACCTCCAAACAGAAGGCTGGCCATGACTCTAAACTGCGTCCGACGTCTACCAGTCCTATGTCATAACCCTGATGCACCACTGTGCCATGTTCCGTGCCAAGAGCAGTGGAGGCTATGTGCGTAGAAATATAAGGGTGACAGTTAAAGGTAGCTATTCATATAAATGAATTAACAATTTTTATTACGTATGTCCTACATAACCAGTCCAAGAAATTTCCTGTAAAAAACAAGATGATAGGACCAAACTTCATACTGTTGGCTTTGCTCAGCAGTTGATGCATCTTGTGCACATCCCAATTTTTAGTTAGGGTAAAATAGTGCTAGCTCTGTTGACAGACTAGATAACCGCCCTTTGCATGCAATAGCAACGACATACCTAAAATAAAGCCTATTACAAGTTGGTGTTCCATATTTGGAAAAAATGTGAAACACTCAAGAAGTGGGCAGACATAAAGGAGACATGCTGCATTGTGTGTGCCTTACTGTCTGTGTACTTGTGCCAAGTACAGCACAATTTCCCTACCATGCTTCATCCAGCAAGTTTTGCTGATAGCAATTATAAGTTTAATATACAAAGCAGCCATTATGATGCATAGTTCTGCACATCTTAATACTGATGGCGAATAATGTTAAAATTTCCAGTGGCATGCCAACATGTATGTACGTACAACCACTGTTTGCAAAGTGCATGTGCGTCCACAGAATATCATTAATAAACCTTTGTCCCTGTACTCTTGCTCTGAACGCAGCTGTTCATAACAAATTCCAAGGCCAATTTAGGTTGTCACACTAGGATTCAAGGATGCTCCAAGAACAGAAGTCTTTAATGTGAGGTCTCATGTCTGGCGTTTCGTGGAGTCCATGACATCTTTCCTGTCCTCGTCATCACTTATGTACTCTGCCAAGCTATCTGTGGACTGGTTTCCAGTCTCTAGCTGCGTTGTTTTTACAGGATGTGCGAGGTTCTTGTAGATGGCCATGGCCTGGACCACAGACGACGACACGTCACCTGTGTTTGCAGGAAGGATGATGGTGTTGCCTTCCTTTGCGAGACTCTTGAAGGCTTGCACGTATTGCTCGGCCACCATAAATGACGCGGCATTGCCACCGACTGGTTGTTGCAAGGAGTCGGCTATTCTGCTAAGGGCCTTGGCCTTGGCTTCAGCTTTAGCCAGCGTGGCATTAGCCTCTCCCTGCGCTTTGTTAATGAGCTCCATCTTCTCCGCTTCTGAGGCCAGTATGCGCGCACGACGCTGGCCCTCAGCTACGTTGATATCCGCTTCTCGGATTCCTTCCGACTCTAAAACTGCTGCTCTCTTCTTTCGCTCAGCCTCAACCTGCATCTGCATTGCTTCGTGGACCCGCTGTGGTAGACGGATATCGCGGATCTCGTAGCGCAGGCAGACGATGCCCCAGGCACCGCTGGCCTTGTTGATGGCGTCAACAATGGCAATGTTGAGCGACTCGCGCTCCTTGAAGACACTATCGAGGGCTATCTTGCCCAGCTCGGAACGCATCGTCGTCTGCGCGAGCTGCGTGATGGCAAATTCGGGGTCTTCGACACCGTAGCTCGCCCGGTACGGGTCGACCACTTTCAGGTAGAGAACTCCGTCGATGTTGAGTGTCACGTTGTCCAGCGTGATGGCAGACTGCTGCGGGATGTCTATGGCTATTTCTTTGAGAGACTGGACATAGCGAACGCGATCTACCACGGGCAGCAGCAAGTTCAAGCCGGGCTCTAATATTCGCGAGAATTTTCCCATCCTCTCGACCACCCATGCTTCTTGCTGAGGTACAAACATAATCACAGTATTGATGGGTGTAGTGGACCTCTGTCGTGAGTAACGGGCAGTCGTTGACACGACGTTGCGCAGTAGAGTTCTGCAGGATGTTGCTCTAACCATGGAATACATGCTTGCGGGCTTGAATAATCGGAGACGACCACTTGAACACCACAGACGTCGGCTCAGTTACCGGCAGGACATCACGCTGCAAAATGCCGTTTCTTGCTTTCACAATGTTGCTGGTTGTGAACTTCCGAAGACCAACGTTAGCGGGAGTAATGAGACAATAGCACTGACCTACATGACGTTGACAATACACACTCACTTCTTGAACCAGTAAAACTATGGCCACTGTTTTCCTTTCAAGCTTTTTTTTTTCACTACCTAATTTGTTTTGCTTGAATCAGTGATGTGTTTATACAAGGCTCTTTCATTCACCGGTAGCACCAGTCATAGGCACCGGCTGATAGAAAATGCATGGAAAATGTGCTATACAGAGAAGCAGGGCGTACGTTTTGTTTCTCGCGATGCTTTGTGCTCTTTAATACTGTTTCATAGGACCGTTCTCTAGCATTTGAAAACTTCAACAGAAAGATAATGAGCTCGGAGGCGCGTCGCCGAGCCTCATTTAGCCATCAGTGCTGCAATTTCTAATATTTAGGGATGGGCCCGAAAAACAAACGGGCGCCCATTCGTCGGGAGTACAAGTCTCTCACTAAGGATGCGCTGCGTCAAGAACTGAAATACCGAGGCATAAAATCGTCCGGCAAGAAAGCAGACATGGTCAGTAGCATGTCAAAGCGCTGTCAGAGACACCGCAACGCATGAAGTCATTGCCTGCTTTCCATGACTGGTCAATTTGATTGGAGGTTCCACTTCAGCATATGGCAGTTTTGGTGTCCCGTTCTGCATGGTTTTTGCGCACCTGGTATGATGAATTACACAGTTTCGCTCTATCCTATTTTTCTGCGTCGGTGTTCAACGTCAACGCGGCAGCCGACACAGGAACTCCGCTCTCCTAGACATTCAACTAGGGGAATACCAGTGGTTGTGCATACTCTGTCGAGTGGACTCGGCCACTGCTACAGTTGCTTCTTCTTCTCCGGAAAAGATAAAGAAAACTATAATAGGTTATTTAATTTGTCAAATCCCGAAAGGACAAGACGTGCCTGAACCTCTTAAATACGCGCGTTTGTATCTTATCTGCTAGTTAATTGCGTTTAAATAGTCATGCTGGACACGGCATGCTTTATTTTAGATTTGTTCACTGAAACTAAAATAAATAATGGTTAGGACTCAAATCTTATCGCTATGGAGTGCTAGAACTGCTGATCCAGCGACACAGGCATCAGAGATCAGCTTCCAGCAAGAGATAACGGCGACTGGTATCGACAAACGAAAGACGCCGCTCGCTGCCTTGGCGACGGATAAACTTGCGGATGTTACGCACCGGCACGTTCGGATACGCAGGCGTAGCATGCGCGTAGCCGCCCTAGAACTTCCGTTAGAATAAAGGATGTCACGTGCTCGCGCTAATAGGGTAAAAGAAGAAAGAACGGATGATAAAAATGAATGTGTGGTCGCCGTGGTGTGATATCAGCGCAACGCGGCTACGGCAAGTGCACCTGTGCCGATAGTTTCGCTCTTTCGGTCCGCCGCTTTCCGTAAAAACAGCTGTAGTACTTCACAGACGCTGTGTGTCGGAGCGGAGCACACGCTACGTGCGTGATCGCGTCACCGTCAAATGGACCAGTGAATGCGCTGTGAGTGGCGTCCTTTTTCTCTACTCTTCGTCTTCTCATTTGGTTGCAGTTACCATTCGTTGTTTTCCACGGAGCAAACTTGCGGGATTTTCCTGCTGGCTGCGAAACCGCGCTTTAGGAATCTGTGCGTTCACCGCCCGGAAAGAAAAGTCGTCTGCCACGTCGCCATAGAAAAGTGTTGTAGCGCTCTGCGTTGTGGTGCCGAAATGTTCTCTCGTGTGAGGAAGCTTCGTCGTTATGTGACACAACTCTGAAGATTTCTTGATTTCGGGACTTCTTGCTGGCAGGCTGAGTTGAGGTAAAATCACTCTGGCTGAAGCGCATGCTTACTTCCCCCTTAATTTGTTCAAGGTAGCGCGCTCCGGTTCTCGGGTGAGCTTCTCTTTGTCGCGATCACGCTGTGATCGCGCCGTTCGTTGTAGTCACGCGCTGGTGTGCCTAGGGCTTAGTGGACCGTGGGCTCATACCCACAGTGTCGTGCGCAGCGTGGCGATTGCAGAACGTTTCTTCTAGCGGTATACGCACAGCGTCGATGTTTCGTTGCGTATCGCAATACGCCATGGTAAATCCTCCTTTAGTAAGTATGAGCTAGAAGCAGAATAGAACAAAACTCGAATGTCATTGTTAGAGCAGATGTGATTTAGCTCTACCGGAAGGTGACTGACCCGGTGTCGTTGGCCGCTCCTCGCTCGCGTTGTCGGTAACCGCGTAGTACACTCCCAACACGCCGTCACATGGCGTGATTGAATGAATCGGATTTGTGTCACATTCAGCAGCACTCACCTTCGGCATTGATGGTCGCCGCGAAATGCTCGTATTCGTCTCGAGTGGCCCCGTTGATGACCTTGCGCATCACGTGCGACTATTCCGTAGATCGTTACGGTCGTGATGCGCCGTGCTTGGAGAGCACCGCAGTTAGTGCATGAAAGACTGATTTGGGTACTAATCGGCCGTCTAGTGTCAGGAAATTGATTGTTTAGGTCACACACGTTGAAAACAGAAATATTGGGCCGATGGAGCAACTACTTGGATTTACTGGGAGGAAGCAATTGCCGGTGATGGCCATGACACGTAGAGCGGTGTATTGCGACTGTTCTTTGAATTGTTCCGTAATTAGTCATTGCTGTAAACAAATTTTGGCTACAGGAGACTGAATTTGCTTCTAGAGTGTTTCGTACGCAGCTCGTCGCAACGCCTGCACATAACACACATATCCATATCGTAGGAAGACTAGTACAGACGAAGGCTACTGGAACGCAAATTAGCGTTTGTCCTTTCGCCGTCTACGTCTCAGCCGTCGACCTTTTATTTCGGATTTTGTGCATGGCCTAACGACAGCCTCTGTAACTCGCCCGTCACGAGTCTTCTAAAAAGTCTGTGATTTAAGTATGAAAAGGGTGTGCCATTATGCTGTCTCTATTGGAGTGAGGTTACCTGTTGTTAATTTCCATGTGCCTGATTTCTAAGGCTTTGAATTAATGCATTACTTTGTTATGAGCTTGAAAAAACTGACATTTATTCTTCTGTGATGTCTGCAGTTGCACTCTTGTTCATTCGAGCTTCTTGCTCGTTGACTTAAAGGTTGTCAATCAGACAGTGGATTAAACTTGAACTTAGTGTTGAATCGCAATTAGGTGTCAATGCCGTCTTCACGGGTGGTGACATACAGGGGGACGAAGTAGAACACCTAACCATCATTCAAACAATAACTGTGAAAGTATGGATTAGAATGGGAATTGAATGATGCTTGCTATAATTAAAAGTGCTACATTGGAAATTTTTTCACCCTAAGTACACTAGTTGGGCGTTCCCTTTCATATCGGCCTGCATTATTGATGGAACATTTGGCATGCAAAGTTAGCTTGAAGGAAATTCAGCCCTTTCTGTATTGTGAACAATTCATACTTGTTGTGGCGAGTTGTGCCTGTACATATAGCAGTACTCGTACGATAAAGTGTAAGCCCCATGCAAGCAATCTCCAGCATGACAAGCGATATGATGGATATAGCTGCCACGTTCGCTCATTGCCTAAAGTCGAACCCCATGTGAGCGCTAACATTGAGTGACGTCTCCCTGTTGTTGCCAGTATGACGGCAGCAAATACGCGCTGTAACTAGCGGGACATCTGCTTTATTAATTGAAGTTGATGTGTTTTGCTGTGAAAAGCAGCATAAAATATTTCTGAAGGTCTTGCAATAGGTTCTTATCCTTGCACATATCCAAATTTGGTCGTTTGTTTCGTGCGGCAGTGGGTAGTACTTGACCGATGTACATCCAGTGCCGGCTTCGCGCTATTGACTAGTCACTCGTAGCATTTATGGGCAAAGAGCGACAAATTCTAGATTTCCAAAACCAAGGGATCGAACAATCTGTTCGCGTAACAGCCCGTTTCGTTATTTGAAGCCACCGCTCGTTGCTGTCGCACACAAAATCGTTCTCGTGGGTTTTTGTCTTAAACCGATTTTGCAGGGAAGCAATGACAACAGCTGTGCTCATCATCTTACTTGTAGCCATACAGTTGATGTTGCTAATTTAACATGTGTAATTGGGTTTCTTGTCCGTCTGTGGTATATTGAAAGGCTGTCAGTGGTACATGACTGCAGGGAAAGCTTAGGCTGTTGTAGTTCCTTATGTTGCGCTAATTCTGCATGTAGTATCAAGTTCAAATTAAGGGAAGTGTTGTTTTGTACTTTCCTGAACAAGGGTGTCTGCAATAGATGCTTTTTGCAGTGAGTTTCACTACACTATGCTGTTACAAAAGATGTTGGTAGTAGCACTCCTTAGCAGGCTGAAGGGCAGCTGTAATAGGATAGGATAGATAAACTTTATTAAAAGAATAATAAGAATAATCGATAATGGCCGGGGCACCTACTCCAGGGCTCCGCAGGCTCTTGCCATCTTCTCAGCTCTCTGAATCAGTTTGAGCTGGTCATCGAGGGCCAAGCTGGACAGCAGTGCCTCCCATTGCTTCCTTGTGGTGTTTGAGTCATGGTGTTCTAGCGTGCACTCCCACGTAATGTGGTATAGGGTTGGTGTGGCCCCGCACCACGGGCTACGCACCAGGGTCCTTGTAAGCTGTGGGGTGCATGCAATGTAATATGTGTAGGTTCGTGTAAGTGCCTGTCTGGAGCCTGTGCCAGGCAGCGGCGTCCTCTGTCTTTAGATTTTGATGGGGTGGTGCATATCACAAGCGACTCCCTCTCTGGTAGTTCATGATGGCTGAATACTCGAGGTCGACAGGGTCTGGGTCTTCTGCAGCTGGCGTGATGAGTGCTCGGTTATGCAAGAATCCTCGAGCTGCTCTGTCAGCCTGCAGGTTACTCGTGATGCCAGTGTGGCCCAGTATCTAGATGATGGTTTGGGTGGTGATGTCCTCGGTGTGCTCCTTGAATATTTGGGCTAGGACTTGTGCAGCAGGTCTTCCGATTCTTCCCTGTAGGAAGTTGCGGCAGGCCTGCTCGGAATCCGTGAAGATCGTCAGTGGTTCGTTTGCGTGTTGGCTTTTGCGGATGGCTAATGAAATGGCCAGTTCTTCGGCTTCGGTGATCATGCAGGGGTGGGTCGATGGAGCGGAAGTAACATGGCCTTGGCGACCGCATACTCCTGCCACTGCACCCTTGTTCTTTGTTCCATACATGGCGGCGTCCGTAAAACAAGCTGTGGTATGGAACCTGAATGTTTTCTCCATGTACTGGGCCCTTGCTGTCCTCCTGCCGGAGTGTAGTTTGGGGTCCATGTTGCATGGTGTTGAGGTAATGTGATAGCTGTCCTGGACATGACGACATATCGAGCTGGTTTCTTGGGTTCGTATTGTTATAGCATGGAAGCCCAAGGCTTGTAGGACCTACCGGCCCATGCGAGTCTGCGCAAGTCTCTGTTATTGTGAGACGTAAAGGGCTTCTGTCAGTTCACTGAGAGTGTTGTGTAACCCTAGCGCCAATAATTCTTTAGTTTATGTACTCGTTGGCAGGCGGAGAGCGGTCTTGAAAGCCATCCTCAAGAGCGGGTCGACTTGTTTCATCTCGGACTGTGTGAGATGTGTGTGTGAGATGGCTGTATGTGATTCTGCTCACCACCAGGCTTCTGACCAGTCGGAGGATGTTCCCTTCCTTCATGCCTCTGTTCTTGGATGTTTCGCGGGAGATCATGTGTGATATCACCTCAACACTGGATTTGAAGAGGGCAAGCATGTGTGCGGCCTGCTGGTTGGACTGCAGCCACATGCCCAGCACCCTGAGCAATGGCTTCTCTGGTATTACGCACCCGTCGAGGTGCACCTTAGTTTTCTTGTTGGGTCTGTGGGGACCGTGTGTTTATCCCGACCTCGCCAGACTCGTAGGAGCTCAGATTTCTTGAGGAAGCATTGCAGTCCCCGTTGACTGACATGCTCTTGGATGAGGTGAGCTGCAGTTTGCAGCTGTTCATCTTTTTCAATAAGGGCACTGTTGTGGTCCATAGTGGAATGTTGTCTGCATAGATCGCATGCCGAAGAACTTTTATGTCCTGCAGTTTGCTTGTGAGGCCGATCATGGCGACGTTGAGGAGTGTGGGTGAGATGACAGCTCCTTGTGGTGTGCCCTTGTTGGGAAGGCGGTACACTGGAGTCTGGAACTCCCCCATCTTTAGCTCTGCCATGCGGTGGCTCAGGAAGCTCTGAACATACTTGTGCGTTTGCTCCGCGCAGTTGGTGTTCACGAGTCCATCTAGGATTCCTTGGTGGCTGACATTGTCGAAAGCCCCCTTTGATGTCGTTTGCTGGAAGGATGTGTTCTTTGCTGCGGGGAACGTTGCTGAGGACCTCTTCCTTGATTTGGAGTAGTATGTCTTGTGTGGACAGGCCTGTGCAGAAACCGAACATGGTGTCCGGCAGGTATTTGTTGTCGTCTAGGTGTCTCTGTAGTCACGTGTTTATAATTTTCTCATACACCTTGCCAAGGCAGGACGTGAGCAAGATGGGTCTGAGATTTTCAACTGCCAATTTCTCGCCCGGTTTGGGGATGATGATTATTCGTGTGTGTTTCCACATCACCGGCACCGTACCTTGTTCCCAGTGTTGGTTGAGAAATGTCGTGAGCATGGCAATGGACTTGTCGCTGAGGTTTCTGATCATGGAGTTAGTGATGCGGTCCGTGCCCGCCACTGTGTTACGGGTGGTGGCTGCGATGGCCACTCTCATTTCATTTTCTGCTGTCATTTCATTTTCTGTGATATGTTCATCCATTAGTGGGTTGGGTTGTCCTGTGTAGGATGTTGTACATGGTTGTGTGGGAGCGGGATCTCCATAGCACTTGGTCTTGATGGCGTCAATGAGGTTTTGCTCGCGACCTGGGTAGGTGTGTAGTAACCGCTCTCCCTGTGTCCTTCTTCTTTGGTTTTGATGGGGTCCAGGATAGCTTTGAGGATGTGCCACTTCTTGGCTGTATCCTGGTGGCCACTGAAGGAGTCGCAGAATCTATGCCAGTTTGCCGAGGAGAGTTGCATGGCATATTCTTTTGCTTCCACTGTTATTATAACTATGATGTGTCGTGTTATAACCATGATATGTTTGGCAACATTAATGCAATTCGCACTTGATCATATGATGGGCATGTAAATAGTGCACTTGTTAAGTGTCCTTACCAGTGGCACATAGCCAGTGCTAGGAGGGCATTCTGCATAGTGAGCTTGTTACCCATGGGCAACAAGAACTTGCACATGACCTAGTTCTAAGTGACCCAAGTTGGCATAAAAGGGGTTCATTGAAGAGCGGCACATATGGCACATATCCACTGGAACGTTACCCAGTGACCCAAGTTGGCAGCACATTAAGATTGAGAAAAAACCTGCCAAAAAAGACGCACACAGGAAACGTACAAGAAGACAGGAATGAGGCTGTACTACCAACTCTTTATTCGACAGAATGGGGCTCTAATTTAGAAAGGGCACTCTGTCACATGACCATCGCACACTCGGCATTATCGCAACCAACCGTCAAGGAAAAACCAATAAATTCCAAAGGCCACATGCACCTTCTATCTTCCAAGGGATTTTACATCTATTGTTACCTAAGCCCAGTGATGAATATGTTAGTAATACCGATGCCAGATAATCATAGCAAAAGCAGAGTCACATGATCATAGCAATAGCATAGTCAAAAACAATAAAACAACCAAACAAAATCAACAGTACAACAAAGCAATAAAACAACGACCAGGAACACTTACAGTGCCTAAGAAAACCAACTGACCAAACACACCGAGCAGAACTGATCATGTCAAACCTAGCAGTTCCCTACTAAGTCCTTATGATCCTAAAAAAGATTGCATGAAGTCAATTTGCTTTCTTTGTAGTGCAACCGATGAGTCACTGCAACATGCTCTGGCTTTTTTACCAATAAGAAAGGCCTCCAGTACCTCATGTGCCAACTTATTGAGACTTCTGCCTCGAATACTCATCACCAAGCGCCGGCTCAGACTTGCACTCATTGCAGTGAAGGGGCAAATTCGACTTAGTTCTCTTTCCTAACAATTTACGGTGCTCCCATGCTCTATCATTGATACACCAGCCCATTTGGTCAATATAGACCTGCCCACATGTCAGTGGGATTTTATACCCAACACCAGCGGCACAGTCCACAGAGGGCTTGCCATGCTTCTTATCGCACTGGAGCTGCTGCTTCCTTTCGATGCGTGCACATAATCCACTCAGCTTTCTTGGGCCTGAGAATACAACAGGCAGTTCATACCTGACCACAACCTTTTTCAGGCTATGTGCCATGTGGTGCATATAGGGGACCACTTGTGGTTGCCTTTGTCCTGGCTTGTAACTGGTTTTCTTTCTTTCATTTTTCGTAATAGGGTCTTTGCCACTGCAGATATGACAGAGTATGGGAAGCCTGCCTTTTCATGTCTGCCAATCTGAATGCTAAAGCTGCCCCAAACCATGTGAGCACAGGACTTAATCTAAGCAGATTCTAGGCAAAGCGAGTTGATAACCCTTTTAAGTCTTGTTATGGAGCCATCAGGAAGCAATTCTTTGTCCTGGGAAGATGCATCCAGCAGACACGCCCTCCTAAATGCTTAATGTTAACATCCAAAAACTGCAAACAATTGTTGACCGGCAATTCATGGGTAAAGAAAGGGCCTTTCCTATAAACAAAGAAAGGCCTTTCCCAGCACATAACCAGTGTCACATACCCAGGGCCACTTACCCAAATTGGTCCATTGGTTGGTTTCGATCCCAGCTCCCTTGGCACAGCAGCCCAATGCTCTACCTATTAGACCATGGACTACCCAGTGACCCAAATTTACATGAAAGACATTAGCCGAGGACAACCAGACATACCGCAAACTGGGTGAAGCTCCCGAAGAATGCTAATCGCATTAGAAGATTCTACTATAGGAGTGGAGTCGAGATGTGCCCCCAAACTTCTCTCCAAAATTGACTGGAAACATACACAATGGTGTTCTCCTGTGTGTTTCCCTCAATGTTGCCTTGAACGCGAGTGCAGCAGAAAAGCAGTGAAAATAGGTACTATGGTGCCATTCTCATGGTGCTGGCAGGGCCACTGTGCATGCACAATTACCATCGTGAAATAGGTCTAGCTATTCTTCTGTCCGATGAAACGTTGCAGTCTTCCTCACATTGCTTGTTCTTGGCCTGATCCATTGTGCAGTAATATTTGGCTATATCGCTACCTGTTCTTTCAGTAAGTGTTTATAAAATGTTGCCTACTGTCTGGTGGATAAGCTTAGTGTGCATGTTTATGGGCCCTGTCAGGTGAAGCGATTGGAAAAGTGGGACCAGGACCAGATGGCAGCCGATGCAAGTGATTCCACCAAGGTAGAGTTGGCAGTGCGCCAGCGCAAGACGTCCGAGTCCCTAGGTGGGGTGGCCAATGGAGGCCTGGCCTCTTCCGCCAGCTCGCAAAAGGAGGCCCTGCGCATGGAGCTGCTGGCTGGCTGTGTGGACCGCAAGAGCCTGGTGCTCTGGCGAAGACCCATCATGACATTGCGCTATTTCTTCAGTGAGCTCTTTGTGCTTGCCCTTGACATGGGTGTCAGGTGAGCAAACATCCTCTCTCTTTCTGCATCCCTCACTGACATTACGATTTGCAGAAAATTTGAATACAGGCTTAAGGGGACACTAAATTAGTTAAGGCTAGTTGTCTGTTACTTTTGAACTCTATTTGTGACTTCCTCAAAGAAATAAAGTGTCATGTTAGAATCCCATGCCCAGGTTGCACTGCCAATGACAGCATGGCTCTATGAGAGTAGGAAATCAGGCTAGTTGGTTTGCATGTACCGTAGCAAACAGTGTTGACAAGAAAGAAATACAAAGAAGATGAGCTGCCTATCAATGATGGTGTTATATAACATGGAATTATCTGGAAAGAATGCACCATTAAAAAAAAAGAAAAAGGCACAAAGAGGCAATCAACGGTGAACAGTTGCATTACTTGACAGGTGTTATTACCAGTAAAAAGTGGCACGTAAGAAAGTGGTTAAAAGCAAATGTGGTCATTGGTCTCCAAGAATGCTCAAGCAAGGAACACAAGACTAATGTACTACAAATCTTCAAAAAGACACTTTGTAAACATGTTAAGAGAAAAGGAATCAAAGGCCTGTGTAAATGCATCAGCTGAAAATGAGTACATGAATTTATAGACATGATGTGGTGGTAACGGTCACTCGTCAAAGGAAGCTATTTTATTGTTCGGGATACTTAAAAACTATTTGTCAAAGAGCCTATGGATGCAGTTTAGGATGCAGCCTATGAAATGCAGCACACTTGCTTATGAAGGTGTGCCATCCATTTTTGTGGATGGTGTATGTTTCCCATATTTGGACAAGTGCGTGGTGGTCCCGAAAATTCTTTATGCTGAGCACTTGATCAAAAACCGGAAAACATACATATTTGCTAGTGATGCGTCTGCCATTAATGCACCTACCAATTTGTCCCATATAAAATTTTCTGCAGATGAGGGCATGTCATATGTGTTCTTTTTGCAGCATTGCTTAAAACAATTTCTGTGGTTTTTATTGCAACATGAGCTGATTCTTACCAATTTACAGGCTTGCACAGTGCAGTTAAGCAGTTTGGTTGAATAAAAAAATAGAACTGCGCACCTGCACTTATTATTTTTTTTTACTCTCTGGGAGGCTTTATGACTACATGGTATTACAGAAATGCATGAGAGACGTTGCTTTTTTTACTTTTTGATGGTTCCTTGGTGAATGCTGATTCGAAGTCATTGCTGAGCTGTGTAGGAGTTCATTTGGGAAGTCAATATATGGGAAGCATGGCACTTGTGTTTCGAAGGTTACATTTATCTGATGGTGGCAGGACCTGTATAGTGTGCATTTGAAAGTGGTAATGGAAATCCCCCGCTTGATCAGCTTGGAATGTGCTGAAGAATTAAGGAGCAGGCTTTTCTTGGAGCGTTGGGGTGTACCTCCAGCATATGTGATCACTTTGTAAGATGACCTACATACTGTATCTAAGAACTGAAGTTCACAAGCCCCCCTCTTTTTTTTTTTTTTTTTTTTTTTCTTGTGAGGCTTGAGAGACTGTTTTCTAAATGCCTTGAATAAGTTCTGTATATTCAAATGATTGCATCCAGTGAGAAGGTCGCATGATAGTCGTCTCCATACCTGCACACCTTGGACACAGTTGACTCCCTTAGGTTGGCGTCTAGGTCTTCGTTGCACTGTGCTAGAAGCAAGTCATGCAGCACAGGGGCCAGACAGGATCTGATGCGTACTTTTTCTTTTTAGACGTTTAGCTTCCCTTGGAAGTTCGCTATGAAGCAGCAAAGTTAAAATGTTGGCAGTTCTCGAATATGGCCAATGCTTGCACCCTCAGGCTTATTCCACAAGTCATCTCATAGTAGTGAGCACACATGTTCGCTCTTCCTTGTTCTTTTGTGTGCACTGTTCACCATGGTATCAGTATGACGTTGGAGGTCTCACATATTTGGGCTGTTTTTGTACATGAAGGCTTAAAAAAAGTCTGACACCTAAGCACTTTTTATGAGTTGTGAATGCGAAAGCGTTAATGTCCATCTGAATGCTGCTGCACGGTCCTTGTAGTTGTGAATGCCTCGTGGGCAAGCGAGCATGTTAGGATGCTTGGCGTGTTTTGATTTGGCCTCGCCAAGGCACAGTTAGAATGCAGGCAAGAGCGTGCATGGACAAGGAACATCCCGATAAAACAGGCTTCTGAGAGTGAGAGCGAAGGTGATATAGCACCGTGCCAATACCCTCTCGTCGACTAGCCTGGTATTGCATGTTACAGGCCACCTGGTGCTCCCAGGATTTCTACAAAGCGGCTCGGAGGCAGTTCCTCGCTATTCCCCTTCTCACTATAGAATGAGCCAAATTATAGTTAAGGAGATACTTTTTGTATCGAGGACAATACGTCCAGCAAAGTAGGCTGTCATTGAATCTAATTTAGGGATCTAGGAGATCTTGTCAACTGCGTAGTGCCGGATTCCCTGAAGATGCGATAGTGTGTGTGCTCTGGCTGAGAACCTAATTTATGAGGTCCAGCAACACCGACAGCCCACTGATTGATTTGAACAATAGCACCAGGTGTGCCCAGTGCTGGTGCCATACATGCACCGCCCCAAGAAGGTAGCGGGAAAGTTGGGTGTTCTGGTCATTTTCACGGCACCACAAAAACTATTGAGAATTTGCCACATGATGAATGAAAGTCAACATACTGACGCTTGTTTGAAAAAGAATGCCACACACCTTGTTGACTGCCATGTGGCTGTGTTTTACATGATTCCGCTATCGTTCGCCAAGTGCTATATTGGCCAAACGGGTCGGTGTTTAAAGGATCCCTTGAGGGAACATGGGGCAGATATCAGTGCCTTAGTGGCTGGTGGTCATGTGGCTGATCATTGCCATACGTGCTCATACACCGTGCAGTTTCAAAGCACCTGTGTGCTCGGGTGGCTCCAGAGACAGGCCGATAGAAAAATATTCGAAGCGTGTTGTAATCAAAAAAGCGGGTGATAGGTGTGGCCCTGACTCTCGCCAAGAAAGATTGTTTGTATCTGGAAAATAACCTTTCCATCGACTTGTTCTAATTGCTCCTGTGTTAGAAGGGGGGGGGGGGGGGGGGAGTGGGAAGAATGAACGTTGCTTTCTTGCATCTAGGTTCTGTGCATCCCATGAATCCTATGTTTCTTTGTAGTAAAAATTCAATTGAAGTCTAGTGTTCTGTCCTGTGAGCTTCTTGCTGTTGTCCGATGACTTTTTCGCACTAGTTAATGATGTCTGAAGTCTGCAATAAGCACCAAATAGCCCAATTGTCTTCTCTAATTGTGCATAATCTGTGTTTGCTATTGTGTTTTATCTTGTTTGGCTGTTGGTGTAGACAATGTTGTACTTCCATGCAGGCTGTGGCGGCATAGGAAACAAGTCATGGCTGCATTGTTAGTGTTCCTTCTATGCACTATTGCCTACTACATTGAAGGATCTCATCAAAAGGTAGGCAGCCCTTGTATAAGCTTTGCATTAATGTTGTTAAAGCTGTGACAGAAATGGCCAATGCATTGCTTTTATTGCTCATCTTTCAATCATTCATGCTGAGAAAAGAGTGTTAGGCAAAGGCATGGAGAAAAATGTCATTGCATGAAAAAATTGTAGCCTGTTCATTACTGTACATTTTGGGAAATTCTTGCCCGAAAATATTCCTTGGTCTGTGCCTTAGAATTACTGCTGAAAACCAAAGTTTAACTACACGAATTGTAAGCACTCTTGAGCTTTCCTGGCACTAAGTATTTTGTGTTTTCACTTTTTACCACACCTTTACTTTTTTTTTTAATTGCAATGTTTCAGCTTTTTGGTGTGTCCAGGGAAGTGCCCAATATATTGTACACTGGTCCTCTAGGTAGTTTTTCTCACCATGCATAGGGTCTGCATGTACTTTGTATTGTTGCGAGGGCTAAGTGATTGGACTTGCAGGATGTGTTCTAGTATTAGCCAACACATGGCTATCTAGGGAGCCACAACTGTTTACATAACTGTATAGTGTTCAATATTCCATAGTGAATGGTGAGCCGATGCAGGGTTAGGAAGTGAATGGTGAGCTGTGCAGGCTATCGTGGTTTGGAACATGTGCAATCTATTGGTTTCTGTGTCAACTTGTTGATACCTGGTGTTGTTAGTTGGACTGCGAAATGTTTGAGGCCATATTGCAGTTGATCGCTGGCATTCAGGTAGATCGATTGCCAGCAATATTCGCAAGGCTAGGTCCGCCTGCAGCAAGCAACACCCTTCCTCCTCCTTTGGTGCAATATTGGTACAGCTTTAGGGGGGCTAATGGAAGTAAGCACAGTGGCAAAAATGAGACTGTTGGAACTGTTGCATTTGACTTTCCACAATATTTGGAGCACACTTAGTGGCTTGCTTGTCACTAGAAGCAGTCAAACATGAGATTACCCCTATTTATGATGCAATTTTCTGCAGCAGTATTATGGGCAAGGAAGTTGGAACAATGTAGTGACTCAGTTTTGTCTCGGACATGTTACTAACATACCAATGGGCCAGATATATAACTAAAAAATGGAGCATTGCTCACTTTTTTTTCTATTTAAGGCACTTCGTTCTGTTTTATTAGTCTGAAGTGTATATCGTTGTGCAAGAGGTGTGCAAAGTGTGTATTGTTTTGCTTTTTTTTATGGAATGTGTGTAGGAATGGTTGGCATCGTGGGTGATTATTTCGCCTCTTTTTCTGCAGTACATACTGTTCGTAGAGAAGAAAATGCTCTGGTGTGCCTATTGGGTGGGCCTTGGAGTTCTGTCTTCTGTTGGCTTGGGGACAGGTCTACACACATTTCTGTTATACCTGGTAGGTACACATTGTACCAAATATATTTTGTTTTGTCGAGGCAAAAAGTGATGAAATAATGACTGCTTTATTGACGAAATTCATGCTTTGCCTCTGTGGATTTGGGGCTATGCAAGGATGAAATGTACAAGATTGTGTATCATAAAATTTCAAGCTTGGTC
Source organism: Dermacentor andersoni (assembly GCF_023375885.2). Classification (NCBI taxonomy): domain Eukaryota; kingdom Metazoa; phylum Arthropoda; class Arachnida; order Ixodida; family Ixodidae; genus Dermacentor; species Dermacentor andersoni. The sequence goes on along the minus strand of NC_092816.1, from coordinate 20,444,308 downwards.
ATGTTTATGTTGTGAGCGCTAGGTGACAAGCCTGCATTTGCTCTTCTGCATCCTCCTCCTTGCTAAGTGCTTGCTGTCTTCACGTTAGTTTTTCTGACGCTTGTGCCATGCAGTCCACCATACCAACTTTGTTTATGAAGTTTTGAAGCCACTTTTAACATGTACTGGCATGAATGTAAAAATTTGGCTCACAGGCCCAGAGTTTGGGAATGTGTAATGGAGTTTGGGAACAGTGTCGCTCTCTCTCCTGGACCTCGGTGTATGTTACAGGCATGTTACAGCCATGCAGCAGAGCCTGGCAACAGGTACTGTAACTTTTGGAGCAAGTTGCTTGGAAACTTTTGATGAAGGCTGTACTCAACATGCTCATTATTTAAGCTTCTGAATCCTAAGGCCAGGGACCATGGTACATATTCATGCCATAACTAGCTATGAGGCAGACTGAAACACCTCCTCTGGCATTTGAATTTTCCAGTAACGCTGAGTGGCTATGTACACTAATCTTACTTTAGTTTTGTAGGTGGAATTTATATGTGCTCATATCCCATTGCATCCACTTTATAGCTGTGCAACTTGTGAGTGTGTTTCTGTCTGACAACTCTGATTTTGCCACGTAATAGTCCCTGAGATTGCAGAACACAACGCTATAGCTGTATCCAGATGCTCTGTCTTCCCATTTTGTTAGATCTTGTGGGGATCTAGTTGCATTCCCGCGCCTCATCCCCCAGCTCACGTGTTGTGCTTAGCTTGATATCCAGGAACCGCCACCGTAATGGCAACATGGCGGACACGGCTAGCGCACCAGAGCTTATCTCCTGCGCAAACCGCGCGTCTCCCTCTCGGGATCGAGGCACCGTGCGAGCAAGTGTCTCTGGGACGTGCCCTGATTGACCTCCCGAGTGGCGGCCCGCGGGTGCCCTCTCCACCCAAGCTCTCTTGCACTTAGCGCTTCGTTGCCTCGGCAGATGCTCACAGGCTTGCAATGAGGTGGTTACATGGGACCTTTGCTCCCATGACTTCTTGTTCGCGTGCTTGGTGGACTGCTTCCTGGTTAGCCCTAGTGCAGCGGGCGTGCATATTCGATTGATCTTGCAGTGGGCCTTTGCCCGTAAGCGCCGTGACTGTCGCACTGTGCTGTATCTTGGGTGAATAAACCCTTGCTTGTTCGCGATCTGACTCTGGAGCCTTCTCTGTGCTGTATCGGAGAGTCGATGAACCCTGCTGTAGCGCCTTTGTGCGTTGCAGAGTGGAGGAGCGTCGTGTCCTTTTCTGACCGTCGCTTGTAGGGTGAGCCTTGTGCAAACCCATCTCCATAATCTGCCAGACCTTTTTGTGCATGTCTCTTATCATATTTAGGTAATAGTGGTTTGCATTGTACAACCTATTGTTCCTGTTCCCCAGGGCCCTTACATAGCTGGAGTAACATTAGCAGCTCACGAGTGTGGCACTGTGGATTTTCCTGAACCTCCTTACCCTGATGAGTAAGTACACAGCATGTCCATTGTGTCATGGCATTAACTACCATGTTGTTGATATTGTTAGCTGCAGTATACCGTGCATAGTCCAAGTTGCAGTTGTAGTGAGTGTAGAAGATCCTTGTGCTCAGTCAGTATTTGATCTGTGCCAAAATAGTGCTGGGTTCCTGTAATGGTGCTTTTAGATTTGGTCAGTAGGCAGTGCATGGTAACAAATGTGCTTGTATGTGAGCTGCCTTTTTGTAGCTTAAGTTGCAAAACATCTATCAGAAATGCAGGCTAATGTTGCTTTGAGCAAGTCCTATTTTGATGGCTCATTACTACATGGTAAAACAAAGTTTCACACATAATTAAGAGCAATAGTGATTGGATGCTACAAAAAGTGCTACAAAAGCACATGGAACAGTTATTAGCATTTGTAAATTACAGCTTTTTTATTGTGAAAAACATTAAGTGGCATTTGCATAAACGGCTTGGGCAAAAATATCCTTGCACACCGGAGCCATTGTCTAATTAGCTGCAGGGCAAAATGCGGTGACGGTGACTGCTTAAATCGCTGATCTCTACTGTGTTTTGCTGGCTGCTGCTCGCTGAGCCAGGTGCAGGTGAAGCCAGCAGAAGCGCAGTGCCGTGCAGCAGGTTGTCCCAGAAGCAGTGTTTATACTGCACTTACTAGTACATGCAGTCAGATAGTATTGTGGATGTACCAATTTTTCTTCATGGTTTTCTGTGTTTTAGGTTGTGTTCTTGTCTCTGCGTGTCCGGTAAGAACTTTTACGATAATGTGAACCCGTATGCGATAGTTCTTTTCCTTACATAAAGGGTTTCCTCAATCACGAACGCTGTCGGCGCTGCGATGAAAAATTCTGGACGTCTTCTCAAGACTTCTTGGGCTTGCTACAGTAGTCTATGGCACAAGAAGCAGCTATTTTAGGCAAAGAAATTAACAAATGCTAAACTCCCATGCACCCAAAGTGCTGCTGCAAAGTTGTGAAGCGCCAACTTCTGGGACAAGGCTGGCTTCAGTCGAGGGCACTCGATGCGCTATCCGGCTCTCTGTAGTAGAGATCAGTGGCTTAAATTGTGCGTTGGAAGTGCAGTACACTTATTTTGATGACTGAAACAAACAGTGCTTGAATACCATATTTGCTCGTATAAGGCCCTCACTTTCTTTCCGTTTATTTTACAGGGTGCGCGTTTTACTCGAGGCATGTTTATGACTACTCATTGAAGCCTTGAACTGTGCTCAGACTACAATGAAGCATTATGCAACCACTGGCGAACGACTATGAACATGTATTCAGTTGTTCTCATTGCTTCTGCTGCCATTAACGTTTGAAGAGTACACCTCGTCGGCGCTGTTCCAAAGCTGATCATGTCATCCATTAATGTTTGAGATTCCCGTTGCCTTGAAGGCTCTTGACGATGTTATCAAACGAAACTGCATGCCAGGCATTCAAAATTTGTGCACATGCAGCCAGAAGCATGATGCAGCTAAACCTGACTGACAACATGCCTCAGCACAGCCAACACATTTGAAGCACACACGATCTATGCCTCCAGCCAGTTTATGCTGGATGTGCGTGATAGGGATTTGGTGGGATGTGGCGACGAGGACGATTCCATTGTTGGAATGTCAGTAACTGGTGCCATCCACTAGTTGCTTGCAAAAAAACCAGCATATGGGCGTGGCCTCCGAGATTGCAAAGGCGCACCACTGCGATCTCCGAGGCTATGCAGGCACGTCATGTTTGTGACACTCGGTGAAGCCTCTTTTCCTCAATTTTAGCACTCCAAAATTGGCCGCGGGCCTTGCATGAGTAAATACACAATACTTGTGCAAAAATGCCAATCTATTAATTTTGTGCTGTTCTTGTTTACTCTTGTAACTGCTGTAATTAAAATTGTGTAGCTTGAGGAAGTTGGACTAAGCTAGGTGTGCTCATACAATGCACTCCCCTTCGAGTGAATTCTGCAGCACGTGTCTCTAAACTTTCTCATGCGACAGCCTTCAAGTGATACTACTGCCTAGTGACACCCGCTCAAAGTGGTACTTAATTTGCCCATGTGGTTGGGGCACTATGAATGACTGGATTTCATATATCAGCATTAATGCGTATGAGGAGTGAACATGGCTATTTGTGCTTGCAGGATAATCTGCCCTGAGGAGTCTAGTCCTGGTGCCCATGTAGGCATCTTGAAAGTGATGAGCAAAGTGAGACTAGAAGCATTTATGTGGGTGAGTGAAATGCATGCATTATTTATCTTCTAGCTGAATTGCATTTGTTGAAACTCTTACTTAATGCTGGGTTACCCGTATAGTTTCATGATCTGTAAGTGGTGTGCGCGTGTCTGTTCGATTTGTCATCCTGGACTATATTCAGGACTGCCTGAGGCATTGTGTACACCAGTGCTCATTAGCTGCAAGCGCAGCACCTTGGGCATCCCTGGGCACCCCAGGATGACAAATCAAAGGCACCTTGTACAGTGACATGTGTTCTTCTCCTAAAAACTGTAACAAATTATTTTGTGCTTACTGCTGCTTTGTTTCGGCTCATGTTTCACAGTGAGATCACATTTTATGGTTAGGATTGTTAAACGCTATATAACTTCTACTAGCCTTGTTTGCCAAGAAGAAGAATGTGAAGTTGCTCTCATCTGTGCTTCTTGTAATGAGTGATGTCCAAAATATGGCGGGTATGACATTTCCTTGTCACTTCAAGCTTCTGCAGCATGGCTGACCATGGCGTTCAAAATTAGTTTTTATTAACTCCTTAACAGCCAATGACGAGATAACTCGCTATCGCAGTGAGCCTCCTCTAGCACAAATGACGAGTTAACTCTACATGAATTTTTGGCAATTTTGGCACGTGCGGACGTGTTTAGTTTCTTGAATGTGCAATGAATTTCGCTGTTTTCCTTTCATTTTTTTTTTTTTGCACTTATAAAAAAAAAATTTATTAATTTGTCACGGCAGTTAGGGGCTAATCACTGGGAGGTGTGATGTGGACACCAAGAAACGTGCAGGTAGGGGCAACTTCACTATATTTACTTGACAAATTGGGCAAGGAGTGGTGCAAAGTGCGTTGAATTATCCGGACCATGAAACATGGTCTTGCTGTGCAATTTGAGCAAATCGTAAGCGTGCAAAAGCTTTTTAAAATATTTTCAATGGAAGAATGCAGGTCATTGCATTTGAAGTCCTTTGCCCTTGAGTAAAGCTCAATTTCGCACTCGAAACCAGTTCTGTAGGTTAGTCGTGTTAGAAGAAAGGTGTGCAGACAGGCACAATAAGAGAAAAACGGAAAATGCAGACGGCGTTTGTGTTGTCCGTATCTTTCTTATGTCCGTGTCTGCACTCTTAAGTTTTTTCTAACATGAATTCTTACCAACTAGCTCAACTTTCTGTTGTTCCAGTTTTAAAGGAATTCATTTGAACCTGATTTACTTCCTACTACAGTAAAACCTCGTTAAACCATACCCGCTTAAACAGTAGTTTCTTTTTAAAAGTAGTACTAAAGTCAAATCCTCGACTCAGCGGCCATTGAACATAATGTGTTTTGTATCCACATAAACCGTACCAGCTTATTGCGTATGCATTGGTTAAAACATAGCGTTTGCAGTTTTCGTCAAGCAAACAAGGCGGTGCGTCTTCTCCATCAGGCGGCCCGGGAGAACAACAAGCCTCAGAGATCGGAACAATGGCCTCCAAGCGCCCTGTGCGTTTGCACGTGAAGCCACATTAACATCAACATCATTTCGACGCCGTGCCAGAGAGCGTTGTGGCGTCGTGCTAGTGAGGGCTCGCGTCATGCCGAAGCTCGGATAAAAAAGACGCCGGGTGCTCAGCATAGAAGAAAAATTAGGCACCGTCTGTGCTATCGAACGTGACACGAAGAAGCCGGCGCTGGCACGCGACAGGGATCTGCTGTTGACTACGGTGTGTGGCATTTGGAATGCGAAAGAGTTGCTCGGCAGCGCTGCTGCGACCGCGAATAGATGTCGGCTACGAGGTTCGACTTTTCGTCCTCGTTGCCTCTGTTGTTGCCAAAGTGTCGACTATCGACAGTGATGAGGACGACACGGAAAGCGACAGCATGGGCGATTCAGGCCCGACAGTCGGCTTTTTCGATTTTCCACTTCTGGCTACCCGCGGGCTGCCAGAGCTAGCTAGAGTGTCTTCGTTTTTCTCTGGTTGCTCCGCCCACCGCGCTACGCACTTCCGCCGGGTGTTCATTTTGCTCACGCTGGACGGTTCTGGCTACCCGTGGGCTGCCAGAACCTGCCAGGACGATTTTGGTCTGGCTGCTCTCTGGAAGTTCGCTGGCTAGCACACAACTAAAAGAGGCGATGGGCGCTCGCCGCCATCTTTGCGGGGACATCACAGATTGCAACGCGGGCGCTTGAGGACTTAAATTTGCCTCGCTCAGCCAACTGTCTACGGTCATCTTCGGATTTCCTTACTTCTAGCGTTATCTTTCTAGGTGCTCAAGCTCCATTCTGCATTGCGAAGCGGTGTGATACGAGCAGTGGTGTACCGTTTGAAGCTTTCATGTGTGTATGTGTGTGTGTCCCCTGAAGGCTTCTTCCCGGCGGCGGTCAGCACGCTGCGCTCTTATGCGTGCATGTTATCTGCATCGTGTTCCACGCAAGTTGTAGACGCTTATTCATACATTGCGGTACATTTTGGTTTAGTCTTTCTCTAGTGGTCTTCCTTTTCACATATCTGGCGTATGTATATATCTCCTTTTCCTGCAGTTAGCGAAGGCTTTGCAGCTGGCTCGTGTTCGCTCCATCTCTCCGTCGTATGCTTCGGTGGCAACTTGAAACTGATATGTGTTCGACTGCAGGCCGTTGATTTAAGAATGCACTGATTGCATTCGGTACATTAGACACACGTACATTGGCTTATTGCTCTCATGATCGCGACCAATGTGTGAAACGTTTCGCTGGTCACAGGCGGCGTGCATTTTCATGCGTCAGCCGCGTCCCCAGCTCCTTAGGGTCGAAATGAGAAGCACAATCAGCCACAACAAACTTTCTGAAATCGAAGCCCAAGTAGGTTGGCACGAAATTTTATGCATATGAGATGTACCCGATAACCTGCTTTTTCATGTCTTGTGATGACACAGCACCAACTCATCAATGTCGCCAGTGGGGGACATGATCGCTGCGAGCAGGGATCCTCGAGATATTGCTTTCGAGTATACAATCACTTACGCGCCATCTCGTGTCTTGTCATGCGCCGCGTCGGTGGCCATCTGTTGCGCTGCGCAAGGTGAGGTTGGCCCAGTGCGCATCCTGCGCCGAGTCGCGCGAAAGTGATCGTATCCGTGAATGCAACTATATATTTTCAAGCTGGCAACGCATAAATTAGCCGACTACGCCGAGCGCGCGCCGGCCCCACTGGGCACTGCCATGCTGGTAGCATGTTTACCTTCAGCCAGCTGTCCCAGTGTTCCATTTTGCAAACTTCAGGCAGGTTTGAGTTGTCTTGGTATCCCAGCCCACGTGACTTCCTATCGGAACCGGAACTAGCTGGCTGCCATCTAGCTGCCAGCGGGCTGCCAGAACTCCAAAAATCGAAGAGGCCCAGTGGCCGAAGCTGTGCGTTATGTCAGCCTCATGAATGCAATCGTCGCGACAAGAACAGGGGCGCGATAACGTAACTCTATTTCAAACTCCGGTGCCCGGCAATGAAAAAGGCACCCTGGGACTTCTGCAGTACTACTACGCGCGTGCACGGAGCATACGTAACGCCAACGAGAAATCTGCCATGCGAGTGTTTGCCGAGAAGAGGGGGCTGCCTGAAAAGCTGGCACGCAGCTTCAGTAAGTTTGAGGCCGCTGTCGTCGTGCTAGGCCGCCGCGGCATCAAAGAAAATAGCAATTTTGTCGCGCAGTGAATAAATACTGCATGTTTTTTCCCCCTTTCATGGCACTCGCTCTCAGTTCCGTTTTCGACAGGTACATGGGCGATCTCATGCTATTTTGGTTAAACAGTACTACCGTTTAGTACGTACTTTTTCCGAGCTCTGGCCAACTACGGTTTAACGTGGTTTTACTGTATCTCTGAACACAGCTTTTTGCTGTGTGATGGTGTGTAGCAATTTGTAGTAGTGTTTACAAACCTTCAAAGTGACAACACTTTCCAGTTTTGTTAAAGGGGTCCTGAACCACCCTTCGGGCTTGGTGAAAAAACACATTCCGCAGATAGCATACGCTGCTGCCAACATCTCAGCCAGATGTTGCAGTCTTGCATGGTGCGTGGAGCTCGCAAGCAGAGTGAAAAGTCACCTTTTTCTCCGACGCTAGTTTTTCAACAGAAGCCTGCTCCTCAATTTTTTTGGATGGTTTATTTCGTAATATGGCAGATTCCCATACACAGCTGCTATTGGCCAATAGCTGATCTCAATCAAGAAGGGTGTTTGGATTAGTGTGCCTTCAACCTATCGTTCCTTCCTACATACTTCTGGAAGAAGCTGACTATTGTCTGCTCATGCTTGGCCGCAGCTGCCTGTGTAAGAATTAAACTTCGGCCACCCTGCTTATCAGTGTTGTAGCCGTCAGGTCTCGCTGATTTCGACTAGTTTTGAACTCTTAACTAGCCTCAAACCACATGAAACTTAAGGTCAGATGACATGCACGAATGCCAGCACTCTCTCACTCCTGGCCGCTCCTAGTTAGACGCCTTAGTAGACTTTGCTTTGTATTGAGCTGATATCGCTCCAAAATGCGCTAGTTGGATGTGGCTACTGTCCATTAGTCAAGCTGGTGAAGGACAAAGCTGGCCCGCACCACGTAGCACGACGAGACTGGAGCATATGAGCGCGAGCACGCTCAAGCCATGTTGTGCACAAAACAAATGCTGCGCATATGCACTACAGTTCCATGTAGCTGCTGTCTGCAACGTAGCGCAGATACTGTGGCCGCTGCAGGGCGCCTTGATGAGCCTGCTGACTGAGCATACTGTGGCTCGCTGAGGACAACCGCGTTTGACGGTTTGGCTTGTCATAGGTGCTAACATTGGAAGTAGTAGCATTGTGGGCACGCTTCACTCCACTCCATCGTAGCCTTCGCAATTCAAGTCAACGAAAAAAAGAGTGGGAGCACCACGTTTGGCCTGGATCAGCAGTTTTTCGGGCAAGGCAATTTGGCGGGAAGTTCTGACGTGTGCACTCTGTGAGAATTGTTGCAGCACAAGATGCCGACGTGTGTTGAGCCGGTAGGGCTTGAGTGACTCCAGACGTGCTTTGTCATTTTCCTATTTCGTAGTGCTTTAGGACGACGACAGGAAACTGAAATTAAATCAAGCTGAAACATGATGCTGCCACAGCAAAACAGGATACTCGCTTCACACCACCTGCAGCAAGGAACGGTGGCACGTTTGGGTTATCACATAATAAAAGTCTGCGGTATGTTTCCAATGGCACTACACCACACACACACTGTGAAACACATAGGTGAAGATGCTTATCACAGCAGGGTTGTGGCAATGGCTGTGAATGCGACTTGTGATGACCTCTGAGAAGATTTGCTGGCACCGTAAGAGAATACTGAGTGAGCACAGGCGTTCTGACGGGACACGGGCAGACGTGTAATGTGGGGAAGCTGCCGTGGTGGGCGCCTACTGCTCCCAATCATGCATGCCTTGCGCCTTTTCTTGTTCAAATGGGATCTAGTGGCCAGCAAACGTGTCATATGACTGCAGTTTGACTACGTACTGAACGTTGGTGCTGAAAGATCGTGTTTTCTGGGAACGTATTAACCTGTAAAAAAGAAGCATAACTGTATTAGGTCGTTCTTTGCGTTCTCTATTGTGAATGTTGGTGCCGGGAAATTGTACAAACAGGCCTTGCCGGGACACAGAAATGCTGTAAGCACAGATAAAACATGCAGAAGCTGAAGAAACAAAAGGGAAGCATGAGTTGGAAAATAACACAACACTTGCATGAAACCAACCAAACAAACTAGAATATTCAACCTTGTTCACTTGCCCCTCTCAGAAAACGTCAAACCTCCCTGCCCCCCAATCTCATCCAAGTAAGCTGGTTCATAAGTCTTCAGTGTATTGTGGGGTTCTCACCCGTGCTTTTGGGACAAAGAAACAGCAGAGTAGTGCAAACAATTACAAGGGCTTTTATTGCACCTTTCATAGACTAATGCCTACTAGTTGAGTTGCTATCCACAAAACATGCCGATCGGCGTGCGACAAATTGTGGAAGTCTGACTCACCATGACCAGATAGCGAGCGTATATGTTCGCCCCATGCTGGGCACTAACGCCTGGTCGTTTACGCATACGGTCACACGAACGGTGGCACGTTCGAACAATCGTGATCGTCTATTCTGGTGTAGGCCTCGCGAGACTGCCTCGCAGAAGCATGGATCAGCGCACGCGCAACACATCCTTGCTGCTTGCCGACCTGTAGCCAAAAAGGAAGAGCCTACTCTCTGTCGCACCCGACCAATCCTGCCAATAGGTGGCACTAGCAGCGCCACACTCGCACCATCTCTTGTAATGCACTGCAGCCAGACCGACCGCCGCCGGCACTAAGCTATGCAGAGAAGCCAGATTACAGGAGACGCGAGACATGCTGGGAAAAAAAAACATATAAGGGGACGCATGAGAGTTGTGTATCCCCACATCCCTCAACCTTAAATCACTACATATTCTAGTGAAACCTGTCTAACATTAATGCCTGCTTCCCGAACAAAAGGTTGTACATGTAGTAGTGGCCGCGCCGACGAAACCTCCACGTGCTGTCCATAACATGTGAGCCGACATTGACCTTGGGGTACGCCGCTGGTCACAGCAGCACGCTCTGCAGACTCGACGGCATGATTCCAGGTCACGACTCTGGAAACGGTGATGCAGTAGTCGGCATGAGCAAGCGTCGCTCGCGCCGACGCGCCCTGCTGGCGAGAGCCGCAGTAGCTGTTGGTGTCTGCGGGCTCTTTTCTCTGCCGCCGAGGGTTGGGAGCTGGATACAGGCTGTCGCCGGAGTCGCTGCGCCGAACTGGCCTCAGCATTTCCATTGCCCGGGGTGGCTCGACCATAGTCTAGGGCAGCAGCGCAAACGATGTGCAGGTGACAGCAAACCTTGGGTGACTCCACTCTCGCTGTGTACACTCAACGCACTCGGCAAACACTTAACGTAATGCAAGGGAGAGGAAATCTGCATGCCCATCGCCCACATGCTACGATGTTCAATTGAGCTTGCAAAAGATCAGGCAGCTACTCAGATGCTAAGTTCACGTGAACAGAGCTCTCTTTCTTGAGTCAAATGAGTAATTTCAATTCGTGTTAGGCTAAATAGAATGAGGGAAGCAAAGTGCAACAAATTAACGCAACAGTCCAACAGGCTGTGTCCTTCCACGTGCAACAGGAAGCTTCGCTACCCTGACAACAGCCGGCATTCAAAATGCAATACCCAAAATGGGTGCAAAACAGGCAGTCGCAAGGAGATGCCAGCTCTGCAAGGTGGTCCTACCCCGCTCGGTGCACATAGCATCTAAGTTGACGGCGCCCCCCTATCCCAGACAGTGTCAGAGAGCCCGGTGCCAGGCCTTAATATTAGTCAGCCCGTGGCAGCACCCGTGGCCCACAACCACCCAGCTCTCAGAGCTGTGACTTCTTCAGAGTCAAAGACATAAAAGAAGCTACTTCGATGAAGAAATTCAGACCACCCACGAGGCTTCCGTACTCGCTCGCTAGCAATCAAAATCCACACTACGCCCACACTTTGGTTGTCTCGAACGATGCAAAACTGTCAAAGCCATCGTCCAATGTTCCAAGAGGTTCATGTTGGGCAGCCAGATGTGGGGTTCTCATCTGTGCTGTTGGGAAAAAGGAACGACAACACAGTAGTGCAAACAATCACAAGGGCATTTATTGCACCTTTCATGGACAAATGCCTGCTAGCCGAGTTGCTATGTACAAAACATGCCGACGGGCACGCGACTAATCGCGGAAGTCCAACTTGCTGCGACCGGAGAGTGAGCGAATATGTTCACCCAATGTTAGACACACCTAGCACGTTCGAACAATCGTGTTCGTCTATTTCGTTGTAAGCCTCGCGAGATGGTCTCGCAGAAGCATGGCTCAGTGCACGCGCGAAACGTCCGCGCCACTTGCCAACTCGGCGCCAGAACGGAAGAGCCTACTCTCTGTAACGCCAGACCAACCCCACCGTTAGATGACGCTAGCAGTGCCACATTTGTGCCATCTCTCTTAACGCGCTGCGATTAGACCGACCGCTGCTGGCACTAAGTATTCGAAGAAGCTGGATTACAGGAGACGCGAGACATGCGGGGAAAACAACACATAAGGAGACGTGTGAGTCGCGCATTCCCACAGTGTTTAAATATTCATTCAAACTTTCGTTAAATACATTTTCTAACTGCCATCTGATACTTATTCTCTTGAAAAGTGCTTTAGAGAGAGATAAAGTGTTTAAATGTGAACTACTTCTTGCAGGGTGCAGGCACTGCTTTGGGAGAACTGCCACCATATTTTATGGCAAGAGCCGGTGAGTTTCTGTAGATTGTGTAAGGACTGCAGTATCCTGTTGCATCGTGCCTACATCGATATCCAAGACTAATGATGCCAAACAATGGCTTTATTTTTAAGCGAGGTTATCTGGCAATGAAGACCTTGAGGATCTTGAGGAGTTAGAGGAACTCATAGAGAAAGAGAAGACTAAAGACTTGGTAAGCATTCACTGGTGCATTCTTTTTTTCATTGCCTCAACTCCACCGGTGATTAGCCCTAACTTTGAGCATGCAATTTCAGTCTATCCTGGACAAGGCAAAGCTGGCTGTGGAAAAATTAGTGGAAAGAGTTGGCTTCCTTGGTATCCTTGCCTGTGCCTCGGTATGTTCGTTGCTTGGTATTATACTCTTGTGCCATTTGTGTGTGTGTACGTGAGCGTATGTGCCATGCCACTCTCCTCACAGCTGGGTTGCAACTGCATGTTTGCTCACAGGATATCTGCGCCTGATTTTGTCAGACATGAGAACTCTCCACAAAAGTAATCGGCTTGTGCGTGTTACAGAGAGTCTCTGCAAGAATTGATATATATGTGGTCCCATGCATGCCTATCTTATCTACACTACAGTGAGAGGTGGCATGCACTGTTTAATTTCGTTGGTACTCTTTGACTAGAATGAACAAGTGAAACAATCCTCAGTAAAGTTCAACTAAATGTTTTGCTGTAACCTTGATGTAAACTCGCCTGCTGCTTCTGGAGTCAATGCAGCAGTGCAGACATGATTTTCATTTACTGGCAAGTTGCTGCCTACATTTACATCGTCCATGACTAATTGTGCTTGTCATTTTCTGTTGTTGCCACTTGTGGGTCATGGAAGTGGCCCCCTAGATGCCCAGGGGTGGCCCTGAGATACGCTTTTTTTTTTTTTTACTTTTAGTGTTTAGGCTATGTCTTAACATTTCCTTGTAACCTTGTTGTACTGCAGATACCCAATCCACTGTTTGATCTGGCTGGCATCACTTGTGGACACTTCCTGGTTCCCTTCTGGACCTTTTTTGGGGCCACCCTGATTGGCAAGGCCATCATCAAAATGCACATCCAGAAGCTCTTTGTCATCATTGCCTTCAACGAGAACCATGTTGAACTCTTGCTCAAAATGCTCAGGTTGACTTTTAACTTATCTCCTGTGGTGTATGTGCTATGCATTGTGCATCTGTCTGTCAATGAGGAACCTTTGCTATAGGACACCTTGTTCTTCTTCAATACCTTCGCGATGACTTGTTCGATCATGAGGGTTATACTAACAAGAGAATAACGAGCCGTGGGCATAACATGTAGCCGACGTCTTCTTGAAATTACAGTAGAACCTTGTTGATACGATCCCGTGTCGAATGTCTTCCCAGCACCTATGTTCATGTACGAGAACACAAAAAGTGACCAAATATGTTCCCTGAAAGCATGAGCTTTCAACACCAACGTTTAGCACATCGCCAAACTTTGAACGTATCATACATTTTCCTGACACTAGATCCCACGTGAACAAGAAAAGGCGCAAAGCACGTATGATAGAGCAGTATGCGCCCATGGGCCCACGGCAGCTTCCACGTAAGTACTGCCATGGTTGCTGGATAAAAGAAACGTGCGGCCTGTCGTGTACATTGCAAACGCTGTCCTCCGCTGTGGCGCCACCAGCCGGGACTGTTTGTCTGGAGTGAGGTACAACAGGTGGACGCGATTCTACGCAAAGCCTACAAAACCGCACTCCACCTTCCCCACAACACCTCAACCGAAAAGCTCCTAGCCTTAGGACTACACAACACCTTCGAGGAATTGAAAGAGGCGCAACTAGTCTCCCAACAGCGCAGACTACAGCAGACCCCATCTGGCAGGGAGCTCCTGAAGAAACTAGGCTGCGCCGATCAACTTCAAGAGATACAGAGGACCGAAACAATTCCGGACGAGTATTGCAACACACTAAAAGTAGCACCCATACCCCGGAACATGGATCCCAACCTACACAAAGCACGCAGAGAAGCGAGGGCTGAATACCTACAAAAGACACTAGCACCCCAAGAAACGACTGTATATGTGGATGCAGCCACATACGCCAGAGCAGCGGGGCAGAGCAACAGCAACGCGGTAGCAACGGTGATTGATTTGAACCTACACGAGATCACCAGCGCATCACTACAAGGCTGTACGATAGTCGAGGCTGAAGAAGCGGCCGTTGCTCTAGCGGCAGCGGAGGGATATCGGTCTAAACGGTCTCTAACAGTCCTTACAGACTCGCAAACGGCGTGCCGCAACTACCTATGCGGCAGAATAGGGTATGGAGCGCTCCGCATACTCCACTCCGGAGACCACATAACACAACGACAAACGAAAGAAGAACCAATTAGGCATACAATAGTATGGACGCCGGGACACACGGGAGTGGCAGGGAACCAAGAGGCGGACAGGATAGCTCCAGGGTACACTTATTACCGAGCATCCAACGTAGCCGACCTCGAGGGGACCGAACCTGTACCCCAAGACTATTCGGCGATACTAAATTACTACACGGGCTGCAGAAAGCGGTATCCACCACTGCACAACTCCCTTAGCAGAGAGGACTCTGTCGCGTGGAGGCAGCTGCAAACGGGCTTGTACCCGAACCTAAACGTACTCAGCAAAATTTATCCCACACAATACAATGACAAATGCCCCTGATGCCACGAAACACCCACGCTGTATCACATAACGTGGGCGTGCCAGAAGATAGACATGGTACCCGTTATACCAAACCCGAGTGCGGAGCAATGGGAGGAAGTGCTCTCCAGCGATCGCCAGGTTAACCAAGAAGGTCTGATTCGGCGAGCACAACTGGCAGCAGCATCCAGCGGAGCCCTAGACTAAGGGCAACCGACCGTTGTGCTAGAAGATGGACGAAGCCATCTGAAGACCGCAGAAGACCAGCGAACCTAGAGCTGACAGTTTTTCACTCATTCACACTCTGGGATCTGCATAGAAAATGTGTCGGGAACGTGGAACGCTGTCGCCTGATGCATCCCATCTCTCGCAACTAGCGCTGTTCGTCCCAGCCAAGTGGTTGAGAATGCTACTACGGTTGTCACATTCGATGCCATTGCGGCCCCCTGACGTGACAGGCCACACCATATTTTTTTTTAAATCCAGCGGCCGTGGCACTGCACAAATGCATTACTTCCGTGCGGTGCAGCACGTGTGGTGTGGTGTTGTTAAAAGTGTACTGCACACTTTGAATAGGCGATAATCAAAATACACTGCTGTTCCATGCTGCAGGCAGTGTGAAGTGAGCATCAATTTCCCTCTGGCGGCATCGTTTTCCGGCATTGCGCACCAGCTCAGTTTTGTTTGTTTCCTGTCGCCATCTTAAAACAGTGTGCAATAGGAAAATGACGTCTCTGGCTACTCGAGCCCCATCAGATTGACACGCATTGGCATCTGGTGTTGCAACAATTTTCGCCGAGCGGGCATGTCAAAGCTTTCCGCCAATATGTCCTGTTCGAACAAAATGCTGACCTAGGCCGAATTCTAGAAGCATTAACGTAAGCTTGTTGGTCGAAACTGTAAAAACGACAATGTGCGTCTTGGGTCATTTAGGTCACACCAGCTCGGCATGTGCTGGCGTCTTTCTGTCCACTTGCTTCCTTCGTTACTCTTTTTTTGCTGGAAATTCTTGATAACGCATTTATCTGATTGTACATTTTCCTGGTAAATAAACTTTTTCTCACATTGCTTTGTTTCAAAATGTATGAACAAGGTTCTACTGTATATGATGTGATCTAATGATATATGTAGCAACCACAGGCAAGGAAGGACATAAAGAAGTGGAAGACAGGCACAAATACAGAAGTTGCTATTGTCTTTTCACTTCAGTCAATTTTTGCTGCCTACCTTATACTTGTGGCACACAGGCACAGAAAATGACATTAACTTGCTAATGCCTTAAATTTTAATGCCATTTGTGTGATACCACATGGGCAAACCTAATGCCATTTGCCTTGTCATTTGTTATCTAATCTGGTCACCAGAATTATTCCGACTAAGAAATGCATACCCTCGACTCCATAGCTTGTGCAGTGCCATGTGATTGAAGTATTTTAAACAATTTCTACCATGAAAAATTGTTCATAACTTTCAACTACGACGCTCCTGCAAGAAGTTGTACTTGGTGAACATACTCAGGTCAGCATTGGAACGACTTCGAGGGGGCCAAGCTCCATTTTTATTTTGGGCTTTGGGTTTCACTTGGATTGACCAAAGCTAATGGCTTATAGTATGCTTGTTTTTATGATTCGCTATTCATGAAGGCGCAAAGTAAACATCTAAATGCACATTTATTTTTTATTTATTACCTTAAAATTACTCACTTCACTTCAACTTGCTGTGATCGATATCACCCCATCAAATGTCGTTAACTTTGGATGTGTAGCAGCCCTGCCGGAAAAAATGTCATTAGTGAACTTTCGGCACTAACGAACGAATGTCATTCTCTGTGCCCATGTGGCATGATTATTAGCTTCGCTGCAGCAGTGCTTGTGGCGCTTCCAACCTCTGGACGTCTAGAACATGACTTCTTTGCATTTGTTCATAATGAGTGCAGTGGGCTTTCCTCTATACAGTCAAACCTTGTCATAACAAACTTGTATCCAACACGAAAATGCCTTCATTATATTCTGTATTTCTTATAAGCATATATTTGCTGCATATCAATATCGGCAAGAAACATTTCAGATTTACTTTGTTATATCTGGGTTCGTTATATCGAGGTTTGATAAACCAGTCGTGCACTGTGTGGTTGATATAATCTTAACAGATTATGCATGTGTGAATGCATTCCGGCACTCATAAAATTTTCTGAAATGAGAAAGAAAATTTTGTAGACATAGCGCTGTGGCTTCTGAGTCAGCCAGCTAGCTAGCCAAGAGCCGTGAAGACTGACAAGGCAGGGAAGCAAGATGAGGTTGAGCACCTCTCCTAAACATGCACTGCTTGGCTACTGAGCTGTCCTTGAGCAAGCACAGGTGTGTGCCTGCGATGGTGTGATTGCCATGTGGCTGGCAACATTAGCTGCAGTTTCTTCGTGAGGTCTGTTGGTGGACATATTTATGCTGCCACATTTAGGCTGTTGACACTACCAGACGTTCTGCATATTGTAGTAAGGGTGTTCGTTTTGGAAGTGTCTGCATGGCACTTAACCAAGTCCCACTCAAGTGGGTCAGTCTCGGTTGAAAACCAAGCGAGCGCAAGGCACAAGGTCCACCAACATCTTTGTCCTTCACTGTGTATAGCGTTTTGGCACTAATGTTCTCCTTTAAAATATACTGTAATGGTACTCTATTCTAACAGACTTCTTTCAGGAACAATTCACTAAAATATGACACGCACATTATAATTGAGTATGAAATCAAAACTGCACTGGGTGGTTTTCAGATCCCCTCTACCACGGTGTAAGAAGAACAGGTGCTCCAACGACGTGGGGGCCGCTGGTGCGAAACGCGTCTCTATTGGTGGTGTTTCACGTCTGCGCCGCTGCACGGCAGCACACATTAGGAGGCTGAAAAATCGGGAAATTTGAACATGTAAGCGATTGTAACTGTACTATAAGTGCGTGGAAAGAAATTAAAACAATTTATTTTTTTTTTAAGTCTTCCTGCCCTTCACTATAATCATTAAGATCCCTCAAACGCTGTAACAGACGATAATGACTCCAGTAGTTCAGTCGCGCTGCGTGCTCTAGCAGACGGCATTTGTTGATCTTTCGAAGTGGTCACTGAGAAGCACTGTGGGCAGATGATAAGCTATTAGTTTACCAATGTTCACTTCACAATTGAGGAATCTATCATCGTTCTTGGTAAGCACTTAAAAATTCAGATGTCTGAATCGCAAGAGAGGGAAGGGAGGTCTGCGTTTCGAGCTGCAACGTTGCCTGGTGAAGACTGATCGTAGGCAAGAAGTGATTCACACCAAACTGCAACAGCAGGCCTTGCATGTGCAAAGACAGTTTCCTTCCATGTTCACTGAAAAGAGTCGATTGCATGGTTCGTCGGATGCTCTGTAACATGGACACCAAGTTCTGCAACCAGGAGTGTATGGGTGTGAGAAGCACTGTGACCCAGCGTACGTCACAAGTTCGTGGACAGCGGCACACAATAAAATTTAAAAGGGTCTGAACTTGAGCTTGTTGGTAAGGCTTCATTATGCTGAAATAGCACGGAAAAAAAATGAGACAAGAAAGAGGGCGGGACAAGCGCTTTCCGGTTGGTCTTTCTTGTCCAAATTTTTTTTTTTTTTTGCTGTTTACCCTGTAATGAAGCAGTGGACAATAAATTTGTAACCGTCGGCACGTCCGAAAGAACCAATTTGAGAAATATGGCTAAGCTAGGATGCACATCAAAGAAGCCTAGGCGGGCATAAATAATGCCGGAATCACCCGCTACGGTGTACTTCTTCATCAGTGTGGTATTGGCAACCAAAAACCCTGAATTTATTTTTTCGGCATTTAGAATAATTCATTCAAGAGTACGCACGTTGATACCATATATTCCACAGCAGCATGGTTTTTAAGGAATTAGCTGTCTCTCAATTCGTGGCTTCTAGAATTTGGACCTTCTGTATACAATCTGTATGTGAAACACGCTTTATTTGAGTATAAACAGCGAAATATATGACAATTAACTTACTTTATTACGTGAAGGCACTTCTATTTACTCAGACTAATCCTATGCCGCACTCCTCGAAACCCTACTCTGCGTGAAATGAGAACGGAAACGCCAGGTATTGTGACAAATAGTAGCGACGGCTTATTGAAGCAGAAATGACGAAAGTAAATTGGGTTACTAGTGGATTCAGCAAAAGACTTAACGGTGACTGCCGCATTGAGAGAGATGCCATACGCTTTTGTTTAGAAAGGGTAAAAAAAGCACCGCGGCAATTATAAATCGCATTTTAAGATTTTGTAACATAAAGACAGTGACTGAAGGTTTGTCGCTCTAAAAAAAAGGCACTCTAAAAAACTCAGGCTGGGAAGCGTGCTCCCAGCACGGTCTCCAGGGAATGTCCGGATACCGGCGCGCCAGCCCCCTGCAGCTCCCTATGGCCTCCTTGTCGCGCTCGCCGCCTAGTGGCGGCCCAACATTAGTGAAACGCACTGCGCATTTCCGTCGGAGCACCTGTTCTTCTTACACCGTGCCCTCTACCTCCAATGTGATGTCCCACCTTCCAGTCTCAAACAGTGACAACAAGCGATGTCCGGTCCACTTTGTCCCGGACACAATTAATTTTCTTTTTTTCAAGTGAGAACCAATTGCTATTTCTCTCTTACCAAGAAAATCCAGTGAGGGAACAATCAAGGGTATTACATTGTGCATTCTTTAACCCTTTCGCTGTCACCGACGTACCGGTACGTCATCGCGCTTCCCCCCCACGGTGTCACTGACGTACCGGTACGTTCTCTATCGTGCGTTCAAAATTTCGCGCCTGAGCGCAAAGCAGGCGCTCCTGGATTGGCCATGCCATCTGTTGACTCTTTCTACATGTTCGTATATTCGCCCCGACCTGTGTTAGTCCATGTATTGAGGAGTACGGTGCGACTGCCACTCCCCACTTTCTCTTTGCTGAGTGGCGCGGTGGCTCCGCGTTCGCTGGATCATGCGTCGCGCGCGTGTGGTTATGGGTTCAAGGGTAGTTCTGCCTTCCCCGCTGGTTTGAAGGTATTTATTTTTCTTCTGTTGGTGTGCCTGCTACGGCGCGTCAAGTTCAGGCGCACGTGCCGTTGCCTCTCCGAAAAGGGTGACTCGATTGCTGCTTTCGCTCTCTCGCCGCACCCTCGCTTCCGACTTGCAGCAGTAAACGTAAAGCCCTTCGAACTTTGTTTAGCCTTTTTCCATCTCCCTCTGTCTTCTTGATCACGCAACGTCCCATTTCTCTCCGTTGCGCGGGCGACTGAAAGCGCATCCACCCTGCGCGCGGTTACTTTCGGATGGCTCGGCGCGCGGGACCTTCGTCTGCTCATGGGAGCGGTGGCTGAATTCCGATTCAGAATACGAGCCGAGCTCGGATTCGGACTCGGACAAGGTCGCATGAGAGGAAGAGGGTTCCGCATCGTCAGATTCGGATGTTGAACGAATTTTATAGTCAGGCTGATGATGATGATGATGTTTACTAAAAACAGCTGCAGTACACTGAAATGTGCATATTGCATTGACTATGTTATTTGTATACCAATCATAATCAAAAATAAATTGCTATGTTCATTCCCTGTTATGCTCGTTCCCTGAAACCAAGCCGACACTGGGGGTGCGTCACGGCCAGAAACGTCCGACAGCGAAAGGGTTAATGTATGAAAATCAGGGTGAACATTACATATAAGGGTGCATCAGAATGTAGCAAATGCAAATATATATCTTTGTATGTATTTCTAGGTGGCACGCCTTTCTTGCACTATTATGTTAGAGTAAAAATTTTGTCTTTATCATTGCAGATATATCCCCTATGTGGGTCGCTACCTGCAGGCCCCCTTCAAAGAATTTCTGGCCAAGCAAAAGGCCAAACTGCACCGCAAAGTGGGCTCCCACGTTGCTCAGGTTAAGCACCATTGCCTTTTTCTCTCTGTGTCACAAAAAAATATTCTTCCTTTGTGCTCCCAGGATAGCCACTGTGGTCATTTCATTCAGCTAGTCACTCGGTGAGCGTGCATTGTCCTGAATGCAATTGTTTCAGTTCACGTGGCATGGGAAGCAAACTAGTTAGCAAGGCTATTTTAGCTTTGAAATTTTGAATTTGGGACAATATATATAGTATGTATATATTCTTTCATTTTTCCGAAAATTTGCCCAACAGAATAAAATATTAAATATATAAATGTAGGCTGGATTTGGTGATTTGCATCAATAATGCTTGATGGTTGGTCCCACAGAGCCAAGAATTATAGTCTGGTAGTCTCGTGGCACAGTATAGTATGACGGGGTGTCAAACAGATCAAAGCGAAGCGCGATTTATAAACAGACTACTTGCAGAGATGGCCAAGATGGCTGAACACATGCAAAGTCCTGGGGGTAATAGTCTTCTTCGTTAGTCCAAGGAGGTGGCTCATAACATCTGACCTTCCCGGCAGCGCAGTGCCATCTCAGTGCAGAGTAATTACACAAGGAGATGGCAGAAAGGTATGGTTTCAACCAGATATGTGCACGTCACGAGATAACAGGATAAATGGTGAAGAACTGTCCAGTGGTGCAAGCTCATAGTTAATGTCACTAAGTTGCCATATGACCTTGTAAGGTCCGGTATAACTTATCAAAATTTTTTCAGAAAGATCTACATGACGAGATGGAGTCCAAAGAAGTACAAGAGATCCCAGAGAAAAGCAGTGATGTCGTTGGCTGCAGGTCCTTTTGAAATAAATAGCAAGCCGGATAGTAGTCATTCACGAGCGATCTGGTGTGCCAGATGGAATCACACGGCAGCATCGCGGGCATACTCTGTGCTATGTTGTACAACAGCAGGCAGTAGTGAGTAGCGTGTCGAAAGGCAATGCTTAGTGGTGGCCGAACAGTAGGTAAAATGGCGAAAACCAACAGTGTCATGACGGGATGAGTGGTACGTGAATGTGACATATGGCAAAGTGCTGTAGCAGTCACAATGATTATCAGACTCGTACATCGTCAGCATATCAGTTAAGGTGCGGTTCAGCCTCTTGGTGAGCCCGTTGGTCTGCGGGTGGTATGCAGTACTGAGCTTGTGCTTCACAGAAGAGCAACAAAGAAGGTCATTGATGACTTGGGACAGGAAGTAGCAGCTTTGGTCAGTGAGCAATTGCCTAGGGGCCCCATGATGAAAGATGATGTCATGAAACAGGAAATCAGTGACGTTAGTCACTGAGTCACTGATCCTTGAAGTAGACGTAGGGAATGGGCCGAGGAGGTCGAGACCAAATGGCTCCTTTCGCGTGATGTTCAAGTGTCTGTAGTCAATACAAAAGCACCAGGTGCAGTCTTTCTTTTTGACTAGCACCACAGGGCGCACCTTTGGACTGGAAGAAGGTTCGATAATGCCTGTTGTGAGCATTTTGTCACCTTCACCTTGGATCACATGACGTTCAGCAAGGGAGACACGGTAGGGACAGTGTCGGGTAGGGATCACGTCCCCTGTGTCGATTAGGTGCTGGAGAACAGATTTTACTAGCTACCTTTTTGGGCTAATGAAGATGAACTTTGGACTAATTATGATGAAAATTTCCCTGATGCCACTATCAGTTGACACATACTGACGAACACCATATGTGTTCGTCAGTAGGATGTGTGCAGTGCTTTGACAATTGCCATTGACCAGTCAACAATATAGAGCATCTAAAGTAAATGATAATGCATCGTAGGTGTGAACAAAACATTTTATGTCTGTAAGGACACCAAGGCTATGAATTGTATTCATGCTGCAGTTGAGAAATCAAGCTCTATCACTTGTCGCAACATTTCCCTAAACACCTAGGTGAGCTGACCACACATAGGACGTGTTCAAATTGAGTCGGCACAGCGCCTGCAAGGTGCTGAGAGAACACTTTTTCTTTTATTAGTTGTTTTAGCTGTTAGCCCAGCACTGTCCTTGTCCACTTGGTTTTCCTTTCTCCACTTCGAGTCTGCTGGCTTTACCTGTAGTTTGTTCATTCTACATGCCCCTTCCTCTATTTCGAGTCATTGGATGTTTTTGAAGGCATATTTAGAGTCAGCAAACAAGGACATAAGGGAGACAACACTGTCGTCTGTCCTTGTTGGCTGGCGCTAAATATGCTTTCAAAGTCAGTTTACCAACACGCCCAACAAATGGCATTGGATGTTACTAGTAATTTATAGGCTTTGAATAATGGGTAATGTGTATGCATAGTATTCAACCTAGGGCATTCGGGCGATCACTTTCGGAGGAAGTTCCACTTGCTTGAGACTCGGCGCCAGACGTGTTCGCATATATGGCCAACAGCATTTCTGGCACTGCGCCTTGCGAGTCTCATGAAAATGAAAGTATCCTAGAAATTGCCCAAGAATACTGTGCAGAGTGTCAAAAACGTTTAGGGCATGATTGTGCGACGTGTTCAGTCAGTCACATGCAACCTTGCTATAGATGTAGACCTTTTATCTACACTGTGGCAGAAGTGTGTTCGTGACCCCAGAAACATTTTTCATGTGTTCTTGGCAGCCAAATTTGCAACAACAACCAATTATTGTTCCACTGTCGACTTCTTTATGATCTTGATGCATTCAAATATTAAAAGAATGAGCCCCTTGCACCGAGCTCATGTATGTAGCCCTCTTGTGCATTTCAGAGTAAACTTATCAATGTTCTAACCGCATAGTAAAATTGGTGCCAGCTAGAGAGTCATACATTTGCAGGCCATTAAAGCTTCCATTGTCTTCACTACCGGCTTAATTTAGCGGGCTGTTCAAGAGGGCACTACCGAAAGTCCTCAGGGACTTGTTTTCGCAAGTTGCTTCAGAGCACACAAGAACACACTCGCATGTATGCAGTCACACAAACACCCCGCAATACATGTGTGTACATACAAGTGTGTTCTTTTGCACTCTAAGCAACTTACTAAGATGAATTACCAACTAGCTTAGCTACAAGTTCTTCTAGGAACTTTGTGCGTGTGTGTGTAAACATTAAAAGGGTCTAAAATATATTTGCTTCTTGTTTGACTTATTTCATACTGATGTGTTTGCCTGCACTCAATCCTTGTAGGAGAGTTCACTGCTGGCTTGGCTCTTCGAGAAGCTGGTCTTGTGCATGATTGTCTACTTTGTCCTCTCCATCGTCAACTCGATGGCCCAGAGCTACCACCGGCGGCTCTCCAAGGGCCAAAAAGTGATGTCGGCACCACGCGGCAAGGTGGCAGTCAGTTGAGCTTGGGCTGTGTGCCACTCTTCTGGGCAGTGAGGTGCGCAGTTGTAGAGATTGATGCCGTGTGTGGACTGCGAACAACAGTGTGCCAGATGATACGGAAATGTAAAAGGACTGCTAGACAAAGAGACCGCGCTCACCTCCCCACCTTCCCTCGTTTGTCATTGCTTGTGCACATTTGCGCCTTCTTTTCAGCTGTCCGAGTGTTCTTTATTTTTCAATATACAAATATGGTGGAAAGAGATAATGTACAATTTCCTTTTCTGTGCACCTCTCCACCTAGCCACTTCAACAAACTTTTTATTTCTTTATGGCAGCAGCTCCTTTTTATTTTGTTGTGCTTTACGGTTTTTTGTTGTTGCTAGCATAAATGTTTGTTGCTTACGCAGTTTGTACATAGGAGTGTGTAATAACATTGAGTTGCATCTGCAAGAAGCTTCATGTGAAGCACACAGACTCCTGTGCCTCAAATGGGGCTTTCCCTCTTAGTTATGCCTTGTCTTAATTTCCAACTGACATGTGGCTGGCTCTGCTAAAACACTATGGACATGTAATTAAATCAACACAGTGCAAAAAACTCTAGGACGGTGGGAATCTTGTTGCTTTGTGCATATTGACAGTATTCTCAGGTTATGGTGTAAGGTATTCACTTCTGCCCAGTCTGAAGTCGGCACAATCTGTACAAGGTCTTCTCTGCTGTCTTGTTATGATTTGACCACATCAGGACTAAAGTGTTTTGGAAAAAGATCTTATTTGATGGGCTTCGGCAGCTGTATTATTGCTTTGAGGCACCAAAACTCTTTTAGGTTAATTTGCATCACTTGCAAGTCATAGTCGGATCAAGAATGTAGTGGTGACTACAGGAGTAACAAATAAGAGCTGGTCTTCGCATTTCAAGTTTCAGATGGTTGTGCAGAAAAGCAAGGCACCATTTTTTCCTTGCAAATAAGCATGTTGCATAAAGTAAGCACTGTGTTTGCAGCCAAAACAATGCTTTCAAACATGGATCAGGCTGTAATATTGTGCTTGCAGGCTGTGGTGTCAATAGAACGATACAGACAGTGGTGTTTGTTCGTCTGAATGGCTGCCGATTATCTAGGGACCCTGGCCAGTGCAATTTTAAAGGCATCTTTGTTTAATGTGGTCACTGTATATGTTGTCAAAGTGAGAGGTAAAGCAAGGCCTGTAAAAATTGCATTTGTTTGAGATGTGAATGATGACGAGCCTTTTGATGTTGCAAAGGCATGTAACTAGCTGAGCTTTGAGGCTGTGAACACTCGCAGGGTGCTACATAAGTGCCCGCTAATCGCAATTGCAAGCAAGGGCTATCAGCACATTGTGCGTGTGTCCAACTCGGGCCAAAGGACTCTTCTAGGCTGCCATTGCATGTAACTGCACAGCTTATCTGAATGATTCTTTCCCCACTTCAAGCTGTCTGACATTCCCTAATCACTTGAAGGACCCTCTTGTTTTTTCTGTTAGGAGTGAATGTTTTATTTCACATTGTATGTGTGGGGACAGTTTCAACAAACCTTTTGCAAATATCCATTTGTGGGTGAGTGCAACTTATCAACCAGGAATGTTGTGCATGGCACTAGCACAAGTTGGAAGAATTTCCTTGGGTCATAGTGTATTTCTCAGACTGACCTCGACACACCCAATTTGTAAAAAAGTTATATATATTTAATA
The DNA here is from genome assembly GCF_023375885.2 of Dermacentor andersoni. Lineage (NCBI taxonomy): Eukaryota > Metazoa > Arthropoda > Arachnida > Ixodida > Ixodidae > Dermacentor > Dermacentor andersoni. The sequence goes on along the minus strand of NC_092816.1, from coordinate 20,418,743 downwards.
AAGAAAACTATACAGATTGCCACCGGAATCTTCTCTCACTGGCACAACATAGCAGAGTATAGTTTTTGTTTGCAGCAAGAGACACACACTATGCACATGTGAAGCTTTAAGCTGAAGCAATAAGCACCCTATTAAAAAACGCTAATATATAACTTAGCATAATTGATTTCAATGTCATTCATAGGAAAAGCCATAGAGTTTCTCGCTATATCACCTACAGGGAAATCTGGCACTGCTGCGCTGTGGCATATGCATGGGAATGCCGGTATATTGTGACTTCGGATTGGCATTGTTCTCGAAGAGCCAGGCAAGCACCGTTCCATTTGTCACAATGATTCGTCTACTAAAACTGCACGTAAAAAGCTGTTTAAGCTTTATTATTACACAAAAACATGTTTTGTTTAACTAGGAGAACTTGTTACTGCATGTACAATTATGACACGTAAAAAGCATCAGAGGGCCGCTAAAGTTGGAGGACAGACAAGATTCGCGCTTGCTTTGAAACAGTTTGTTGTCTGTTCTTGCTTTTCTTCCCTTTGTCATGCATTGTAGGTAAGCAAAGATGTAATTTGCGTGAATGGAAACATTTTATGAAGATCTTACTTTAAGAACGCGTTATTTGTGTACCCATATCCACGTTTTGGACAAAGCCTCTTACAACATCAGCCAACACAAGCCTCGCAGAGCCATATACCGTCGTTCCCATGACGGTACACCGCCCTAAGGAACTCCCATAGACGGTGGCGCCAGATTTCCCTCTAGGTGTTATAGTGAGAAACTCTATGGGAAAAGCCGACATGGAAAAGGTTACACTGCAAGAAGTTTCTTAAAACTACACTGCCAAGCAGGTTATAGAGTGGAGCAACGTGGAAATGTCGGGCACAACAAGTTGCAGTATGGTTTTACTAAGCCTACACTTGCTTATGCCCAACAATACGACTTGCCAAGCAACACCTAAAACATGACGTATTGAGCATGAAAATACCATTGCAGTGTCTATGCCAACGGCGAAGAGCCGCCCCTACATCTAAGCAAGCAATGCACTCTTTACATGCCTTAACTGCGGCGATATTAAGAGCCTAAATGGGGCTGTAGATAGATGATTCGGCTCGGAAATACCTGCCGCTTAGAACAAGTTCACAGAAAACTATTTCTTCACTAGGTACGCTAACCGAACGGCAATTCTAGAGAGCCGTGTCTTTGGGCACTAGGTGTCCCGCGACGCGACGCTGTTACAGGCGAGTACTTTAGTAGTAGACAGAGTCGAAGGTGAGCTTCGACGCTTCCCTCACGTCCTCCTTGAACGTCAGAAACTGATCCATGCTGATAGGCGCAAAACGCCTCACCCTGTACTGGGCGAGCTGCTTAGCGCCTTCAGAGAACTCTGACATCTCGAGCAGTGCATCCTTAACAGCCAGCTTCGTCTCCTGGGGCAGCGCCTTCCTAACAACTATGGGGTACGGGGGAAGCGACCCCCACGACTCGATCACGAACACCTGGTCCTTATAGGACGGATTCCGGTCGAAAAACAACGCCAAGCAGTTCGCGTCTACGGCGGCGGCATCCACTTGTTTGTTGAGAACCATGTAGATGGAGTCCAGATGTGACTTCGCACGCAGTTTGTTGCCGAAAAACGTGGCGGTCTCGCCCCGTCGCTTGAGCACCTGAAGCGTTATCTGGTTGCCGCTGAAGGACTCTGGGCCGGTGTAGGCCCACCGACAGCCGCGCAGCTTCTCGAAAGAGTCAACGCTGGCCTCCTTCAAGTCGGCGTTGATAATTACGTCTGCGAAGTGGCCCGTATCGCCGCTGCCTTTGCGATGCTCGTGCACGGACGAAACTGGTAGCAGTTCGATGTGCTCGTTGCCGGAATCATGCATGCGGACGAAAGCCAGGGGGCTCATGAAGGCGATGTCGACGTCTCCGTGAGCAAAAGGGTCGCGCCGGTCAGCCGGAGGTCCAAACCAACGGGACTCGTAAATCAGCGTGGTGTGGACGTGGAGCCTTTGCTCGAGGTACTCTAACACGGCCTCAAAGAACTCTACAGGGATTCCTGGGCTAAGGTAGGTCGCGGCGCGTATCACTTGCGGAGCCATTTTCTTCGCAGTCGTCCGAACTTCTATCTGTAGTAGTGATAAGGCCTTCGGTGGCGTGCCAACAGGAGTAAATGAAGCCGGACGTCGCTTCTCGTCGAGAACTCAGCGTATCGCCGTATCAACCAACAGATGGGCATCCGTTCAAGCACGCACGCGTCTCAAAACAATAACACGCAACACGAGACGTTCATTTGAGGGATCGCCAACGGTTTGTGCGCAGGCGCGAGTGAGAGCGGGTGCGAGAGAGAAAGAGTACGTTCGATCAACGCCTTGGTTCGATTCGCCTGCACCACATGAAGCAGTTCGCGAGGTGCTGCACCCTGCCATTCGTTTCAGCGGTGCAGCAATGGCGCCCGCGGAACCACTGGGAACCACCATAGAGTTTCCTACAGGAATTTTTGTAGGAAACTCTATGGGAACCACGACGTTCGTTTCGAAAGGTGCAGGGCTGGTTCATGATTTTGCTGCACCCGCTCCACTGTCGGTGCCGACTTGGTGCAGGCATACAGGTGCGAAGCAGAAGACGCAGCACACGGGCGCGAGCACCGCTAAAACCCCGCTTACGCACGTCTGATGTGTCTACGCAGCTGTGGTGTGTATTTACGCCCCAGAAACCGATCATACCGGCAGTTCAGGACCTCTCAAACTTACGCACTCCGTGTACATTAGTCTGACATAGCATAACGCCTAAACCGCGTCTGCACCTTATTTGCATTCGTTTCGAGTGTTTCGGTGGGCCTGCACCTCCGGAATCGAGCTGCACAGTTTCTGGACTTCTCGTGAACCGCTGTGAACTGGTTCGCAGTCTATGTCGCAGTGGTGCAGGCGAATCGAACAGACCCAAAATCTGGTGGCGGGGGTGACTTTCAGGTGCTTTCAGGCTTTCAGGTGTTCGGTGGTGACTCTGCCTAGGCACTTCGGAGAAGGTTTCTTAGCACGTGTTGTAGACGTTTGTCCCTAGGCGTGCCAGCATTGAGGAGTGGTGGAGTTGGTGGGGTCGAGTTCGTTTACGCTCGGACGCTGGCAGCCGGCGCGGTAAAATAGGTGAAGCAGCGGGCCATTGAGCGGGCACTGACGCCCGATTTGGCGACCGCTGGGCCTCTACTGCGGCCCCTACTGCTCCCCTGGAAAAATCATGTTTCTTTTGAAGGTAGAGCGGTAGAGCGCCCTACGAAGCAAGAAAGGTAATCCGGCATGACTGACTGGGCACCAGCGCCACAGGCGCGAGGTCTGTCCGACGTACTTTCAGAGGCAAGGTTCTGACTAGTGTTGCGGAAGTCATGGGGCGCGGTAGCGCTGAATTTATCGTCACGAGTTGGTGGCTGGACGTAATTATATTTATTAAATCGTGCTTTTTACTAATTGTAACGTGTGATTCGCATTATTGGCGGCGCCTCCAGGGCACCAAAGCGGCAACTAGAACCAAAGCTAGAACCCGGACTGGTCCGTGTGGTGGGGCTCGCCGAGGCCTGCGCGTGCCAGGGGTGTGTTCGCCCAAAAAATTGGCATAAAATATTGACAGCAGACAGCCGATCTTATACACCCCTGGCACGCTTCAGCCTTCGCGGACTCAACCCACGGGCCGCCCTGCTTCCAGCTTTGATCCCCCCGCTACCCCTTCGGTGCCTTGGGGATCCTGCGCGGTAACACCATAGAATAAAGAACCGTAACACTGAGCTTAAAGCTTAACCTCCTCCGTAGTGCCTACATGCCTAGGCAGAGTCATATATTCAAGGACCAAAAAAGCCCCCAGATTTTCTCTCTCGCGCCCGCTCTTACTCGCGCCTGCGCACAATCAACTGGCGATCCCTCAAATTAACATCTCGTCCATTCCAGTAGGTCGTGGTTTACATCCGGTACCGCAGTTGGCCCAACGTTGCGACTGAATTTGTGGACGTTCAACCGGCGGCTCCATTAAGTAACTAAATCTAATTTAAGAATGAATGTAGTGTAATCGTTTGTTTAATACTACTGTTTCGTTATTTTTTTTTCGAGAAGCAGCTATGTCGTAGCGAATGAGCTCGGCTGTGGCACGCAGAAACGAGAGACCCCTTGTCGTCTGCTGCAGTGACCGCACGTTCGCGTTGACCGCGAGTTTTACGTTCGATTGGAAGCGACATGGCATGTGCTTTACTCAGGCGTGGGTGTTACGGGCTTGAATGGCTCAAATCGTCTCCCATTATTTCGGCCACAATGAAATACTCGACACAAGGTGAGAATACTATATTCATGCATGGACAATGCGCCTCATTTACTGATATTACGATATGTGAGATTGTCACGCTGTTTTTATGTTATTTTTGTATCGCTCAACTATAGAACAGAAAAGCTACGACCTGATTGTCATCGGCGGAGGGTCAGGTGGCCTTGCATGTGCAAAGGAAGGTGAGCGTTTCATCATGCTTCTCGCGACGATAAATAAAACATGTCAGTTGTATGTATAATCGTTTTCCGGAATCGTGCTTTGTTGCTGCTGCTTTGTCGGTACAGTTTCTGTTGTGTACAATGTATTTAACGAGAACATGTAATCACATATTAGGGAATCTATATCTTGTCCGTAACCCAGGTTACCGGATACGTAGACGGAGTGGTCGGGCCACCTGGTAGCAAATATGGTTTAATTGGAGAGCACGCATCGTTATAGTAATATTGCAAATCGCAGTATGAAACCGATGAACTTAGCTGCTGATGCAAAGTGTTCAGGAACATAGCTTGCATGTTAACATTCATGCAGCCTTTTTAAAGTTTTTTTTTTTCTACAAGAGTACCCACGTAAACGGAAACATTTGTACAAGTTGGGGTTGGACAAAACATCAAGAGATATTGATACCAGCATTGTTGCTGCCGCTCACGTCTCAGGTAAATCGGTATTCTGAATTTTAGAACCTTATGGACAATTTAAAACACTCTAATTGTCCACTGTGCCTGATCATTGAAAAGGTTACATTGACATCCTGACAAGTGCTCAAATTGTGGTTGTGCTTTGAGCTTATCAAGATAAGCTAGTTATACATTGCATGTGAGATGACAAAACCTATTATTGTGACCATATATTATGCACCGGATACGCAGACCTGGTGGCATACACTTTAGTAGGAGAGTACACATCAGTAGTATATATATTACAGATCACAGTATGAAACCGATGCACTTAGCGGTGCAGATCAGAGAGCAAACGGGGCTAACTGTTATTCTAATTAACATTAAGAGAAAAATATGGAGCTGGGCAGGCCATATGTAATGCGTACGTTAGATGAGCAGTGCACCATTAGAGTTAAAAAATGGGTGTCAAAGGTGTCAAGAGAAGGGAAGCGCAGTGGAGGATGGCAGAAAACTAGGTGGGGTGATGAAATTAGGAAATTTACAGGTGCAAGTTGGAATCTGCGTAATAACGGGAGTAATTGGGGATCGCAGGCAGAGGCCTTTCTCCTGCAGTGGACATAAAATAGGCTGGTGATGTTGATGATATTATGCACCTGCAAGGGTGCATGCATTTCTCCAGACATTCCTATCTCTTCCTCTTCTGCTCTGCACCTTCTGCCTTGCAGTCCAGCTGCGAAGTGAACTTTCTAAACAGCTGCTTTGGATTACCAGATCAAATGTGAAGCCCTAGGCAAAATTTCAATAAAAATTTCTGCTGGTACTAGTATATAAGAATTATAGGTCCAATAGCAAAATGTACAGGTCCCATAGATACTTCAGCCAGTCCTGTAGCTTCTACATGGCAAAAGAATGTTCTATAATATGACCGGAATGGATCGGGGAGGTAGTGGGTGTCAGCCTGCTGCCAGTGGTTGGCGGGGACCAGTTTATGTGCTGATGTGTCTATAAAACAAATAAAATGCTTTATTGGTCCCTATTAAAGCAATAGAAGTGTAGTGGGCCGAGATGACAAAGGACAGATCTGGTAGGAATGGGGGGAAGAAGAAGAAGAAAAAAAGAGATTGTGCTTTGGTTCTGTGCACGCTTGTCGTGGAATGTTACATTGGCACAGTCTATGACAGGAGAGAAGCCTCTATTATGTGGATAACGTTGAGTATAGCCAGAGACGCGCAACATCAGTCATACTTTTCAACATGTGAAGTGGATGAAGACGTCAAGTATGATTTACCCGAAAGCATCTCGACTCCCAAGCTTTGTGAGTTCATTGCCCAAAAGGCTGGGAAGACGCTGTAGGAGATAGATGTTCAAGCATCGGTGAAGATAAGAATGAAGCACTCTGAATTTCATGAACACATCATGACGCCGCTGGTGCAGCTGACAGCAGGAACAGCACCGAGCAAGACCGACTATTCAATGGACTCGTGCCTCCTATAAAGGCCTTGCCTGCAGCAGCGAAACGTCGAGTGACAGCAGCAACTCATGGAATATCTTCTGACTCTTATTCAAGCCCAAAAACGACAAAAGCAGATGGCAAAGCCCGACTTCTTTGATGGAGAGAGCTCAAGCCCGTAGACTTGGATCCAGTTCTACGAACGGGCGTGTGAGGAGACCTGGGACGAACCCTGCGATTGCATCAGGAACTTGTGTCAGTTTCTCAGTGGACTTGCCAAGAAGTGGTATGACATCCAATACGCTGGACATATGACGGATGCATGATGATGAGCTTTTGATGAAAACCCGGTTGAAAGGTGGGTCCGAGCTATTTTTTATAAATATCACTCAGGAAAGCCCCTAGAATATTTTTACAAGAAAAGACTGCTTCTTCACATGGCAAATGCAGAACTACCGGAGTCCACAGTAGTGCCACTGATAGTTCATGGCTTACCCAAGGAACTTCAGAGGCAGGTGCAAGTAAGGTCGCCTAAAACTACCGAAAAAGTGTTTGGATGTTTTGCAAACATCTGCACCAATTTTACGCGACAAAATGTGCGTCGGACAGATCAGACTTTCGAAAGGGCTCCACGGAGGCCTCGCAAGCTGGAAAATTTTCATGGCCAAAATCGAGTCGTCAACTTGATGGCTACTAACAGCAATGATGCAGAACCAGTAGCTTCTCATTCAGAGGAAGCACAACCAAAAAACTAACAAAAGAGGGTGTCCAGTCCCACCTGACGACAAAAACTGAGACTTTTTCTAACTGTCCTTAGCCTTGTCTATATTAAACTCAATATCATTGGAGACGATGTTGATGCATTGGTTGATAGTGGTGCATCTGTATCTGTAATAAATGAGGCTGTTGTTAAAAGTGACGAAATAATTAGAGGAAGACCGGTGCAGGTACAGAGCTTTGATAGGGCAAGACAAATATATGATGAATGGGCGAAAGCGAATGTCTCTTATGAAGGCCGGAGGGCTAATATTGACGCCCTTGTCGTGAAGGGATGTGACTATAAATTCTTACTTTCGAGACTAGATATAAAGACACTGAAGTTAAACCTTTATTGGAATGATGAAGTAACTATGGCGCAAGAGACGTGCGCATCCTTGAACATTGCGGACTGCCTTGTTAAGTGTGAAAAAGACGTTCGTGAAAAATTCCCTCAACTTATCTGTCTAGGCAACTATCCACCGGCTACAAGAAAATTTACTGTTTCCTTTAAGCTGAGAGATGTTACGCCAGTCAGAAAAAAGCTTTACAGTACGTCATATGAAAAGAAACTTTGTTTGAAAATTGAGATCCAAAATATGTTAGATGCTGGAATAATACGGCCATTGGTGTTGACGTTCGCCTCGCCTATTACTCTAGCTCTGAAAGAAGACGAATCTTTGCGACTGTGTACTGATTACCGGATATTGAATAGCCAAACGGACATTTTTTCTTTTCCTATGTCAAGGATTGCCGAGATAATTGAAGAAACCGGAGGCTGCAAAATATTTTCCTGTATAGACCTTTGCTAGGGATTTTGGCAGATTCCACTTGAAGAGGAATATAAAATGTATACAGCTTTTGTCACTCCATTTGATATGTACGAATATAATCTTGCATACTGAAAAGATTTTGCACCAAAAAACAACACACACAAGAAAGACGACGACACCACGGGCGCTACTTCAACTGTTTAATGAGGATGAAAGCACTCGACATATATAGCCCTCCAAAACACCACGCATGCATGCGTACAAGGCAACATGGAGTACAAGGTTTTATCCGAGTACATGCGATAGAAACTTCAGCTCAGCCTCGTAAAGAAAAACCGATGTATCACTAACACAGTTCGACCCGCTTTCTGGACACGCTGGACCTGGACACGCTGTGTTAGTGATACATCGGTTTTTCTTTACGAGGCTGAGCTGAAGTTTCTATCGCGTCTACTTATCCGAGATATAAAACAATATATAAGTATGTACCCAGGATTCCCAGGAGGGTGGAAGTGTTGTCTACAAGCAGCTGTGTCGCACCATAATAGATTTCATATGAGCACTCTGGGATGCAGTCCTCAATGCGCCGCCTTTCAGGAGCCTGCCTATTTGCCTGCGGATGATATACTTGGCACAACAGAGAAGCTTAACTTGAATGAAACGAAGAAAAGTTCAGAAGAGCAAAGGGAAGAAGAGAGCATTTGACAAACGTCATAACACAAATATTCCGGCAATTGCATTAGGCGATATTGTTCTGGTGCGGAAAGGATATGGCGGTCTTAACACAAAACTTTTGGGTCCGTTTAGAGGGGTGAAATTGGCTACAAAAGAAGGAGTACTTAAGACCATTGGCTACACGACGGAAAACGGTGCGATGGAAATTACAGCCATTGCCAACATCATCCCTTATTTGCAACTGATGGATGAAACAAAGCCCCGGAGAGTGTAGTGAGCCGAGATGACAAAGGATGGATCTGGTGGGAACGGGGGAAAAAGAAGAAGAAAAAGAAAAAAAGAGATCATGCTTTGGTTCTGTGCATGCTTGTCGTGAAATGTTACAAGAAGTAGTGATAAAAACTTGTATTGGACAAATAAAATGCTTTATAGGTCCCAATAAATGCAATGGAAGTAGTGATTATGATATTGTCACGTGGTGGTGACGTTGAATAACACAGTAGCAATACTGTGAACGACAAAACTAACTTTTATTGGGCGAACCTGTGCCCACAAAACAGGCTACACTTATAGCACAACGATAGCGGCGAACACGGTCGGCGATCGTCGGAAATCTGATCAGCGGGTCAAGCGCGTCGGCTTTTATACCGCAGTCGTCGAATGTTCCAGACTAATTATCGGGACCCGCATGCCTTTTACAAAGTTCTGCACCATTCGCGTCAAGCGATGAAATCAGATAACACAATGTTCGGCGACAACAGACAGCAGATAGAAGCATCGATAACTTTCCAGAAACTTCGGATACATGCAGGGGCTTCCCGCGCTGTGCGATTACATTTGTTAAGCGGCGAAACGTGGTCGCCCGATAAAGATAAGTACACGTGTCAATATAAACATGTATTGGTAAGTATTGCTTAGCAAGAAGCCAGTGGAGCAGAGGCGCTAGACATCAAGAATCGAGGCTTTGCTTTAATAAAGGAATTATGCATTGTAAGCTGCATATTTGTTGCAATGAGGAATTTAGGTACTGTTTGTTGCTTCACTGCGTAATTTCATTGAGGACATAGCTGGCCACCAGCACATCTGTAGGGTTAGTACAGATGGGACTATATGTATAGGCCACAATTTGTTACTATGACTGCTGTCCTGTGGGTGAGCTGTTTGGTGAGACAGCTGCAACAGCCATGGTCAGCAAAGTCTAGGAGGGTTTGCCTAGAAAGCCTCGCTTTAAAATGAACAATTAATATACCTTTTTAGAACAAACCATTTTGGTACATTGTGCTCCTGTCTACACCAATACACTGATAAACTAATAGACAAAAACAGGCTCTCAGTTTATCAGGTATGTTATTTCATAGACCAATACCTGCTGTCTGTTTATCAACGTATCAGGTCTATTTCATCATCCAATAGACTAATATAGACTATATCAGTTTTACCAGTGTATCATAAGATGAAACCAATAAAATTTATCTATTGTAATTTCTGCTATGGAAAAAAGCAAAGCTTACATTACATTCTTGCATTATAGATAAATCCATAGGCATACCTGTAAACTTTTATGATTTTGTAGTAAAATGCTGGATTTTAAGATCCTATTTACAGTTGTATTGAAACTAATATTTCTAAATTTTTTTGCTTGCGTCTAGTTTTGAACAAAACTGATATCAAAAGAATACAAACAGTTGCTGACAGATCTTTTATAGCCTGACTTTTCAAACCTGTTGATTATTTGGACCTATCTACATCAGCGATGCCCACCTAATCAATCTATCAAGGTGACAAAAATTTCGGCTGTGTTATGTGAATATCTAATGAATAAACTTCATTAACATTTCTATATTCTGTGGCGCAGATCACTCTAGCTGTGAATCTTTAGTAAGTGATCCAACTTATGTTGAGTAATCAAAGGGTATTTAGTGTATTTCGTCAAAGGTTGGTATTTTTTGGCTTTGAAAATAATATTTTTCAAACTCTGAGATTTGCAGATGTACATATGGCTCCAAATTATTTGTCTTTCAGAGTTGTGTCTGGCTTCTTCAGGCATCAGACATTGTAACGAAAACTGGCAGCCCCTATAGTGGGCCGGGGTGATGTGGAGTAAGACATTGCCCCTGTTGCCTCCCATGTGTGCATTCCTGTGATTATAAAATGTGCCCTCTGGCTTGTGTTTGAATGCAGCACAGGCATGTGGCATGAAAGTGGCTGTGCTGGACGCTGTGTCGCCCTCGCCTCGAGGCAGCCGGTGGGGACTCGGGGGCACTTGTGTCAATGTTGGCTGCATACCGAAGAAGCTCTTCCACCAGGCAGCATTGCTGGGTGAAGCCCTGAGGGACGCCCCGCTCTATGGCTGGCAGCTTCCTGGCCAAGTTTCAACAGCCCAGGACAGTGCAGCGAAATCCAGGCTGAACCATGAATGGGCCACTCTGAGAAACGCAGTGCAAGCACATGTGCGGTCCCTTAACTGGGGACACCGAGTGCAGCTGAACAAGAAGTGTGTCTCTTTCATCACTTCTTGATTGAACACAGATGCGTACATTGTGAAGCAAATCATGTGCTAGTAAAAATTGGCTGCTGAATGAGCCCATCAGAAACTCCCAGAAAGTTTAATGCCATCTATCAAGTGATGCGCCATAGCTCTTGGACAGCAGACTGATATATGCATGAGCACTTACAAGAAGGTATCTAATTGTTAAACGATATATGGTCCGTTCCATGTGATGCTGTTATTTATGCAGGCATGTTGCCTTGGCTTCCTCAGACTATTTTGTGTGATTATATATTGGATATAGCATAGTCAAGTTTCCGGCAGTTTCACAGGCATTCAGCAAAAGGTAATCTAGTGGCACCTTAATCTAGAGAATTTTACGTGCGTCAATGTTATGTCAAGTTTCTTAATCGTTGAGCTGGAGTTTCAAAGTGCTGTGATGGAGCATAGTGGTTCACTGTTAGAACTGCTTCTGCTGTTTACCCCAAGGAAGGCCAGCGAACCTGTACAGAGGCCACAATCTGTTTCCCCTATTAGTAGACCGTTGTAATTGCTATCAGCAGCAGGCACATCACTACAGGGGGATCTACAGGCACTTAATTTGGTCCTCCTTGATTTTTCCCCATTGATGGCACTACTGTAGTGGTATAAAACTGTGCACGTCATGTATCTGCCATTTTGCTGTGAACAGTAGCTTTAAAATGACACAGGAAAAGATAGGACCACATGAAATTAGACCAATCACATGAACCTTAATCAACTATACATACATGTCTTAATTTATATGTTCAACGCAACTTTTCAGAATTGTTTTTACTATTTTATAAGGGTGACTTTGATCTTTGCTACCTGCTTACATAGTGGGTCTTTTGCAGTTTTGCCAATGTAAAGACTACTTCCAAGATTGCACGTTGGATCTGTGAAAAAGATACTTTGGCATTCCAAAGTCAATCCTGATGACATAGTGGCTTGAGCAGAAATTATCAACAGGACAGATGGAAATCTAGCTGCTATCTACTACCACTCGCTAGGTCATGTCTTGGTATAAAAAGGACAAACAGCTCTTGTCTGCCTTCATGTGACCAAGGATCTCGCATGGACTTCGATATGTCTTTGTGTTTTCACCTTGACTTGACCAAAAGAATTAAAAAATAAATAAACTAGGGACAAGATGTAACCATGATTTGCCAGTTTGTTACACTCACATCCGGGATAGCCACCTTCAAGTGCCACCTTTCCTTCAACCGGAAGTACAAAGTGGAGGACCTTATTCCCAAAAATCTGCGCTTGAAGGCATCGGTTGAATCAGCCACAAGATAATTCGGCAGGCCGAGAAGAAATTACTGGCAGCATGAGCTCAAGAATACCATCATAGTTGGCTGGTGTTTATGTAATTAGACCTCCATGCTTTCTTGCCAGCTGTGGCATTCTAATGCGGAGCACAAGGTCACAGGTTTGATTCCTAACCATGGCACCTACATTTCAATGGCGCAGAATGCAAAAATGCTCATGTAATGTGCTTTCAGTCCAGACTAATTTGGAGTCCTCCGCTACGGCATCCCTCATAAGCTACTGTGCAGTTTCAGAGTGTTAAAAACCACAATTTAACTTTACTTTATGTACTTGGTCTAACTTCAGAAAGGAAACACATACATGCATAGACGACGAGCAAAACGAGAACAAAGTAAAAGCGGGAGCCAATATTTCGACAAGTGGGCTTGTCTTCTTCAAGGCAGCTCATACATGCATAGACTGTTGTATGCAGAAGTAGCATTACCCATGTGTGTACATGTTTACCTTCTTGTTCATACTAAGGTTTTCAATAGCACGGACCACAAGCTCACCCAGACTGCCACTCTGTTGTTTCTCTTGAGGCTATGGAATATTTTTATTAGTTCTTTGTAATAGGCCTTCTCCTATGCTGTGTTGCTATCTCGGGAATCGTGCTGGGCAGCTGCCTTAGGTGATCCTGTGGATGGAAAATTGCAGTAAATAATGCTGACAGAGCAACATAAAATGCTAATGTCACTGTGTGTATACAAATACAATAAAATGAGCCAAGCTACATCTTATTCTATGTTCAAATGCAAGGTAATTTGCTGTTTTGTTACCTTAAGTCATTGACTCACATCAGCACAAGCTGGTTCCATAATTATCTAGTTTTGATTGCACCCCGTAGCTCGCAGGACCTTTAATTAAAATTATTACATCCATATCGCTCTTCACTGCCGTCCTGCTTACGCAAACTGCACCCTCAGCAACAATGGTGCTTTTCTCATTTTGGAACTAAAATCTAGCAAATTACCTTGACTTAATTTTTTTCTTTGCTGTCTTTTCAAACGCTTTTCATTGTAGCTATGCTTTCTGTTCTTTTACATCAGGAAGGTGGATTACTATAATGCTCATGGAAGGTTCCTTGATCACCAGAAGGTTGTTGCCCAGGCTCCCAATGGCAAAGAGGTTTGTTTTTGTCTTGCAAAAGTACTGTTTGTTTGGACTAACTACTATTCAAGTAAAGCTATTATTGTGGCCAGGGCCACATGAAAGGTTATGTACCCAAACTGTCAACACTAGAAGTGCAATGTTGAAAATGTTTGTATCTATCCAAGGAATACAAAGTTCTAACATGGTGAATATTGGAAGGGATGGGGAGGGTCATGAGGGTGATGTACAGGGAATGTTGCAAATGTTTTGGGAGGTAATTAGATCTGTTGTGGGTTAATTATCAAATTTGTATTAATTGACTGCCAGAGTCATTGACCAGCATCAAAGGGTTTGTAGGAGGAATCTTCTTTACAGGAAGCTTAGAAGGTTATTTGGGTGTGATTTTGCAAAGTTCCACAAATCTTATGGCATGTTTTTTTTTTTTTTTGCTTCAGCATGAGTGCATATGATAAGCAGCTCATTTTAGCAATTGTGCAACACAATTTAAGCAGTCTCAGTGTGCATAATATTTCTTTTCTTTTTCTTCTTTTTGGTAATCCTCATGGACAGGAAATCCTTGTGGCCAGCAAGTTTGTGATTGCTGTGGGAGGCAGGCCAATCATTCCAAAAGATATACATGGCCTGTCAGACTATGCCATTACGTCAGATGATATCTTCTCTCTAGAGAATCCACCAGGAAAGACGTGAGCATTTATCACTGCTCTCTGTTTTTTTAGCTCTGTATATTTCTCACACTCACTAACTGTGGACATTCAGCTGCTACCTTCCCTTTATTTGTTCACTTTAGCTGTGCTTTAGGGATTACTATTTCACCATCTGATAGCTTTATGAACTCGAATGTTTGATGAAAGCTTGTCTGGTGAGGAACTAACCATGGCACAAGAAAAATAAGGATGCCACCTGCAGTCAACATGCATTGGCAAAGCTGGCTATTTTGGAAGCAGGCTGAGGCAACATATTTACAATGTAAGAAAGAAAAGCACTGGCTGTTGTTGACCTTCTTTCTTTCTTTTTGCCACTTCTGGTAGTTTAGGAAGCAGTTTGTGTCAAGCCACTGATCAGAGTTTTCTCTAAAGTATAGCAGTGTTGAGGGAAAAGGGGCAGGGATCCACATCAGGTACCCAAATCCACTTTCTGTATTTTGCGGGGAGAACCTGGGAATGGTTTTTGGGAATAGTCTGACATCTGAAACACCTTTGAGCATCAGTGCCTTTGCTCAGGTACATGTCATGAAACATTGCTGTTCTCTGAGACCTGGCACACAAGTATGCGGTAAAGCTAGCTCTTTATTTGAAGGTTTGTTGAATGATGTAACCTGTTAAAAAATGGTTACTTAGCTAGAGTAGACAAAGTGTGCATTATTTTATTGCTCATAAACGGTAGCACATGGTGCACCTTTTTACATGACGGCTCGATTCTTGGTTTTTCAGACTGGTGATTGGTGCAAGCTGTATCCTTCTTATGGTAGCTGTGTGGTGCACCAAGCCTACGATATCCGATCTTCTCATGCTCTCTGTGATGCTTCTTTGAATGTCATGCCTTGATCAGGTTAACAGATGTTGCATTAGAATGTGCTGGCTTCTTGAATGGACTGGGCTATGACACATCTGTGATGGTGAGGTCCATTTGCCTACGTGGGTTTGACCAGGTAAATTTATTGTTTTCGATCTTAGATAGAAAAATATAACACACTCCTTACTAGTTCACTTGCTGGTAAATTTTTTGGCATCTGTTTATATATACAAACGATAGCACTCCATCATGCCTACAGTGTTAGCTCAAATGTCAATGTAACTCTGTGATTATTCCTTTTCCATAACAAAGGCTCTATTAATGGAGTTTCATTCAGGACACTCGGCATTCATCTGCTACCCAGCTCACAGCGAAGGGCAGAAAGGCTGAATGTTCATTTTAACAGGTAATGCAACTGTAGGGAGGCCAATATCTTTAAAAAAAATGTGCACACCATTGCAGCGTGTATGTAATAAAGAGAGTGAATAACCTCACGAAAATACACCATGTCTATCAGAGCTTCGAATTTGAATAATATTGCTGCCACATACTGCTACGCACTTCATGATTTGGAACAGGCGTGCATGTATCAATCCTCTTAAGTGAACTTAAGAAAGGCTCTGTGTTTAGCTATTGACCTTGAGATAGCGCCTTGAAAGACAAAATGAGCATAGCAAGTTTAACATGTTAGTTGCAATTCAGCAAACCATTATCATTCTAAAGGAAGTGCACTGTTGAGACATGGATGAACACATGGAGACATGGATCACACGAACGTGAATGTTTGTGTGAGTGCTAATGTTTGTGCAATTTAGTATTTGTCCATGTCTCAACAAGTGTGTGACCTTTCAAATGATAATGGCCAGTTATCTAACTCGCCAATACCTCCCGAGTCAGAAAAACCATGCTTTGGCATGGTCTGCAGATCCATAACTATCACCTGTAGTCTCGTATGCCAGCAGTTGTAGGAAGTAAGGTGTTAGTTTTCTTTTTCTTTAATTTTATACGTTGGCATTTTTATTTCATAGCAGAGTTCTTTGCCTAAAAAAGAAAAAAAAATCTGGTTTTAGATGCCACAACCACGGTCTGATTATAAATATTAGGCTCATTGCCTTTCTGTTCATTTGGTCACACCCTGTTATTCTGTTATCGTTGGCTGTTACTTTGTACATGAATTTTTTTTGCATTTAGCAAATGGCCAAGCTAGTGACTGACCACATGACGTTAGAAGGAACAAAGTTCCTCTGGAAGTGCCTGCCCAAGGAGGTAACCAGACAGCCAGATGGCAAGTTGAAGGTTAAGTGGTGCGGCTCTGATGGCAGAATCCAGGAGGACATCTTTGACACTGTCTTGGTAGCTGTTGGTGAGTTGCAATTCAGGTCTACACATACATATTTGCGCGGTCATTTGTAGAATGGCTCACTGGTATTTACAAGCAAAACCAAGGACTTACTTGTGCGTGTAACAAGTTGTAGCTCTTACATATATTCACCTGAACACATGCAGTCATTTAAATGCTTTTGTAGTTGCAAATTTGCCTTACACATGCACGTGTTATTGGCCAAACAGTGTTATGGCACATTGTCTCATTGACTTTTACATTGCACATTTGGCATGTTGAGACATGGAGAACAGTGTGTCACTTCATCAGTTCACGTTCAACTGCAGATGTGTGTGAAAACGAAGATAGCTGTTTGTGTGGCATAGTGATGAACTATAGATTGCATGCTTCTTCAACTAGACTGAGAAAAGCTGTGCTGCATGTGTCTACATGCATGTGCATGTGTGTGCTTATCACTAGTAGGGTCCATAGTAGTATAACATGCATGGTGTGAAGAAGTTGTAATTTTATTTTATGGCACCCATCGGTTGAAAGAGTATGCATACACTGAAGCACGTGTATTGAAGCTGACTAGTATTTAGCTCTAGTTATGATTTTATTGCGTGATGACTGGTTGAAAGGGGAAGCTCCTCTTCCTTACATATTCAGCATGAAGTGCACATTAAAGATGCTCCGTGGTTATATTCTAGGCGCACTGTGTTTTTGTGTTGACGCTTCATTGTACAGCAGGCATGTTTTAGCGAAAAAATAAATGCATACTGTGTGCAGAGTCATATTGAGCTCTTGTCCTCTTGATTTTGAGATAGAGGCACTGATAGAGTCATAAGGGCACAATCAGTAGCATGTACTGCTGTTATTCACATCACAGAACGTTAAAACACACACACATGATTTGCGGCATGGATCATCCTAACATCTAGAAGCCATATATTCTCTCAGTGTGTTGCAGGTTCCGGCACCCCATACAGAAGAAAACTAACTGTTGTCAGGTGGTGCACTGGGCACAAAATGGGCCCAAGCACCCAACGAAAATGTTTGCAGGAGTTCTTGTTTGTAAGCACACAAGAAATGTTTGCAGGAGAAGTTTCCAAGCAAAAGCCTATACTGCTGCTGCTGCTGCTGCTGCTTCATGTGAAAGAAGCTTCCTGACAGCTAACCTTTCATTAAATGCCAACTATAAAGACATTTCACTTTGGCTGTATTTGAAGCAGTCTGTACTAGTGAAACAATCTTGGCAAAGCTACAGTGCTGGTAATTGTTAATTGTTATTATTAATAGGGTTTCAGTAGCACCTAAGCAGATGATGCATGCACCTCGTAGTTAGCGGATATGATAGGCAAATTTGAGATCATGGCCTCTGAGACTTTCAGTGCGCACCCAGGTGCCGCCTAATATCTTGGATGTCATGCTGAGTTGCGATCTGGTTCTCGATATTCGAAGTTCTGCATCATGCTCTTGCTCTGAATGTGCAGGGCGACGAGCAGAAACATCAAGCCTTAACCTGGATGCAGTCAAAGTTAATGTGAATCCCAAGAATAAGAAGATTGTTGTTGACAAGAATGAGCAGTCATCTGTCAGCAACATCTATGCTATTGGTGATGTGATAGACGTGAGTATGCATGTTCTTTCATTCATTCATTTATTACCTTGTGAAACCACATAATTTAGCAGCACTGCCTTTTCTTGCTTCAAGATTTTTCAGTGTGCTTTGATTGTGACACTTAACACCACATTATTGTTCATACCTGTGTGTGAATGCATGCATGTGTACATGTGAGCATGTGTGTATGTGTACACGCACATGTGTATGTTGGTGTGTCTTGGAAGTAGTAGAGGTATTCCGGATGTCCATAGTTTCATCTTCTTTTTCAGGACAAAGTTCACTGTCCCTCATTTTTTTCTTTGTCTTGCTTCAAATCAAGCAATAGAAAAGTTTGTTGCTATATATTTGCGGACAGCTTTTTGTGGCACTGAAGGGAAAACTACGAAGGCGAAGTGCGAACAAACAAGAATGCTTCTGAAAAAACACCCACATTTTCATCTGTGTCAGTTTAGGCTGGGGAAGATGAAACGTAAACACCTAAATACACTGGGAAAAATTCTAATAGAAATATTTTATTGGCATCTATAGGTTTCATCTTACTGGATTATGAAATGATAGACCTGTTACACTAATAAAACTGATAGCCTTTATTGGTCTATTGGACCATAAAATTTATACACTAATAAAACTGATAGCCTTTATTGGGCTATTAGCTTACAGCTAGGTGTATTGGTGTAGATAGTAGCATTGTGTACCAAAGTGGTCTGTTCTACAAGGGGCATTAATGTTCATTCTAAAGCAATCTCTCTATGTGGAACTTTACCAGACTTTTCAGGTTGTGGTTGCTGCTGCTGCCTTGCCAGTCGTGGCCTATATATAGCCGCATCTGTTCTACCCCTACAGATATGCTGGTGGCCAGCTCTGATCTCTATGAAATTATGCAGTGAAACAACAAACGGTACCTAAATATCCTCGTGATAACGAATAAACAGCTTGGAATGCATAAACCATTTATTAAAGCGACACCTTTTCTACCTTTATTCTCGATGTTTGGCGCATCTGCTTTGTCGACTTCTTGCCAAGCAATACTACCAATATAAGTTTATATCATGATCACTACTTCTATTGCATCTATTGGGACCTATAAAGCATTTTATTTGTCCAATACAAGTTTATATCACTACTACTGTTTCAATTGGGACCCATAAAGCATTTTGTTTTTCTTATAGAACTCTCTATTGCCCTGATACAGGACTGGCAAAAATCTTTATGGGACCTGTATATTTCGTATAAGACCAACAGAGATTTCTATAGGAATTTTTTCTTGGGTAAGATAAAATACACCACTGAGTATCGAAGTTGACTTATTTTGTGGCCTTTCCCTTCAGCACCTGGACAAATGCAAAACTGTCACAGGTGGAAGATTCAAATCAAATCAAATCGGTTTATTTGGACATGAACATGTCTACACAGAACATGCCCACGGAGTGACACAAATGACGCTAATAGCATAATTGCTATTAGCTGTTGCTATTATTAGTTCAGCGTGTCTTCCAAGAAACAAAAAGCACTGTCAAATGCTGCCGGACTACTTGACACGGTAGCACATGTGCAGAAGTTCTGCCCACATAGTTTTCCCTACATCGCCATGGAAAGTTGTCCGCAAGTAAAGTATGTCTTTTTTTTTTAATAATTAATTTCAAACATTTCTATGCCATGGGTTATGAAAGCTAGAATTATTATTCTGTGCTGTATTTCATGGAGAGTATGAAGCTGAACTAAACAATGAAATAACCTATAGCTCTGCAATTTTCAAATGGGAGGAAAGCTTAAAACCAAAACCTTTTATCACTGGCTTAAAAAAGACAAGGATGTTTTATCTTTTATACCTCTTGCCAGTGTTCTTTCCATAATTTCTTTTGTCATCATCCTCAATCAGTAACATATTTTATAATATTGAAGTTAAATTTAATTTTTTTGAATTTTCTAGGTCTGCAAACAATTGGCTCCATGAGAAATTTTCACTCTACATTGGTATCCCATTCAGGGACACTGTATTTCCTTGCATTCCATGAAATTTAGAGTCTGAAAATTACTTATATATTTCGGGTTGGGTCAAAGACACAAATTATCAAGCTTGCCGTAAAGTGTAATTTACAGTGAGTCCTCTGAAAAGACATGGCACACATCACTTCTACAAGATGCAATGTCTGAAATTTCCAAGTGCTGAACACAAATTCACTTATTAAAGTAATTGTAACTGAATTATATAATTAACAAAAAACCATAATATGTATGCAAGCTACATGTAAAACAAAGCAGTTTTCAACTCTCAAATTTGGTTAGAAAGTCATCGCAAGGATGTTTTTACGTGGCTTATGTCCAGGGAAAACCTGAGCTTACACCTGTCGCCATTCATGCTGGTAAGCTTCTGGCACGACGACTTGCTGGAGTGTCTTCCGAGTACATGGACTACAACAGCGTAGGTCCCCTGACACACAGGGCGTTTTATTATGTCTTGATTTATTTTTGGGCTCTGTAGTGGTTGATGTATGGTCAGTGTAACCTGTGCCTGATCAAAAATCTTCTAGGGGGAAACAATTATTTTTAAAAATATCTGGAATTGTTTTGTGTCAAAAGTGTCTATTAACATAAAAAATTACTTCGCAGTCATAAGGCAGGTGCTCACAAGGTAAGCAATGGCTGCAAGTTGTAGTGCGTACATGCTTGCAAGACATGTTCCTGGACATGTTCACTAGGCCACGTTCACTAGGCTCTCTTAGGCAGTTTTTTTTTTTGCTTGTCTTATATGCTTTTAATATTCAAAATGTTATGGCCTCAGTCAGCGTTGAGCATGATATATTGCATTTAATAACAGAGGCTGTGCTCACTGCATTTACACAACATGTGCCAGTAAACAAAATAGTGTTCAGGTTATGAAAGAGAGCTTCACATATTTTTCTTATTTCATCATGAAGACACTGACTTTCATTGACTTAGGTAGAGGATGGGTTCAGGGGGTTTCAATGCCACCCCCCCCCCCCCGCCACCTCTAAATTTTCTGATGAAACCTTCCCCCTCCTTCTGGCAGAACAGAAAAGTTCAGCAGGCTGGTTGGTTAGCCTGAAGGTGTGGATGAAAAGTAAGGATTCATTGTGAAAGCAAGGCAGGGGCCAGTGACAGTCCCAGTTGGGGATGGGTATATGATGGTAAAATGAAAAGAGGGACTAGTATTCAGTATATTTAAAGTATTTGCTATAGCCCCTATTAGAGCAATCTAGCTGGGCAATTTCAACTCCTGTGCAAGGCACATTATGAATGCAAGCAGGCTAGTGGGCAAGATAAACCACTGTGGCTACGCACTGAGATACAAGAGGTTTGGTAGGTCCCTTTCTTTCCACATGGGCCAGTGTGGTGTGGAGCTGTCATTGAAGTGGGCACACAACTTGCCCTCACCTCCACCCACATACATGGTGCGTATGCTGATATTTGGCATGTACAGGCGCCGACAAAAGTGGTATACTCCACGCAGCGGGAGCCGGAGCAATGGTAAACTGCATCGCAACGCCATCTACAGGCAGCATCTGGGATCGAGACAGCCAATGGGTGCCCTTTATTATCTGCAGGCATGTCGCTTGACTCGTGTCAATGTCTCGTGCTTCAGCTCGCCAAAATGCCGAGCGACGCCGCTGCTCCGGCTCCCGCTTCGTGGAGCATACCACTTTTGGCGGCGCTTGTACACATATGTAGTAGGGAACTAAAAGATGATATTTTGCATTTTGGGTCCTCTGAGCTAAACTGTTCAGAAAGTTGGTTTGGAAAGCTGTAATGAACAACATAACATGTAATCAAACCATCATGCGCACAACTTTCATCCATGTATATATCACAAGGAAACAATATACATTAACCAGCACGTGAAAATATGTGTGCGTGGGTGAGAGAAATTTTGATAATAACTGGAGAGGTTAACCAAGTGAAAGGCTTGGCAAGCTACAGCAGGCCACTACTACAGAAACTGTGGCTGTTGGAGAGCCTCTACCAAAGTAAATCTCTGGCTATGCCACTGCTGCCTTTGCACGAGAAAATGTGTAGCTGTAGTGTTCAGCAGCATATACATTGTTACATTAAAGAAATGTGTCAATACATGAATTTTATGGTTGTTTTTTTATGATTCATTTATGTAAGTATCTGGTGAGTTCTTAGTAGTAGTAGTAGTAGTAGTAGTAGTAGTAGTAGTAGTAGTAGTAGTAGTAGTAGTAGTAGTAGTAGTAGTAGTAGTAGTAGTAGTAGTAGTAGTAAGGGCCAAAAGGAGGAAGGAAATGAAGGCTCGCAGGCGTCATAACTGTCTCAGTTCCCAGTGGACACCTGAGCTGTCCTGCGGCTGTGGAAAAAAATACTACAGACTAAAAAAGAAAGGTAGGAAAGAGGAAAGTTATATTTGTCTGTCAGAAGCCTAAAGGCCTGTCACTGATTTCTTACCTAGTATAAAGTGGCTTGGCAAGTGTCTGTGTTACTTTTCTTGCTGTATTGAAATTATAAAGTTGTTGTGTGTCTTTAACTCAGGTCCCTACAACAGTCTTCACACCACTTGAATATGGTTGTGTCGGCATATCTGAAGAGCTTGCTATTGAGACTGTTGGCAAAGAAAACATAGATGTGCTGCATGCCTTCTACAAGCCACTGCAGTACACTGTGGCTCAGAGGGATGCCAGCCATTGCTACATCAAGGTATATCAAATTCCACAAGCTTTCACAGCAAAGTTGTAAACACTGCTAGAATCACATCTTGCACCCAGACTAGAGCCCATGCAAGAAAACATGCTAAAGAAAAAGTGTCCAGACTAATTGCAAGAGAACTAATAGTCTGATAGAGATGAAACTTTGTGGGCTTAAGACATCGCATATCATATGAACAGGAAATTATAAAGATATAGGTTACTTATGAAAGTTGCAAGAAATTATCAGTCTTACTAATTGCATGTAATCAACACATACCGGGACATTTGAAACAATTGCTGCATGTAAAATTTCAACTGATATCTGAAGGAATAGAAAGGGTACTTTGCAGAAGATATTTGAGAAAGTTAAAAAGATAAGGCACTGTTCAGAGAGCTTTAAGAAATCATGAGTATCACTAATTGGAGTGCACTGCACCAATTTTAGAGAGGGTAACATGGTAGCTGTATCAAAATTAAAACTCTCATCAAAATGTAATGCAATAATACAGCCCACATTGCACAGAATCTATGGGTAAAGGTGTGTGGGTCAATTACGTTAGGCACAAAAAGTTCACAAAGTACTGTGGGGCTCACTAAAATGTCTTAGAAAAGGGTGAAATTTTGAATAGCTATTGCTGTAGGCAGGGGAATAAAAATTTAGAGCTGAAACATTGTTCTGGAATAGTCGAATTCCTCTGCAAGATAATGCGATGAGCAAAACGTGAACAAGGTGAATGCAAAGATATAACAGAGTTTTCACGACGCATGCGCATCAAGGAATTCTTTTTCGGTAGACCAGATGTAGGAAAAGAAGATAGAGACTCTCTTAGACCACCTAGCACGTGGACACCGGAAAACGAACAGTGCCCAGACCTCGATTTATACTTAAAACTGATATCAAAGGAAATTCTAGAGTCAACGCGGCATTGCCGGAAACGCAAAAATTTGACCCCCGCTCAACACCAAGTCCTTAAAGAACTTGCGAAAAGGAATGATATTGTAATAAAACCAGCAGACAAAGGCGGCAGTATCGTAATCTGGCCTATAGAAAAGTACAAGAATGAGGCCTCTAAACAACTGAACAACCACACCCATTACAGAAAACTTGACTCTAACCCAACCTCAGATTACAGCAATATTGTGTTAGGCACAATAGCGGAGCTCCGGTCCAGGGAACTAATCACGCAATCCGAATATCGCTTCATGATGCCCAAAAACAAAACAGCAGGCCGTTTTTATCTTCTTCCTAAAATACATAAAGTTCCGGTCGAAGAAATATTTACAGCAGAAATCCCAGGTCGGCCTATTGTGTCTAATAACAACACACCTACTGAGTCACTATCTAAATTCTTAAATCACCACCTGTCAAACATACCCACTACCCTCCCATCTTTCGTTCAAGACACGCCGCACTTCCTTCGAATTATCGACGGCATCAACGCCAACCAAATCCTTTCCGACCGCACTATTCTAGTCACTTTGGATGTTTCTGCCCTTTACACCAACATTCCCATGAGTGAAGGAATTGAAGCCGTTTCTAGATCCCTCGCAATCAATCCCCAAGCGCACGCTCCTGAAGTTTACTTATCGCTCCTTAGGTTAGTTCTCACGCTCAACTACTTCGAATTCGATTCTACACACTACCTGCAAATTTTCGGCACTAGCATGGGTACGCCATTCGCTCCCACGTATGCGAACATTTTCATGGGACAGCTTGAAGCAGACCTGCTGAAATCCTACCCTTTAAAACCCCACACCTATCTTCGTTACATTGACGACATATTCATAATATGGGAACACGGCACAAGCGCCTTAACCGACTTAATTAGCCATTTCAATCACTTTCACCCGAGTATTAAATTTACTGCTCACCACTCTCCTAGTCAGGTCAACTTCCTGGACACGACGGTCTACATAGAAAACGGAAAACTGAGAACGACACTTTACCGGAAGCCTACAGACAGCCAGCAATATTTAGACTACAAGAGTCATCACCCACGACATTGCAAGCAAGGAATTTTTGTCGGACAAGCGAAACGTATAAGAAGAATCTGCAGTGAAGACCACGATTATATCCACCACCTAAATGACCTTAGATCAACGCTAGCAGAAAGGAACTATCCCCAAGTTGCTCTCGATAGAGCTTATGATACCGCGTCAAGATTGGAGAGACAGTCGGAATTGGCGAAGAGACAGCCCACATTAGAATCTGACAGACCGCCGGCCTTTATAACAAAATATTCTAATGCACTCCCAAACATAAACAACATCCTAAGAAAATACCACCCAATATTATCAAGTAACGAGCGTCTGCGAAAAGCGTTCCCGGATGTACCCAGGGTTACCTATCGCCGAAACAAGAACTTTAAAGACATGTTAGTGCACGCAAAAGTCAGCCAGCAGCATTCCCCCGTAATAAAAGCATGTTGTCGCCCTAGATGCAAAACCTGCAGGCACCTTCAAAGTGACATTAAAATTAAAAGCACCGCAAATAATTATACACATGAAGTCAAATCCAGCTTCACTTGCACAAGTTCGGATGTGATTTATATGCTTGAATGTTCCTTCTGTAAGAAACAATATATCGGTGAAACAGGACAATCAATGAACGTCAGATTAAACGGACATCGCGCGGACACAGCTAAAAAGCTTCCCAAAGCCGTCGCCGAGCATTTCAACCAACCAGGTCATAACTTTGATGAACTTAAACTCTACATCTTACAGTCAAATTTCCGTTCTGAACGAGAAAGAAAATACAGAGAATCATACCTTATTCATAAGTTCAAGACATTGCAACCAATAGGCATAAACGTTTCAAAGGGAGCTTTAGAATCTATTCGCTATGCTAAACCTCAAGCTATAGGCAACAACACTTAGTTTGATTTCTTGGCGTATCCCCCCACTTTTCCTTTTTCTTCCCTTCTTTTTCTTTTTCTTTCTTTCTTTCTTTTTTCTTTCGTCAGCTGGCGTGTCAGACGCCCTTGACACGCCGGCTAACGCGCGTGGGTTGACAGACTAGGGTGAGGGGAGGGGGGGTCCTGGCTTTGACCTTGTACACAGTGTTCCTTTACTAATTCGACACGCTAACACACTTTCCCTCGTTTCCGCGCCCTCCCGCCTCACACCCCCTCCCCTTTAGAATAACCCCACCTATATATACTGTGGCGAGGAAAGCATATGTCGCCTTGAAGAAGACAAGTCCACTTGTCGAAACGTTGGCTCCTGCATTCACCTTGTTCACGTTTTGCTCATCGCCTTGAATTGCCATCTCCCGGATTCCCCGTCTTTTCTCTGGATCTGCAAGATAATGGTGGCATCAAATATTTATTTACAAAATAAGAAATATTTAAATAATTTTGATAATCAGAGCTGGGTGCGCTCAATGGTGGTGGCAATGGCGGAGGAGTTATCGCATGAGCAGTGCATGTTGTGAGTATCAAATAGTCTCCAAAGGACATGGTGACATGATCCTCCTTCACAGCACAATGTGACAGCTATGCTACAGTCTTTGGTGAATTATTCTGTAAGGTTGCATAAGTCTGTCAAGAACTTATTTTCTGTGCATGACAAATGAGTGGGTTTTAGGTTCTTGACAGTTCGAGGAAGTGTTACCTATCTATTCTTTCTCTCTTGTAGGCCATTGTGAAACTGTCAGAACTTATTTTCTGTGCATGACAAATGAGTGGGTTTTAGGTTCTTGACAGTTCGAGGAAGTGTTACCTATCTATTCTTTCTCTCTTGTAGGCCATTGTGAAACTGTCAGAACCACAGCATGTGCTGGGACTGCACATGACAGGGCCCCATGCTGGGGAGGTCATCCAAGGCTTCGCCGCTGCACTTAAGTAGGGAGCTGAAAAACTGCAGCATTTTACTGCTTTAACAATGGCAGAACATTGGAAAACATATCTTGCCTTTATGATCCTACTATGTTTTCGAAATATATCTTCTCTCCCTCTCTTTTTTCTCGCTGTGGTGGTTAAGTGGCGATGTCATTTCTTCGCATAGCACGAGATCCCAGGCTCGATGCCCGGCTGCGGCGGCCACTTTCAGACAGAGATTAAATGCAAAAAAGCGTGTATACTTAGATTTACATGCACATTAAAGAATCCTAATTGGTCAAAATTATTCTGGAGCCCTCGACTATGGTATTTCTCATTGCCCCAATGCTGCTTTGGGACTTTAAACTTGTTGAATCAATCAAGCAATCTTCATATCCTGGTATGTTATGGCTAGATACAAATTGGAACAAACAAACTTTAAATGAAGAAAGCGAAGGGCTGAGAGTCCTGTAACTGCCTAAATAACTGTCGGGCTGTTCTGTAACTGGAAATGGAGGATTGGACAGACATAAGGGGTTGGAGAGCAAATGAGGGATGCAAAGGTAAAAACAAAGTGAAAGGGTTAGAAGTTCGAATCCGAGTTAAAACACTTTGTTAGTAGGACATCTGAATGATGTCTCAGTGTCCATGCACCATTTGCAAGACAATTAGAACATCCGCTGGATGTCTATTGTAGTTCCAGATGTCCTACCACAGACATCCCAAGGATATTGTGCGCATGGTCCTTTCTTGGCTTACATTTAAATAGTAGTCCTCCAAGAGGCTTTGTCATTGCATTCATTCGTAACAGAATGATGTTTTCTCATAAATGCAAATTATGATTCAAAGGTATCATGTATGCAGCTCGTGTTTACATCATACTTTGTAAATTTTCTGAGACTTTGACAACTCCAGCTAATACGCCAGAGTTGCTTGTGCAGCTGGTGCCTGTGTGCAACAACCACGGCTTTCCTGCATCAGAATCATTCAGTATAGCCCCTTCTTGAATCTGCCTTTCTCCCCATGAGGCTCAAGCAAGTGCTCTTATCCCTTATATTCAAGCAGAAATGAATATTGGACAATTTAAAATCGTAAATTCTCTAATTGAGTACCAATCTGTTTGGTAGTACTTGAAATTTAGAATATTTGTACAACACTCTGTTTCATACCACCTGTGGTAATTTAAAGCTCTTGTTACAGTGTAGAAAATGTTGTGCATTGTTTCAGGTCTGGTATGACAAGACAGACCCTGGAGCAGACTATAGGCATCCATCCAACTGTGGCTGAGGAAGTTGTCAAGTTGTGGATAACAAAGCGGTCTGGAGAGGACCCGCAGGTCACGGGCTGCTGAGGTTAAGCGGAACGGCTGTGCTTCTAGAGCAGCTCAATCAGGATTGAAATGGCTGATTGCGTGCTCAAACAAGGAGCACAGACGTTCCATGCACACGTTGAAGCTAGCTGAGTTGCAGTTGTCTCTGCTGTGATGATGCTGAACCCTTAAAAGCCAAACATTGGTTTGGGCTTAGCTGATGAAGCAGTGACCACACTGCACTCTTATGGATGATTTCTTAGCTGGGGTATGGTTTTATCCTCTTAGCTGTAATATTGTTTATAATGATTGCAATAAATTTGATAATTATGATTGATATGTTTTGGTGAAATAAATTTTCTGTTGGCTGCAGACATTTCTGCAGAGCTGTACTGCTACTGCTTTGCCTGCTGAGCAGTAGCACCATGACACTTTCAAATGTGCTATGCAGAGGAAAAAAAAAATAAAGAGTAGAGCTTGGTGCTGTACCAGAGGGATCGAGGATAGGAAACTTGTATATTTCCACCAGTATTAGGAGGAAATAAACAACTAGTGCACATGCCTGCATAAATGACAAGCGCACAGAAATATCCGTGAGACGCAATATAGGATCAAATAACCATATTGGCGGCACAATTAATCTTGCAGTACTTATCTATAGATACTCATACAGATTTGCTCTGCATTTTAGTTGCATAAGGTTCAATTCTTCCTTTCTCTCATTTCTTATCTGCTATTGAGTGCATCGGGGGGCACACTCAGTGGTGGTTCAAGCTCTTTGGCTTTGTTTAATGTACTTAACTGGTGCGAAAATATGCGAAATTACACATGCTTGGTACCTGTATATTCAGGAAAAAAAAAAAAAAAAAAGCTGCATGAATTCTCAAGGGTTGCAATGTTGGCTTGTTGGTAATGCATCTTCAAGGGGAGTACGTAGCGCGATTCAAAGACTGGACAAAAGAAGACTCAAAGGGGGACACACAGCGCTGTGCGTGTCCCTTTGTGTCTTCTTTTGTCCCGTCTTTGAATCGCGCTACCGTACTCCCCTTGAAGATGAATTCTCAGTTTTATGCCAGTGAGGCTGCCACTTTGAGTGTCGGTGCTGAGCATATCTAGGTGGTAGATGACGCCGAATTATGTGCAAAGCGAAATAGCTACAAACACGTGAATGCCTATATCATAGTGCTCTCTTTCCCTAGCGCAGTTTTCTCCTTGTTCACTATGGGTCGAAATCGAAACAAAATTTCTAATCAAGAAGACTAGCGTGCTCAGCAAGATTTGTCCTCGGTATGTGTTTCTTTAGTAAAAGAGTACACGTTCACAAACACGTGTCCTCGAGCATATAGTCCTCCAATGACAAATGAACCTCTGATCGCCCGCGCGAACCGAAACCGAAACACACGTTATTTTCAACTTGTTTCATACAGGTGCTGCAGGGTATTTAGCAAATTAAATGTTTTGTGCTTAAGTTTTGTAGTTTCATTGCCCTTGTAGCTGAAGAAATTATTATAGTTCAGAATTTTTTTTTTAGTTTTGTTGTTGAGTTTTGAAATCGATTGATAGCTGCGCAACCACGTGTTGCAGCGTCGTTCTTCCGCTTTCTTGTGTTGTTGTCGTTATTGTTCTCAAAATCGACAAAATGGTCTTTCGCTTTCGGTTGTTATTGTTGCATGCATTTCTCGTGTGATGCAGCGTAATACACAGCGAGGAAACGTCAAAACGCGTAGACGTTCTCTGTCGTGCCCACCTGCGTTTGCAGCTGCGCGAACGAAGCAATGACACCGAGCGGTGCTCGGATTCGCGCGCAGTCTAGGAGGGAAGTGTACGACAGGCTCCACAAGATACGCCTGGTAAGTGGCCGGGCACCAACAATTAATCCCGTGTGTTGCGTTATTATGAAAAGGTGGCATGCTGAAATGCTTTTTCTATGTGCACATGTCAGGAACTTGAGGACTTGCGGCGTCACTGCGGGCGAAGTGACGAAGAAGCTCTCGAGGCCCTCAAGCGGACTTGTAAAGGGCAGGAAGAAGAAATCGCGCGTTTGAAGAAGAAACACGAGGTATTTGTTGAGAGATTTTGAATGATAAATGAGCACATGACAATTGCGGATGCAACGCACATCGTCAGTTCGTCCCATGTCAGTGCTGTTTTCTTCCTTCCGTGTTTCGCACTTTTACGCCAATTTTAAGCAGTACAGTGTTTATAGTTGTTTTCGCCCCCCGCATCCTTTGGCTCCCTGACTTGTAGCCTAGGGGGGCACGTCCAAAAAATCGGCACGTTTGATGACAAGTGAGCGTGACACCAAACAAAACAATATTTTTGCAGGGAAATCTTTCCAGCAAATGAATGACTCAAACGTTGTTGGGCAGAGTCAGCAAACGTATTTTGTTAATAACTAAAATAAGGATTGTGTAAGAGCGTCTTGCAGGTTTTCCTGAGCTAACAACAGTTCATTGCAGTTGCAGTCGGGTATGGTTATGTATCGTGTGGTATCGGGGACAGTCGAGCAGGTGATTACATCTGAACCTGTTTATTCGAAACTTAGTTGGTCTACTAGGCAACTTTTCATACTACCATAGCTCAAAACAGTGCCATTCCTTTCGATGCAGAAAATAATTTAGATATCTTAGTATTTGATGCCTAGTGTTCATTGCTTGTTTGCAGGAAGCCCAAGAACAAATAGAGTACTTGAAGATACTGTTATCCGCAAAGGGAGCAGACCAAACTGACTTGGATGCGGCTGAAACTTGCGTTGATCACAATGCCAATTCACAGGTAACCAACAGTTCCATGTATTGATGACTATGATGAGGTCATATAGCTTGCAAAGCCATCAAATGTGACTTGGAGCTCTTTGAACTCTTTTGCACATCTATAGCCGAATTTATGTCTTGTGATAAAAAAGAACTGTTGACTGCTGGCTACAGAATGTTTATTGACCCCTTAATTTATAGGGTAACTTACTAGCTATTTGTTCGTTAAGAATGCTAGGTATAACTTTAAGAGACAGAAAGAGAGCGGTTTGGATCAGAGAGCAAATGGGTATAAACGACATTCTAATTGACATAGAGAAAAAAATAGTGCTGGGCAGGTCATGTAATGCGTAGAATAGATAACCGTTGGACCATTAGGGTGACAGAATGGGTACCATGAGAAGGGAAGCGCTATAGAGGACGACAGAAGACTTGGTGGTGTGACGAAATTAGGAAGTTTGCAGGTGCAGGACAAGGGTAATTGGAGATCGCGGGGAGAGGCCTTCGTCCTGCAGTGGACATAAAATAGGCTGCTGCTGCTGATGAGGATGACTACCTATTACAAGACATATCATAAGAAGCCAACAAACACTGACACCAAGGACAACATAGGGTAAATTACTTGTGCTTAATAAATAAAATAAAGAAATGATAAATTAATGGAAATAGCATCGAATGCGTAATGCAAAGGTTATGGGATTGTGCCCCACCTACGGCAAGTTGTTTTTTTATCCACTTTCATTTCCATTAATTCATTGTTTCTTTATTTCATTTATTAAGCACAAGAGCATTGCACGCATAATGCTAAGGTTGTGGGATCGTTCCCCACCTGCGCAAAGTTGTTTTTCATCCACTTTCATTTCCATTAATTTATCGTTTCTTTATTTCACGTATTAGGCACAAGTAAGTTCCTCTACATTGTCCTTGGTGTCAGTGTTTGTTGGCTTATGATATGAGTAATAAAAATTGGGCCCCTCGGTTAACCCCCTTTCTTCTTAGCTATTACAAGAGAGAGATAAACAAATGAAAGGCAGAAAAAGTCCAGTTTGCTGCCTTGCATGGAGGAAAAGTGATTTCAAGAGATAGGATTGGAAAAAGACGAGTTGCGAAACAAATTATTTGTGGCAGTTGCTCTCTTAAAATTTTGGATTATTACAACTAATCTTATTATTAATTTTTGTTGAAAAGGTGGGCTCGAAATGTAAAATTCTGAGGTACTATGATTTTTGCATCGGACAATAACATTTGAGAACTACTTATGTAAATGCATTTACTTGCATCTTGATCAGTGCACCATTCATTGTAAAGTTAAGATAGCTTTTGCATTTTGATGCACCTTCAATGCTGAACTTTTGCTATAGTTTCCTGTTCCTGTCAAGTTAGAAAATAATTACTCATGCTACACAGTGGAGAATTCATCTGCTGAAAAGGTGTACTATACTGGCAGTTGTAGCTGGACTCGCATGTTTAAAAGCTTATGTTGCTATGCGTTTTCATTGCTAGACAGTAGTCACGATTTTAATGACTATGTAACGAAAACCTTTTATTTTGCTTTTTGCAGTAGTTTGTGTGGCATTCAGGTTTGGTACATAAAAGGTACAAATACATTCGAATTTACGTAAACATCTCTACCAAACATTTCAAGCCGCCATTTATGTCATAGACAGTTGGCACCTTGTGTTTTTTTTTGTTTAATATGATCTTCTGTGATAGCCTCTTGCTTTTAATGGGAATGAATCTTGTCTCAACCAGTTGCTTGAAGGACAACTTCTGGACGGCTTGTGGGCTGCTGTGAAGCATGCCTGGTCCATGGAAGCAGAAAAAAATGACCTGAACATCTTGCTTTCAAAAAAGGTGCTTGAGCTAAACAAGCTGCAGCTCCTCTACTCTGAACAATCAAAGGTACTTCTTTGTCTCTTTTGCAGTCTGTGTGGCTGTTGTGATTTGATATGGCCACGATGCTTTTACATGGCCTCCAATGTCCTATGAGGTTTTACTTTGACAGGCTTGACGCTTAGATAGTACTCTGTGGCTACCTTTTGTGTGTGCCTCCCCCTGGTAATATAGAATTTCAGCAGTTTGAATGCTGCCATTTAAAAAAACAAAAAAACATTGTTTTGAACATGTCATTCTTACCAGGCAATAAGTAATATCTGCGGCAAAGAGGCCAGACTTGCTATTATCTAAAATATACACCTTTATTTGTTGTTAGCTATTTCACATCAAAACAGCAAAAGATAAACTGGTACCTTCACATGTTGAGCTGTCGGCAGCAATTCAAGCATTACAGACCTTGGGTCTCCGCACTTTCAAGAAATCAGCCTGAGAAGGTATAATTTGTTTACATGCAACTGACATATCAGTAAATGCTATTGTGACAGCCCGACTGCCGCCTGAAGTTGGGATATCCAAGCCTATGATGATTCTCATAGGACAGAACCTTCAATAGTCCTTTCTTCATGTAGTTTGACCTTGGCATGCTCGCAAAGCTGTCTGCTGCCTAAGTCTCGTGCCTGCCTAGAACTAGTTTGTGGCAGCTGCCATAAGTCTTAGCATGAGGCGGGTAATCTGTAATTGTAGTATCTGGGTGCCAGTGTACTTTCTGTAGGGTGTTTGCTGCTCCCTGGCAAATCCATAAGTTAGTGTAACTGCGCTATCAGTCATAAAGTGCTTGTCTTAGTGTGAACGAGAAGCAGATAGTTGATTTTCTAATATTCACAGGTGTAGAAATAATTCTCACAGTTTTCGTAATTCATGTTAAAATATTATTTGAGCTATGTATATTGCAAAATTATAAATGCTTAGCTTCTTTACTTCTTTTATGAATTATTTGCTTGGCCAGGCAGTTATAAATGACACTTGTAATTGGCCTTTTTTTTTTTCCAAGAAACTGCTGGAGGCAACACGAGCTCTCTCAACACCAAGTTCTTCTAGACACACCTCCAGCTGCGACGTATCCTACAAGTGATATGGGACAACAGCATCTGCCACTTGTGCATTTAAAGTGCAGTCCTTTTGTTCAAATGGGCAGCAGTGAATAATTCTCAGGCATGCATCTGCTTTCTGCATTGCAGTAACTGTACCAAATAATGGTGTCTCAAGGATTTTAATGAAACACCCCTTTTTCTTTTGTGAAGGGAGGGGGATTTTGTGGTTTGTGGAACAAATAGTATGATTGTTGACTGTGTGGGCGTTTTCTGTTGCCCAGTGCTGTACCTGCCACTAGTGTCACATGGTGCATAATGCCAGCTAGCTTTTGTGCTGCAAGAGTTCATATTAGCATTGCAGCACATTCTGCTCAACTTCCGATGCTTGTTGTGTTTTTTTGAAGGCATTTATCAAGTTTGTCTTTGTTCACAAATTTACTGAGAGATATATGGCCAACTTGTTCCAGATTGAATTTTCTTTAATAAAGAGCATTTAAATTTGAAAGTCTTGTGCACTTTCTTCTGTGCACTGCATGAAGTGGCAGGAACACTGGATGCCTTGTGTCAACATCTGACCTTGAGGCCATAAGCAGTGGCGGTCACCAGCAGTGTCGCAACGCAAAGCACTATACACTGTGACAATGGTGTCGCTTTCATCGCCAGAGCAGCAGCCATGCAGGCAACACGGCCCAGATCCCTAACGAAACGTGTTGCAGCTGTGTTTCACCACACAACGCATTTTTTCGCTGGGTTCATTTCCTCGTTGGGGCTGCACTGGAAGGCCTTTGCGAACTCTACCATGTTCTCGACAGCCACGTTGCAGCGGTACTCCTCTAATGAGTGGGAGTCTGAGTTCATGATCATCTTGACAGCCTTGGGGTTGATGTCAGCACACCATTTGTATGCGCTGCTGATGAAAAAGAGCTGGTCTGGAGTGAACTCTTCGAGGCCCTCCAGGGGTATGTTCTCCTCCTTGCCGCCAGGGTGCTCGTCGACGTGCAACCGGTAGGCGTGGAATGACTGCCTGAGGCCGCCATTGTCTGCTATGTTCTCTGACAGGGTCTGCTTGCCATTGAGGTAGCGCTTGCTGTGCGGCTCGTAGATGCTGTTGTACTGTAGCACGAAGCAGTAGTTCTTGAGGATGAAGTTGCTCTTCGTCTCCTTAGTCCACCAGTTGCGCAGGTTCCCACTGTCATCAAAGTGGCTTCCGAGGGTGTCGAAAGCATGACTAATCTCGTGGCCGATGATGGCACCGATGCTGCCATAGTTCATGGCAGGGGGCAGACCATAGGAGTAGAAGGGGAAGTTGAGGATAGCAGCTGGTATAGTGATACTGTTGGTGGAGTGCTCGTAGAACGCATTCAGCGTAGCCGGACTGAAAGTCCAGTACTCTTCATCTCTGGTGTTTGTTTGGCGGAGCAACGACAGTGATCTAAATGTGTAGACCTCTTTGAGGTCCATGAGGATCTTTATGTAGGGACCCTCTATATCGGGAATGTCGGCGTGGGATTCATCTAGTTCTGTTTTGTTCTTTATCCAATCGGGGTAGGCGACATGAGAGACGATTCTCTGCACTTTGGCCATTGCCCTCGTTCTCGTCTGGTCGTCCATCCACGTGTTCAGCCTCAGTGCATAGGCAAAAGCCAATTTGATGTGATCGACGACGACCTTAGCATCGTCCTTTATGTAGTCTGGTGTGTAAGACTGAACAAAAATGGCACCGTACGGCATCGGCAAGTAATCTTCGACGTCCTTCCTGCAGAGCTTTTCCTTGTCTATGTCAGTGAAGTCCATGCCGACTTCTTGGCCGTATGCACTGACTGCTTCTCTAATTTCTCTTGATGAGAGGGGTCCCAGAAGAAACGCAATGGACCAACCAATGAAATCGTGGAACATCTTAATGGTATTATTCTGATGCAGCAAGCTTGTCACTAGCCACAGATATCCCGGACTCATGACAATAATTTCATCAGTTTCCCGTACTTGGACGTTTCCTGGCAGGTATTTGTTTATGACCGACATCCAGCGCGTAGAGTTCACCTGCGGTGTTAAGTTTTCTAGGTGCTTGATCTGGTACTTCTTTGGCGGCCATGCATCAGACCTTCCTAGCACCTCGAAGTGGAAGTGTTTTACCGAGGCGATGACAATAGGCGCCATAACGACGTTCTCGGCGAGAGATTTGTAGTTAGTGTCGTTGTTACCCATGATAGAGGCGATTTTCTGCACCATCTTCATGAATAGGATGTCCTGCGTGTCATTTTTCGTCTGATTGTTTGACTGGAGCTGGTGAAAGCCCATTTCAAGGTTCTCCATGGTGTTAATAACCAGAATGTTGGTCTTGGTGTCCTCCGGGTCCGGGATAACCGAGATGCTGAAAAGACTCGGGATGGACCAGCGCAACGAAAGTTGCACGATAATGTCGAACAGGTCCACAGTGTGGTTCGCGTCCAGAGAAGGCCATGGCATGTGCAAGTAGCGAAGCAGCTCCGTGAGGACCTTCATGGATCGTGTAGAGTTGGTCATGTCGTAGTTATTAAGACACTCGTGATACATAACGGCCGCTTTTTCGAGGGCGCCTTGCTTCTTGCCCGTGATGGAGACCTTGCTCAGCGCTTTCTTGATAACGGTGTCCAACTCTTTCCCGACGAGCGAGAACGGGCTGCTTCGCACCTCGTTGCGGCGCACGGGGTGTTTACGCTTCCAACCGTCGCAGACGAACCGGTAGAAGTTCTTGCACGGGTCCACGCTTCGGTTGAGAGAGCGAGCGATGCTTCGCGCCACCTCCTTGCAGACCTGATTGCGGCAGACCTTCTTGTTGGTGGCGTCCCTCGCGAACAGCCGGTGCTGGTACGACGCCACGTAGCCGGTCATGTAGGCCGTGCAGGCCACGATCATGCCGGCCGCCAGGAAGAGCATGTAGACCGTGTTGACGCACAACTTGGGCTCCCTGTTGAGGAGCCATCGTGTGCCTGTGGAAGACGACCGCCGCGCCGCCGGCCGCTTTCTGCTGTCGCCGCCCCGTTCCCCGCTGTGCTCGCCACGCCCGCGCTGCGAGTGCCCCGCCTCTTCGCTGGCCAAGGCGTTGGTGCTGCGGCTATTCGAGATGCTGTCGGCGTAACTGCTGGCTGCGGAAAGACGAGCGCAAATGTCAGGATATGACGGGTCAAATTTAGTTTGTAGGTTATCACACTACTGGAGGAACGAAGGGACAGCATTTTACCGATAGTGGGCTCGGCATACCAGATAAGAACTCCAAGGTGACGGATTAAGCTAAATTCTAAGGTATTGCAGCTGCCGCGGCAGGGATCGAACCAGTGACCTCGAACTCGGCAGCACAACGCCATACTCCCGTCACAGTGAACTAGTTCTATAATTATACCCTCGTGAAGGACGGGTGGCGACGCCATCTGCTGGCGATTGCCTATCTACCAGCCGATGGCTAGCGTCATCGATAAGAAGCGGTAGTAAAGTCGATTATTGGAGGCTTTCGGTAAGCACTAGGGTTCACGTACGTGATGCGGAATTTTTGTAGACGCGATTTAAATAGGTCTTGCTCGTAGTTCTACTCCATTTCGATTAGCTTCTTTGTATTCGTAAGCAACTACCTGCAAGGGCGCAGATCTCCGGAAAGTTTATAATAGCAGACCCTTGTAACTGCTTCGAGCCTGCCGACGCGAAAGAGCTTTAGAAAGATGGACTCCCCGAGTGTTACGAAGACACATGGTGCGATTTTGGGTGCGATCGGTCGTACGACCATTCGCATCGGCAGCCGCACTCAAAAGGTTTTCAACCAAATCCGCCGCACGCGGCGCCGAATCGCACGCCCCGCATGCGACCAACTCGCTGAAGCGGGAGACACATGGTGCGATTTTCCGTGCGATCTGTCGTACGGCGCGTCGTGTGCTACTTGCCGCATGCGGCGATTCGGGACACATGGTACGAATGACCGAGCGGCGGGTAGCTCCGCCCAGAACCGGCGCCCCTGCATGGAAGCTCGGAATGCTGCGTAACTTCGAACAGAAAGTGAAAGCAAACGTATTTGCACAGCTCTCTTGTTTGAAACAAACGATGACAATACAAACACGATCATGTCTGTTTTTTTTTTTCTCCCTGGTCGAAACGAAGGCCTTTTTCGCCGGTGACGGCGGCACATAAATAAGCTGCAATTTGTTTCTGGCACGAAATAACTGATAGAATAAAGTGGCCTCGAAAGAGTGCATGTTATAAAACGTTGTGCGATATAGTAAATAGTTAGCGCGATTTGCAATCGGACGCGGTCAGCGCAGATGCGCCAGCAATCGTCTATACAAAGCGGCTCGCCTGACTGGCGTGTTTACTCATCGCTACTAACGGCACCGAGAAAACTAACCGCATTTTCACTTAAGAGAAACATAAATGTTCAGGCATTGATTGTGCTGATGAATTTAGGCGCTTTATTACGAGCTGCGGACGCATCGGCATGGGCCCTCGTCCTCGGATAGCCGGCCGGCGAGCTAGGCCTACACAGTCTCCCAGCGATCGCAAGATCGCCTGGCATGCTCGTTCGCTTCCGTCGGCGCCAATGAAATCAGATGTGCTGCAAATTAAGCGTACGATAACTGTGTACACGTTGTGCCGACTAACATAGACGCTTCGTTATACGAGCTGCAAGCGATCGTGTCACAAGCGCCACCGGTGTCGGATTCGATGGCCGAGCGAGCTGTGCCTGCCGGCTCCTATAGCCATCGGCGGCTGTCAAAGCAGCCGTTACTGCTGACGCGGCCTTGCGGAAACACGTCTACAGTGCTTGCATAGGCGTGTTTATATTGTCATCGTTTGTTTCAAACAAGAGAGCTGTGCAAATACGATTGCTTTCACTTTCCGTTCGAAGTTACGCAGCATTCCGAGCTTCCACGCAGGGGCGCCGGTTCTGGGCGGAGCGACCCGCCGCTCGGTCATTCGTACCATGTGTCCCGGATCGCCGCATGCGGCAAGTAGCACACGACGCGCCGTACGACAGATCGCACGGAAAATCGCACCATGTGTCTCCCGCTTAGCCGGCACTTCATCCATAGCGTCACATATGCGTCACATATGCATTGCGTCACATGCGTCACATATGACGATAGCGTCACATATGCATTGACGCTATCGCGTGCGTAAGAGCTCGTGGAGTACTCTTACAATCAGGTGCAGTGGTGCTGCCTTTGTATCTGCCTCCGGCAGCACAACTATGTATGACAATCAAAGTTAGCAAAACTGCGCCACTTGTGCCTCTTCACATTGGGCGAAGTAAAGCAATGGTAAATACCAAGCGCCAGCAGGTTCAAAAATAATTTCCATCAATCTTGTGCCAAACCTTTTGTGCCAAGCCATCTCTTGTGTGCCAAACCTACATTGCGCATAAAACATTTACCCACTGCGGTAGCTCAGTGGCTGTGACATTGCGCTGCTGAGCACGAGGTCGCGGGTTTAATACCGGTCGCGGCGGCCGTAATCTGATATGAGGGACGAATGCAAAAACGCTCGTGCACGCCCCCCACCTCCGCTTACGGCGTGCTTCATAATCAGATCGTGGTTTTTGCTCGTAAAACCCTGAATTTTTTGAAGGGCGCGGGATCAAATGCCGGCCGCGGCGGCCGCATTTCGATGGGGGTGAAATGCAAAAACACTCGTGTGCCGTGCATTGGGTACGCGTTAAAGAATGCCAGGTGGTGAAAATTCATCCGGAGTCTCCCACTACGGCGTTCCTCATAATCGTATCGTAGTTTTGGCACGTAAAAGAGAAAACAGTACGATCTGAGGCGCACGAAGAGTTCGATGCTGCACGATGACACTGCACCCTGTCACAGATCCGCAAACGCGAGTTTTTTATACCCTATGCGCGTCAGATTTGGATCCTGCTTATTTCATTCTCTTCCCAAAATTAAGAACATTGGTCGAAAGTCGCCATTTTGGCAAATTACCTTAATCAAGTTCGAATAGCAGAAGGGTACTCGACTCCTTCCGGTAAGACGTTCAAATATTCGCACAGTGGCAGCAACGTCATAAGAGCGCTGTATTTCTGTGCAAGGATACTATCTTTCAAAGGTGACATTGTTTGAATACACATACATAAATTACTTTCTAAAACATAGCCAGTTGATACATTTTGATACCACCATGTAATATCGCTGCTTCTGCTAGACGGACTAAGGAGGTTTAGAAGTATGGTTCTGGCTAGTTAGCTATATGCAGCAGTGGGGGGTCATAGCGCTGGAAGACACGGACGAGAGCGAGACAACAGGACAAGCGCAGGAACGTGTATGCGTCTTCCAGCGCTATGACCCCCATTGGCGGACCAAGGAGGGTTCTTGCTTGTGAGCCGAACTGTATCGCGGTACCTCGCTCAGTATAACCTTCAATAGCGCGGAAAGCTAACACGTTAGCAGTTTATTGTTTTAATGGCATGCGCAGAGGAACACTAAGGCAGTTTAAACTAATAAAGCTATATTTCAAAATCAAGTTTTTCATTAATTAGCGAGGAAAATGTATTAGCGCAGAAGGCTTAACTTTCTTGAATTTCGCGTTGAAACTAAGGTGCTGGTACGCTAGACAACGCATTTCAACGTGTTGTACGTTGGCCATTTTGGTGTATAAGAAAAGTTATGGAAACTTGTGAGAATGAGTTTTTAGATCCTTTAGGATGCGATGTATCCTTCTTTTACTGAAAATTCAGTTAACATTCTGGAGTTTTGTGTTCCACAACCACAATTTGATTATGAGGCGCGTCGTAGTGGGGGACCCCGGGTTAATTTTGTCCACCTGGGGTTCGTTAACGTGCACCTAAATATAAGTGCACGAGCGCTTTTGCATTTCGCCCCCATCGAAATGCGGATGCCGCGGCCGGGGTGGAACCCGCGACCTCGAGCAGCGCAACGCCATTGCGACTAAGCTACCGCGGCGGGTGTTCTACACTGATCAACAAGTTTCTAGACCCGCTTAGACGCATTTGAAACACATGACGTCACGACGATTTGGTGCGGGAGTTTCAGGGTGACGTCGGCACCCGTTTTTCATTGCCGCGTTGTTTCTAGCTTACCAACTCTCCTATCACAGGAAGAGCGGCTCATTTACTATTACAGAAGCGTAATTCATCAATGCAGCTCAGCTTAATATTCATATTTAGCATTCCTTCAACTGACTATATACAGCGAAGATTACGGACGTCAAGCTGAATTACGTATGACTAGTTCCGCTAGCAGTACACTGCACTTGCTGAATCATACTATAGGTCACGACTAGATGCACAAGTAAGCACTCCGCTATGGTGATTTGTATTTTTTTTCTTTACGACTTCATCTAAACGCCTATGGATACTTTGGTGAGGCACACGACGGTTTGACATTCGTCGAGCGCGTCGCCTGCGAACCTCAGAATCATTCATGGCTGATGCGAATTTTTACCGCTGAGCTGAAACACGGTAAGAAGAGACAAGACAAGGAGATTCCTGAAATATAGAACATAAATAAGGACTACGAGGACGTTCTTGAAATATCAGCGGAATTTACTTTCCGCGCGTGCGGCTGCATATATAGAGAACATAAATAAGGACTACGAATATGCTGCCTCATTTAAGGTAAAGCCCGTTTATATAATAGAGGGGCTTTAACTTCAGCAGTCCCTGTGGACACCTAGCGGCTCACTGCAGAGATTGCGCATGCCTAACCCATTTTTATCGGATCAGTGTTTTCAGAAAAAGCAACAAGCAAAAGCGTTAAGTCCTGGAAGCCATTGATCATTCTGAAAAAGTAAGTTTCTTCCGAAAGGGGAAACATTGATTGCGATAGCAAATTGTTAGACAGTTATAGGAAGTAAGGTTGGTCGTTTTATCAGCTGCATCATAAGCTGCTGTAAACATTCACATACTAACTGAGCTAACAAGCACGTTGACACGCGCGCACAAACACGAACACATCTAACTCGATGACCGCTGTTAAGAATGGCCGTACGGGCCAGCTTTCAGCCCGCTGCACGTGTTCCAAGCCCACCAGACAGGGATCCATTCCGAGAACTGCGGACGGCTGGCAGCCACGTGGCGCGCGATCAACTCAGGAAATTGGTACTTGGCCGAGCCACCCGGGACAAAGCAGTTCTACGAAGCCCTCTGACGTCGGCACTGAAAGCTGGGCGGTACCGAGAACTGCGGATGACCGGCAGCCACGTGGCGCGCGGTCAGCTCAGGAATGTGGTACTCCGCCGCGCCACACCAGACGGAGCACAGTTCTACGAAGCCCTCGGTCGTTGACTCCGGAGCCTTTGTGTGTGTGGGCGTAAACGATACTGCGGAACGGCGCCCCTCTGTCATCGGCTCCAGACCTGTGTGTTTGCGTGTGTGTGGGCATAAACGATAGTGCGGGGCGGCGGCAAGTTTACAATGCTTGGACGAACCTTCCCGACCATTCGTGCTCCGTCCACGACCGAACGATGGCGTCGAACTATGACGTCAAGCGGAGAGCTTATAAGCAGCGTTTGCCGGCTGCTAGAGAGTGCTCGTGTCGTGCTCGTTGTCGGGAGCTGAATGCTCTGTCATACTAGAAATGAACTAGTGAGCTGTGTGCTCGTAAACTGTTTGCTGTATGTTAGTTTTGCGGGCTCCATATGGGAGTCGCGCCCAAGGCTGCCAATGTATGTCCTGTTTTAAAATGTAAATCCTGCAATTAAATCCTGCTCGCCTAGCCCTGTCGTCCCAAGTTCATCTCTACAGCTACGACTGACAAATCTAATACCGCGGACACTCGCTGTCAGAAAACTGGCGTGGTAAAGAAAGTAAAGAAAGGCAACAGCAGTGAGCTAATTCCCCTTCGTGCTGCCTCTCGCTTCAACACAAAGTAGGAGCAAGAGCACCCAGCACACACGAAGCCATCCACAGGTTGGCTAGCCCTCGAACCCTGCACAGATTGCCTCCAAGATAGAACGCGCGCGGCTGCGTTCAGCCACCGCAGCTGGAGTATACGAGAGATGCGCACTAACTCCTCCCCCCACTTGCGCGCGTGAGAAGACGGCACGTACCCTCCCCACCTTCCTCCCTTGTGAGCGCGAGGTGACATCGCCGCATCAAGCCACCATCTTTCTCGACTCTGGCAAGCTTTCGCTCGCACCTACAGCATACAGCGCGCGGCCATGATGTTATTGCATTTGACTTTATACGGAACGTCACGTTGACGCCGACGGCGGAAGTTCGACTGGAGTGTCCATATAATTGCTGTCGCAATATAATGGGAGTACGTGCGTCAGCACTGTCTCAGTAACTGGCACTTAAGAGCAGACCTTTGCGTCATGTGATCTCCGATCGTGCATCCGGCCTCTTGCGTGGCTGGTACGAGGCGCGGACGCTGTGTATCTGCTTAGTTTTTTGGTGCATGCAGTGCTATGTAATTATGTAGCTCTGTGGGCGCGCAAGTCTCGGCTTATCTTTCAGCGATGTCCTTGTCTCGCGTTTCAGTTCAGCTGTCAAAACTCGTCTTAGCCTGCGAACTTCGAACTCTTCTAACATTTCCATGCATCTGCTTGCATCAAAGCCTGGTTATACCGGCCAAGTGTTGCGTGTGGTCCGCGATGACGGAGAGCTCACCGTTGGCATCCGCATCCTGCTGGCTCCAGAACGTGCTTTGTTGGCTTGGCTGACTCCAGTGGGAGGACTCCGCGGACGACGCCGGCGCCGACATGGGGCCTGGCGCCTGCAAGGGAACCCTTGGCTTGCGCGCTGTTGCGGCCGTACCTGCCGCGCCCTCTACCTGATAACAATAATGATGATGATGACGACCCTTGACTATGGCCCATACCCACTAAGTGGGATTACCCGGCCAAAAATGGAGTGGCGAAGGCAA
Source organism: Dermacentor andersoni (assembly GCF_023375885.2). Lineage (NCBI taxonomy): Eukaryota > Metazoa > Arthropoda > Arachnida > Ixodida > Ixodidae > Dermacentor > Dermacentor andersoni. Next base: position 20,375,467 of record NC_092816.1, on the reverse strand, counting down.
AATTCAACTATTGAATGATTAAACCTCAATAAATGAATCGAAAAAGTGCAGGAGTCCGATTGAACGGTCAGATCCAAATTAAGTGATTTCTGTGTTTTAATTTAGAAAAAAAAAAAAAAACTACCTGACCACCGTATAGAGAAAGAAACGAATAAAAGAATAATGTTAGATTTAGTCGGCAGGGGTCATAAATAATATTTTCTGTGGCGAATGCATTCCTGTGAGTTAGCCTCAGTATGTAGCTTCCAAAGCATAACGGTACTGGAACATTCAAGGACAGGGTAAGCTGGTGCAGTTAAATTTCCTGCGCCCTCCTCCTCGGAGAGGAGAAGCGACTGCAAGTCGGTAAAGAATGATCAACTGCTTGAATTTCATTGCAAAATAGACACTGAAGAGAGCGCCAGACTGCCGACGTGAAAAGACCAATCCAAAAGCGACGACAATATTCTTACTCCTGCCATTTCTTTACACCAAAAAGCATTTCTAGCTATTAGTACAACATTATTTTGAAGCTGCGTTAAGTGGTCCTGCAGTAAGAATTTGTCATAAAACTTCTTAGGGAGTTATTGGCGAGTATTTTACCACAAGTGATTTCGAATATGGCAATGTATTTCTGTTCACCACTATAATAAGAAATCATATATATTCACGTGAACTTAAAAGAACTTGCCCAGTAAGGGGCCGAAATCACATCTCCATGGAAGGGAAACGTGATTCGAGGTACAGCACATCGTCTGCCGCTTTGGTATCCCCAGGCATAGGCGAAGCGTTTCTCGTTCTAACAGAACCAGGAGACTCGGCTTATAAGCAGGAGGAGCGAACAAATCGCACCCGCACTCGTCGGTGGGATGCGTGTACTACGTACATCTGGTAAATCATTGCCATGTCAGACATGTGGAGACATGTGGAGCAGCACACTGTGGTGCCAAGGCTATAAACAGGGATAAGGTACTTCAGAAAGGCTGGCCAACGTTTCGATAGGAGGACCTATCTTCGTGCATAGATGATCAATATGCGAAAGACAATTTAGTAGAGGTGTGCGAATATTTAAATACGAAACAAGTATTATTTTCTGTTAGATTAGATTCGAGAATTAACCATCCTAATCGTCGAATATTCGTTTCTCTTGAATACTAGACGCCGCATATATAGGTGCCACTGATGGCCTCCTAGCGGGCGCTTTCGAAAGTACATTCGGTACGCCACGGCCGCCTCGATCACGCGCGCACGGCGGGGGCCCGTGCGCGCGTGATCGAGGCGGCCGTGGGTACGCAGTAGCAGACAACACTCTGCAGCAAGGATGGCTGAAGTTTGTGGCTGCGATTTCCCTTTTGTTCGGGTGCCAGACCGCTACTTCAGCGGCGACAGCTGCAGGAAAAGTGCGGGCCTCTGAGTGCGGACGTGTGCGCGATGTTACCGGAGTTTGGGACAACCGAGCTCGCACACGTGCCAAGTGCGTCCCGCAGACGAGCTCGTGTTAAGTATTCGCTTCGTTTTGTTGGCGCAATGCGATGCCTTGGTAGTTTCTTTAAATTCTATCTTCTCGCCGTAATAATTTTTCTGTACCTCAATAACAGGCAGACTTCGTTGGTGCAGACATATTTCAAACGACTCCACATGGCGCGATGCCGGTACACATCGTAGTAACCTTGCTACCGATGAATACACGTGACATCACGGAATAAGTGCCGTCGAATTCGCCTCAAGAAGAGCAACTGCAAATTTGTGCGAGGAAATGCGTGCATCGGTCAGCGAAGTCGCCAGGAGCACGGCTGAATACAAGCGGCGCTGCAGCACCGATGAAATTCCGCTGCGTACATGGACAAACTACGCCTCCCGCTGCAGCTTGCGCTTCTTGAAATTCCCTTAGTGATCTTCTTCGAAACGTACAGAGAGTCTTGCCAACTTTTTAGTATTTCTTTTTCGAATGTTACAGAAGAGAGCAGCCACATGATACGTTTAGAGGCCGAACAGCGCTGCCAAAGCAGGTGGACACGTCGGCAAGGCCTGGATTAGTCTTTTGCGGCGTAGGCATTGCACTCCTGCACCGCAAACGATAATGGAGAGTTTTGGGTTAGGGGACGCAAGCGGCTTGCCTACCTAATCTAAAACTCTCTAATAAGAAAGTACAAAATGCACACGCCAAAAGGCAATCAGCTGTGAAGCAAACAAATCACCCTGCATGGTAACTCTGCTTACAAATTAGATATATTTGCGATTTTTGCCAATATTTAATAAAAGATTGACGACCTAAATAAAGAAATGTAAACCAAGAGTCACTAGATTTTAAGTTTTTCTTTTAAATGCAACAAACCTCGTTAAATTTGGTGCAAGGATTGCCGAGAAAAACGAATTCTCCTTTTACATGTATTTAGATAGGAGCACCCGAGTTGCACTGCGGATGAACAGAACCAGAGCATGGGTTCGTCGTGATCAACTTCGTCGCTTACCCGTGTAAACGTGATCGAGTGCACACCGAGATGGCAAAAAAGAACAGCGAGAACAAGAAATTTCCCGCCGAACGTCGGTGGTCCATTGCTGCCGTTGCTCCCGTTCATGAGGCCTCGCGGAAAAAGATTTGAACCACGTCGCCGGCAAGCTTTTGAAGTATCTGAGCACCCGACAATGTAACAGTTGTTCTTCGACATGCCTTGAAACATTGGCCACCGCACACATGCGGCACGTTTTTGCCTCCAGTGGCGCATAGGGCGTAGCCAGAAATCTTTTTTTAAGAGGGGGGGGGGGGGGGCGAGTGGTGGCGCATGTGCCCTATGTGCTACACCGTGGCTACGCCACTGTAACGAAGGTTGCTGCAGTCTAGAGGCAGAAATGGGAGTGGTTCTTTACGGTACGTTACGGGAGGGCCCGCCTCTTCTCTCTGCGCACGTCTCCTTTCGCGCTTCTTTCTGTGGGAAGGAATTTAGGTTTACCGTGCGAGTTAAGCCTATGATATCAGTTAGCATGCGAATATAAACGTAATACCGGCAAACGGAGGCCTCAGGAGAGCACCCATGGACGGCACAGGGTATTTGGGGCACACAATGTTCAACGGGCGGATCAAAGCTGGAACCAGGCGATTCCTGGGTTGGGGCCACGATGAGCGTCCAACCCACGGACCAGTCGGTGTTCCAGCTTTGGTGTCCCCGTCGCCACTTGGATGTCCTACAGGTGCCTCCAAAGTACTCAAAGTAATGACACCTTGTTAAACATTTAATATTTTCGCAAGTTCTCGCCTCCCTCGCGACCTGGCAAAGGAGACTTATTGTACTCTAACGTGCTCTCCTGAGGCCTCCGTATGCCGGTATTATTTTTATTTTCACATGCTGTATGATATCATGGGACCAAATCACACCGTATAAACACAAATTCCTTCATGTAAAAGAAGTGCGAAAGAACGACGCGAGTAAGCGGGTCCTTCTGGAACGTACTGTGAAGGACCGCTCCTCAGAACAGATGGATGGAGAACTTCCGGACGATTAAACTGTGCCCTCATTCCTTCCCCCCCCCCCCCCACTTTCTTTGAAGAAAAATAATTATGGCGACGACACCTCACGAAGGCAACAGTTGCTGAATGCGTGCTCACTTCTGCACAACACTCCCAGCCGCTAAGTATGCGTTTATACAGCCATGCCACGTTATGCGGCGTACATTGTCTCGATTTAGGCAAGTGGATTTGTTATTTTGTCACTCACCATGTTTGGATTCCTTTACACCATGTGCCGTGCTGTAGTGTTGCACTTGGCTCCTTCAACGGACACGTGCATGTGGTGGCCTATTCCATTACTCTGGCTTTGTCGTGACTCATTAGATATATAGATTTCCGTAAAGATTCTTAGCCGTGGTGGATGACTCCGAATTAATTTTGACCACCTGGGGTTCTTTAACATGCACAAGCGGGTGTTTTTGCATTTCGCACCCATCGAAATGCGGCCTTCGTGGCCGGGATTTGATCCCGCAACCTCGTGCTTAGCAGCGCAACACCAAAGCCACTAAGCAACCACGGCGGGTAATCAATTTGTTACGGCATTACATGTAACAATTGAATAACGTAAATAATTAGCCTTCTTTTGTCAAACAGGCGCCACGCAACATTAGTGTATCGCATTGTTTAGAAGCTGGAAATATTCGGTATTTCATTCGATATTCGAAAGTCATTTTCATAGAATATTCGTATTCGATTCGATAAAAAAATGTGTTGCTACTCGAACGGCCATTCAATTAGGCTTTGCACTGTAAAAAACCCAGCTGCTTTATGATACTACTGGATATGACAGTTGTCCTCAGAACCTGTGGTGCATATCCACAGTGTGGATTGTTCCAGTAATCGGATGGTTGAGATAAGGCGACGAGGAGAGGCGAATTAACAAATTGGAGATTGCCGCTTACCGATAAAAATTCTAGTACGCAGAAAAAGTAAGAATAAAAAGAGTATACACAAAATATTGCAATAAAGAGGGGGAGGGGGTGGAGGTAAAACAAAGAAATTGGGGCCTCGAGTCACCATGGCTTATACTTCATGACGCTTGCCCCCTCACCGTTCTTGTTGTGGATCCTGGAAAATTGTGCAATTTAACCGTGGAGGACAGGCGGCGTCAGAAACAGAAAAAAGTGCAGTGCAGGTACAGAGGAAGCGGAACACTAGCGAAAAAAAAAAGAATGTTTTGAAATGTTTTCATGTTTGCACCAGCAGAAAAAGCAGGGGCTGTGAAAGAAAGGGATTATATATTAAAAATTTATCTGCAAAATTTAGATATTGAAAATGGAAACGATTAAGAAATCGATGGATATAGAAGAGAGTCTGCCTTCAGTGCTTTGTTTTCTTTTTTCTTTTTTGAGGGACGAGGGGGGGGGGGGGCGGTTGGTTCACCAAGTATGCAAGAATTTCACGTCGTAAAAAAAGAAAACACACACACCTTCATGCTGTAGCATGGTATCACTCTAGCAGGAAACTACGTCGGGAACCTAACAACGACGAATGGCAGATACACGCCCAGGAATATTGCTGCGCACGAAGGTCCGCAGGAGCTAGTAGCAGACACGTGCTCACATACTTTAGCACCTGTCACTTCTATGACAGCAGAAGTTCTCTCGGGTACAGCTACCGAAGCATCGTTGCTGGCCGCTGAAAAACGTCGATATTTGCAGATTGGCTTTCTTCCGAAAGCTAGAAGTTCGAGGTATAGAATGAAGTTAGGCGTTCAAGTAAATATGCTGCGCCTGCATGGAAGCATATAGATAATTGGCTGGGGACGTTATTAGTCGACGACGAAAGGGTGGATTGGATGGAGCAGACACGTCTCAATCCAATATATATATATATATATATATATATATATATATAGAATGTTACGGACGAGGCGTGGATGAGTACAGGAAAAACAGTCCAGCACCGGTCTCGTTCTGCGCTCCGCAACAAAAAAGATCCGTCGTCCTCTTCCTCTCCCTTTCGCCTAAACACACACACACACACACACACACACACACACACACACACACACACACACACACACACACACACACACACACACACACACACACACACACACACACACACACACACACACACACACACACACACACACACACACACGCGCGCACGCACGCACGCGCACGCACGCACGCACGCACGCACGCGCGCGCGCGTGCGTGCGCGTGCACACACACACACACACACACACACACACACACACACACACACACACACACACACACACACACACACACACACACACACACACACACACACACGGTAGTGGTCATACCTGTTTATTCAAAGACGCCGGCTGTCGCCGAACTTTACGACAGTCTGTGTGCTAACTTGATGTCGTTTTTACAGGTGGGCTCCGATGAATTAATGTAATACAAAACAGTAACTTTTTCATTGCAGGAGGACGCAGGAAGAATGAATTGTTGGGATAGTTGGTCTTGCATTGCTGATGAGAAAAATTAGCGCAACAGAAAGACAACGCACGCAAGAAGGGAAGACGAAGACGGAAGCGATCCTGCCTTTGTCTTCCCGTCCTGTGTGCGCAGTGCTAATTTTCTTCATCAGCTGGAGGTCACGACAAGTATATCGTCGCTGTGACTTGAGTTCTTTTTTTACCTGTGCCCCTTTAGGTAGACCTCAAGAATGGTGGTGATGACGGGGACACGTTCTGACTTCCATATCGGGGAAAGCGTTCCGACGCCATGGCCGGCCATACAGCTTCTAAGTACTAGTACGAAACTAACTCTATGCCGTGGTCCTTGCTGACGCCGCGCTACGTGACGCTGTATTGACGCGCGAAAAAAAAAAAAAAGAAAACGCGTCACATGGTTGACGATTTAGAGTCATCAAAGAGCAGTCCTCCAGACGTCACTTTGTACTCCTTTATTGGTATCAATCTTCTGGGGGTGGCGGAGGCACGTAGCAGTCTTGCGGGGCGTCGTACCCTGGCTGGGATGGCGGGCAGTACGCGTCGCCACCCGGTGCTGGAGGCGGCGCGTACGTGTCGCCGGCGCTGCTACCGCTGTAGAAGGCCGGCTCGCTGGGCGGCTGGTAGCTGTCGCCGGGGTGCGCAGGCGGCACGTAGGTGCTGCCTGGCGTGTACCCTGCGCCGTGCGGCTGGTAGCTGCTGCGCAGGGAAGACAAGTGTGCACGGTCGGTAAGCAGAGATTGACATCAGAGTGCAAAAATCATCATCGCCCTCATCATCGTAATGATCATAGAGGTACCCACAACAAATTATCGGAAGAAGCCCTGTTGCTGTGATCGTTCAGCCACCATGGGAACGACATATTGCACTGACTTGTCTTGTCATCGGGCTCCGGAATTACGTGAATGCCGTTAATTGTTACGCTTTATCTTTCAAAATAGCCGTGCAATGACATATTTCTCTAGACACAGCAATGCAATAAGTTTCCGCGCGCGCGCGGCGCAATGTTTAGTCGAGAGCGATGAATTTGCAAAGCAGGAAAGGCGCTTGAAGCGAGAAGGGCGACGTTTAGGCAAATACGCGTCCTTCCAATCAATCCCACGCTGTCTGAGCCGACATATATGCAGCTCTCGCACACACTCGCCAGAGTTCGTTCTCTCTGGTGGTTTTTGTAAAAAGCGTTATAGTATGTTGTACTTTTTTAGACTATACATATATATAGTTCTTAAACATCACTAATCGCAGACCGCAAAATTGTTATCCATTAACGGGATTACTCGCAGAAACGGACACTACTTCCACGAGAAGTAATGTCCAATTTATTTCGAATTTGTTTAATTTGTTTTTACCGAAGTGGACTGGCGGCAAGAATAATTCAGTCTTCCACTGGTTGCTTGCAAAAGGGAGAATCGCAGCCGCTGCCATGACTGATGCGCGTAAAACTTGAAAATTGGTGCATGCGAAGTTCGTGTGTGCGGCAATCGCGGGTGCAAAAAACGCAGTGCGAAACCCATTATGTGAAGCAGGCTGTGCGCTAGACAGAACAAACGAGAGCTATACCACGATGAATAGTCGCCGAGTGGAGCGTTTTCGTTTCCAAAGGAGGGCCGCAGTTTTCAGCGTCATATAGGAATGACAAACATAGAAGGAAATGATCGACAATGGGTAAGGCCAGCACTTTGCGCGTGGAGCGGCCTTCCCTTATGAAAATGAACCATGAGTTTCTGTAGAGGACCTTATGTGTTCCTAAGGTGACATCAGACATTCATAAGAAATGCATCGTCTAATGTTTTTTGGCATCACAAGTCCATCAGAGACTCAAATGACGATGCACCTTATGATTTCTGATGAGAGGAGTATACAGCTTTTTTGTGTTATTGCTAATGTCAAAGTACATCATATATGAATGTGTACGATGCCAAGTCGTGAAAAATTATTTGTAATGCGATAGCATTAAATGGCTCATGAGCCGGAAAATCCGGCGTTGTCGGCGTGAGCACTCGATGTACAAAGAGGTTACAAACTCTCAACCTTTCATGGGAGTCGAACCCACTACCTTTGGCGGTAATTAAGGCTACGAACCCACGACCTTTGGTGTTAAGACACCGTTAATTAAGACAGTTATTGAAGATATAGTTAATTAATGCACTCGAACGCACGTACGACCCTTAGTGGAAGTCGAAGCCTGTTAACTAATATGTTAATTAAGGTGCAGCTGATTATTATGTCGTTAATTAAGACACTCGTACCCACGACCTTTGGTGTTAATGAAGGCGCTGTTAATTAAGGCGTAGTTAAGATACAGTTATTTGAGGCACTCGAACCCACGACATTTGTTAATCATGACGATGCTAATTAAGGCGCAGTTAATTACGACCTAGGAATTAAGTCACTCGAACACATTACCTTGTGCGGGAATCGAACCCACGACCATTGTTGTTAATGAAGGCGATATTAATTGAGGTAATGTTAATTAAGACAAAAGACACTCGAACACACATCTTGAGTGTTAATGAAGGCGATGTTAATTAAGGCACAGTTAAGATACAGTTATTTGAGGCACTCGAACCCACGACCTTTGTTAATGAAGATGGTGCTAATTAATGCACTGTTAATTAAGATCTAGCACTTAAGTCACTCGCACCCAGTACCTTGGGTGGGAATCGAACCCACGACCTTTGTTGTTAATGAAGGCGATGTTAATTAAGGTACTGTTAATTAATATAGTCAATTAAGGCACTCAATCCCACGGCCTTCGTTGTTAAAGGTTGCGTTAATTAAGGCATATTTAACTAATATATAGTTAATGAAAGCACTCGAACCCATGATCTTGTGTACAAGTCGTGCCCACAAACTTTGTCGTTAATGAAGGCGATGCTAATTAATGTACAGTTAATTAAGACATAGTTGATGAAAGCACTCGGACCCATGACTATTGGAGGGAGTCGAACTCATGACCATTGGTGTCAATGAAGACGATGGTAAGTAAGGTACCGTTAATTAGGGTACAGTTAATTAAGACACTCGGACCCTTGGCCTTTGGTGGGAGTGGTTCTGATTCATCGTTGGGGGCAGTCTAAGAGACAAAAATGAAAAAAAAAAACGATATAACACAGCGTGAGCGCAGAGTACTTTGGAAACGCTTCCGATATATCAGGGCTAGGCACAAAACAACTACGTCATTTTCTTTCCTTTTTAAAGAGCACTGTAAGTTCGTCTTACCCCGTTATCACATTTGGTAAACAGTGCAAACGTATAGCGTATGCCTTGTTCTGAGCAGTTTGATTTCTCGGATGTGTTACTAGTCTTTAAGTGGCAAACCGACAATTGTACAGATTGACATGATCATAACATGGAAAACAGGGCGTAAAAAATTATGGGGTTTTACGTGCCAAAACCACTTTCTGATTATGAGGCACGCCGTAGTGGAGGACTCCGGAAATTTCGACCACCTGGGGTTCTTTAACGTGCACCTAAATCTAAGTACACGGGTGTTTTCGCATTTCGCCCCCATTGAAATGCGGCCGCCGAAGCCGGGATTCGATCCCGCGACCTGGTGCTCAGCAGCCTTCACCACCATAGCCACTGAGCAACTACGACGGGGGAAAAAAACTGTGCGTAAGCGGCAGCGTCTATTTGCTGGAACGCACTGTAGTACTTGGTTGCAAGCACATCGAACGGCAGCGCACATTTCTGGCATATACCACATAGGACAAATGCACGCTGCCGAGACATGTGCGTTTTTCGAGGAATCTTCGTGGCAGCACGATCAACACAGAAGGCACGAGCGACAGGAGTGCAACCCGCACACATTAAACACACTAACACGAAAGCAAGATACGGACGACAGGGGTGTAAGCTGCGCCACACGAGCAGATTTGATGCTTTCCGACTGACACTGTTGCAACGGGCACTAAAACATCGCACACTGCACATGTGTTTCTCGGAGATCGCGTCAACGATGTCTGAGGCTATATAGTTCATGCGAACGACAGCAGGAAGTTATTTAAATTGAAGTGACGGCGCAGGTAGCACGAGGAGCAGCGAAATGCGTAATTTACGGGTTTTATGAGAAGTAACCGAAGCGAAAATCGTTCGAATAACGTCACCGCAACGGCTTTCTATAGGGTTAACATTTTCAGATCTCGAAGGCCGTGCTTTTGCTGGCTGCAGGTAGCAGAAGCGATTCCAATTGAAAATGCGTTATAGCATTTCTTTCTGTGCCAAGCTGTAGCTTACAATATAGACTTAACTGTGGTTCTGTTTGTCTTGCAACAGCTATGCGCAATTAGGCAGCCGCACAAATCCTCAGGTAACACTAGCCGAGACATTGGCTGGCCCCAACCGACCTGTTGGTGGCGCCACCCACCGCCCCATTTTCAATCCAATCCAATCCAATCAGCTTGTCGCTCTGTTTACTACGAGTCGGTCGGGCGTGCGAGCTGCAACGATGTGCTTGTTTGATCGTGTGTTTTTGTGTTTGCTGTAACGAAATGTGACTTAGTTCGCGTGCGCATAAGTGCCACAGACAGCTTGTGTCTCGCTGCAAACTCGCCATGTGCGTGGCGCGCCAGCCAAATGTGGACCAACAATGTTCATGCCGTGGAGTGCGTTCCCTTTGTCTCTGGTTGTCGTGGAAAGTTGGGTGGACGTCGCGAAGAATTAATGCGTATTGTTAGCGTGCCACCGCTCGTCCACTATGCACCGGCATGTCTGCTAGGAGTAACATCGAAGCACCGGCAACTTGGAGGGCGCTTTTCGACCGCATCGTGCCATTCAAAAGGTGAGTAACCGTGCTTGCTAACTACACACGTGTTGTGCGTGCTTCTCGTTGGGCATAGGGTGCCTTGCGAACGTAGGAAAGAGAACTCCCACGACAACAGTGAAACCTATGCCGATGCTTGCTGGGTGTCAGAGTTTAGTTGCGCGAATTTATTGCCATAATGCAGAATTGAAAATCTTGATAAGCGTTTTCTTCTGATGAGAAAGATTACGTTCGGAAATAAACTTGTTCATCATGCGCGCTTGTGCGTGAGCTCGCGCTTTTCTGCTGAAGTCGCATGATAACGACTCATCTACCTCTTGACCGATTCTTACTGCTATGACATTTCCTCGCTTATAAATGATTCGACGTTGTAGATAATCTCTACTTACAAGGTTTTCGATTTACGAGCAGTATTATGGAGAAAAAAATGTAAGCAATCACAGCGTGCTACTGGTACAGGTTTGTTTTGAAGGGGTGTTGCCATAACTTGGACGTAAGTAAACATCACAAGGGACAGTTACTTAAAGTCATGAAAGAAACTCTAGAATCGTTATGTAAACAAACATTCATGTAATGCGCTGCTGCTGCTGCGTGTGAAATTTTGCCTTGTTGAAGGGGTCCCTGTTGTCGTGACATTCATCAGTGACTGTGCTCTGTTGCCACCCTGCACCAGTGCAGGCATTGTTTTCGTGACTGTTTTTACATGCTCCTTGCATGTGTTCACGATGTGATAGTCTTATTGTGCCACAGCTATAAGTTAACACAGAATTCTCTTTGTAGTGGTGAAGCCGTGACCCACAACAGTGTCCACATAACCCGTGGCCATGGCTGCAGCAGCACGGCGTGTAATCTGGATGGATATGTCAGGTATGCTTTAAGTGTACGTGTTCACAAAAGTAGGATCTCGGTATCATTAGTGGATAAGTGTATCGACATATTACTTAATGCATCTTGCTAAATAGGCTAAATATTTGTGCAACTTTATTCCACTTGCTGCTTATTTGTGTTTGCAGACATTAGGCACACGTTATCTTGTTCTGTTAAAACTCGCATGTCCTGACGTTTAGTATTTTTCTCGCATCAATTGCTTGGCTGCAAGTCCATTTTATTTTTGCCTATTACACAGTATGCTTCTTTTTTATTTTGGTTTTATTTGTTTGGAGCTGTTTGTTATGCTGTAGCATATATTTCCCTGTTTTCCTTTCTGCTTATGATACACACATGCGCTGTTTTTGTCCTGGTAAGAATTCGAAGTGTAGTGTGCCATATATGTCATAGGTCTAAGCACGCAGTGTGCATACCATTGTTTAACATTGATATTTACAATTATGTCCGTCTTGTTCTCAGAATAACTGTCACTGGCAAATACACATTTGATGAACTCGAATTTCTTGAAATGAAATAGGAAGGCCAGTATTCATTGTGCTGCAGTTACTTAAGTAGTGAGGTATTTTCTGGTAAGCTTTCTATTTTTTCTCTCACTTTCTTCGTATTCTTTTCTTTGCAAGCTGCCCCTATTCATGCTCGTAGGCATTCTAGCAGTTGTGAGTGTGTCTACTGCAGCAATGTCAGAGCTAGTTTGCACACACTACAGGATGCCAACAGATACCCATCACTGTCTTTGTGCATTTCTGAGAACCAGCTGTGTCCACTCGGCGAAACTTGTAGTGTCCATTTGAATTTGCCAATCAGTTCATGTAACTTTTCAGGACAAAATTTATGCAGCGAGGGAAGGGAGACTATGCAACATGACCTTGGCTAACAACTGACTGTTTAAGTTGGAAGGACTATCAAAAATAGCACTGGATGTGCACTTGTGTTGTGCACCAGTTAATTTGAGAGGGATGGCAGAAGTTATAATACAAAGGCATAAAATCATGATAAATGGTGTTTGCATAAAAAGAAGTAAGTAAATAGGCACAGACTAATTTCTATCCTTTGTAATCTACAAAGGATGCCTTTCTTCATGCATTGATAATGGGGGATGGCTCACACTTAGTTATTTATGTGGTGTGCCTGACTGATTTCTCTTGCCAATTTTCAGGCATGGGTGACAACAGATAAACAATCCTAATCCGGCCTGAAGCCCCATTGCGGATATGTGTGGCCAAGTCGGACGAGCATACTGGTCTTTTGAGTGAAATATGTTGATCTCATAGGTACATATTTAGGCACCAGCCAGTCTGCGCTATGTACATTTGACCACCTGTGAAAGGAATACAGTACAGTGCCTCTGACACGCACTGGACAAATTTGGTGCTATCTTTAACCAAGCAAGCCTCGCTTGCCTCCTTGCCTTTCTCGATTCAATTTTCAATTCAATCAGTTCATGTAACTTTCCAGGACAAAATTTGCACAGTGAGGGAAGGAAGACCATACAACATGACTGTTGTGCATATGCTGCCTAATTTATTTTTGCTGGAAATATATGTGCATTGCAGTCCACAAGTGAATTGACAAAGGCACCCAGGCATTGGAGGCTTTCTTAGTTAAAGATACCCAAAATTTGTCTCGTATCTTTCAGGGTTAATTTAGGCTATTCTTTTGATCACGTGCATATTTGGTCCAATGTACATCGGACACGCTGACTAGCCGGTGCCTCAGCATGCGCCTAGGAGAGCACCATAATTCACTCAAAGGACCAGTGTGCTCTTCCCATTTGACCATGCATTGACACGAGAAGCTGTGCACTCGATTTAGATTGTTTATCTGTTTCGTTCGCCTATGGCAACTGATTGATACAACAAAATCAGTGAGGAATACCACATCCAAAAGTGGGACGTGTGTCAGTGAATGCTCATTATGATTGCATGACAAAGCGGAATACTCTGTAATGACGTGGGTTAGCAACCACCATGCTTATTTATTAAATTATTTTTACGCAAGCTTGCTTATCATGCTTGTACACATTTGTTTTTCCACTTGTGCCCTCCCTCTGAAAGAAGTGCTTCAGGAGGCCAACACATGCATGACATAGTAGGCTTGGAATGTGTGAGAACTGTGACCGTAGCTGATGCAAATATTCTTTAACGACTGGCACTTGGATGTCTCTGGGATGCATTTGGTTGCCCGTACACACACTCCTACGCTCATTTCCATGCCAAGTAATTCGCGAGATTTTCTCGTTCACGCTAGCAATCCACAGACACTGCTGTCCTTTGTCAAGTGGAAACCGATATAGCTGAAGTAGTTCACGACATGTACACATGCCACAGCTGATCCATGTTGCACATTTGTACAGCCAAGAGCGATTTCTGCTTACTGTAGTTACTGCTGCACCCAAAGGCCACACAGTGGTTCCTCAGCTTTGTGTTAACCGACACCACATAAATTTTTCGCAGAACTAGCTATAACATCTCCAGATCGTTCTGCAGCAAGTGATACAGCGTGTATTTCTGTGGTTGATTGCCAAGTTTTGTTAATTTTGTGTCCTTTCTACCATGCAGGGTACATGTGCACTTACTTCAAGATGACGACACTCCACCTCAAGAACAGCCTCTCCTCAATGATAAGTAGCGAGATTAAATGAAAGGAAGATATCACATCCGTAACCAGACTGATACTGTGTTTTCCTTTCATTTAACCTCCTTCTGCATTTAAGGAAGCATTAATATGCCCAATAAATGTTTTTGTTAAATTTCTTTCGTTGAGTAATGTCTAACATGCAGCATATGTAGGGCACATGTACAGTCGCGGACAGAATAAAATGGACCATGGCATCTCCGAAAACGTTCAGTTCCCTTGCAGCCTGTAGCAGTAACCAGTAAAACTGCCCACGACAATGTTGTTAGCATATTCTAGTCGAGGTCCCAAATGCAAATAGCAGATTGCGTTGTGAGGTTGCGGAGATATTCAGCTTTTTCTTAGATTTCATGGTCCGTAATATTCTGTCCGCGACTGTACATGTTGTCAAAAGTGCTGCATCTTCGCTGGACATACATACATGCATACAGGCTGTGTATATATAGCACCAAAGACAGTCACGCACAGGTAACATCTTTGAATAAGGTCTGACTGCCATTGGGACACATGAGAAAATGTTACCACACGTGGTGGCCAATTTTGTTATAGGAGTAATATGAGCACCAGCAGTCTAATGTATAAGCTCATTAGAGATTCGTTAGGAAGACGTGAGAAAGTAACAAGAAAGCTGCTTTGGAGCGCACATTAGGAAGACATTTCATGCTCACAAGAAAAACACTCGTGAAGAATTCTACAGAAAGACGGTGGCCAATATGTTTTAGAATGACATTAGGAATACATCAGAAAATTCCAAAGAAACTCATCAGAAAGTCTAATGGCTGTGATGTCAAAACTCGTCAGACTTTCATGTGAAACTCATCTCATATTTTCATAAGGGTTTACAGATATAGGGAACATTGAAATAATCACTAGGATGGGATGGGACGTGCGAAGTGGTGCCGATCACCGGACCTATATTGAGGCTTCCCAATATACGTTGCTAGATACCCCTTGGAGCTCAGGGCACTTCGACTGTACATCGTAACTTAAGCAATCTTATAAAAGAGAAGTGGGCACGGTAGAGTTTCATACTTTGCTATACAATTTGCTACGGCCGCTGTCCGCACCAAGCGCGTTTTGCCGTTATGACCACTGGGGAGGTGGAAACTCTCGGTGTTGTCTTAGATCTTCAAAACTAAATTGGAGCGTTACTGTACAAGGGAGAATTTAAACAGAAAGTATTACATTCTCATTTCTACGAAATCGTAAGTAAAAAAGTAACACGCTGTATATGCTAACTAGCCTCCTCTTTGACAACTTCACCCCGCCGCCCCCTACCTTTACCCAGGTATGCCGAAGTGTCACACCTTTATTAAATAACGTATTTGCTTACTTAATTTTAGTAAATAGAAGGTTCAAAGTATTCGCACAAGGACGTTTCGAATGCTGGCAGATGTCTCGGAAACACACAGCCGAGTGCTTACAAAGTGGGCGGCTGGTATGTGGCCGCCGAGTCCACGGTGTCCGGTGCCGGTGGTGGGCAGTAGCCGGTTCCCACGGGTGCCTGGTAGCTGTCTACCTGGTCGGATGGCGGAGGCGGCGGCACGTACTGGTCGCTGCCAGGTGGCGGAGGAGGCTGGTACGTGGACATGGCTGCTCGGCTGTCTACCTCTGCGCCAGTAAGACGGCATTGGGAAAGAGTGCGGATGCATGACGGACAGTGTTTCTTACAGATCGATTGGACTACGACAGAAGTGCGCAGTACCGTGAACGTTTGTTCGCTTACCTCGATCTTGCGACAATCGCTCGTGCTCCAGTCGGCCCTTATTATATAATCAATTTATTTTCACCGTGTAGAGCAGCGCATTGTTACACTAAACGTTTCTTAGGGGAAGTACAGAGTTTTCACTGGTGGCCTTTCAGAATATACAGGAAAAAATTAAAGAAAACAAAACGCACATCTGACAATTGACACGGCACGCCACTCACGACAAGACTAAATGTCACAAGCTATATCGACATCGCAAAGGTATCCCTGGTACCATATATAATGCCTAATATCCGGTGTCCAATTGACAAAAATCAATCAATCAATCAATCAATCAATCAATCAATCAATCAATCAATCAATCAATCAATCAATCAATCAATCAATCAATCAATCAACAGAGTATTGTACGAATGACTCAACGAGCAAGCATTCACGCGTTGTACAGAAACCGACACAATTATACTTTTCTGTCGTACTTAAGCAAATTGTGCATGTATCGGAAAATCGGACGCGAATGGAACCATGAAATGCTTGTCTGGGTAACGTCGTGATCATCATCACTTATTAGTCTCGTCGAGGGCCCGAAAGGGGCACTACCTGAGTGGGGAGCAGTGAAGGCAAATAAACGACGTAGGGGTCAAACTATTGCTGCGGGTATCCAAGAAAGTTTAAGCGACAGAAAGCAATTATTATTATTATTATTATTATTATTATTATTATTATTATTATTATTATTATTATTTACATATAAACATTTAACAGGAAAGGAAAAGCGAGAAGCAGGCTGGCAACTGCCACCGGAAAGGGGCACAACGCCTGCCTACTCTTCAGAAGGGAGGTGACAGAAACACAGAAACGGAAGATAGGAAGGAGGGGAGGAAAGAGGAAAGAAAGAGCAACTGGACAACTGTAAAAGAATAAAGTAGAACACACAGTACAGATCGCACACAGTAAGGCCGGTCACTGGAGGTCACGCTACTACAGAATGTTAAACAGAAGAAATAGTATCGACGCTACAAACGCGAACCTTAGTTAATTCTAGAAAAGTAAGTAGAGTACGATGAGCCTGATCGCTTCGAGACGCACAGCCACCGGGGTACGAACATTCGTCGAGTGTCGTACACCGCAGGCCAAGGAGATGATGGTCCCTCACCAGGGACGTGCGCTGCGCAGTGAAAGCGGGACACTCTAATACCAGCTGTTGAAATGTCTCGCAGCAACGGCAAGGCGTACGCGATGGACTGGCCACACGTCCTTGTCGGTATAAACGTTTGCACACGTTCACAGAGTCAACCGTTAGCTTGAGTATATAGTCGTGCTGTAGCGCGACGAGGCAAGCCTCGACCGCGAACACGGGGCGGGCACGTTCCATTTGCAACGCGCTGGTCTGGATGCTGCTTGAGTAGGTGGCGACGAATCGGCAGACGGGCGTCATCAAGCTTGCACGAAATTTCAGGGCAGACACAGTTGTTATAAGTGTAAGTTGAAGCCAGTCGATCAGCCTCATCATTTCCGGATATTTCTAAGTGTGAAGGTATCCATTGAGCGACGAGAGGTACCTCACGTGGTGAAATTTTGTTTGCAGTCAGAAATGCTGCACACAACTGGGCAATCAATCTCACTGCGTTGTAACCTGCTAAGGGCAGCTCGGGAGTCCGTAAAATGGCAATCTTCGATGTGGTGAACTCCTCTTGCGTGTATTTCAGTGCAACATTAACCGCTGCTAGCTCCACAATTGTTGACGATGCTGGATGAGGTATTTGAA
Source organism: Dermacentor andersoni (assembly GCF_023375885.2). Lineage (NCBI taxonomy): Eukaryota > Metazoa > Arthropoda > Arachnida > Ixodida > Ixodidae > Dermacentor > Dermacentor andersoni. The sequence goes on along the minus strand of NC_092816.1, from coordinate 20,357,789 downwards.
AGATACGTCGTACTCGAGTCGAAGGGCAGAAAAAAGCTGCAGAGGCGCCTTGACCGTCGCTGTGTACATATGCATCTGTGAATACTTGAAGATAATCTGGAAATCTTTCGAACATGTGGGACTGAGCCAATTGGAATATTGCCGAAACAGGCATATCAGACTTTTTGTGTACGTCAGGGATAGTGAGCTAAATGGGGAACACGTGTTCCGTGATAGCTTTTGAAGGCGGAGTCATAACTAAAGCAGCATGTTCAGAAATATCAGTGACATTCATAAATACTGCCGCCATGTTTTCTATTCGAGATAACGGGCGGTGAATGAGACGATCAAGGAGCAATTGACCATTAGATACGCGGTGCCGACGCTCAATCTGATACAGAGCTCTCAGGTCTGCTTGCAGCCGCAGGGGTAACTGATGCGCTTCAGTGAGTAACGCAACAGATTGCGCCTCAAGAGGTTATCCAAGCATTAGTCGAAGGGCAACGCGAGAATCTCGTTCCAGTTGGGCTATCAAACTTTAGGTGGTACGTTCAGGACTGCGGTAACGCATACATCATGCCTGAAGGTGCAGCTGACTGGTACACCTGGGGAGCCGCTATTTGGTCGCAGCCAGCAACTCTAGCAGACAAGGTAGCCAAATACTTAAGGAGGGAGTGCGATTTGCGTCGTACAAATTTAACGGCAGGACGCCAAGAAATGCGATATTGCACAATTAACCCGAAACAACGGTGTTGTCACACTCAGCTTATCGGCGTCTCGTCAAGATACAGTCGGCTGATTGTTCAACGAGCATGTTGTTTAGAGTGTTATGCTATGGCAGCAGACTTATCGGTTGAGATCTGCAAGGCGCCAACTTCACCCAAGTACTCCGAAGTCACGTTCAGAGCTCTTTGCAAGCTTGCACGAAGCCGCGGACCAAGGTGCGAAGGCCCGCTTATCCACAGGGCAATGTCACCCGCGTAGATAGCTATGCTCACAGGGAAGTCACTGTCCCGAGACAAGCGACTTAGAAGCGCGGCGAGTACGGTGTTAAACAAAAGTGGCGATAAAAAGCTGCCCTGTGGGACACCGCACTTCACATTTCGGGATTCACTTGTTATTCCTCCGACACGCACTTTCATCCTGCGCACCGATGGAAAATTGTGCACAAAGCGGAGCAGACGACCTGAAATTCCCGCGGTTGCAAGAGCGAAAATAATCGCCTTATGCGCAACTGAGTCGAAAGATTGCTGTATCTCTAGGAAGAGCATATAGGCGGAATGCTTGTTTCCTCTGGCAAGTTCGAGCGCTGAGGCAAGGCATGCGATGCTGTCCAGAGCTGAACGGCGGCGACGAAAGCCACTCGTGACATAAGGGAAAAAAGTCAGCTCCTCTAGCCTGTCATGAAGGCGAAACAAGACCATTCGCTTCGTTAAGTTGATGACACTTGAAGTTAGAGATATTGGCCGGTAGGACTTGAGATGTCTTGCAGGGCGCCCGGGCTTTAAAATTGGTATCGCCACGGACGATTTCCATTCAGCAGGGATTACACCGGTTCTCCATACTTTATTATACTTGTCCGATATACGGTCATGAAAACTCTTATCAACCTTCCGCAATTCTTGATACGTCACACCATCTTCACCTGGAGCAGTACGGCGTTTGGAGAGCCTTCATGAGCGCGTGTCACAGCTCCTCAAGAGTGAAGTCTGCTTCGTCCATCTGGCAGGCTGGACCGTAGGAAGCGGTTATGGTACTGTGACTTGATTGGTAACCATAATTAAACTATCATGCACTGCACAATGTCAAAACTGTCGATATTCACAACTTATAGCCAGCAATAAGTGTACGAATTTTTGAGGATTGCGCTCGTTGAGAATGCAATCAGGCACTTGTGCGACGCCAGGAGAGTGGAGGAAGTGAATGGGGATCTTTGGCACTGTGTGTACTCCGTCACAGAGCACAAGCCATCAATATTGGGCCTATTGCACGTAGCAGGGATAAGTCATAGACGTTTGTTGTACCACGAGGGCAGTCAAAAAATGCCGACGTGATGGGCTGTGTCAAAGTGGACAAATGAAACTCGAGCAAGTTGGGGCTCACTGGAATACGTTAGTTGCATTCCGACTTTCACCAATTTCTGGGAGCACGAAATTAGTTATTTTTATTGCTTGAACATTAAGAGGTGTTTCTTGCTCAGCGTATTTGTTATACACATTTACAATTTCTGTCACTAGTTTCGTCTTTGTTAAAATTCATTAATTAAATTGTGGGGTTAAACGTAACAAAATCGCACAGTGAATTATGGGGGACGCCGTGGCGGAAGGCTTCGGATTAATTTTTACCACATGGGGATCCTTTAACGCGCGCCCGAAGCACGGTACACGAACGTCTTTGTATTTCGCCCTCGTCGGAGTGCGGCCCGCCCCAGCCGGAATCGAACCCGTGACCTCATGCTCAGCAGCGCAACGCTATAGCCGCTAAAAAAATTAAATTATGGGGTTTTACGTGCCAAAACCACTTTCTGATTATGAGGCACGCCGTAGTGGAGGACTCCGGAAATTTTGCCCACCTGGGGTTCTTTAACGTGCACCTAAATCTAAGTACACGGGTGTTCTTCTCATTTCGCCCCCATCGAAATGCGGCCGCCGCGGCCGGGATTCGATCCCGCGACCTCGTGCTCAGCAGCCTAACACCATAGCTACTGAGCAACCACGGCGTGTCATAGCCGCTAAGCCATCGCGATGGATTTTCGTCCTCGTTTATTTATTTTTTTCTTCGTTAAACTTGTTCAATTTTTTCCAGTTGAGGTGATCACTTTCAAGATTTCAGGAATCTTTAAAAAAATATTCCGTGGCAGATAGCGCAATTCTCGTCCTTGAGCTGGATTATTCAAAGAGGCGGACATTACTAGCACAAGAAATCGAAACACAAGTCCAGATAATTAACAAAGCTTCATAAATAACTTCCTAGTTAATTAGATTACGGCACATATTGCATACATATTGCAAGACGTATGCGCTTGAAATGAATTGCCAGGATGACACCTGTTTCGAGATATTATTTCCCGAAGTGCGGGACGAAATACACGGGCGTTCCGGTTCCTTTCACGCTTAATGCATAAAAGAGCGTTTTGTTAAACAGAAAGTGGACCAACAGTGCATCTTTACGGCGAGTTTGATGGCGCATATTTCCAAACTGGTGTAATTCTGGAAATTCATTCCAAGTGGATACGCATCGCAAGCTCACGGGCTACAATTCTTAAATTGCAATATGTGCCGTAAAGTAATTAATTAAGGAGATAGTTAGCTGTTTTTGTTAATTAGTTGAAAGTTTGTTTCGATTGCTCTTGCAAGTAACGTCTGCCTCACTGAATAATCCAGCTCAAGGACTTGAACAATGTTATCTGCAACCGGCTACCTTTTAAAGATTACGAAAAACTTGGAAATGATCACACCGTATATAGTTTTTCCTTACTCCATCATCCTGCGCTACCCTTTCTCTCCTCCCATGTGTACGTCATACGGCCAGCGTGGACTGTGTGTACAGCACACAAGCGTAGAAAATAATGCGCAACAGTTGAACGATCAGCTCGTCCGATAGCCCGTTTTGCGCAGCGGGTGTCTTGGCCTGGGCTCGCAGCGATCCGTTGCCTGCCATATCAAATTTCGTGCGTTGCTCATTTCTGCATAAAGGCCACCCGACGATGCGCAGCTGAGCATAAAGGCCAGTTACGGTACGTCCTGTTCCTCCTCTCTTATGTACAGAGGGAGGAAAGGCTCACCAATAGGTTACTTCCGCTTCTACTATATATTGTACACGAAGGGCCCGCTATTCTTTGTCACCGTGGTTTCCCTTGAGCTGTGAGTGCGGGTCACGTGGTTTATCTTTTTGTACGTAAAGGTACGCATCGCCTGGAAGTCGGGTAACGTCCTCTCTATTCGCCAGCTCTTGCCCTGCCCCAAGCGCCTCTATGAGAACTCATATTTTCTACCCGTCGGGACCTTGTACCTGCGCTATCTTATCGCAAAGACGAAACGTGCGCAGCGTTCCGAACTTGGGCGTCGCTGCACTGTGCGGATACGTATACATCGACAAGCACAGCGCCAAGTTCTGCCCCTTAAGTGTGCGTCGGCCTATGTTCACTGCCAAGGTTTTTCCCCCAACCGCACATCACTTTCGTAGCCGGCTTTTCTAATCTGCAAAGTTAACGCGATAGAGACATACTTGATCTCATGCTACCAAAAAGGTTATACGATCTAAATTTCACACCTGATTCTGTGAAGTATTCAGCCCATTGAACCTATAACCGTACCGGTCGACCAGAGCGCCCAGCAAAGTCAATGTGCCCTATCTATACCATGAAGTTCCTCAATCTTTATGCGTATGAGGGGATCCGAGTATAGTATTGAAGATGCGAAGCTATCACGTGTTCTTGGATAAGATTCTACACATACCATGAACTCGCTGGCCCAATGCGGCATTCATTTGATATCTTCCAGTATAGTTCAGTGTGCACTTATTTGTCAAGCGCCGGTAAATGCCAAGTCAGCTACTTGTCGCACCTCGGAAGATGTGTAACAGAATGCATACCTTGGTGTAAACAAGTATGCGACTAGTTAACGATCTCGTGAGAGTTAGGTTACGTGAGTGAAACAATGCATATTGCGCGTGACCTTGCATGGAGGGATAGTGGTAGTGGATAGTGGATAATTTCTTTTTCTTTCTTTCTTTAGTTTTTTTTTTTGAAGGGGGACGGGAAGGACATCCCTTTGTTCGGCGACGGGGAGGGGAGTTCAGACAGGCTGCATGCTAACGCAGAAATTTCGCGGGAGGGGAGTTGCAAGTGACTGATGTGCCCCCCCCCCCCCCCCCCCCCCCCCTCCCCCGCCTTTGAAACACCACTATGGAGGGACGCCGGACTCTTCCACAATAGCTCTTTGTCAAACTTCGCTTGCCTTACAATATATTTACACCGCTAATTCATTTAGGCCATTTTTTTTTCATCCTATAAGAATGCAACTATAACGACCACGGCTTTATGGCGCATGTTATATGGCGCGAAACAAGATGGAAGAGGATATTTGCCCGATGAGCTGCAATGTTGCCCGTACCGTCTGCGTCACAAGACTCAACGCATCCCATGTGCACCGACGAGGTGCACGCCGCTGTTCACGTCGCGTCGGCGATCGCGTAGACCGTCCTCGGAAGCGGCGTTCCTTCAGCGACAGGCACTGCGTCCTGGACGATACAGGCAAGGTGCCGCCGGCTGACGTCCCTTACAGCACAGCGCAATCTGGGAGTGGCTGCGGAGCTGGAAAGTGTGGTGTTGCCGAGGTGAGCGTCTTCTATAGAGACAATCATCGAACTATGCTATAAGTTACATCTCTGATTCTGCGCTTAGCATGCTCGTTTCTTGCTCTACAGAAGGATGCGTCTGTGCTTTACTTGTCAAAAGGGACATATAAAATTTTTAGTGAGATCCCGTGCATCCTCTGTGATTACTGCGTCGGGCAACATATCGCCGATGAACGTCAAGACACGTCAAAATACATCAAGACGTAATGGGAAACGGGCAATGCTGCACAAGGCGATACAGTCTTGTAATGACAGTGTAATGGACGCTGCGTGGTACAGCCAACGTTGAAAGAAATATAAATAAAGAAAGTAAAAAATAAGTAAAATAAGTGGCGCTATCACTGTCGGAAAGTTTTGCTGTAGGCCAGAGCTATCAGCATGGGAACTATGCGTGCAGACGGAAGCAGAGAGCTGCAGGTGGCGGGGCCAAGTTAAACTGTGCATCACTGTAATCGAGCCGTCAAATAGCTCAAAATTTCTAATCAATCTATTGCTCAACAAAGCTCGCGACTTTTACTTCTGGGGCAAATAGAAATCGTTCAAAAGGCAGCTGTCAACAGCTTCCGGAGAAGATGTGGGGCAGCAAGTGCACGAACAGCGACATGAAAGAACTGTACAGGATGGGGGAATCATTGCGACAAAATAATATCGCAGTGCTGCGATGTGCAAGTCAAAAAGTCACGCGGAAGATGATGTACGTCTATAGGTTGAAAAGCAGGAATTAGCGCTGCATCACGCCAGGTCCACTCACGCTTTGACGTCCGCGTGGTTCAGCTATACAGACGAGCGCTAACGCAGGAAAGGTGCACGTATATGCGGCAAAGGAGCTTTCGTTCCGGCGAAACGGCGCCGTACGTCGTCGGTGAGAGCGACAGCCCGGAGTAGGTGCTCAGAGTTTTATCTTGCCGCTCTGACAATCGCTCCACTTCGCATGCGAGCGGGTGGGCGGTGGAGGCGCTCTGTGTATATCGCGTGGCTGCGAGCAACTCTTGTAACGCGTATACGTGCACGGCAGGTGGGCGTATGCTGCGATTGCCCCTCGCGGGCGACGACGTTGCCTCGCGATTTCTTTCCAGCCGCTGCTGGTTACTTTCTATGTTAGCCACCCTGACACATTTTCTCCAAGGCACAAATGAAACGAAGATATAGTAGAACAAGCTTGCGGAAAAACTTTTAACTGGCAATTAGCGTAACATTTTTGAGAGTTCTATTTTTTCCTTTACTGGGAGAAACGAAAAAGTGCTCATTTAGATGACAGAGAAGTCCATAATTGACTTTTACGACCATCAATACTTTCTTTTGTTGTTGTTGTTCACCATGCAGCTAAACGGAAAACCTTTTATGACTGCGCTCATTGCACCTATATGTATACGTCCGCAAAATTAGGTTGGGTGTAGCGTTTATACGTTTTTATGTAGCACATATTTAATGACAAACACTGAGTCTCCAGACTGGGAGACCTGAGATGTGCTCGAATATACAGGATGTTTCAGCTAACTCGCGCCAAGTACCAAAATAAATAAATAAATAAATAAATAAATAAATAAATAAATAAATAAATAAATAAATAAACACATGAGCGCCACGCGTGTCGAATTGCCGCGTTATTGTTTTGAGCCATACGGAGCACGCCATGATATTATTTCCAATCCGCCAAGCTGGGTAATTAACAAAGATTGCTTAATTAACTTTTTAAATAGTAACTCTAGCGAAAAATCTTCAGTAGAAAAGTTGTAGCGCTTGTTCAGAAACATCGAACTATTTCAACTATGCTGAGGTAACTGCCCTGATTAATTTTTTTCCAGCCTTTCATTAAAGTTTCAGCTTTTCGTTAAGGTCTGCGAAATTTAAAAAAAAAAAAAAAAATACCACGTGACTGCCGGCTAACGCGCCGCGCTCTTAGTGCCCTCAAATGTAAGTTGAATGAAATAGCAAAAGCTGCTCCGCGCACATAGATCGATTGAACAGGCTGTCGGTGACTGCGATGGACGTTAAGTGACAAAAGGGCGTACCGTTTTAAGAAAGAAAAAATTATTCGCTGAAAAAGCGGCTGCCACGTGCGATTGCGATATGGCACCGAAAGCAGCATTTGACTCAGCGCAGGCATTCTTTTCTTTTCGGAGCAATGAAGGAACACGATGCAGGGCCTGAGGCTGATAATGTGATGAAGGACGGAGATAAAAACTATGCTGCCTCCGGTTCCATATCGCATTCGCACGTGCCGTCCGCATTTTTATGGAATAAGTTTTTTCTTAAAACGGTACGCCCCTTTTGTCACTTAACGTCCATCGCAGTCACCGACAGCCTGTTCAATCGATCTATGTGCGCGGAGCAGCTTTTGCTATTTCATTCAACTTACATTTGAGGGCACTAAGAGCGCGGCGCGTTAGCCGGCTGTCACGTGGTATCTTTTTTTTTTAATTTCGCAGACCTTAACGAAAAGCTGAAACTTTAATGAAAGGCTGGAAAAAAATTAATCAGGGCAGTTACCTCAGCATAGTTGAAATAGTTCGATGTTTCTGAACAAGCGCTACAACTTCTCTACTGAAGATTTTTCGCTAGAGTTACTATTTAAAAAGTTAATTAAGCAATCTTTGTTAATTAGCCAGCTTGGCAGATCGGAAATAATATAATGACGTGCTCCGTATGGCTCAAAACAATAATGCGCCAAATCGACACGCGTACCGCCCTTGTTTTTTTTTTTTTTGATACTTGGCTCGAGTTAGCTGAAATACCCTGTGCATATAACTGCTAATTATAGTTAGCATATTAGCGTAACTGCAATTAGCATATAACTGCTAATTGCAGTTATATATAACTATATAACTGCTCTCAATACGTGCACAGGCGACAGATGTTGGCTGCTGCTTTTGTACGTTTCGAGAGCCTCACCATAGAGAAAGAAATCGCCTCACGCTGAACTCTTCTCTCTCTATCTTTCTCTCTCTCTCTCTCTCAGTGACCATGCGTGTTGTCAAGTGCGCCGCAGCTTTATACTGGCACCTTAGCTTTTGCAATCGTACACCCCCAGAACACGGAAAAAGAATCAGACATTCCGGCTGTCGCTGCTGAAACGTACTGAAAGGCAGAGTACAAGGCTTGTTGTCGAGAGGAGCATTATTAATGATGAAATGGCGCTTGGCATGCCGTGGGTAAACGTCGCACGTAATGGTAGCCCAGGGCTAAGTCTGTTCTTTGTATTTTCGGCTCGCGAGCTGAAACTTCGAATTGCTAGTATAATTCCACTTGCATGCGCAGACGCTCTTGGCACTTGTCCGCTAGAAGGCTGGTTCACCGCGCATGTATCAGTGCGCCCTTAGAAGATGTTATTTCCGCCGCGACTTGTTGAAGGGCACCGGGCTGCTTGGCTATGTCTCTGCTATATTTTGCTGCGTGCGTGGGAGGAGCACGTGTTTAACAGGTAGCTTTGCTACGTACTGCTCCTTTTCAAGTAGATGTGAAAAGCAATAAAGAGAAAACGCTATTGTTTGATTATAGCGGGGTAGTTTAAATGAATCCGCATTAAAAAAAACATAATTGAGAATTTAAAGACTTTTAAAACCGCATTTATTTTGTTTAATGCTCCAACGTTTTTTGCAATTATTAAAACGTATAAACATTTCAAAACATTTTATGCACCAAGTTTTCATCTCTATAACACTCTTATTTTTGTGAAAGCTTTGTGGCATAAATGAAAATTGGGCTCCCAACTGTTGCTGCAATTGAAATTTCTGTTTTAAACGCAAAAATGATTAATATTTGTTTACTGGCTGTGTCTAGGGTATTGTTAGATCCGTGAGCTCAGTGAGATCCGCTGTAACTGACGTGGATGTTCGTGGCCCAATTACTGGCTCACACTGGTTAGGTACAAGGTATATGTCTCCAAAAGTTCGTGATAGTATGTTTAAAAAATGGCTGTGGCTTAGCTAAGGTTAAGCCCAGGATGCGAAGCATACTAGCCTTTATTTTAGTTGTTGAACCACTGTTTAGCCTGGTGAACTGCTGTTGCTTGGCTATATTTGGTTCGGCTAGACGAAGAAACAACTCATGCATTACTCTGCTTCGCCTTCAAGAGTGGAACGCGACAGCGTTCCCGTCGACCCGCCAAGGGGTGTAAGACAATGGGCTACGGCGCAGCGACTACGCGCCCCGCATTGGACGCGGTGAGCGTCGAGCAACGCAGCGTTCGGCGCGGCAACGAAATGTGCGCCTGAGCAAGCGACGCACGCCTGAGCCTTAGAAACAGCTCGTTTCTAAGGCAACACCGCATTCACTAGAGGCGCTTTTGTACCGCTTTGAAGCATCGTACTCGTGGCTCAGTGGTAGCGTCTCCGTCTCACACTCCGGAGACCCTGGTTCGATTCCCACCCAGCCCATCTTGCAAGAGTTGAGCCAAAGCCACCTAGAAACAAGCGCAGCTGCTTATACACCGCCGCGACGCCGCGAGCGACGGCGCGAGTTGGAGCCCCGTTCTCCTCTGTCGTGACGTCACGGTGTCACGTGGTCAGCCTTGAAAGCGACGGCGCGAGTTGGAGCCCCGTTTCTCCTCTGTCGTGACGTCACGGTGTCACGTGGTATTGAAGGCGACACCGCCGCGCCTGAGGAGCTGGGTTGAGCTCTAGTAATATGCTTCGCATAAAAACTTGCGGCAGAACCCATCTGACGATGACTATCGACGGTAATGCGTTAGCATGGGATCAGTGTAGTGACACAACGTATTGCCGCCGTCGAAGCGAGTTATGTGTGAGGAGTGTACTGGCGGCGAGACTCCCCTTTCGGCTTCCATAAGAACCCTCGGCGCCATCTAGCGCCGCCGCTGCGAAGCGTGCGCGCGGCTTCCGAAATGCATGGCGCGCTGGTGCGCGCGAACGCTGAGAATTGTTCACTCGCTTGCCGCACATCCAGTGGCCCATACTCAGTAACACAGGTTGGCGAGAGGTTCATTGAAGAGCGGCACATACCCAGTGCATTCATGGCGCAGCCTGCTAATGCGTTAGGTTGCCGCTCTTGAGGAACCATTGTGGTGTGGAATTGATTCCGCTCTGTATCAGATAATCTTAAGGAATGTTGCCATCGGAGAGTGGCACATCTCCCCAGTGGCGCATACCTAGTTACACAAGTTGGCATCAAAGACGTTCACTGAGTACCAGCACAGACCGAGTGGCACATACGCAGTGCTCCAAGTCAGCGTCAAAGAGTTTCTTCTAAGAGCGGTGCCTACCCAGCCCCGCGTCGGCAGTAACCCTTGGCGGCGTGAGAGTGCTTTGTTGAAGAGAGGCAGGTTGGCACACACTTAAGTGACGCAAGCTGATCGGATGGTCGGTTTCTAACTCTGTTAGCTCAACACAGCAGCCCGATGCGCTCACCATTCTACCACTGACTACCAAGTGACCCAAGTAGGCGGGAAAAAAGTTACAGGTCGAGAGACAGACAGACAGACAAACAGACCCCAGAAAGTGCGAGAAGTACCCAAAGAATTCCAACGCATTAAAAATCTTGAAACACTTGTATGCTTAATGTAGTTACTTTCAAAATACTCCCCATTAGACCGAATACACTGGTTTCACCTCTTCCATTGCTAGAAGCACCGTTGGAAGTCTTTTTCTGTTAATCGCTGCAGCAGCAATATCGTTTACTTTGGAATTGTTGTCACAGTCGCCAAAATCTACCCTCGGAGCACAAGTTTGCATTTGGAGATCAAAAACAAATGTTGCAGGGGTCACAGCAGAGTTTTGGAATTGCGTGCCGAAAAACTCGCGCACTATCAATGCTGAGTGCGCATAGGTTCGTTTGCAGTGCAGAATCATCGCCCTTCATTCCGCAAATTTGGTCAAACACGGCGCACAAGGCTCCCGCGCTTTTCTATATATTTTAAAATTTCGTTTTTGACCTTGGCTCATCTTTATTTTTCTATTCCTTGCTTTGCCACTTCAGGTCGATGTCGTATTCATAAACACAGATTTTTTTTTCACTGGTGACGGACCCTTTGCACATTTCTTCGCTGTCTTCTGAAATTTTCGAATCAGTGCAACATCGTTTTCGTCGCAACTTTTGCTCTTTCTGCATCATCTTCATGCAAACCTTTTTATCATTTCCACATTTTCTGTCAAGATTCGGTGAACGGACGAATTTTCCAACGAATTTCTGATATCATTCTAACAGTCATTCGGCGGTCGCTGAGTACAATACAACATACACAATCGATGGCTTCACCTTCGCACCAGGTGGAAAGGCGTCCTGATCTTGCATTGTCCTTGGGGCCTTCACGGCCTTCCCGAAAACGCTGGACCAACTTGAATACAGTTGCTTCTTTAAGGGCATCCTTTCCATACGGATTTTGCAACATCCGTTGAATTGCTACACTATCCCTGCCCCATTTCACAAGAAATTTGGGAATTTGATCATTTGTTCCGTCTGTTCGTCGAGCTCCATTATGAGAGTCTAAATGTGGGTTTCACAAGAAGTGCACGCATAAAATTCGGCCTTTTCATTCAAACGATCAAGTGTGTACTAGAGGTCGAAGGCGTTCGTTCGAGTCCATGGACACAGCGAGAGAGCGACGCCGCTACCTTCCACTTTTTTTTTTTTTTTTTTTGCTGTCTTACTGAATTTTTGGAACACACCTCGTACGCCTCTTGAACTTCGAAACCTCTACCACGAGAGACGGTGTGGCACCGAAATGGCTCTCAAAGGCCAGAGTGGTGAAGCACAGATGTCTAGAACAAGTTCAATGAGACTAAATGTGCAACGAGAAAAGAAAGCCGCTTGTTACGTACTAGTACGTTAGAATTGAATGCACAGATCCCAAATAATCGCTGTCAGGACACAGACTGGGTGTACTCTGGCCTTGCTTACGGCTGCGCATAGAGTTTAGCAATGGGTAGAGCATCGGGGATGATGCTGTGGGGCACTCGGATTAGAAACCTACCGTCGGACGCGTAATTTATTTATCGACAGCTTGTGCTGAGCCATCGAAACCAGAAACAGACCGAGCGAGGCACACCAATCGTTTTTCACCAAGGAAGACGACGATAACATGGCAAGCCCCAGAAAGATAGGTAAAGAAAGTCTCGCGTACAATATACATATCCACGAACGACTTAGAATAGTAAGCTCAAATCTGTTCCCATAAACTTGGTGAATGTGGCTCCTGACACACGCGGCCCGATGACGTCATGCTGTTAACAAACACGAACAGTTAAACCCACTCGGTGCACCAAACAGAGTGATGGCGCACTGGAAAACGTAAACCGGCCGCTTATCGAAAGAAGTCGACTCATCAGCAATGCACCACACTTTACAATCGCTATCTCTTGAAGACACTGGCAGCGCGGACTTGACGTGGGCACAGGAAAAATCGCGAGCAATGTGATAGGTCATGTAGCTGTGTAAAGTTCTTATTGCTCGGATTGAAACAGGAATAACCCGATTACACCGTTTGTTTCGTGAGATTGCATACGAGTCCAGCATACCTGACGATTTTCTGCAGCCTATTGCATGTGGCGGCGTCATGACTCACGCAAACAGAGAGCGCGAAGCGCGTGCTTCTCTGATAAGACCTTCACAAGTGGCTTCTACTCAAGTATGGGAGCTCTAGCCACTGCGACCGCTAGCCTTTATCAAACATCCGTGCAACCATTTTCACCGCGCCTAAGCTTTCCAAAAAAAGGACGTTGCAGCCGACGATGTAAAAACGGCCGGTATCGAAGAAGAAGAAGAAGAAAAAAAAGAGTCTCCTCTCGCAAATATAGTGATTACCGGCTTTCGTACAATTCTTGTTAAAAGATGGGGGCGGATTTACGCTGCAGCCAAAAACTGACACTGAGGCGTGCAATGTGCATCCTTGTCATCCCTTGTATGCTCTGAGCTTTGGTAAGGCGAGGAGTGATAGCGTCTTACTTCAATCAAGGTGGGCCACGTGACGCCGAACACCGCGCGCTTTCTCACAAGGAAAGCCTACGGTAAGGCAAAGAGTGTCCATTGCGATCAAGGAAGCAAGAACCTGATGTTCACGTTATCTGGCAAGCGCAAGAGAAACGATATCTTAGCACTACAGGAGATATCAGCACCGCTTCCGCGCAAGCACTTTCTACTCTACCCTTTATACGTGCATATCCTTGAGAGTTACACACGGACTATCGTAGAGCTTCGCAAAAGAGACAGCGGATAACTGCGCAAACGGAAACGATGAGTGCCGCTTGTGGACACGAAAATTGTATGTCGTGCATCTCGCCCTTTGACCACTTTCGAAGCCCTCTTCCAGGTGACAACTCCAAAGACATTTTAGAAATGCACTCAACACACCCGAAGATGTCATTACAGCGATCAGCTCTGAAAACCATAATAACTTTCCTTATTGAAATTTATATTGTATCATTGTAAGTTAGCATGTCTTTCTCCTCTGTTAGTGAAAGTGAAACTATATATATGCATCAACTCTAAGTATGTCCTTGTGTTCTTTCATTTGTTTATTTTGTGCAGTGGCATTGAAATGATCGATTTCCTTGTGTTTAATAGCAGAAATTGCAGAATGTGTTGTTTTATTGTTGTTTTTCTAATGACTGTTTAAGCATGCTTACGAAATGGCCTGTATTGACGAAACGTTTGCCATATCACCTCATGTTATCATGCTTCGATCGTTGAACAATTTAATGCTTGTTGAGAAATTGGTGACGCAAAAGTTGCCAACATCTCGAGTTTCATTCAAGTGAATCGCTCACTCACACTCGAACATGGCACAATCCGTCAGACAACACCATACCAACAAATCACTGAGACAAATACAAAACAGAGCTCACCTACAGAGTCACCATGAAGGAACGTCACGCCGTCAATTCTATGTAATGACGGTGGCACTCCACCAGCGAAACATAAAAAATAGAAACCAGAAGGTGTGATTTACCTAAAAATGCTACGAACATGAGTGCGGGGTTCCAGCTTGTTCAATATCCCGTATCAAGACACATATAAATAAATTATTTGCTCCAACCAATTTACGAATTTTGCGCGGCTGAGAACAAAAACCAGTATCAAGAAAATGCTAGTAACAAAATCACGAAAGCAAGTGCACGTAAAATGTAAAAAAAAAGGAAAACGAAATCGGAAAGGCCTCCAGAATCGGCTGCTTAGGTAGCTGTACCACTCTTCCATTACTATTCCCTCCTCCTCCACCTCACCCTCCCCATTGAAGGGTAGAAAACCGAAAACTCGCATCTAGTTAACCTCCCTGCCCTTCCTTTCTCTCTCTCTCCTTGCTTTCTCTAAACCACCCGCACCTTTTACCAGCGACTCTTCTCACATTCATTTTTTCCCTCTTCACCTCCTTTCATAACCCTCGTTATTGCAGCTCAACCTCCCACCTCGCTATCCTCTTTACCTTCTCTCTCTACTTTATTCTAATGGGACACGAGGCGGGCTGAGCATAACATAAACATATCACACTCGTAACCATCACAAAACCGAGTTATTCTTTTCCCCTTGTTCTGCCTGAAACATACTTGAAATGGCACATTCTAGAAAAGCTTAGATGCTGTGTGGTAACTCCCTAAGCGTACCAGTGTGTGTAATCATCTTCTATTGGCGGCAAGTGTTTTACAGTTAGCGGGTTGACGATTTAGAGGCCAGTTCTAGATAAATTATAATAGGCCTGCAGGCAATGGCGGTATGAAGAAGCAAGTGGAATGAATGGGTCTCTTCGCGCTAAAAAGGAAAGGCTTGCCCATTCGTCGTGACACGTTATGCTATAAGCATGAATTGGTCGAAAGTGCATATGGACAATATTTGTCCGCAGTTTAGCAAAGAAATAGGCGGATCCCACGCACATGTGGAATTCGGTCAAAGCGAGGCTTCCTCTGGTGTTTAGCCAAATATGTCCCATTCCCCTTCTTCCCGTCTGTTTCGCTAAACGCCTTTCGCTCTGTGCATGCTCTGGTTCGGTTTTGTTCACTTTCTCTTCCACGCTATCCTGGCTCCTTCTGTGCAGCCGATTCCTTTGTTTCTTGCCTCCTGTCCTGCATGTCTATTCGGGCACCTATAGCAACGGCATGCACATGCCCATTCTGGGGGATTTGCCAACGATCTTCACCTACCCAGTGCCACATCTCCAGTTGCTCATGCCTTGTAAACTCAACGTCGAAGGCCAGTTTAATTGTGATTTAGCAGTAGAAAAATCAACTACACAATCTGGCGCTAACGCTGCCAGTGCGCTGCTCGTTTCGTTAAAGTATAAGCTTTGGCCACGCCCTGCTACAGCGAGACGAAACTTATCCCGGTGTCAACCATGTCGAAGCAATCTTGGCAAAGGCTTCGCACGCCAGACAAACACGTCCCATGCTGGTAACCGACTTGTTCGTCAAATTCCATCGTTTTACTGTGTATGACAAGAAAAAAACAAAAGCGAGACAACGCTTACGTGGTTCCCCTCGGCGGTGAAGTCTTCAGGTGAAGTAAGCAAACCTCTTGTCGGCCTAGCGTGAAGTCTTCGCGTTGACACGACTCTTGCCAACTGTTTCGTTCGCGTTGGGGCCGGTACGCTATCTCCGCCACTCTCACCCGTTCATTCTGCTATGTTCCCGTTATCAGATAAGCTTCTGCTAGGTATTGAGGCTTGAACAGCCGGCACGTAGCAGCGCCCTGTCATAAAGATTCAACCCATAGCAACGGGTCATCGAAGAATGGCCACAGGCCGCACGGAGCGTGCATGTTTTTCTTTAATATGGTTTGTAATCATAGAGCTGTAACGCTTTAGATTGTATCAGTAATTTATTTATTCTGCACATTTACCGCGTTGGATGTGTTTTGAGTCAACAAGGAGGGTAGAAATTGTAAAAATACGTTCGTCTCTCTCTCTCTCTCTCTCTCGATAATAATAATAAACTATATATATATATATGTATATATATATATACGTGTACTATTTTGGTTGAAGGCAACTGGTCAATAAACCCCCACATGCTAGCTCAACACATAAAAGCTGCCGGATTCGAGACCCTCGATATCTAATGAGCGAGAAGAAAGGAAACCGAGGGGCTCGATTTTTATTATATTATAAGGAGCCAATAAACAGTGACATGAAAGACAGCATAGAATAACTTATTTGTAGTTCATCCAAAAAGTTACCGTACTGCGTGACGCCTGAGGTAAATTGGATGTTTTACATCCATTGCCATGGCCGTGAGTAGTGGTGCTGGCTAACACTCCCAGGGTTAGTTTTAGTAGATTATACATAAATACCCCAGAAAGTGGATGGGAAAACGGCGCCGCGGTAGCTCAGTTGGCAAGAGCATCGCCCGCGTAATGCGAAGACATGGGTTCGTATCCCACCTGCGGCCAACTGTCTTTCCATACACTTTCATTTCCATTTATTTATAATTTTTTTACTTCATTTAAGAACTACAAATAATTTCCCCTATGCGTGTAAATAATCGGGCCCCTCTGTTTCCTTTCTTTTCGCTCATTGCATATTCACCTCTGTTCTGCTACTCAAACATCATAACACGACGTAAAACATGTACTCAGTAAACTGGTTTAGAACAGGCGCCCTCACATATAGGAGCCCGTAACGATTAGCGTCTCGCCACTGCGCATGGGCCGGCCCCAAGCGGTATCCCTGGGTTTGGGTTTTCACAAGCCCGTAACGCTAAATTTCAGAAATAGCCTGGATGCCCCAAACCTGCTTTGCGTCGCCACAACGTCTCCGCGAACGTCTCAAAAACGCGTCCAACGCCTCCTCATCGAAAATAATGAACTCGCAGGTATACTTTACATATGTAAAGTATACCTGCGAGTTCATTACAGGATATCCTGTAAAATATTACGGATTGCATTATTTCATGTTTTTTTCTATTGCATTATGTTTTCATTTGCCATCAAAATGTCATTATGTTTTCATTTACAATCATTTGCGCCGCAATCACGTGACGCTAACGCAAGCCCTACTTTAAAGCCCCCCCCCCCCCCCCCCACCTTGCGGGGCAGGCCGCGAGCGCCAGGCGGTCGCTTGTTGGAGCACCCTGAGCTCTAGAGATCCCCATATTCTAAACCTCTCCAATAATGGAGCCTCATAGGTATCTCTAAAGCACACAGACGTCTTCGTGGAATTCATGGTGCTTGATATTGCACGGTTTATTTAATTCTCGCAATTTGGGCTGCTGCATATTTAAAACTTGTGTATGTGCCATCGTAATTATATAACACGGGATTTTAACCAAGAAGGTAGTGCGAGTGAGTGCACATATTATCCACGTTATCAAACAATAGATTACTTCAAAAAGACAGTAATTTAATGTCAGCTCAAAGGTATCTCTTAAGCTCTTGTTGGAATAGCACAAAACGTCTTCTTTGATTTTTCTTATATTTCTTATATTTCGTTAACCCTATTCGTGGGTCGATGGATATGTGTCACTCTGACCTATGGAGTACAGAAGCCTTCGATTTATTGACACACATCTGTCGCCCTTCACCGTGCATGCACCCCCCCCCCCCCCTCCCCCGCCATTCTTCCCTTAGTGAACATCAAACATCGCCTTCGTATTCGTAACATCGTTGCGCCGAAGCCTCGCAGTATGCGTTTGCTTGAACTAGTGCTTGCATTCCGGCATATCTTGTGAGCAGTATAGTGCATAAATACTGTATAACGTTAATAAAGTTGGGACCTGTGCAACGCATAAACATAAGCATCGCGTAAGATAGATTGCTCGTTGTTTATATGACGAAAATAAAGACAATCGTACTCATCACATCTAGTTTTCTAGCCTTTCATTATGGTGTTCTAGACTTTCATGACCACTTGGACAAAGCTTAGCTTCTCATAGATTACATGTGTAGCCTTCCTCCACCTTGCGGGCTTGCGAAGAACAGATTTTTGTATCTGATGCAATAACTGATATGTTGGAGCTGCATATTTTTTTTATTTGTTGGCTTTCTATAGAAGTACTGCGATTAAAAAATCAGAGTAACGGAATTCATCTCATAAAAAATGGCTGAACATTCTTTTCCTTATATAACTAAGCATATATTCGTTTTAGTGGGGTAAAAGTGGCCAAAATGTATTTCTTGAGCATAATAACCTTTGTCGGCCGAGCAAATTCAACCCATCTTGTACGAAAACACCAAAGTACACGAAAATGATGAGAGGACCATGACATCAAGATGGCGTCAGTGGCGGCCAGTTCGGGCGCGGTATCGGACTCGGGACCTTGTGCTTGGTGGCATGTATTATGCTCTCGACGAATGCTGCTTGTCGTGAAAAAAAAATGAGATGATTAGAAAGGAAACATGGAATTCGCTACCGTGTACACTGATAACAGCATGTCATTGATACGCGCTTTCGCCATTGTTTTTTTTTTCTGAGAAACACTCCACGCTTGTCAGTTCGCGTTGTTTACGAATCGAGCGGCATGCGCGTGATTTTTGTATCTGGGCATCACCCTTGCACCGTGCCTTCACCTACGCAGCCTTTTCGGACGGCCTGGCAGCCTGCGATCAGATCTGTCAAGGCACGTGCTCGAGAGTGCAGCGTCGCACGACTGCATCACTACTTTGCAGTGGGGCCGTGCGGGGGCCCAAGGACCTGCGTGTCCGCAACTCCCCTGTGTTCAATAAAGTTATCACCACCACCACCACCTACTTTCCGAAGAACTCGTGCAAGTGTAGCCGAACGGAAAAAAAAAGGAAGGAAACAACA
Source organism: Dermacentor andersoni (assembly GCF_023375885.2). NCBI lineage: Eukaryota > Metazoa > Arthropoda > Arachnida > Ixodida > Ixodidae > Dermacentor > Dermacentor andersoni. The sequence goes on along the minus strand of NC_092816.1, from coordinate 20,338,768 downwards.
GAAACGTTCACGGGCTCAGACGAGTCGCAGCATGAGCACGTGATATGAGCAATAAGCAATAAGAGGAAAAGGCAGTCGCTGTCTGCTTTAAGCTCTTCCAGCCTGTTACCGCGATTTCGCGACATACAGAATCAGCCCTACCAAATCCTAACGGGACTCTTGAGCAACAGACTTCCTGATTTTGACGGTAACCATTATTATGACCGAGGAAACTACTGCAGTGACACTTTGAGAAGAAATTTAGGGGTTGAAGTATACGAGCACGAAAGAAAATAAAGTAATTGACGTTGCTTTAGTATAATCCGCTGTGGTGGCTCAGTGTTTATGGCGTTCTGCTGCTGAGCACGAGGTCCATGGTTTGAATACCGGCCGTGGCGGCCGAATTCTGATTGTAGCGGAATGTAAAACACTCGTGTATACCATGCTTTGGGGTCACGTTAAGGAACCTCGAATGGTCAAAATTAACCCGGAGTCATCCACTGCGGCGCCCCTCAACACCTACTGTGAAATTTCGAGACGTTAAACAGCACAGTTTAAGTTGAATTGCTTTAGAATGAACTTGCAGCGCTTACAATGTGACATAAGGCGTGAAGACGTCAACCTTTACGTTCGCTTCGACGCCACATTGCTTCGGGCGATGTTTTTCGCGACTGCCGCGGAGGGACGCTCCGAACGTTGTGCGTAAAATACTCTCCCGCGGTGACCTTCAATGCCTGCCAAGAACGATTTCTGTTGCAACTCTGGCCCTCGGGGCGTGCAACCGAGCGGCTCTCTCAACGGTTCGTTTGTTCACTGAGAGGGAAACAGGACTGGGTCGCTAGCCGCATGCACGAAGCAGCAGCACATTCACCATTTTGCATGATCAACCGCTGAACGCCACCTTTTATTCTTGCATTCATATACTATAAAGAGCTGCTAGCCACCATGACATCGTTATTACACTGTTTGAAGCAGCGGCCCATTCGCATTCCTGTCCTGTGTTAAAATGTACGCGTTTGTGTGTTTGTGCTTGTGTCAGGGAAGCAAGCATTACAATCTTTCATTCTTGTGCCACGACAGATTAAATACGCGCTGAAAGACTGTTATGCAGGTATCATAACAAAAACAATTCCATCACCACCAAGGATAAGAGGATGGGTGTTTTGGTCCTTAATTTCTAAACAGCTTGCTTTTTTTGAAAGCTGCTAGCTTTCTTACCCGCATGCTATAGGGTTCAGTATTTTGTAACTTTAACCAGGGAACATATTGTCCAGTATTTCTAAGTCTCATAATTCGACAAATACGTTCCTACTTCCGCGCTCACATGGCTTGTGGTTACTGTTTCTTTTTTTAACCAAAATAAAATTTAGATCCGATGAGAAATGTTTGACCCGTTCACTCGAAATTGTTTTCGTTGCTATCGATCATCATAAATGTCGTCTTTGTATTGCTTGACTTGTTTATTGCGCTATATGCTGCCCAACGATTGATTGATTGATTGATTGATTGATTGATTGATTGATTGATTGTTTGATTGATTGATTGATTGATTGATTGATTGATTGATCGATCGATCCTGATCGATCGATCGTGTTTAACGCTTCAACGCTGCATCTTGGCTTCAAGTGACGCCATAATTGAGGGAATTTATGTATATTTACCACCTGAGATTTTTTTTAACGTGTACGTGGTAGCGCTTGTTGAAGAAGCGGAGCGTCAACATGAGCGTGCATGCGTGCGTGCATGTTTCGTACCCGACCGCATGGAGCGCGGGTTACGCGTCTCTGAGTCCACACGCGTGTGACGAAGGGCGAGCAGCGCCACATGATGCGCGCAGTAGTGAGCGTTTCATTGCGCGCACAGTGCTGGGGCTAGGTCACCTTCGGAGGAAACGTCTGGATTTGAGGACAGTTTATACTTGCGCACAATTGCGATCGAGAAATTCGATCGCGATCGAAAGTGCCCCGTATGGCACCCGCATAATACTCTGAGCGCTTGCCTGTTACAGAAGCGTTGGATATCACAATTCTCGCCACCTCGGCCCACAAGCACCTTATGGTGCTTGTGGGCCGATGGTGCTTCGCCGGCTAAAGTGCAGGCCGAGAAATTGATAGCGTCCATCGTCTTCGTGCGACACGGAACCAGCGGTGAATCCTGGCGTCTCAGCGCGATTCTAAAACCACAACAACCTGTGTCGAAACCCGTGCCAGAAGTTTACATGCTGGTTGCGTGATGCTGGCGCAAACTGGTACGCTGCATATTGGTACGGTGCAAACTGGAGCGATGCTGGTAACGGTGCATGCAAACGACATGTCGAAAGCGGCTGACTTTCGAACGTGACAAGCTTGTCTTGTTTATGCTGTCCCCATATGTGGTCGACACGCGTCTTTCCGTGCGATATCGCTTATCTCGCGGACGTGCGCCTCGATCGCACGACCCACGAACCTCTTCTAGTGCGGATGCCCGACACTCCTAATTTTCGACTGCTACATTTCACGTTTTTCTTGCTTGTAAAACAAGCGTATGAAAGTTGGCGCTCTGGCCTTCGTATCCTGCGGATGTGTCTTCTTCCACATGTTACATATGTAGGCACAACGTTATATACAGGACGCTCCCAGTGCACCACAACTGTGTACCTCTGGCAGTGCATAACATTTTTCTCTCGCAATCCCTTTTATCGTGCTTTGGATTGTCTTCGATCTGTTTGAATTTCTAAAAGCTATTGCTGAAATCGCGGCGTCTTCGGAGAGATATTCGCTCGCTCTTATTTCCACCGAGTCTATATGTAACTACTGTAGGAGGACCGCACAGCGGTTGCTTGCTGCGAATTGACAATGCGCGCGTGTACGCCCCCTTTCTTTATTGACCCTTAACTTTTCCTTTGAGGATAAACATTAGCAGTGTTTGAGACAATACTGAAGTCGATATTATTCAAGTATACCATTGCAGCAGGCGCAATCAAAGTTCGCGCCACGAGGGCGTGAGCGAGACCGTAGGTAGCACTATATTCGTAGATGGATGTCTCCGATGGCCTGTGGGTGTGTCTTGCAAATCTTGTTTCTCATGACGAGATCTTATCTCTGAAAGAGTTACGCTGCGCCTACACGGCAAGAATTCGGCCAAGGTTCCGTGTGCACCTTTGGCACACCGCTTGTCATAAGAAGGTGCGACAGAATTAAGTACACGCCGCTATCCCCTGATGCAAGTGAAGAGGTCGTGAAATAGCTCCAAAAGCGAAGTGACGACGTGTTGCTGTACACTCGAATGGTACGTGACTAGCATGCGTAACTCGTTCTTGCGTGTTGCTAGGAAAGAGCGGCCTATCTTGCCAAAGTCCGGCTTCTGCATTCCAATGAGGATAGAAGGCAAGCACGGCACGTGTGTCGACGTCTCGCTGCGCGTGGGTGAATGAGGCGGCGAATCGCAAATGTAATCTGCACCAGTTCGAACTCTGCATGTCGTGAAGTTCCGCGTTGGATGCTCTCGAGAGTTGTCATATAGGTCAGGTACAGCACTCTGAGGCAAGTTTGCACCCATTTGGGCTTATTTCGTCCCACATCGATAATCGTCATCTATCTCGCGCGCCTTTCCTTTCTTTAACGGTGCGCGACCGGTACTTCCAGGTCACGAACGGCAAGCGCGTGGTCAGCGTGATGTAGCCTTCTCGACAGGAAAGTATACAGCGAGCGCAGAGTTTTCAAGAAGGAAGACGCAAGCAAAGCGCCTGACCATTACTGTATTTGTATTGCCACGCGCTTGTGCCACGCGCATGGGCCGCTTGCTCCCAGAAGAAGACGAGGACGGGCTGCGCCTTGGCCTTGTGTCGGTGCTGCGCGGCGGCCCCTTCGACGACTCAGACTTGAACGGCCTCTTTTGGAAGTAGCCTGTCGATTAAACGTGACAATATATAAATATATATATATATATATATATATATATATGTCACGATGCAATGTATTACATGTACTTCGACAATAAAATCTTACATCTTTATTTATTTATTTATTTATTTATTTATTTATTTTACCCTGAGAGTACAGAGTACATTTCAGAGGGAAAGGGCAATTCACAACAATGGAAAAGAACAGAAAGCACGTTCCATACAAGAATATAAAACAGTAGAGGAAAAATGATTTAAAATCCTAACAATTGCCTTACAAATTTATAAGACAGTTTATGAACGGTAATATTAGGCAGAGAACCAAAACAGGATGCTAAATTAAGTTAATGGACAAAACACAAAAGCGGTGATTAGGTAATCAGCGTTGTAAGGACATTTTTAAATTGAATAGAATCAGTGATGCTTGTCAGTGATGCGGGCAGGGAATTCAATTCTTTACAAGTTCTTGGAAAATGTGGTTGTGCACATGTAACGGTGTGGCAATGGGGCACCGATAGTTTTTGTATAGATCATTTCGGCGATGAGAAATGAAAGGTGCTGGTTGAATCCATCGGGAGCGAAGATTAGAGTTATGGTAGAAAATGCTATGGAACAGACGGATGCGGGTGTGTTTTCGGCGGGTAGCTAGTGGGATGATATTGAAACATGTTTTCATTTGGGTGATGCTAGCCGAACGATGATAGTTAGCGAAGATAAGACAAGCTGCACGATTCTGCACAGTTTCCAGCATGAGCGCTAGTGTGACCTGTTCAGAGTCCCCTACTGATGAAGGATATTCCATTTGTGGTCGCACATCGGTGGTGTATAATAATGTTTTTAGTGATGACGGACCAAGAGAAAAGTTTCTTCCAAAGTAACCCAGGGTTTTGTTTGCTTTTGATGCTACCTATTCCGTATGTAATGTCCAGGACATGGTGTTAGTTATATGGACGCCGATATACCGGTAGGACGTTACGCTTTCAAGGGGATGACTGTGAAGCCGATAAGTTGGACCAAAAAGAGAAACCCTCATAGACTTACACTCTTTAATGTTTAGTTCCATTTTCCAAATATGACACCAATCAAGTATATGCTATTGAGATCGACCTGTAGCTAGTGAATATCGGAATCGTTAGTTATTTTACGGTAATCACACAGTCATCAGCAAATAAAACAATTCTGGAGGTAATAGCACTAGGTAAGTCATTTATGTAAATTAGGAATAGTAAGGCTACAGATCTTTGAGGATCCCCAGAGTCAATTGATCCAGTAGAGGAATTAGCGTCGTTAGTGCTGACGAATTGAACACGAAAAGATAGAAATGCACGAATCCCGTTAGAAACTGCAGGGCCAATTTTTGGAACACTTAGTTTATATAAAAGCAGTGAGTGGTTAACTTTATCGAACGCTTTAACAAAGTCAAGAAATATGCAGTCAGTTGAAAAAGCACTGTCCAAATGGAAGTGCAAGTCATTATTGAACGAAAGGAGTTAAGTATCACAAGAGAAAAATTTTCGGAAGCCATGCTGATTTAAAGAGAAGAAACTGTTATTCTCTAGAAAATTAACAAGATGAGTAAATATTATATGTTCCATTATTTTGCATGGTATTGATGTAAGAGATATGGGTCGATAGTTAACGATGGATAATGTTTATCTCCGGCTTAATGTACTGGTATGACCACTGCAGTCCTCCAGTCTTTAGGTAGTACGCGATCCTGATACGATTCTGAGAAAATGCATTTAAGGATGATAGAACTGTATTCTTTGGTATTCCGTTAAAAATTTGCTATTAATGCCATCGATTCTGCTAGAATATGTTAGCTTCAAATTGTTGATAATCGGTACGATTCCATGCGAGTCGAACAAGATAGGATTCATAGCAAAATGATTGCACTATTGAAGTTCGGGACGTCGGATGTCTTTGGATGAAGAAAACGACTTGACAAAAGTATCATTTAGTACAGTTGCGCAAAGATGGTCGGGAACAGGGTCGCCGGTAGGTGCAAGTAATGAAACTTTGTTGGTGTTATACTCCAGAAACGTTTTGGATTAGTCTCGAGGATGTTCGGGAGGATTACATTAAAGAAGGACTTAGTAGACTTTAGCACTCGTGAATATGCTGAAGCAGCTATCTTGCATTCTGTCCAGTGGGCAGGTTTTCGTGAATGCGTTGCAGTTCGAAAAAGTAGTTTCTTTTTGTTAGAAAGTCGGTTTAAATATTTGTTATACCATGGAGATATCATGTTCTGAGACAAGCCCCAAAGGGTGCAAACGTTTTTCAGAGTGAGGGCTGACTGTTATATTTGCCGCACATACGAGTCGTAATTCTGACTTTTATGTCTCTCTTCCAGCGTTGACTCCCCCCTCCCCTACCGCCCATCCTTTTTTTATCGTTCTGCTTCCGTACTGTTATTTCGCAGTTTTCCTTTAGTTTTTGTGACGTGGGGTCATCCTTTTACTTCTTTCCTCTTTCCTTCGCTTCTTCATATCTTCCATTTGTATGTCTGTGTGTTTTCTGATGAGTAGGCAGTCGTTGTGCCCCTTCCGGTGGCAATAGCCGGCCTGCTCCTTGCTTTCCATTTCCTCTCTTTCAAACGTATATATCCTGTAATAATAATAATAATAATAATAATAATAATAATAATAATAATAATAATAATAATAATAATAATAATAATAATAATAATAATAATAATTTATTATCAAATCTGCGAGTATAAGTACAGAAATCGGGTTCGCCTAAGCCATCACAGTGGCTTGTCACGCGAAACCCGGCAGTCAGTAACAAGACTCAGCCAGAAACTGACTTTTCTTTCTTTTGCAAGAAATAAAAATAAACAAAGACATTGAAAACTAAGGTAGCGAGTGATAAAGTACAAGGCAAGAAAAGAGAGAGAGAGAGGATCACGAAAAAAATACAAAGAAAACAAAAAAGGCGATGAAACGACCAGAGAGCGAAGACATGTCTGAACAATGACAGGAAAAATAAAGATATGACGCCTATAATCATTCCGTGTACAATGCCTTTAAATTTTTGCGAATGTCGCGTACAGACTTACACGAAGAAATTTCAGAAGAAAGGGCATTGAATATATCTGGAACATAAAAGGCTCGTGTATATCTGCCAAATCTGGTACGTGTGTGGAGAACTGAAAAAGCAGGTGCACGCCGTAAAGGACGGCAAGGCACAGTGGGGATTTTAAAGGTATCCGTCCAGAAGTGTTTCAGTACCACTGTTTGAACAAACAGTGAGCGCATGTTCGGCATCTTTAGCATCTGAAAAAGGTTCATCTCTTGTGGTCTCTATACGTCATAAGTAACACTTTTTAACATACACTTTAGCAACCTATTTACACGTTTATGCCACGTACTAGAACAATGTACGAATGTTGTAATGCCATATCTGAGCACACTGTAGGCTGACGAGTGGACCAAAAGTTTCCCAACAGACAAGGGTAAAAACACTTTGATGCGGTACAGTAAGCAGACGATTTTACGAAGTTTGGCACATATGTAAGATAAGTGAGTAGAAAAAAGAAGACTAGAATCAAACCATATGCCCAAATACTTCACAGAGTCCGAAAAATTTATTGGGGGGCAGGAACAATTAATACATCGAGAGCTGTGTAAATAAAGTGAAGAAGAAAGTGAAACACGCTTGAGTGGGCTATGGAAGCAAACCAACTTTGATTTAGAATGATTGATGTCAATTACATTTGCACCAAAATAATACATTAATTTCCCGACGTCATTTTGAAGGATTGAGAATGCGTCTGGAAAATTCACATGTGTGGCTAAAAGTGCAGTATCGTCTGCATATTGAAATAACTTGCAGACAGATAGCACATTGCACATGTTTTTAACGTATATATTAAAAAGTAAGGGAGACAGTATGGAACCTTGTGGCACACCGGCCTTCAGAAAAACACGAGAACTGCAAATGTCTGAAATGTAAACAATCTGGGAGCGATCTGTAAGGAAATTGCGTAACGATCGGAAGAAAGGTCCTCGAAAACCTAAATTGTAGAGCTTCTCTAGCATAATCGAATGGCAAACCGTGTCAAAGGCTTTTGCCACATCTAAAGAAAGTGTGCAACATACAAGATTTTTTTCAAGTGAAGAAAATAAATGGTCACTCAATTCTTCTAATAAAGTCTGAGTGCCCCTTTTTGCAATAAAAACGTATTGACAGTCGGAGAACCCCCCGCTTTGTTAATAAAGCTGTTCATTACTAAGAATATATGTTCTTCTAGAATTTTTGCTATACTAGGCAGGATAGAAATGGGGCGATAATTATGCACACACTTAGCATCACCGCCTTTTAGAAGTGGTCGAACTACGGCCGTTTTTAACCGCGTAGGAATACTTCCGCTTGTAATTATCCCATTTAGGATTTCTAGCAAGACATTTTTCAGAACGCCGAAGTTCCTGTATAGATCAAACATGCCAATTTTATCGATACCTGGTGATTGATGCCTGCCAAAGCTGCCCAATAACGAGTAAAGCTCTTCTTCCCTCATAGTGGGTAGGAAAGCGGATTCAATTACAGGACTAGCAGTGCTACCAGTGTAGCATGATTGTTTAGACACCCCAGAAAACTGAGAGAAAAATTGGTTAAAATCGTCAACGACTGTTGATAAACTTGAATCAAAATGATTCTGAATATATTTAGCCGAATTTGAAGGTAATCCTCTCACCTCGTTTATCAGAGACCACGTTTTCTTAGGATTTCTACGAGATTCATAAAAGCGATTTCTGTTGTACGAACGCTTGGCTGTACGAATAAGGGCATTTACTTTATTTCGAGAAGTTTTAAATTGTGTATGCAGAATTCAATCACAAGGCGAACGTCTGCATCGCTGCCAAAGCGGTGCAGACGTTCGCGGATAGCGTATAATATCACGCTGTTCAACCAGGGCTGGTTCGGGCGGCGTTGGCGAACGGAAATTGTCCTTTCACTGGATTTATATATAATGTCCATCGAACGTGAAAATTCATTATATAGCTCGAGCCTGTCGGTATTTTTAAGCAGGCTTGGCCAGTCGAACAAGGCGACCAGTTTATCAAAAGTAGCCGTATCGGTAACAGCGTGGCAGGTGTTGGGGCTAGAACATGATAACGACCGAGAAGGAAAGCGTAACTGACAAGCTGTGAAGTAATGGTCGGCAACTTTCTGTTATAACACTGCACCATGAACTGAAGTAGACTCCGTGCGGATATTGAAGTGATCAATACAAGACTTTACTAAATTATTAAGAAGCAATTCTTCCCTAGTTGGAATATCGATAATACTTTCAAGGCCATGTTTTGCAATGATATCTTAGTAATCGCATACTGAGGTTACAGTGGGATTAAGAATATCAATATTCGATAATAATAATAATAATAATAATAATAATAATAATAATAATAATAATAATAATAATAATAATAATAATAATAATAATAATAATTTATTTACCGTGCCCATACAGAACAACTCTAAGGTCTGAGCGCTAGCGCGCGCAAACATTAAAGAAAAACTGCAGGGGAACATAAGTAAAAAAATTGAATAAAAGTTTGGCAAGAAGAGTACATACTACAATGCCCAAGGTAGATGCAAAAGAGAAAAAAAAGGAGAGGAGTAGTGAACAATTGTGAAAATATGACACAGCAACGCAAAGCTTGGAAAATAACAGTGACAGCGAGTTATGAAAGATATCGAGATCATGAAAATAAGCGTTATAAAGACTGTATTCTGTAGACGGTTGAGTGTTGGTGATGACAGGCAGGAACATGGAAAGGTCTGTGTTCTCTGGTGATCTTCCGCGGAATACGAAATATGATACAACTGAGGAGTTCGGGGCAGGTGAGGATACAGTAAAGGAGTTTTAAAGGAAACAGAAGGCCAGCGCCATTGCATCGGCAGCGAAATAAGGGCAATGACAATAATTCAAAAGGGGTAGAACGAGGTCCAGTGTCCTTGTCAGCAAAGATGTGATGATATATGCTAAGAAACTTATTCTGGATTCTATCTGTTATGCCACTGTTTGATCTAGAAATGCCATTCCAGACGAGCGATGCGTTTAATTTTGTGTAAAACTTCCGGAACGATGTACGAGAATTGAATTATGTGGATAGTCTGCAAACAGAGCCAAGATCGCTCATATCCCGCATTGCTACGCGTTTAGTGTAAGCCGAAGAGTGTAAGGTTGTATAAAAAAAGTACATCAACATCATTGATCCCACAGACCTTACACAATGGTAAAGAATCTACAGAATAAGAAAAAGAAATGCTTGCTGTGTTGCGTGTGAAAGTCGTAAGTTTGGTCTGACCAGATTCAAGGTGAGGTTGTAATATTTGCACCATTTAGAAAAGGAAAACAGGTCAGACTGAAGAATGCGACAGCCATCAATAGTATTATCAATCAATCAATCAATCAATCAATCAATCAATCAATCAATCAATCAATCAATCAATCAATCAATCAATCAATCAATCAATCAATCAATCAAGTGTGTTTCGCGAATACAGATTTTAACAGAGAATAACATGCGTACACGAAGAGAATACGAAGCAAAAGTGGAGAAATAGAAAGAAGGATTACAGAATGACGGAACACACAACAGATATGATAGTTTTTGTTCAGTTATTGAAATTCGTGAAGTCGAGGTTTTGACGGAAGCCCGTCTGGTCAGGAGGCATTACGAAGAAGGGTGAAAAGCAGGACACCGACCACTGAAAGAATAAAAGAAAAGTCGTTTCGGCTCCCCTGACGGGAGCCTTGTTCACAATAACATCAAGGACGTGCGAAACAATGTTTATATGGCTTTAAAATATGACGTAAGCAGCGCGTGTAGATGGGGAGGAGGGTTCCGTCATTCCGGTTGAGGCTGCTATCTGTCATTGGGATTAGGAGGGATTCCAAGTGGTGTTTTGAAATGAAATTTATTTCTTTTTCTAATATCTTGCCGTTATCCCAATCAATCCTGTGGCCCAAGTCACCTGTACGTTCTGCCAAGGCGTTTGATGCGACTTTTTTCTCTTTCACATCGTTGACATGCTGCTTCAACCGCTGTTCGAAATTGCCTGTCTCGCCGATATAACTAGATGCACGAAATAGATGCTTTGTTGGGGGCGCTTTTGTCTTGGTGTCTCAGTATATATGCGTGTTTCTCAAAATAAAAATCAGTTGGGAGTCGGCGCTTGTCTTCGTCGTTCTTTTGGTCCCTTGTTTAAGTATGCGCTGTAAGTAATGTTTGAAACAAGAGAAATTAGAGAGCTATCGAAGTACACTCCAAAGTCCTTCGTTCCCTGGGCTCTTGGCAGGAGAACATCTCTAATGCTACAGGGAAATAAAGTCCTGTTAGTCTCTCACGTGAAGCTTACAAGTTTCGTTTTTGATGCATTTATGACCAGCTTGTTTTCATCGCACCATGAAGCAAAATTTTTAATGTCCTTCAGAAGAGCGGCGCAATTACTAACATTTTTTGCCGCTTTGAAAAGTTTCACGTCATCAGCATATAATAAAACTGAAGAGTTTTGAATGACTGCCGGAATGTCGTTAATAAACAGCGAGAGAAGAAGAGGGCCCAGGACAGACCCTTGAGGAACTCCACTTGTGACCGCATAAAGTTCTGACGACTGAGCATCACGCTAACGTAGCAGTATCGCTCGAGTAAGTAGCTTCCTATCAGCGCCGTGACAGAGTGGTGCAGATCAAGTTGTGTGAACTTTTGAAGGAGTATATTGTGGCATACGACATCAAATGCCTTACTGAGGTCAAAATAAATGACATCCAGCCGTTCTTTCTTATACATTGCTTGAGAGGCATGCATCATGAAGCTAACGCGGTTAGTAGTTGTGGAGCGTCCCGATATGGACCCATGCTGCTGAGGAATGGTAGTATCTTTAATAGAATATTAAAATATTGAGTGCAGAGTTGACTCGAATAATTTAGATGCTGCACGTAGGAGAGAAACAGGCCTGTAGTTACTCGCAGCAGTTTTCATCCTGACTTAAAGAAGGGAACGACCCGCGTTGTTTTCCGAGCCTTTGGGAATCTGTTCGTCTTTAAAGCAGAATTAGAAATACAAGCACTCGAACAAGCAAGGACCCGTACGTCTTAATCCAAGCAAGCGGAATGTCATCAGGACCATACGAAAGAGTAGTAAGAGTGGGATGACTGTTCACGTTAGTGAACAGTCATCCTACTACTACTACTACTACTACTACTACTACTACTACTACTACTACTACTACTACTACTACTACTATTACTACTACCACTACTACTACTACTGCTACTATTATTATTATTGTTGTTTATTGCCAGCCAAAAATGCGGAACAACACGAACAGGCCGGTCTAAGCCTCAGTTGGCTTGTAGGACCGCGTCTATGAACATGATACATATGGTGAATGAAATACAAGCATCGATGGGACGTGGAGAAAAGAAAAAAATAAATTACAAGAAATGGAAAAGAAGAAAATAACATTTGGCTATTCTACTGAAAAGAAGTTGAAGCAGTAAATATTACGATGACATAGTGTTCTGGAAGTTAATTTCATCATAGCTCCTTCAATAATTCTTTCAGTATGGTTTTCGAAGTCGCGTTAAAGACTTCATCCCGTAACTTGTTAAAATGTCCGGCGCATATGCACGGTGTCTGGCCGCTCCATACCTCGTGGATGAACGAGGAACCACATAACGGACGCGTTTACGAAGTTCCCTTGTGGCGGTATCCTTTTGTTTGAAGGCGGAATTACAATAATGTTTGACGAACAACTGTTTCGATGAGTAAGGATTGAAAATTCAGTAGACCAAATTCACGGAAGATATTTGCAGCTGTTATTTTTGGAGGATTGTAGGCAATAGTTTAAGGAAAATTTGTGCAGTCCTGTCTACCCTGCATGTCTAACGATCCGAACAGAAGCCGAAGGCTGTGATGCCGTATCTCAAGACACTGTAACCCAATGCATGTACGACAATTTTTTGCAGACATGGGCGCTAAACTTTTGATATTAAGCAACAGCCAAGCGACTGACCTCAGTTTTGAACAAATAAGTGATAAGTGATGTTGCCAAGATAAGTTACTATCCAACGATATTCCAATAAATTTAACACAATCCACGTATCCACATTTACAAGTAACACAGTTCGACTTCTGTAAGTAGATAGGCATATTAATTACTGTAGTCTTGAGTAGAGCGAAAACAAACAAGTTGTGTTTTGGGGGCATTGACAACAATTCCATGATTAGTGAACCATAGCATTGCATTGCGCACGCCATTTTGCAACATTTCAGTGGAAATTTTGTAAGAAAGATGTTTTGCCAGTAACACAGTGTCGTCAACATACTGGAACCCCAAAGATTTGGAACTTGCCAAAGAAAAGTCATTAACGAAGATGTTAAACAACGATGGCAATAAAATTGACCCCTGATGAACACTATCATTCAGCGACAATTTAGAACTGAAAACGCCCTTACCATCCGTAGGGACCACTTGAAATCGGTTGCTCAAGTAATTTTCGAGAGCGTTGTGAAAAAGCCCACGATATCCTCAAAAATACAGTTTACTTAACAAGATTTCGTGGTTCAAAGTGTCAAACGCTATTGCTACATCCAAGCAAAGATCACACGTGAAAAGATTCTGATCGAATGCCGAGAACAAATAATTTGAAAATTCCTCAAGCCGTGCCACCGTACAACAACAACAACAACAACAACAACAACTACTACTACTACTACTACTACTACTACTACTACTACTACTACTACTACTACTACTACTACTACTACTACTACTACTACTAATAATAATAATAATAATAATAATAATAATAATAATAATAATAATAATTTTTCGCCTTGTGTAATCTCCAAGCCAAATAGTAACAATGATCTCTCTATTCCTCCCCGACTTATTCTCCGAGAATTTTATTTTTGTACCCACGCTCGGCTTATAACTCATTAAAAAAATTCATTGTTCCTTCCTACCGCCTGATTCTTGGCGTATCGTCCAATATGGAATTGCGATGTCTCTGTCAAGAATAACATATAGAGCACGACGAGAATATACCATACACTACAATATTAGAACGTACAATGACCAATGCATGCACAAGGTCACATATCTGAGATTTATGCTGTCTCAAGTCTCCGAAATGTCGATGCACATGTCTTAGTCAATGTTCGTATATGAGCCTGTTAAGAAGTCCTACATCTTCCAAACTGCTTTGAATATCTCATAATTTTCCGAGATTCTCGTTTCATCACGGAAATATTCAAATACACATACTGCCCGTATTTAGTTGGAATGTTTCTGCTTACCACGCACCCAAGAGTTTCTCTAACGACAGCAGTCTTCTATCAAGAATATGTAATTGTCGTGACAACTTTTGGCGGCAGGTTGAGTATTTGTTGAGTGTAAAAGAAGGTGCTCTATATTTTCATCGAATTCTTCACAGTGAGAAGAGGTTTATTGGCGGCTCCTAAGGCAAAAGCGCAGCGACCGGGAACGGCGAGACAGCCCGAAGCACTGTCCAAAAAAGGCGACAGTAATCAACAGCGCGAGCGGAGCCGAGCCGCGCGTTGGCGATGTGTCTGTGCCGCGAGGCGCGTCTTCTTCTTCACAATCTCCCCCCGGACAAAAAGAGCCATCCTGGCGCCTTAAGAATCAGGAGGGAGAGGGTCGTGGTAGGGCTTGAGACGCGAGACGTGGACAATGTCACGTCCACGCCGGCGCAAGTCTTCAGGTGGTGACAGTGGCTCAATAAGAAAATTCACCGGAGATGTTTGCTCCAAGACTCGGTAAGGCCCTTCGAATTTTGGGACGAGTTTCGAGGAAAGCCCCGGAGTCTGGAAAGGCACAGACAACCACACAAGAACGCCTGGAGCGTAGGTGGAGTTCGGAAGCGTGTCGGTGCGGTTTTCTTTCTGGCGCTGCTGTTGCTCGGCCGTAAAGGAGCGCGCTAGCTGGCGGCATTCTTCGGCCTGTCGGGCGACGTCAGACACAGGTAGACACTCGGAGGCGTCAGAACGGTATGGAAGGAGCGTGTCGATGGTAGGCGTAGGCTGGCGGCCATACAGGAGGAAGAAAGGTGAAAATCCCGTAGTGGCCTGGATCGCGGTGTTGTACGCGAACGTGATGAATGGAAGGATGCGGTCCCAGTTACCATGATCAGATGCCACGTACATCGACAGCATGTCACCAAGTGTGCGGTTAAATCGCTCTGTGAGTCCGTTAGTCTGGGGATGGTATGCTGTGCTTGTCCGATGAATAATACGGCATTCCGAGAGCAAACTTTTGACGACTTCGGAGAGGAAGGCGCGACCTCGATCGCTGAGGAGTTCTCGAGGTGCGCCGTGTCGAAGCACGAAGCGATGTAGAACGAAAAAGGCTACATCCGGTGCCGTAGCACTTGGTAAAGCAGCAGTTTCGGCGTAGCGTGTCAAGTGGTCAACAGCAACTACGATCCACCGATTGCCGTCTGGCGTCATAGGAAGCGGGCCGTATAGGTCGATGCCGACGCGATCGAAGGGTGTGGCAGGGCACGGGAGCGGCTGCAAGGCACCAGACGGGCGTAAAGGCGGCGATTTGCGGCGTTGACAGTCAAGACAGCACCGAACAAACTTTTGTACAAAATTGTACATGCCGCGCCAGTAGTAGCGGTGGCGAATTGGTTCGTACGTCTTGAAGACTCCGGCGTGGCCACACTGTGGATCGTTGTGGAAAGCGGCACATATTTGTGACCTTAAGCTGCGGGGAATCACGAGAAGCCACCGACGGCCTTCAGGAGAGTAATTGCGTCGGTGGAGCAGCTGGTCACGAATGGCAAAATGAACTGCTTGGCGTCGGAGGGTTCGGGATACAGGGATGGTCGATGATCCAGAAAGATAGTCGAAAAGAGAAGCGATCCACGGGTCACGACGTTGTGCGGTGGCAAAGGAGTCCATGTCGAGAGATGAGATGGAGTGTGCGGAAGTTGTTCCGCAGGCCGAGTCTGGAGGTAAAGGTGAACGAGACAGGGCGTCGGCGTCGGAGTGTGTTCGCCCACTGCGGTATACGACGCGAATATCGTACTCCTGGATGCGTAATGCCCAACGGGCTAGGCGGCCAGTGGGATCTTTCAAGTTGGCAAGCCAACAAAGCGCGTGGTGATCTGTGACCAAGTCGAATGGGCGCCCGTACAGGTATGGTCGGAACTTGCCAAGTGCCCATACTAAGGCCAAGCACTCTTTTTCGGTCACGCTGTAATTGGCCTCAGGCTTTGTCAGCGTGCGACTCGCATAGGCGACTACGTATTCGGGGTAGCCTGGCTTTCGTTGGGCGAGGACGGCGCCGAGACCGACTCCGCTGGCATCTGTGTGCACCTCAGTTGCAGCCGACGGGTCGAAATGGCGAAGAATAGGTGGGGAGGTGAGAAGGCGACGCAGCGTAGCGAAGGCGGAGTCACATGCAGGGGACCAGGAGGAGAGGGTGGTGTCACCGCGCAGAAGCTGAGTCAATGGCGCCATGATCGATGCGAAATTCCGAACAAAGCGCCGGAAATATGAGCATAGGCCCACAAAGCTCCGAAGGTCTTTGATGGTCTGAGGCTTCGGAAACTCGGCGACTGCTCGAAGTTTTGCACGATCGGGTAGAACGCCGTGCTTGGACACAACGTGCCCTAAAATGGTGAGCTCTCGCGCGGCGAAGCGGCACTTCTTGAGGTTGAGTTGGAGGCCAGCGTTCGTTAGACAGGTCAAAACAAGTCTGAGGCGGAGCAGGTGAGTCGGAAAATCAGGCGAGAAAACCACGACATCGTCGAGGTAACACAGACATATGGACCACTTGAGGCCACGCAGCGTGTTGTCCATGAGTCGTTCAAAGGTGGCAGGGGCGTTACAAAGCCCGAACGGCATTACGTTAAATTCATATAAGCCGTCAGGCGTAATGAATGCGGTTTTCTGGCGATCGGCTGCAGCCATCGGTACCTGCCAGTACCCCGAACGCAAGTCAAGGGACGAGAAGAATTCTGCTCCCTGAAGACTGTCGAGGGCGTCGTCGATGCGCGGCAAATGATAGACGTCTTTGCGCGTTACCTTATTTAGCCGACGGTAGTCGACGCAAAAGCGAATAGACCCGTCCTTCTTGCGAACGAGAACGACAGGCGATGCCCAGGGACTGTGCGAAGGTTGAATAACGTCACGGCGCAGCATATCTTCGACTTGGGTGGTAATGACACGACGCTCTTCGGCCGAGACGCGGTAGGGTCGTTGACGTAACGGCTGATGTGAACCGGTGTCAATGTAGTGCTGCACTTCCGACGTGCGGCCCAAGTGAGGTTGTGAAACGTCGAATGATTTTCTAAAGTGGTGCAGGAGATCAAGAAGGTCGGCGCGTTCGGCAGGTGTGAGGGTATCGGCGATGGCACTCGAGAATGCATCCTTGGACGTCTCTTCAAGCGCGGAAATCGAAGACGACTGGCCGGAGTCGACATCAAAAGAGTCTCCGGGGACGTCAACCAAAGACGAAGAGTCGAGGAGTTCCACGATGCCAAGGCATTCACCAACGAGCAATGTAATAGGCGCACAGAGGGGATTGCAGAAGTATATATTGCTACAGCCGCCAGCCATGTCAAGTGTTGCGAAGGGTAGTGTTGCGAGAGATTTACGGCTCATGAAGACGTCGGAAGGTGTGAAGAGGACCGTTGCATCAGTGATGGCATCGCAAGAGACGGGTACGAGAGCGAAGGAGCCAGGTGGAATATCTGTGTCCTCGCGCACGGTAAGTTTAGAAGGGCGGTCGCAATCTTCGTGCAAGGGTGCGTCACAAGGGGAAAATTCAACTTCGGCGCGAGCGCAGTCGATCACGGCTTTATGACGGGATAAGAAGTCCCATCCGAGGATGACGTCATGCGAGCAGGTGGGAAGAACAATGCACTCCACTATGTAAACAATGCCGTGAATAAGCACACGTACAGTACAGGCTGCGTGCGGAGTGACGTGCTGAGCGCTTGCCGTACGAAGCGACAGTCCAGAAAGCGGCGTGGTCACCTTGCGCAGCGAACGGCACAGTTTGGCGGCTATCACAGAAACGGCTGCGCCGGTATCCACAAGAGCGAATGCAGGAACACCTTCTACACTAATTTCGACCACGTTAGCAGGACAGGCGCGAGGACTTAGACAGTTCGAATGGGGCGCAGTTCTTGCCTCGTGAACTGCGACGTTCAGTTTTCCTGGTCAGGTGGTGCGGGTCGCCGACGCATTGGGGAGAGCGAGCGTCGGCGAGGGGATGGCGAGCGACGCGAAGGAAATTCTGGAAGGTCAGCACGAGCATACGGTTGGTGGGAAGAAGTGGCGTATTGGCGAAAGGGCTGGCTGCCGTACTGGAAGGGCCGAGAGGCGTCGCCGAACGCTTGAGGTCGACGTCGGCAATATCGGGCGACGTGTCCAGGAGTGCAGCAAGAATAGCAGATGGGACGATTATCAGGCGTCCTCCAAGGATTAGCTCTCGGTGCGGTCCAAGATGCAGCATGGGCTTCCGGTGGCACCGGTTGGGAATGGGTCGCGAAAGACGCAGGCGGAGGCCTGCGTACTGCCTGCGCGTACGTAAGAGGCGCAGCCACAGGCAGGACTGGCTGCGCATAGGTGGGAGGAGTCGCGACAGGCTGCACTGCCAGAGCAGAGTTGAGATTCGTGGCTGCAGGCGGCTGATGGTGTGCGGAAGGGACAACTTGAGCGACCTCTTCAGAGATGAAAGTGCGGAGCGTGTTTGGAAGACGGGAGGTGGGCTCCTGAGTGAAGGGGACTAAAGAAAGTTGGCGGGCAACTTCCTCACGCACGAAGTCCTTGACCCGTTGAAGTAATGAGCATGGGTCGTACGTGCTGTCAAGGCTTGCCACCAAGTCGTCGCTGCCCAGAGCACGCCGAGTCGAAGCGCGTTGCTTCCGTAACTCATCATAACTTTGGCATAGGCTGACGACTTCAGACACAGTGCGCGGATTCCTGGCTAGAAGCATCTGGAAAGCGCCGTCATCGATGCCCTTCAGTATATGGTGAATTCGCTCAGCTTCGGACATTGCCGCGTTGACTCGTTTACACAGGTCCACGACGTCTTCAATGTAGCTCGTGAATGTTTCTGCCGTCTGCTGTGCTCGGGCGCGCAAGCGTTGTTCAGCGCGCAGTTTACGAACAGCGGGTCGGCCGAACACTTCAGTAAAGGTTGTCTTGAAGATTGACCATGTGGGTAAGTCACTTTCGTGGTTGTGAAACCAGAGTTGGGCAACACCAGCCAGATAAAAGATGACGTGGGTTAACTTCGCTGGATCATCCCACTTGTTGTGCGCGCTCACCCGTTCATATGACGCCAACCAGTCCTCTACGTCGTCGTCGTCTGCACCGCTGAAGATCTTGGGGTCGCGTTGTCGTGCAACGCCGGTGCAAGTGACGGACTGTGGCGTCGGCGCCGTTTGGGATGAGATGTCGGTCATGGCGGGCGACAGCGTTCTTGATCGCAGCTCCAGGGTTACAAGCGACGGGGTTTGAGTCCCAGCACCTCCACCAATTGAGAAGAGGTTTATTGGCGGCTCCTAAGGCAAAAGCGCAGCGACCGGGAACGGCGAGACAGCCCGAAGCACTGTCCAAAAAAGGCGACAGTAATCAACAGCGCGAGCGGAGCCGAGCCGCGCGTTGGCGATGTGTCTGTGCCGCGAGGCGCGTCTTCTTCTTCACAACAGGTACAAATCGGGCTACTAGCTTTTCCGATCCTCCATTGGAAGCACTTCGTGTAGGCTGTGTCGAGTCGTAATCTGGGAATTATTGTTTTTACTGGTTGGAAGATAGAATTATAAGAGTTACGGTGTTAGGTCGCCAGACCTCTGGTGACAGAACGTCATAGGTCTTAAAATTGCGTCTGGCAGCGTGTTATTTCCATCTTTTCTTTTTTCGTTGAACAGCTTGGCTAAAGTTAGCTGGGACACCCTATATAGCGTTGTTGACCTTGATAGGCATAGTGAATTTCAGAAGCGGATCTATCCTGAATAATGTTGAACGTTGTGTCCCATTATTGAATCAAGTCCGTTTTGTAATTCGGGCGCAGATTTCGTTAATTAACAGTGCAGCGCGCCACTCTTGTTGACAAAGGAAGAAGCCAAATTTTATCCTTCTTATGAGCCTCGCGTGCTAAAGTATCTACAGCATCATTCCCTGGAATTCCACAATAACTAGGATCTCACTGGAGTAGTATATCATGTTGTTGCTCTTTTGCAATAGTGTAAGCATACTTGCGGATAATTTGCTGAGCAAAAATTGAAGGGGGCCTCATCCAATGCTACCAAACAACGACGGGGACCTGGGATTCGCAGGTTGCCTTCCTACCGCATATTTCATGTCATCGAGCTTCGGAGGCGGGGTTACTGCGGAGTGTTGCGAGCATGTGCGTGGATCCATCGCAAAGGATCCGACGATTGTGATGTGGTGCTGGGCAGTCTTCACATTCCCTAGCCGACTCGCCTAGGGAAGACGACGGTATTAAAGGCGGAGACTTTTCGAGCAGTGGGACAGACGGTAGCCTGATGTGAACGCGGACGTTTAACTTGCTCATGCATGGAGTGGGTTTCCGTAACTGGAGCCGTGTGACTAAGCTAATAAACAATTTTCCCTTCATTCTTATAACATGACGTAGCAGTCGATGGGCTTGGTAGATTCCTTGCACTAACGCCGCCCTAAGTTGCAACAGCGCTTAAGAATTTGTGCGCCGTAGTCGCATGGAAAAGGGCCCGTTGCAAGGAAAACATCACTAGTAGCTTAAACGGTAAAACTTCTACATGACTAGAGTGTCAAAAACACTGAATTATTAGTGGCCCGAGCAACGAGTGACACTCTTGTTTCTTGCGCAGCACTTCCGATTCACCTCCTGTGTCGACGTGGGAGGAAATTCAATTCAATCAGAAAAGTACAAAAAAAATGGTAAAGTACAAAATTCATGAGTTTCATTATAGATATCAGAGCATAAGTTTAATTACAAGTTGCTGTCGTGTCTGGAATAATTAGAATTATTTTGAAATCACTGAGACGACCGGGGACGAAATTCAAAATAAATCAGAAAGAAATATTGCAGTACAAAACTTATGGGTTTCATTATAGATGTGACATCAGAGCATTAGTTTAGCTTCAAGTTGAGTTACTGAAGTGGCCGGAATAATTAGGATTAATTAGAAATCACTGATTACCGCACACCGAAGCAGAGAATAGTAGACATTAGAGACCCGCCACGTCAGCACCACTTCGGCGAAATTCCTGGAAAGTAGAAAGCGGAATGAATGGCGTCACACACAAGAAGGTGGCTTGATATTTGACCGGCTAATTAATGGAAAAGAGTTGCTTTCGAGTTCGGTTCATGTGTTGCGTTCACCTAAAGTTAACCTAAAGAACACCAACGCTGAGTTGCGAGAGCCACTAAGAGACACCTAAGTCAAAGACCAAGGTCGCCTAACATTTTTTTTTAAATTGTACTCTGTGGTTTTAGGTGCCAAAACCACGACATGGTTATGACGCACGATATAGTGGGGACTGGTTAATTTCGACAACCTGCGGTTCTTTACCGTTGGTGGAATGAGCGTACACGGGCGTTTTTGCATTTCGCCCCCATTGAAATGCGGTCGCCATGGCCCGCATTTGATCCCGCGCCCTCAAAATTATCAGCAAAGCTAGTCAGGCACGGCGGCGGATACTAAATCGCAGACTACAAGCAAAAATATCAGGTTGTAATGTATGCTTCCGCCGCAAAACCAAAAACAGAGCTTGCAATAATCACTTTGTTTCTGCATTGCTTCGAAAACTTTTCTAGTTGTTTCACCTAATACAGTTCTCGATAGTTTATTTAATATACAGCCAGGCTTCAACAATCATTTTCTAATATTCAATATTTGTTTAGTTTAAAATATTCGAAAATACCGAAAGGTTCCTGTCAAATACGAATACAAATTGTTAGTGCGTAATGTTCAATTTGTAGTTGACACTATTATATTCTCCCAACCCTAATAACAATGCATGTTCTCAACGTCCGTTTGTCCGAAGGCACGCTTTCAACAATCAACTTTATCTCGTCGTGCGATTAAACTGCAGAACGGGCTTCCAGATAGCATTGTTAAGATACGTCATCCAATAGTTTTCAGAACTGAGCTAATTGCATTTTTCTCGTAATCTCATTTTCTTACGTCGAGTATGCATAAAGTTAATTTAGTCTTAGATTTTTCACTATAGTTCATCGCATAAAGCTTGTTTTCTGCTTTCGTTTTTTTTTTTTTTGTAGTCGTTTACATACTGTACAGATGCGTTCTTTGAATACTTGTTTCACTAAGAGGTTGTTTCAATTGTTTATATTACTACATTTGTACATTTGTCCAAATAGAGCATTTTTTGTGCTATGTGCCATCTACTCGCCTTGTTATTTCTGTACTCCCCCTCCCCTCCCATCCTTCTTTCACTCATTGTTCCAAACTTTGGAACCTCTGAGATAAACGTATAAATAAATAAACCAGCATTTTGAGGCATTAAACTTGGCGCAGCATATGCGATAGGCTGAGAATTAAAGGGTTAAAAAGAAACGCTAAATCAGTATAGACAAATAAAACATTCCTCCAAAACTTTTTTTACTTAATCTAGCAGTAAGGGGTTGATTACGAGAAGACCGAAGGAAGAACTTCGATTTTTTTTTTAATCTTGCGTCTAAATCACAGCGCCAGTGCATCAGTGCATGTGATGTACAGATTTTAAACTATCTTTCCGTATTTTCGCCCTTTTGGGCGCAGTAAATGTTTTCGAACCCGCCGTGGTTGCTCAGTGGCTATGGTGTTGGGCTGCTGAGCACGAGGTCGCGGGATCGAATCCCGGCCGCGGCGGCCGCATTTCGATGGGGGCGAAATGCGAAAACACCCGTGTACTTATATTTAGGTGCACGTTAAAGAACCCCAGGTGGTCGAAATTTCCGGAGTCCTCCACTACGGCGTGCCTCATAATCAGAAAGTGGTTTTGGCACGTAAAACCCCATAATTTAATTTTTTAAATGTTTTCGAAACTCGCGAAGTCTACTCCTTGGTTCCTTTAGAATGCAATGTAGTCCATCTTTAATCATAAAAAATAAATAAAAAGGAATAACTAGGCGAACGGAGGCCGTCATGAAGAAATGAAGTGTCGGCGAGGAGCTGCGGGAACGTCAAGGCGGCTTCGATGAAACGTCTTCTCGCGGTAAGTGTGGCCTTTTTCATTTGCATAGGGGTGGTCTTTCTGCTCATACAGCTCAGCTAATCTTTCTCTTTATTAGCTCTTTAACGTGCAGCACCAGAGGGTGCACTGTGGAAGTTTCCGTTGCTGTTTTGGTAAAAAAAAAAAAAAAGGAAGTTTTAGAGCGTGTCAGGGTAAGTGTACGCTGTGTCTGTTCTTTTTTTTTTTAGATAATGAATGGATGAAAGTGCCTACAGTCGCAAGGTCAAGTGTCTCCTATTAACAGGTTATCGCGTACATCTTCCGACATTGCGAGGTTACGTATGTGGCCTCGATATGCCGGAAGAAGTACAAGGTGCCGTTACGTGTTCTCTCCTTTAATCTAGGTGATATAGATGGTAGATGTGCGATAGGCGAATGCTGCGTACATTTGTTCGCACCGGAATAATCAATTCAGTGAAAGCGTGGAATAGGGGAGGAAGTCGCTAGCAGAGAATAAAGGCCTGATGTTGCGAAATCGCAGCCAGGGGCTATGAAGGTAAGCGACTGGTTTCTTATCCACCAAGGCCGTATAGGCCGTGCTTGTTATTTCTTACCGTCGCTGGTGGTCACTGGCCGGTTGAAGTGTTACGGGTTAACCCGGCAATCGGGCCGGAAGATGCTCTGCCCTGAGGGTCTCCTTCAGCTATTCGGAAACCTGTTATCGTCTGTTCATCAGGTCAATGTCGCGTAGATATGCGAGTAAAAGAATGCGAGACATCCTTTCGCACTGTCCTCGATCCCTTCAGGCAACACTATGTGCCGCACGTACGCACCTGCAAAGACTATACTTTGTGGGTTGTCAAACATAGCCTGCTTTCCTACACAGAAGCGTTGGCGGGACTAAATTCAATGTGGCCACATCACCAATTTCCTGTCATTCTACGAATAACAAAGAGGAAGCTCAGCGCCCTATAGCCAGCGCGCATAGGCCAATCTTGCATGTGTTACCGTTCTCTGGCGTTGTTGCTGTGATTGTACGAGAATTCCATGTCACACAATGTATTTCAGTGTATGGGCTAAACGTATCCGTCAGCTTTACAGTTAATTCAGGTTACTCGGAACACAGTGCTATAAACAAATAGTTTTGCCAAGCGTACTGACTCTGCATCATTTGTCTATCCTCTATGAATCAAAGATCCTGCAACATTGAATATCCACATTCACTTACGTATCGATGTTCTTGCGTTAAAATTTCTGAGTAACTTATGTACATTCCGTTACATCTACGCTTACTGCAATACTCAACAAGATACTCATTTTCCGTTGTTAGCTGCTTCTCGTGGAAGTACAAATTACCGACCGCTCTCATTCACAAGTATACAGGGTGTTCCAGTTAACATTAGCCAGAGTTTAAAAATATGCAAATTCTCCCTAGCTGGACAAAGCCAACGTAATGTTGTTTGCCGTCGCTTGGAGATACTCAAATTATTTTTTCTTCCGCCTAATTAGATAATATTAGTCTTAATTAATTAATCAACTTCTCAAATATATGATATGACAAGGTGACGTATATGATATGACAAAGATATG
The DNA here is from genome assembly GCF_023375885.2 of Dermacentor andersoni. NCBI lineage: Eukaryota > Metazoa > Arthropoda > Arachnida > Ixodida > Ixodidae > Dermacentor > Dermacentor andersoni. The sequence goes on along the minus strand of NC_092816.1, from coordinate 20,314,144 downwards.
ACAAGATGACATGTGATGATGCGGTGGGCTGGAAAAACATCGTTCACTTGCACCCGTTTGCCTTGGCAAACTCGACCTCAGGTACGATAAGCACGATGGAGCGAGTGTTTACGCACTTCTCTCTTTCTTTTGCTATCGCAAGTGCTCCCCATTGTTCTCGCTCAGTTTTTGTTTTTGATGTGCCAATGACTGTGGTGCTTTTTAGTAGCGGAGAGCATTTGCACCGTTTGCAGTGTGCAGCCATGTTGCTAGGCGCTGTCAGAAGCTGGCACGTGTATTCGTGCTTTCGTAACCTGTCGTTTAGACAGCGTCCGGTTTGCCCAATGTACACTTTCCCGCAATCTAGTGGGATTTGGTAAACCACTTAACTAGCGCATTCCACGTACTTTTTTCACGTGCTTAGTCTGACAGAATGTAGCACTCGTTTTTCCTTCTTTGGATCCTGCGTTCACCCTTCTTGCCTTTTAGTTTTTGCGGAGCGGAGAACAGTACTTGAACGGCATGACGTTGGGCTGTCTTTTTTATTCTATGTGACAATCCATGCATGTACGGCAACACCACGCGTTTTTTCAATTTCCATCTGTGAAAACATGTTGCCAGAAATCAGAGCGAACAGAAAAAAAAAGAAACACCGAAAAAAGACAAATTGAAGAAACTCTTATGAGTAAACTTTTAAAGTGCTTGGACAAGGGCTCAAATTTACTCATGAGCTTCCTACTTTTGACAAGCTTAAATTTGTAGACCTTCATCTCAGCCTTCATGAAAACCATGTTTGTTGGATGTACCGACCCCGTGCACAGAAAGAATTCCTGCCGTTTCATTCCGACCATTCGAAAACAGCAAAACGAGCTATTGCCATTACTAGCTTACAGTTGGCTCTAACTAGGTCTTGCCCCCCTCGTCATTCAGGAAAACTTTGATTTGCGGGTGTCTAGGCTTGGTTCGGCGGGCTTCCCTGCTTCTTTCTTTGTTTCGATGAGCGAAGCTTTGTTGAAGAAGTTTTGTCGTGAGCCTAACAATGCTTCGGAAGAATGCGAAAGGAAAAGGAAAACGCGTCCTGTTGTCATTCCGAATATACACAAAGTTGCTCATTCGTTAAAGAATGCTGCCTTTAGCTACGATGTACCGGTAGTGTTCTCGGCTCCTCGGAAACTTTCTCGCATTTGTGCGCGCCTGTCTTGTGTAAAAAAGGCCGAGTGTGTAAAGAACCACGTAAAGTGTTTCTTGAAAAAAATTTCCACTGGCGTCGTGTGTACTATTCCTTTAACTGCGGCAAGGTATACATCAGCCATACTGGGCGTTGTATATATGACCACCTGCGAGAGCATGCGCTATCAATGAACAATGGGACTGGCTCGCATTTGCCGTATCACTGCAAAGTGTGCAAGTGTGAACCTTTGCTGGAAAACACATGCATATAACGAAAAAGTAAGGATACGGTGGCACGGGAACTAGAGCAGAGGCGATGTATATCGGAAAGTTTAGTGACCAGTGTATCGGCGTTCCGACATTGTCTCTTCACGAGAATGAGTTTAGCTTCCTGCCTGATAGGATATGATCAGGTTGGTTTCTATCTCATGTGACCTCTGCTGTATACGTTCCTGTTCGCATGCCTGAGGGTATATAAGCATCGGGGAAAATAAAAATCACTTGCGAGTGTGCGCCTGTCCGTGTCTTTTATTATGTTGTCCGTGCCTTATTTTTTTGCGCCTAAAGCCATTTCTAAAAGCCATGTACCAACTAGCCCGGCAGCAGACGTTACTAAAGTATATAAGCGTGTTCTTTAACAGTATTAAACAAGTTGATAGTTTGCGCCACCTACGTCCGCGTCTTGTTCCTTATGTTCGTCAATGTGATAGCGCAATACAATCATGAATTTACTATACCATGGAAAATCTCTCGTGCCATTCCCGTCCACAAATTTGGCTCGAAAACAGACGTACAGAATAGAACTATACAGACCGATATATCTCCTATGCCCTACCTCAAAATTCTTTGAGTCTGTTGTGCACACATTGGCTCCATGCAGCTTACGGAACAGCCTAGTACCTACTCTTACTCGCCGTGGTGACGTAGTGGCTTTGTTGTTGCGCTGCTAAGCCCGGGGTCGCGGGTTCAAATCCCGGATGCGACGGCCGCATTTCGTTGGGGCGAAATGCGAAAACACCCGTGTGCCGTGCACTGGGTGCAAGTTAACGAACACCAGGTGGTCAAAATTATTCCGGATTCCTCCACTACGGTGTGCCCCATAATCAGATCGTGGTTATGGGAAGTAAAACCCCAGAAGTTATTTTAATACCTAATCAACGTGGGTTTATGCCGGGCCGTTCAACAAGAAACCTCGTCAGCTTTATGGTTCACGCATCAGAAGCGGTCGAGAACAGGAGTCAACTTGACACTGTTTACACTGTTTACTGTGACTTAAGCAAGGCATTTGATGTCGTCAGTAATGCCCTGTTGCTCTAAATACTATATAACACCGGTATTTCTGCATCTTTATTGCCTTAGCTGTGGGACTACTTGTCAAAACCACAATGCTTGTCACTTCCACCGGACAGCCCTCAAGCACGTACATATCTACCGGTGGTGTGCAGCGGCGTAGTAACAGGAGGGGCCGGGGGGCCGTGGGCCCCGGGTGCCAGGTGCCAATTGGGGACGGGGGGGGTCATACATGTCTGAAGACCTCGCCCCCCTCTTTCTGCCGGCTTGACTGGGCGTAAAGGGTAAATAATGCTCCGGTAACCAGCAGTTCGAGCTCATGTACCCGATGCAGCCGCAGAATTGTCGGCTGCGGCTTTGTCAACATCCTACGTATAGTAATCGCACGAATGCGCGGACTAAAAAAACTTAATTCGCTATGTGGTCTCTCTTCTGCGCAGCCAATAAATTATTCCAGTCAACTCTGCACTCAATAATTTCATCGTCTATTAACTATCCTATCATTTCTCAGCAGCATGGATTCATATCGGGACGCTCCACAACTACCAACCTCGTTAGCTTCATGATGCGTGCCTGTCAAGTAGTGTATAAGAAAGGACATCTGGATGTCATTTATCTTGACCTCAGTAAGGCGTTTGATGTCGTATGCCACAAGATACTCCTTCAAAAGTTCACACAACTTGATCTGCACTACTCTCTCACAGCGCTTATAAAAAAGCTACCTACGCGAGCGGTACTGCTACGTTAGCGTAAATGGTCAGAACTTTGTGCGGTTACTAGTGGAGTTCTTCAAGGGTCTGTCCTGGGCCCTCTTTTTTTCTCGCTGTTTATTACGGACGTTTCGGCAGTCATTCAAAACTGTTCAATTTTGTTATATGCTTATGAGGCGAAACTTTTCAAAGCGGTAAAAAATGTTAATCATTGCGCCGCTCTTGAGCAAGACATTGTGCATTTTGCGTCATGGTGCGCTGAAAACAACCTGGTCATAAAGACATCAAAAACGAAAGTTGTAAGCTTCACGCGGAAGACTCACAGGACATTATTTCCTTATAGCGTTAAAGATGTTCTCTTGCCAAGAGCTCGGGGAACGAAGGACCTTGGTGTGCACTTCGATAGCTCTCCGAGTTTCTCGCCGCACGCTCAACAGACGAGGCAGCGTGCACTTCTAACGCTCGGCACAGTATGTCGGGTGACGAGAGACTCCAAACAACGTGGGTCATTTGTAAATCTATATAAGAGCGTATGCCTTCCAGTTCTTGAGTATGCCTCCGTGGTTTGGGGCGGCGCTTGTAGGTCAAATTGTGAACTTCTCGAAAATGGGCAAAAGAAGTTCACGTCTATATTTAAACATCGATTATGTCGAAAGCCTTCCATCTCCATAGAGCTAACAGAGACATTCACGTTACCTACCCTCACCTGTAGACGCAATAAATCGGATGTTCTTTTTCTCCACAAATTAAAACATGGAAAAATCTGCTGATCGCACTTGCTTTCTAATGAGCGCTTTTACATTCCGCAGAAAGGCACAAGGAAGCAGCGGGCCTTTCTGCCTTTAGATTTTTGTGGCCCTCTATCTGAAGTGCAGGCGACATGTGACGCCCATTCAGAGTGCCTGGATATCTTTGTGCCTAATTTTAATATTTTCCCGAAAGGAGTTGCAGAGGTATTTAAATAATTGAACAAAACCTTTCATATCTGTTGTGTGCTGCGTCATTCTGTAATACTCCAGTTTCGCCACTTTTGCTTTGTATTCCCTTCGTGCACACATTTTATGCTCTGTCAAAACCTGTATACGCTAAATTATTATTATTTTTGTTTATTCGTGCGCGCGTGTGTATGTGTGTATGTGCGTGTGAGCTTGCATTGTTCTTCCGAGTGCGCCAGCACCAAGACCCACGAGGTTGTTCCTGGGGAGTTTAATAAACACTTTTGATTATTATTATTATTATTATTATTATTATTATTATTATTATTATTATTATTATTATTATTATTATTATTATTATTATTAGTAGTAGTAGTAGTAGTAGTAGTAGTAGTAGTAGTAGTAGTAGTAGTAGTAGTAGTAGTAGTAGTAGTAGTAGCGTTACGCTGCTTAGTTCGAGGTTGTGGAAATTAATCCGGAATCCCGCACTATATCTGGCGCGCTTCGCATAATCAGCTATAGTGGGTTTGATTGGCACGGAGGACCACGGAATTTGATTGATTTGATTGAAGAGTGTTTCGGCTAATAATCGTAATCTTTAATGCAGGATATCATCGTGAGCAGAATACGTATATACCCGTTTCTGATCACCAATGATCGCCTTAATGTACGTAAAACCTAGACTATATTGAATGCACACGAAAAAAAAAATCGTGAAGGGTACGCACAGCATGAGAAATTTCCTTTCCCAACCAACCGGACTAGCCCGAAATATTTTGTTGTGACAAAGTTTGAGGAATAATATCTCAAAAGTTATGTTAGTCTCAGGGTTTCTACTAAGTGGACATGCCTCGAGTACTGAACGGCGTTAGTACTGCAATAACAAGTGTCCTAATGTAATTAATTGAGAAATTAATCAGTAAGTCTAAATAGATAATCAATGGTGTTCGCACATTTCGTCATGGCCGCTGCCGCTACTCATATTAACGTGTTCCCCCCCCCCCCCCCCAAAAAAAAAGACTGTCTCTACTGCACGGAAAAAAAATGAAAAAGAAACGAAAGAAAGGAAAGAAAGAAATATTCGTGCTTCCCATTTGGAGCAGGTGGCATATCTATTTCCTCGTGCAATGTCACAGCAACGTTACGATAGTTAAGAATGTTCAGTACTGTTTATAGAAGCGAAAAAGACAAAAAAGACAGAAAAGTCGAGAAATGTAGATGAAATTCGTGCTCAGGAATTCGTATTTGATAACCAGAAGGCCGCTGTCTAGAGGCCTGCAGCACGATGTGGTGCATTACCATAAATGTGCCGAGTCTTTACCGATAATTGAGAGAGAGAGAGAGAGATGAAAGTTATGTGAGCTAGTGGAAGTTGAGTGGTGGGAAAAGGATAAAGAGAATGAGTAAGGGGGACGTAGATTTAATGCGCGCTGCAGTACCGAATTTTCAGCGCTGCGTCAATAACGATCACTCATCCTGGTGGATCACAGTAAAGGCAGTAGCTCTCTTGTGGCTCTCTATGTACTACTGCGACGTGCGATGCCATGTTTGGTCGATAGGATATTGCTTTCTGAAAACACTCTTCCATCTACGTAGGCGTGTACGGAGGCCAAGCCCCGAATCGCCGAAGGAACGGAAGTCACACGGAACGTGATCTTACACGTGGTGGTCAGGGGAAAAAAAAATCGACAATGACGAAAAGGAGACGACGTGACACGAGCGCTGACCAACAACTGAGCATTTACCTTTGAAATATAGGCCAGTCTTTGTAGTCAGCGCTGGCGTCGTGTGGCTTCCTTTCCGTCGCCGCCTGCTAATGGCGCTGAAATTTCAATGTTCATAAGCGCCAACTCGCTCAGCTTACGCTCCTTCTGAGCGTTTAGGAAGCCTAATGTGCTAAGACCCTGGCATGATCAAGGCAGGCTCGTGATAAATTTCAGTTACGTCTGCTTTAAATAACGTTATGATTCACTTTTTCGGCCACGCTATGTTGAGTGAGACATACTTCATTCATATGTCATTTTCTCCCAGTTTTACAATCGAGCCACAATACCTTTCATCTGACATAAGAATCCGAAGTTCTGTGTCGCCCATGTAAAAAAAAAAAAAAAAGAACAGAAATGATAGGAACGCAAAGAAGAGAAATTATAAGCAATAAATCAAGGTCACAGAAAAGTGTAGAGACGTCGCGTGCCAGCGAGGTTGCTACTTAATAATAGGGAATCGCTCGTAGACGGCGTTCCGGAGGGTGTCTGCAAGAGGCACGTATCTTCACTTTACGTAATTCATCGTCGCCGGTCTGGATCGCTGGCAGCGTAATTTCTTTTTTCCTCGAAGAGATTTTCCTTATGCTCTCCAGCGATTGAGCTCTAACTTCCACCCTTTGCCGTGTCTTTCTATTTTTTGTTTCCATAATACTATATATGTGTGATTCAATCATACTTGCGAATGAGAGGCGCACATACAGTGCTACATACATAATCTACCGCTGAGTCATTAACCGCCGCGGTAGCCGCGTGGCTACGACGTTGCGCTACTGAGCTCGAGATAGCGGCTTTGATCACGGCCGCGGCAACCCCATTTTGTTGGGGTGCAAAACGCAAAAAGAAAATCGTGTAGTTAGATTAGGTTCCCGTCAAAGAGACTAGAAGTGATGAAAATTATACCGATGTCTCACACTACGGCGTGCCTCATATGGTGGTAGTGAGACGTAAGACTCCTCTAAGTCACCTCCGATTCAGCTGTCCGTTTGCCTCAAACACAATGTCGGCAAATATGAGGACCAATACATAACGAAAACAAAGCAGTGTAAGTGCCAGACACAACACAGAGCACAGATTAATTACCTATATAAAAAAAGTCCTGCCAGAAAGTTCGCGTCCAAAAAAAAAAAAGAAAAAGAAAGCGTTTTAAGGGTCGTCTTTTTTGTCATTACTGGCGACATTGCTTAATTTCCAACACCACAATGTTCGGGGGAAATATTCAAGAGATCTTTCACGCCAAAAATGTCACGAATTAGGCGTTCATTCTTTTGCGTTGTGTTGCAAGCAAATCTGAAACGTAAAGAATCGTCAGATCTCCGAACAATTCTGCCGTATTAAAATGCGTTACAAATTTAGTTATTTAACATTTCTTCTTGTCAAAAAATTGGACAATCCTAAACAGGTATATAACATTAAAATGTATTCCATCATAGAAAGTATTGCACCAACTCGAGAAACTCCATCAGTACTATTAAAATTTTCTTGAACTGCATTCAAAAGACTGAACGTAGGAGCGAACCCTAAAATCAACGAATAAAAGAATGAATGAATAATTGTATGAATGAGATGAATGGCTACTTGACATCGATTGCGTCATGCGAGAGCATCGTACGCGTAATGCGAAGACGTGGGATCGTTTCCTACCTGCGGCTAGTTGTTTTTTTCATCCACTTTCGTTGCCATTAATTTATCATTTCTTTAATTCAATCAGTAAGTACAAGTAATTTCCCCTATGTTGTCCTTGGCGTCTTTGTTCATTGACTTTTCATGATATGATTAATAAAAATCGGCCCCTCGGTAAGCCCCCTTTCTTTTCGCACTTGACATAAAGGTGTCACAAGCGATCGCCTCAACAGTGGACTCCACGTTGGATGAGCCAACTTTATCCTGCAAGCAGTTGCAAATCTTATCCGTCTATCTGTGTTTCTCTATGTTCAATACTAAATAATTAATTAGGGCTAATTAACCGATGTAACATTTGCGGCCTACCGACAGTGGTGTCAAGCGGAGTGCACAATTGAGCGTTGGATAGCACCCGAATCAATTGTTTCGAAAGCTCGAATTTTGATCTTGCGTATTTATTTTGAAGTCGTCACAAAAACCGGATGCCATCTCCAAGAAAAGGTTATCGGAAGTAATTGGCCAAGGTACTTCTACTCACTCCGAGGTATTTTAAAAATAAGACAGCCGTCACTAAAACAGTAGTCAATCATTGAGCAACACCTTTAGAGAAATTTGCTGGCAGAATAACAACTTTTCGCACGCGTTCACTTCTTGGCGCAAATGGCTTTTGCTAAGCTGAGACACAATTCTCTATCTATCGCTATAGTGCAGCGTCAATCGACTTCTGGGTAGTGATTGAGCCCGCTTAAGATGGAGCTTGCATGGAGAGACACGCTGCATACTTTATTCATGAGGACTGTTTATAGCCCTTCATTTCTCTATACGAACGCAGAGGTTGACACATGTATGTCGAATTTGGCCCTTCCTATATTCGCATGCTTCGCCTCTGTCCTCTATTTCGCTCGAGCTTTTCTGGACCTGTCGCTTATCGTCTCTTAATCCACGTCTTACCTCAGTGCGCACAAGCAAGGCGATAGCACATTTATCGATTTACATTGTAAATCTCCCCCCCCCCCCCCCTCCACCACCACCACCACCACGTCCCCTTCCCACTTCGGCCGCCTTTCTTTTATTTTTGAGCGCGTTACGACCACTCTGACCGTGCAGGCGTCGTTGCCCGATTCACGCAGTCGTGCAACCGTAACGCAATCGCTACCCATTGCCACCGGAAAATGCACTTCAGTCGTGCAGTTACAACACGTGCGAATGTTTGAGTGGTGGCACCGAGAGAAAGGAGAAATAAATGAAAGAAACGCATTAGGGTGTGATCCGGCTCGCGCTTTCCTGCTTACGAACAGAAATGCCGCAGCGACGGGACCGCTGGAGCGTTGTGTCGCTGTTCAGCAATGGTACCAGCCTACAGAGCTTCGCTCGCCAGTATTTATTCTTTCCTCTGTATACGAAGATTATACGCCCACTATAGAAGAGGAAAAAACGATAATAACAGTTATGATTGACGATTGATTGCGTTTGACGTTTCAAAGCTTACGCGTTAGGTTTGAGGGACGCGGTTTTTTAACGGAGCAATAGCGTTTTAAGGGAGCAATAGAAGTTTTTATTTTATTTAAACTAAAGTTAGCACCTACGTGAAGGTCACATGAACCTAGAAAAGAAATTGATGCGGATTCCTCGGAAAGAAAGCTTTATAGTTGAGGAAAATTTGGCTCTTGCCCAAGGCATATCTGCGTCCATGATTTGTTCATTTGATGAAAATGTTTGATGATAGCTGAGGTTTTAACTCACGGGAGTTTTACGTACTCGATTCCCAACGACATGCGTCGGAGAATCGAAGCTGTCAGGCCCTGACGAGTAGGAATCATAAGCAGGGAGCGTGGAAGACCGATGATTTTAAACCAGCGCATGTTGTGTGCGAATCCCCTGCGCGCCATCAAAGCCTGCAAGCCGAGATTTCAAACTACGGTACGCCGACATCGCCGTAGTGCTCACGTGCCTCTACTTTACTGCATATTGCCATGGGCAATAGAGACAGCTTTAGAGACTGGTGGAACAGAGCCGCTATCTTCTTTTTCTTTCTTTTTTTCGCTCATTCGTGCTTATCTTACTTGGAGATCAGACATGTCCAACGCCTGGCCTTGATCAGCGTAAGGGGTACGTTGATATGCGGCAGCTCATCGTCCCCCATATGCAATGAATTCCGTGCTCTGCAAGTATGTCGAATCACCGCGTCGCCGTAACTGCTAGAGGCATGCACTGAATAAATGATTTACAATGTCCAGCCTCCCTAACCTAGGGCTTGATCAATGTCAGCCTTGTTTCAGTGGTTCGATGAAGCCACGCAACACAGAACACTGCAGAAACAAGATCAGCCTGATAGGACTATCAAACGAGCAAATGAAAGAAAGAAAGAAAGAAAGAAAGAAAGAAAGAAAGAAAGAAAGAAAGAAAGAAAGAAAGAAAGAAAGAAAGAAAGAAAGAAAGAAAGAAAGAAAGAAAGAAAGAAAGAAAGAAAGAAAGAAAGTCAGGCTAGGAGAATCTGAAGGCCGAACGTCGAGAGAGAGAGGCCCGGAGAGTGAGCTTTCCTCTCGACGCCGACAGGTCTCACATAACAGGGCTTTTGAGCCGATAAGCTATGCAAGCTTAAACCGCGCTGCTAAGACCTTTCAACACAGCGAGCTCTCTGATCTGAATTGTGTTTCTCCATGTGTACGCGTCCGCACATTTCTTTCTTTCTTTTTTCATTCACCTTCGTGAGAGGTGCTGCTGCGCATGGTATTGGTGAAATGACGATCGTGCATTAATGCGACCTTGGGGCAGCAGCCGCGGGCGCTTCTTCACCGCCCGCCATCGCCGAACGGACCGCACAAAGGCCGAGGAAAGGAAGGTCTCTGTGTCCGACACGTGCCGGCGCCCTCTTCCCAAAGTGCGCGTGTGCGCGCGCCGCTCTGAGAAAGGGCTGCAGAAAATAGCGCTTCTTCCTCTCTGCAATCACCCTCTCAAGTAATGTTTTCATCCGACGCGGCCGCCAATTGTCGCAGTTACCTTACAACTGCGCAACTGAGTCGAGGCTCATATCTATCCCTTCTCACCCCCGCCCCTCCCTTACATGCGACGCCTCTCACTTGGTATCGCGCGCTCTTCCAAAGTCCCTCAAAGAACGTGCCCTTTGACTGGATGCGTCTAGATTGCTCAGTTTATCGGACAGTGGCACTCTAGAACTGAAGCGTCATATACACTCGGCGCTATATCAGGACCGGTGAAAATCCCACCATCGTTTTAGTCAAACCAGATTTAAGCGGCTACAAAAAGACACCCTTGCAGAGTCCGCACCTAAGTGCATGAAATAAGGGGTTGTAGAATTTGGAAGGAGGAAAATCGAAAACCTCCAGAAGCGAGGAGGTGCCGGTTCTTCGAACAGCCGACGAGTGTCGAGCCCTTCTCAGAGGGAACACCGAGTGTTCCAGCGATGGATGTCGTGCGGCAAGCCGGCGCGATGCCAGTGAACGTTGCGCTGGTGTTGTTGGCGTCCGTGTTGGTTCCGCTGGTGGCTTTGGCCTGGAACCATGTTGCTATGCTCATCCGTGCCTGGAGGATGCTCAGGACTGTTCCAGGACCCCCGGATTGGCTACCCATGGCCTACGTGTCGTCAGCAAAGAATTCGATTTCTAGAGCCTCGTCTACTCCCGAAGAATTCAAGCTTCGTAAGCTGGCTTTGTCATACTCCTTCTCCTACTCCTTCCCCTAGTGTTGTTACGTGCTAGCATAGGAAACCGTAAGTGTACAGCGCGAATGTCAAACATGGACGTGGTACGGACAGGTCTACGCTTGTCCTTGTCATTGTCTATTCCACGTTTAACCTTCGCGCGGTACACTTGCGATTAACGATTATGAATCACCAACTTGCCCAATCAGCCTTTCTGCGTAGGAAACCATTTGCCTGCATCTCACCACATATAATCAAGCCTTCGCTGCTAATCTTACGGTGTCATGGTGCCGACAATCTACGTGTCCAATGGCCTCACGGAGCTTGCACTCAGGACGCAATGACGAACTGAGCTAGTCGATCAAGAAAAATTTTTGTTCTGTAGGCCACACCAGGGACATCACTCAGCTTCCTGGTACCTGGTGGGGCTGCTCGGTGTGTCACCCCCCCCCCCCCCCCTCGCCTCGCCCTCATTTCTTAACGCATATTTCGTATAGCGAATGTAAAATAACCCGAAGGTTAAATTCTCGTAAATTATTGCCTTTCAATATTTAGTTCTGTAAAAATAAAAGCAGACAATATGGTAGCAGTTTGGCATGTCAAATGTCCGCCTCCCCCATGCTAAACCATGCGACATTTGACGAGCGGGAGGAAGGCGCGCATCAAGCCACCATCGTTTTCGGCTCACCCTCGCACGCTTCCCTTCGCTAATACATTGTGCCCTCGCAGCCGCAACACACACGTGTCGCGCGGACCGCTCACTCTCCTCACGGTGACAGCGATTGCGTAAGGTCGCCGGGAATGTCCATGTAACTGGCGTCGCAATAAAGGCAACGTTTTCTAATTAAACGTCTTCTGAAAGAACGTCTCTAGACTTTTGCACTCAACTGTACGTATGATGTAACTTTTCGTTCCACGTGCAGTCGAGTGCAAAAGTCTAGAAAGCACGGCATCAGCAAACAGGTGCACGTAGGTGGCACCCCTTGATTTGAGCGTTTACGCCTAGAAATAATTTCAGCGACACCTTTGGTCCTTAAACTTTTGCATTGGACTGTATGTTTGTGATTTAAGGATAAACCCCATGAGAGCGATATTGTGCGCGACGGCGACGAGCGACGGCTTCGATACATCGTTTGGTCTTGGCGCTCGATCGCTTGGTTCTGGAAATTTAGAATTCGTCGCTCGTCGCTCGTCGCGCGGAAGTGCTATGAGCTACCAGCAAATAGCGCGAAGTTGGAACTGGATGTAGAAAAATCAAATACTACCGATTGTCGCACGGAACGAGCAAACGATTGAATTTTTATACGTGCTAGGACAAGAACCTACTGCAAGACATTCAGAAATATTTTATGCTGCTCTTAAAATACACCAACTTAAATTAATAAAGCACGCGTCATGCTAGTTTCGGCGCGTATGTTGCTGCCCTCATACCGACAACACCGGGGAGACGACACTCGAAATCGTCGTTCGCATGGGGTACGACCTTTAGGCGACGAGCGAACGCAACAGCCATGTCCATCGCATCGCTTGTCGCTGTCGCGCGCAAGATCGCTTGCATGGGTTTTATATTTTGTCAAGCAGTGTTCTGCGGCTGCAATTCGCGCAATTCAAAATCTGCGTTATGTTAGGATCCTGGCCGCGGCGGCCGCATTTACATAGGGGCGAAATGCAAAAACGCCGTGTGCCATTTGTTGGGTGCACGTCCAAGAACCTTAGGTAGTTAAAATTAATCCGGAGTCCCCCACTATGGCGTGCTTCGTAATAATATCGTGGTTTTGAAACGTAAAACCCTAGAATCTAATTATTTCTTGAAGAACTGCGATCTATATTATAGTAACGTTTTCATAAATGTGGTCGCAGAAATACAATTTCTTTTGGGGCGGGGAGGGTATAAAATCGCGAGGCCCATAGAGTAATGATTGGCTGTTTACTTTCAAAATTGTTCTGTCTTGCACAATTTCGCACAGACTACGTAAACAGAAATAAATGTTTACTCTCCTAAGCTCAAGCAGATGTCTCTGTGCGGCACATTTACTTCTGATAGAGTATAATATTGGCGCTCACATTGGCACAGCTCCAGCCAGACTCAGCGAAAGCTGATATTCAAGGACGGCGTTGAACTTTTCAGCTCACGTTTATCCCGCTTTTCTGTTGTGGCGTCACTCGTTCTGGAAAGGGCTCGGCTCGTTCAATCGCAACGTTAGAAATGCGGCGAAAAATTCGCAGTTCCGCCGGAAAGGTGAAACACCGATTGCGATAGCAAATTAGTAGATAGCTGTGCGAAGTAAGGATAGTAGTTTTATCGGCCGTATAAACTTGCAACATTCGCTAACTAACTAAATTAACAATGATAGAATGCGTAAGCGTACTCAACGAGGACGTAGAAAGAAACAGACACATGGAGACAGCGCTGTTTCGTGTCTGCTTTTTTCTACGTCCTTGTTCAGTCGCGCTTACACATTATATCATGGATTCAAAGCAACTAGCCCGTCAATGTGTTTTAACTTAATTAACCAGCACGGTGTCACGCGCGCACAGGTAAACATGAACACACATCGCTCGATGACAGCGAAAACTGTGTGAAAACGCTGGAGTTAGGAATCGTGGCAGCAGCCACGAGCCAGTTGACCTCCGTGCATATGTCGCTTCAACGCGTACTAAACGTCGAAGGCACAGCGCATAGGAAGCTACCGGCACCACGTGCACTCTGCAAACATCGCAGATCGCTTTGAAGATGAGGCCCGTGCGCGCGCGCAATCTGGACCACGTCGCAGATCGCTTTCAAGACACACGAGCGCCGGCAACGCGTCCCCGCGTCCGCCAAAGGCGTCTACTTCGGCGTCCGCGATTCGCGTGGCCGAGGTCGACGCGGCGGTTATGTCCACTCTGTACGGAGCGGCGGGTGAAGAGGACATCTAAGTACCGTAGCAGCCGCCGGAGAAGAACGCCCCTCCTCCCTCGCCTCACCCCGCTGCCTCGCGCGCCACAGGAGAGCGCACGCATCCGGGCCGCGATTCTCGCTCGCGCATTGAACTGCGTTCGCCGGCTCACGGCTCACCTTCACACGCTTTCACTCATGCGGAACCTCACGGCAACGGCGAGGCAGAAATCCGTCTGGAGTGTCCATATAATTGCTGTCGCAATAAAGCTCAAGGGGAACTTAGTTACCCCTATGTGGATGAATGCGAAGGCATTGCGACTACCGCGCAATGCCTTTGCTCTTTCAGTCGTTGAGTATAACTACATAACCGAAACGTTTTGATGCATTGTGCAATTGCGACCACCAACGGTGTTCGTCACAAGGTGCGCACAGCGCAAGGTCGTGGGTTCGACTCCCACCAGTGGTCGTGGGTTCGAGTGCCTTAATGAACTCTATCTTAATTAAACATATCTTAATTAAATCAACCTTAATTACATTGGTCTTAATTAGCTCTGTCTTAATTAACTTTGCCTTAATTGCCGTCATCGATTGGCTCACTTGGGCTCCTTTGACTTTTTGGACCATCATTTGGTCACGCCGACGGCGACAACGCCGGATTTTCCGCCTCATGAGCCATATAATGCTTTCGCAGTAAAATATTTCTTGGAGTTTGCTCTATGTGGAGATATCTCTAAACTCTTCCCTGCCATAATAGTCGCTACCTTTCCTCATTTTTCCTAGAATGATGCGGTTGACTGTTTTCGTTAATTCATTTTTATTTCGACATTATGGTACATTTGTAGCATGCACAAAATACCGAGGGCACAGACTAAAATCTACTAAACACTAAACAGAGGCAAAACTAAATGCCAGTGCGCAACAAATATATCACGACACAACTGTACGTATAAAATATAATACTAACGTCTAGAAACTAACATTAAGAAAATACTTTACTTTCCTGCACGAGATAACAATTAATCAAAACTTGGAGAAAGAAAAAGCGTAAGCATCACAACATAAAACAATGCTGGTGGTTAAAAGGAGTAGGCAATGTGCATGCGATCATTGTCGGCCAAAGTCAGTACGAGTCCGTGCGAAAACACATGGGGAAACCCTTCAGCGGTATTGTGCGAGACGCTCGGGCGGAGCAATTGCCGGCCTTGATCGCCAAGCTAAACCCGCCTGTTGCTACGATTCACCACCACCACCACCACCACCACCACTACCAAAACGTGATTCCACGCCTGTCATAGACATTCACTCTTTCTGTCAAATTAGCAAGTTTCTTCAAGTACAGGTTGTTTGTTTGGACTTGGCTTTCTCGTCGCGGGTAAACTTAAGAAGGCGGCATTTTCCACTCTTGTTCAATCCTTGCGGGATTAGGCAACAAGTGGTCATAATGTTTTAGTATTATGGAGAGCTTCATTCTGGACTAAAAGCAGCTGTTACAGGACTTGATAAAACAATCTCCAGAGGACACCACTATTTTCTTAATTTTTCTCGGCAGCTGTCTCATAAAGCCATACATGGGTTGGCAGAGTAAGCGGTTACTCACTCGATCATACTCACTCACCAATATTTTGCAGGTCATGATCTCACTCGTACTCGTGTGCACCCACAGTCGACGGCACCCACTCAAGTTCTTAGTCGGGCTCACTCACTCGCGTTCCTGGTCTCTTCGATTGATTTACACTTTGCCGATGATGAGCACCAACGCTCCTATACTGGCGCCCAATCACCGGCGCTCGTTCACGTACAAACGTCCACTCACACTCGCCGACAGTCACTCCCGTTGCTACTCACGTCTTCCCAAACTCACCGCCACCCACTCCCGTTCATCCCCTCATTCCCTTCCTCACTCAGTAACGCTCTATCTCACGCTTGGGAAAGAAATTGTGTGAAGCGAGTGCCAGTCGGGAACTCGTGAGTGTGTATGCCGACTTAGAGCAACTCGCAGCGAACTAGGATGCTTGGTGGTTCAGCTTGCTTGCCAGCTTCGTCAGTGCATGTGTGTATGCACTACGAAGCGGTTGCAGCCTTCGCCCCGACGTAAACTTCTTAAACGGTCTTAAAACTATAGTAAGTATACCAGGTGTTTCTGCGAAGAAATTCAGCAATTTTTAAGAATCGTCTATGCAGGTTGCACAATTCTAGTCCTTAATTAAGATGAGGCGGACACTAGTTGCACGTAAAATCGAAATTCATAATGAACTAATAAATAAAAATGCACTAATGACGTTTTTAACTAATTACATATCGGCACATATTGCAATTTACAAATTGCAGCTGATGAGACAGCACTGCATATACACTTGAAAAAAAAAAAATACATGTGGATGGCACCATTTTAAAGATATGCGCCATCACATTTGCGGTAAAAATGCATTGTCGCTTCATTTACTCTTTTAACAAAACGCTGTTGCACGCATTGAAACAAAGTAACTGGGCCACCAATGCATTTTCTCGCACAGTTGGGGATTTCAGTTCAACTCAGCTCATTTGTTTCTTATAAAACAAAGAGGAGCAAGAGCAAAAGGCCATGGGGCCTGACAAATGCTTTTGCTCCTGTTGACGTTCGGCATGCAGCTACATTTCACATTTGACAAAGATATGTTTACATGAATCGCGCGCACATTTTGTGACATACTTTTTTCATGCGCCTTGCATACTAAAAAAGATCATTATTATGAATTATACAACAGGTAAATTTGAAAAGCATCACAAAGCCACACGTATATTAAAGATCATTTTTTCCCTACCAGCATTACAGTACAGGGAGCGTATTTATTTGTAGAAAATGACATGGTTCAACAAAAAGTATTTATATAATGTTTAAATTGGAGTGCATAAAAATCAATTTCCGGCTCAACAATATCTAATAGTCAGAGTACTGAATAGTAAGTCTTAACGCCCATAATTTGTGCGGGTGAGTGGTGTTGCTCCCGCTTGTTTGCCCAATGAAGAAGGAGATATGAAGGCTATAGATTTTTATGTG
This sequence comes from Dermacentor andersoni, assembly GCF_023375885.2. Lineage (NCBI taxonomy): Eukaryota > Metazoa > Arthropoda > Arachnida > Ixodida > Ixodidae > Dermacentor > Dermacentor andersoni. Next base: position 20,297,095 of record NC_092816.1, on the reverse strand, counting down.
TAAAAGTAATCTATATTTATATATCTGGCTGGCTCGGAGCTATGAGTAGTTGTCGAACAGCTTCCATGTCGGTGGTTCTCGCGGCCTACCGTGATAGTTTTCAAACATTCATATTACCACTTTTTGTAAAAGTATAATTTTTTCGTCATTTCTTGGAGTCGTTGTTCTACAAATTAATACACAGCAAGTGAGCTTAGAGTAAAAGCGGGTGTAGTGAATGGCTTTCTTTAGGCATAATGGAACAAGAGCATTAATCCTATATATACAACCTACTACATTACTAAAACCTTTGGCTAGCTTATTGATATGAGTGTCCCAAGAGAGGTTATCTTGGAATCAGACCCCCAGAATTTTTGTGTTTTTACTTGAACTAAACACTTCCTTTGAAATGAAACAGTTATATTACAATTGCTTGTTTGCTGGTTTGAACATTGTATACTTCCTTTTATTAACATTTAATTGCAGCTTGTCTTTTTTTAAGCTGGTTTATTTACAACCAGTCAGCCAATAAATTTAAATACGCATTCATTTTTTTAAGTATTGCAGGGAAAGAAGGTTTGTCTCGTCAGCGTACATAATTATGTTAGGTGTGGAAGGAATGCTTGGTAGATCGTTTATGTAGATAATAAGGGACCAAGCAAGGAACTCTGCGGGGCGCCAGTCTTTACATTGAGAAATGACGAGGTGAACTGATTAAATGAAAGAAATTGATATCGTTCAGTTAAATAAATTTTCATTAGGTCCAATGGAGTTCCACGTATGCCATATTCATGAAGTTTAGGCAGGAGCCTACCATGGTTCAGGCTATCGAATGCTTTACACAGGTCCAAGAATAAGCCTATCGTGTGTAATCGTCTCTCAGTGTTTTGTAATATTTTATGTTTGACATTTAAGAGCGCATGTTCGCAAGACTTATATTTTTGAAAATCACATTGTGCCTCAATAATTATAGCATACTTCCTCACAAGAACTTCCAATTGTGTATTTATATTAGTTTTAAAAAGCTTTGATAGAAGCGGGAATATCTATATTGGCGTGAAATTGTTTACATAGCGGTCAGCACCGCCTTCGTGAACTGGGCAAACTCTGGCTATCTTAACTTTATTTGAGAGAATTCCAGATTCAAACATTATATTTTAAAGTAGGTTAAGACTTTTGAAATAATATCAGATAGGTATTTTGTCGGAGATGTCGTAATACTGCGGAATCCTACAGTAGTATTGTTATCAAAGCCAGCGATCACCTTTCTATTTCACCAGACATTGTTGGAAATCGTTCTAAAGAATTCGGCACATGTAGGCTGTTTTGGTACAGTACTGTTTTGGTACGCTTTCTAGGAGTTCAGTTTCCCAATTGATTTCGCCGATAAGACATAGAAAGTGTGTTAGCGCAGTTGTGTCAATGGGGCGATAAGAATACTCAAGCTCATTATGCATGAATTTTTGAGGACATGGCAACAAGCAGGAGAGGGAGATGATCGCTTATGTCGAAGGACACGACACCCGCTGTCACAGTAGGGGTTTGTAGATTGGTGATACACACATCTAATAAAGTGGCACTTTGTGCTGTACGTCACAACCTGTATGCAACGCTATAGTGTTAAAACATGCATAAACGTGTAGCGACTGGTCAAATTATCTAGTAATTGTGTCCTCAGCCACCATATTTATATTCACGTCACCTAGTATTGCAAACATTCTGCCTGTTCTACTGAGGTAAAGTAACAGTCTATCCATGTAAGAGAGGAATTCCCTTTTGTTTCCACAAGGTGGTTTGTAGACTTCTGCGACTGTTCCTGTTTTAAGATGGATGGTAAGGCATTCGATATTTTCATTGATTTGTGAAAAATCTGTAATTACCTCCGTATCAAAGTCCTTCCGCAAATTGGCCGCTACCCCGCCACCACGTGAACAGCTCCTGTTTATTCCGTGGTACGTGTAATGCTCTGTAATGCTCGAGCCATAAAGGTCTGTCGGCATCAGATAACCATGTTTCACTAAAAAGCAAGATGTCTACTCGAGTATCCATCTGTCTGAGTAATTCATCTATGTTGTCGTGCTTATTCCTTATACTTTGGACGTCTAAATGAAAAATTGAAAGATGACAACTGCGTCACCCAGCACCTCCACCAGAATCTAATATGAATACAGTACAAGAGAGCAGCAGGCAGCGTGTCTCAACCAAAGTAGCTCAGGCAATCTCGAGCTCGCGCCTCCCAGACGACTGGCGATGTGGCTGCAGCGCCGGGCATTCCTCTTCCGAAACCGAAAATTTGTTTGGATGTCTCAAAACTGCTGTTAGCCAAGAATTCGTTCAATTTGGATCCGCTTTGCCAACTTCCCAGCTAAATTTTATATATTGCAATATGAGGCGTAAGGTAACTAGCTAGAAACTTAATTAGTAAATTTCTGTTAATTAGTCTATTATAGATTTCGATTTCTCGTGCAAATAATATCCGCCTCTTTAAGCAGCCAAGTTCAAACGTTAGAGTTGTATCTGCCCCATGTAATCTTTAAAAAGTTCGAAGGCGATTCAACCTCCAGTTGAATTCGATGAAAGACAACGTCTTCCTGAGTTATATATAGTTGGGGATGAGATAGGGTCTGAGTCAGTGCGCACCGCGCTTTATCGCGTCACTCTTCGCGGGGGGGGGGGGGGGGGGGGGAGGAGTAGGAGGGAAAAGCGTCCGTGACGTAATGGTTACAGTATCACATTTCTGTGCCAGATCTTGTAACCTGTGTTTGAATCCGCCCGTTGGACAAATTCACCTATTTATTTATTATTGAGATAGCAATTATACGGACAATCCAGGTACATTTCTGCCATCGGCGTCGCCGTGAGGCTCCGTATGAGTGAAAGCGTGCGAGGGTGAGCCGGCGAACGCGGTTCAATCTCGCGTGCGCGAGCGAGGAACGCGGCCCGGACGCGTGCCCTCCCCTGTCGCGTGCGAGGTAGGGGGGTCAGGCGAGGGAGGAAGGGCGCTATTCTCCGGCGGCTGCTAGGGTGCCTAGATGTCCTTCTCGCCCGCCGCTCGGTACCGAGTGGAGACAACCGAGGTGTCTACTGCGGCATTGGCCACGTGAATCCCGGACGCCGTAGTAGACGTCTTTGGCGGACGCCGTAGGGACGCGTTGCCGGCGCTCGTGTGTCTTGAAAGCAACCTGCGACGTAGCCTCATCTTCAAAGCGATCTGCGATGTTTACAGAGTGCGTGTAGTACCGGTAGCTTCGTATGCGCTGCGCTTTCGACCTTTAGTTCGCGTTGAAGCGAAAGATGCATGAAGGTCAATTCACTTGCTGTTGCCGCGATTCCTCCACCTAAAATTTTCACAGCGAGTTTCCGCGCTCATCGAGCGAGATGCGTTCATGTTTACCTCTGTGCGCGTGACACCGTGCTGGTTAATTTAATTAAAACACGTTGCGGGCTAGTTGGTTTGAATCAGGATATAATATGTAAGCGCGACTGAACAATGACAAAGAAGCAGACACACAAAGACAGCGCTGTCTCTCTGTGTGTGTTCCTTTCTATGTCCTCGTTGAGTCTGGCTTATAAATTCTCTCATTGTTAATTTAGTTAGTACGCGAATGTTTACAAGTGGCCGATAAAACTACTATCCTTATTTCGTACTGCTATCTACTAATTTGCTATCGCAATCGGTGCTTCGTCTCTCGGTCGGAACGGCGACTTTTTTAAGGAATAACAATTTCGCCATAAGGATGAAACAATGAATGATCTAGCAACATGTTAGAATATCGCACGAAATAATTAAAGTTCGTAGCTTAATTTAGTGCACCATGAATTGCAGTAAACATAAGCTGGCTAAGTAAACGCGTGCACACACACATAGACAAAAAATTTGGCTGCGGCTTAGCTCAGCTAACGCTGGATATGCAAAGCGAAAGCCTGGTTTAGCCTGGTTAAGTCTTGGTTTCACTTGGTTGACCTTTGATTTAGCTGTAATTATTATACTTAGGTATAAAATCACCGTAAAACCAAGTATGACGGCTGTGCCTATGGCGGTGGCTAGATATAACTGTGATTTATATATATATATATATATATATAGCTTGGGCAGGCACGCATCGTGCGACGGTGCGACGCCTGTTGTGCCACAGGAAAAGCGCAAGTGCTAGACATCACACGTCGTCTGTAGCAGCAGCTGGTGTTCAACGGTGCTTACGAATTCATGATAATAAGGGCAGACTAAAATCTGATGCATTTTTGTTTTGCTTTTTGTGTAGGCGTCCTGATTGCCAATCGGCTCATTTAGAAGTGGTTACTTAATTTATGGAACGCATCGTTTTTACCCTTTCTCTACGCGTGACTCGCTTCCCAGTCTGTTTATTTCTTTTCTGTTTTTTCCCACGACCCTGCTTTTGCAGCACGTATACACTCTCGTGAAAAACAAAATCGGTCACTTTACTTTGGCTTCGGTCCGAAGCAACTTTCTGTCGCGAACTATAGCTGCGTGCGCACTCTGTCGATGCGGTGCGAGCAAAGCTGGGATTTTGAAACATGCAATCAATGCCTGCAACATAACTGTTTGTTGGCCTAGTTTGTGCTTCCTAAAAGAAATGTTTTTCGCCGCAAGTTAAAACACACACAAAAGGAAGACACGTAGAAGACAACACTGGCAGCACTTCCAACTGATTTAGTTTGGGTGGTAACGCAGCAATATATATACACATACACGCATGCGCAGGCTGTTCTCGAACCTATGTTATCGAGCGGTCGAGGAATCTCGTTTCCGATTTGTAGAGCAAGACAGATGTATCGCTAATTCAACTTTAACCTTTCTTTTTTATATAATACGCTTCCATTAGCTCACGTGCTGTGTGATTTCTGCTTCTGGCAAGAATCTTAACCTTATGAAAACGTGGCAAATGTGCTACGCCAGTTTTCACTATATTTACTTCGTGCTCCCTGGCTCGTTCATTTATGCAGCGTCCGGTCTGTCCGATGTAGGACTTGCCGCACTCAAGGGGAATTTAGTGCACCACCCCCGTGGTGCATTTACCGTAAGACGCGCCATGTTTCTTGCCACAGCCTTGCCAGCCGGTCTCGCGAGTGCTTCTCGAGCAGAGCTCAACCAGTTTGACGGGGGCAGAAAAGGAAATGGGTACGCCATACCGGCCTGCCGCCCTCATGAGGTTAGGGCAGGCCTTATGAACATAAGGAATCACTGCAGGTCTTACGGTTCTGGCTCTTTCTCCCTCCCTTGTGGCGCTGGTACCTTTTACGTTCCGTAAAAGGGTTTCGGTGACTGATGTCACCAACGAGTCAGGGAGCCGTGCTGCTTTAGGTCGCTTGATCTGATTATCGAACGAGGCCTGCATCGTGTGTGTACACGATTTCTTGTGGGCCGACTCCAAGCACAGCAAGGCAATTCCACGTTTGACAATTTTGGAATGACAGGAATCATACGGCAGTAACCCATTCTTGGCATGTGGGAAGTATTGCCAACAAGCTTGGCCCTCATGAAAGGTTAATCTTAAATCTAAAAATTGCAGGGTGTTACACTGTGGCACTTCATGCGTAAACGAAAGCCCCTTGTCATTGTTTTCAAATATGTTTAAAATATCATCGCGGCGCTTCAGTGAGCCTTGTCAGTTAAAAAGAATTAAGAAGTCGTCCATATATCTAAAAACATTTATAATATTTAAAGTGCTGTCCCGTTTAAAAGCCTCATCCAGCAGACGATCAACACTGGATAAGAATATGTTGCACAGCAGCGGCGCAATACACTAACCAATGCAAATTCCGCGTTTTTGCAAGAAAAGCTGTTTGTCAAAACAGATAAAGATACTATCAAGATAGGCTTCTAATAGTGTTAAAAAGTCCTCAAGCGTAACACCGGCTGCATTTTGAAAAGCTACGATGCCGCTTCCTTCTGTGCACGTTTTTAGCGCAGCAAAAACTACATCATGTAAAATTGAATAAAAAAGGTCTTCAACATCTACAGAAAACGCATTGCCTATGGATTGTTTTTTTCGTAGAAATTGCACTATGTCTTGTGGATTGCCTGTCGAGAAAGGGTCATTTACTTTAACAGATTTTAGCACATTTAGAATGTGCCTACTAAGTAACAACTGCCACGTGCCTCGTTCGCTCACTATGCTCCTAAACGGCACATTGGGCTTCTGCGTCTTTGCACTGAAATATATGTTTAGCGCTGTAGCTCTCACATTGTTAATATCTTTGGCCAACTTGTCCAAGTTGAGCGCCTTACATAGCTTGACAACATTACTCTTTACCTTTGATTCAGATTTCCTAATCTGTGCAAAGTTTTTGTTTACAGCCTTTGCGGCTTTCTCGTTGTACATTCCTCTAGAAAATACCGCAAAACACCTCTCTTTGCTTCCAAAATAACTAGGTTAATATCTCTGCAAAACGCTACAGTCTTCCGCATAACAGCAACATCACGGCTTGACCTATACACTGAAACGCTTTTTTTCCAGACTGTCCACACCATCAAGCAGACGTCTTTCTTTGTCCTCCTGGGGAGTTTGCCTAGCCACATTTCTGTTAAACGCTGCTAATGCATGCATAGAAACGCTGGCCTCAATGCTATATTATGGTCCTTTCATAAGAAGAGTTGTGCCATATTCCGGAATGCTCGTATTTCCCAGGAGCACAAGGCCTCCCCGGCCCGGAAAAATGAAAACTTTCCGCCTATATATGCGAGGCGCCATCTATTTTCTTAAGGCGCAAGTATGCGCCTGCGTCCCCCACGTGAGCATATTACCGCCACTACGATACGAGCGATAACAACAATGATAACAATACGCTAACGATTGGGTTCTTTCTGGTGCCTTCCAGTTGAGATGCGCGCCTTTCTTGTGCCGCTCTTGCTTCTTAACTCTTGTATACGCACAAGACGGTGGTTTCATTCAAACACAATAAAATGTTGCAAACAAGCTCTGCGGTAGCCCGTAAGGTCGAGGAAGTATCATGAAAGGGAAAATTGTCATCCACCCGAATGTAGCATAAAATTACAAAGGAAACCAATACGGGTTTCTCAAAAAGAACGCTTCGCATTAGAAAAAGTCGTTCTGGTCCGGAATTCTAACCCGGACCAGGACAAATTTTTCAACAATAATATTCACAATAAACTGTTGCGCTGGATAAGAGAAACGAGCATATCACTAGCATTAGATCCGATTATGTCGCGCCATTGCTTCGATATTATAGCGAATGTTAAATATTATGCATAAATCAGCAAGAAGAACGAGAGCGATAATTTCTGTGCCATTAGTTGCGCAGCCATTAGCGGAATAATATGTTTCTGTATTATACTGCAACACACGCAAGGAAACAGGGGTCTGATGAGAAAAGTGAAACAGAAATGCAGGCTCATAACTCAGTTTTGTTTAAGAAAATCCACACATGTTAACTTTCTTAACAAACCTGTGATTATGCTACAAACAAAAATAACAGAAGAAGAGAAACAAGTGTCTGGATCGCATGCATCTCTCAAATTAAGTTAGCTTGCCAACTCTAAACGCGATAGGCTATAATTTATGAAGCGAATATACAGGGAGCAAAAGGATGTGCAACTGCCTGGCATCAGTTACTATCAGTCTTCCTGCTGAATCATAAAAGAAACACGTACGCACCAAGTGGTTCACGTTCACTTCGTGACGCAGTCAGCGTGGGTGCTGTCACACATTTTATCATCTTATCACTGCCTGCTGCTGCCTTTACTGTTAAAAGCCTCTTGACCTGAGCGGACTGTGCTTTTTCGATATGAAGCATCAACATTCAGTTCTAACTTGATTCAATCCATGATTTTATAACGTGGCACAAAAATAATAGCGTAATCTTCAAGACCAGTGAACTACTACTGCGAAGCGCCCTATGGCGAAATAAAATTGATTGTCGTTATGTATCCGAGGGAGTTTCAATCCCTAATAATTTTACAGGGTGGTACATTTAATATCTATCTTCCAAGGGAAAGCTTTCCCTGGTATTTTTCCGTTCCGTGAACTTTCCTCCATATTGCGGGCTTCCGCAGAACTGATTTGCCGATTATTTTCATGCGCTCGTCCAGTTCATTGCGTGGCAATCACCCGTCGTCACACTGTCCTTTGCCTTACGCTGGTTTTATCGTGCCATGAAAGGGGCAGCAATCTTAAGAGCTCTCGATCGACCGAATCCATAGGCCATGGGCGTCGTGGCATCGCGCTGTTCTTCACCACAGCGTATCTCCCAGCCGGCATCCCCGCGAGGTCGTTTATCTCCGACGACCGATGATTGCTAAGCAACCTTATCAGCCGCAATTGCGGGTGTGCACACAGACAAGCCCGCTCTTCCAAAATGGACCCTGCTTCGAAGTAACGGCCACGCAGCCGTCGTCGCAGGATTGGTTCCGGAAATGCGCGCGTGTGTTTGCGTTCCGCTGCTGCTCGTCATCTCGTGCTTGTGCGGCTCTGTGGTGTCCCAAGGTAACGTCGTACTTCGTCGCAACGGTTACACGGGCGTCACCATTGCTCTCTCACCGCGGATGTCGCAAGGAAGTCTGCCTGACGACTTTGCGCACACCGTCGCCGAGCTCGTCGAGGTGGCATCGAAGAAAGTGTACCAAGAACTGGGTCCAGGTCGTGCCTTTTTCCGAGAGGTCACCCTGCTCGTTCCCAGTTCACTCAACGCTTCGAACATCGTCGGCAGCAACCGCAGCAATGACGACCTTAAAATCACGGTGAGCTCCAGACCCAGCTTCAGCTCCTCGCACTTCGTGATCGAGCCCGACAAAGGCGCCCTTTTCGGTGAGCACCCGTACACCCTCCAGTATGGCTCGTGCGGTGTCCAAGGCCTGCGAACGGTGCTGCCTTTCTCCTCTGTCGTCAAGATCGACGGCGAAGCGATGGCCGCGGAATGGCTCCGCCTCAGGTACGGCGTCTTCAGCGAAGAGCCTTTGCCAAATGACCCTCTGTACTCGCCAGACGCGGCCGCCACGAAGCAGGGCGTTCTCTGCGAAACGCGAAGCGCTCGGCGCGTGATTCTCGAGTCTGGCGATTTTAGTGGCGTCAATCTTATGGGCGAGTCTCCGTACGAGCGCGCCAAGTTGAATATCGTCCAAGAGGCTCCGCTGCACCTCGTCGTCGTCTGGAATGTCGAATCGAGCGACCTGTCCACTCCCACGCCGTACGCGACGACACTCATTGCGCTCAGGAAGTTTGCTCAGACACTGGTCCCAGAGCACTCGATGATGGCGTTGGTGGCCTACAGTACGAGCGTGTTTTATGCCGACAGCAGGCTCATTGTCATGAATACCAAGGAACAGAGAGAACTGTTCGCCAAAAGCTATCCGACATCTCGCCGTGTCACTTCAACTCTTGAGCGGGCAGTCGTCAAGGCTCTGGAACTGCTGGGTGCAAATGCACAAGGATGGACGAGACCACAGGGCTCTATTCTTCTAATATCTCACGACGAAATTCGTTTAGAAGACCTCAACGCTGCCAGGAAAAAGTTAGCCGGTAAACAAGTCAGGGTTCACGCTCTGCTTCTTTCTAAAAGCGGCGTTGAAAACAATGTTGAAAAGCTCTGCTCCGAATACGACGGCAATGTGTTTTTAGCCCAGTCTTACAACAAAAGAGCGCTGGATTACACGCAGCAGACGAATGCAATCGCTGCGCTAGCATTCAGCAAAACGTCTTACGGGGAGACTAAGGCCCCGATAATCTTGAAACAGAAAGTAATAGACCCAGTTGAACAAGGTGCGGAAACCACTGAGGTATTTTATGTTGACTCGCAAGGCTTGATGACGCTCGGAGTGGACATCGTATTCGAGCAGACAGATGAAGCGTCTTATTATGCAAACTACATTGTACTCCATTCACCGACAGATAAAATTTATGATGTAAACAGCCCAGAACTGACAGGTCAGCTGTTTAATGTTCAGCAATTCAAGATACAGAACGCTTCTGCCGGACAGTGGACGCTGCGGATTAAGCCTGAGACGTCTATGCCCAATCCAGTGAAGCTTGAAGTTTGGCTTCAGACGTCTACGATTGCCGATCCGTCAGTTACGATCACTGCCTGGCTTAGCTCCGAATTTTCGAATGTAGACCCTTCGAAGCCGTTTCTTATCTACGCCGAAGTTCGGAAAGGCTCAAACCCTATTCGCTACGTTAGCGCCACTGCAACAGTGGTCGATCCAGAGGGAAACATGACTGAATTTCCTCTTGTGGACAACGGGGCCGGGATCCCCGACATCACCGCCGGAGATGGAATCTATAGCCGATACTTCACTGGATTTTCAAAGAAGGGCCTCTATACCTTGTCAGTGACTGCCGAAGGGTCCGATCAGAGCGTCATAGTTGGTGGTGCCGTGTGGAACGAAGCGTCGACATCACCGCCAGCTCAATGCTGTGGAAGTCAGTTTCCCGAAGAAGGGTCAGTGCCGTCAGGACCGTTCCTGCGTCATTTCGAATACGGATCGTTTTTCAGCATCGCCGACAGGCCTCAAGGTGACATATACCCACCAAGTCGCGTCACCGACCTGACAGCGAGCCGCGTCGGCGATCGTGTCACACTCGAATGGACTGCACCTGGAAATGACTACGATCACGGTACGGCAAAGAGCTACGAAATCAGATTTTTCGGAAGCGCCGCCGACTTCGCGCAACTATTTGAAACTTACGGAAAAAGAATCGAGAAATACGACATCGACAATCTTGCTGACTCGCCGAAACCCTTCGGCGAACGCGAAAAGTGCGCGTTTAATTTTAACCACGGTGATCGCGGTGGGAGCTACTACTTCGCCATCCGGGCGGACGACAATTCGAACAAGGGTCCCGTGTCCAATGTGGTGGAAGTGACTTTCCCTGCACCTACACCTCCCGCGGTTGTTCCAGGAGGAGGGGGAACGCCAGACGCAATCGTAACCAGTACGGAGAATGAGAACGACCGCAATTACGCTAGAGGTGGTTTGACGTCCCTTCAACTTGCCTTAGCCATCGTGCTTCCGCTGCTCTTTCTGTTGATTCTGGCCATCATCGTCTTACTGGTTGTGTGCTTCCGGAGAAGAGGCAAACGAGGCAAGGGCTCGCAAGAAGGTTCGCCGCCGCCACCGCCCACGAGGGCGCGGCCCATCATCTCTTCTCCCATCGCACAGAAGGGCTCGGTGACTCCCGAGAAAGAGGACAAAGCGAGCCCGTACGCGACGTCGCTCATGAACGGCAGCAGCATCAGCCCCATTAACTCCTACTCGGCAGACTACCTCATGGACCAGTATGAATACGAGAAAGCCAAGAGGGCGGCACAAAATGGAACCCAGAGGACGCCGTCGGCGCCGCAGCGCGCTGATCTGTCCTCCTCTTCAGATGCACCCTCGGAAGATCGATCTCATCGTCCTGAACAGGTATGGTCGACGCCGCAGGGCAGGGACGATCGGGACGACATCGGGCTGCCGGCCGTAAAGCCGTACGTGACCGAACTGAGGCCCGTGCAGAGCCCGCCGCATGGCCCAGGATCACGTCGCTTGCCTCCAGACTTCTCGACTGTGCCCAGGAGACAAACGTTTGTGTAACTGCGAAAGAGCGCGGCATGAGAGCCTACGAGTGCATTTTTACAAGTGCTACGGGCTTCTGTGTGTAGTGGGTTGACCCCTCAACCGCGTTCTGCCCGTGCCTGCGACAGCTGCGTCTGTCTGAAAGCAGACGAACGGTTTTGCTGTGAGGGAAGGCGGCATACATATATTGCACAGCCTGCGCATGCAACTGCATCTCTCTATAAGGAAAGACAACAAGGCCGGTTGTGGCACTTGCGTGACGATCGCGTGTGTGCTTGTTTACAGCTTGAGACAGTCGTTTTGCATTGCTTGGGCTGCTGCCCTAACAGTTGCGTCTTTTCTCGCTGTCCACGACCTCATTTGTAACAGAAAATCGTTAAAGCATATGCATGCACGATTGTACCGACGATTTAGTTCACCTTCGATATGAACCTGTAAGGAAAGTGCGGCAGCCCCCCATTTTCTCTAACTTTTTTTTATTTCGTATAGTATAGATGCTTTCTTCGACGAGTGTTCATGTTGCGGACTTGTTTGCACTTGCACGTCACCTTTCATATCGTTCCCGCGAGTGCGTGGTGTTGGCCACCCGAGCATATGTACAAAATAGTATCGTCTGTCTTTGTTTTAGTATTACAGTACGTTTTACCTTGCGCAGATTTTTACTCCTTGTAAATGTACTCATAAGCTGATACTGTATTGTTTCAGTGTGTTCACCGTGATGCGATCATAGCTAGAAATGTTTAGCGTCATATCGTGTGTGTTGTTTTTACCGTATGAATGCTGCGAGAACAAAATTCAACAGAAGCCAAGAGACAACGTCGCGTTCTTCCCATACGTGCATGTCATCTTGATATGCTCAGTTTATTGCCTGCGCCAAACGCATCCGCTTCTAGTCCGTCGTATGATTAGATGTATGAAATGAAAGCTGAATAAAACAATTTCTTCAGTCAATAACCGGACTTGTATATGGCTTGGTGCTGGTAATTTTTATTATCTCTTTCATGAATCATCTCGCAAAAGCATCAAAGCTTTACTGAATCGCCTTTGCTGAAGCGTGCGTGTTCCCGAGATTACACAATTTTAATGCGCAATTCCGCGTTCGTTCGAGCACGAGTACAATGGAAAGTATCGCTGGAGCTGGTTCGTCCTTATCGACTTGGATCACGCTCCATGTCCCTCAGAAGTTTACGTTGAACTTGTTCTCGAAAATGTCGAAATTACTGTAGAAGCGTTCTTTTTACGTATCCTTCAGTAGTACTTGCTTGTGCGTGCAAGATGTCGTTAATGGAACAATAGACCTCGAGGTTGCACACGTCCTCTCAATCTTCGGCTGCTTCATAGCCGCAAACCATGGTTGTCGCTGTTCGTAGAGCTTAAACGGCTGTCTAGCACCTACTGTTGTTCCTTGAATTCATAGTGGGTTGAGGGTGTCGATTCGACCACGTGGTGTTCGTAATGACGCAGTGACCACTTATCCAAAATGCTTGTACGCACATCGGCATCGCTGAAAGTCCTCTCGCTGTTCTGCTTTATACAGAAGTACTTGGGCGGAACACATGTTATTTTTTTTTCTCCTTGGTATTTGAAATGTCCCGTGTTGCAGAAACCTTGTGCCATGTGTTTATACCACCTGCCTTTTTTCGGCAAGGCTGCCAGCCGAGCCGAGCACTGGCTTTTATCTGGACTTGATTACTGTTTTATCGCCAACATTTGGTGAGGTCATCGTCATAGAAAGGCCAACGTCATAGAAAGGCCAAAATCTTGGCGATGGCCTTTTTCTTGGAGGATGTTGGCCCACTGCAACACTGGTGGAAGTCAAAAGTCCAGCCCACGTATACAGCTGAAGAACTGAAGTTAAGCAATTATACTATGACCTCGCCTACAGGCACAAGTGGTGCTGACGGCGGCGGTTTACCATGTATGCCAGAAAAGGCTCAAAGAAGGCGGTCTTCATCAGAAATGACAATCAGCAAAGTGGAACCGAATTCACGCTGTAGTCTGGTGTGGCCGTGGTTCAAACCCATGTAGGCGTTTGTCCTCTTATTGATTTTCGAAGTTGTATATGTATTTCTCCTACTTTTTTATTGACTTGACGTTTGGGCGTCAGTATACGTGTTTTTTTTTTAATCTGAGCAAACAAGGCGCAAGGCGCGGGTACTGGGAATTTCTTGACGCTTCGGATGTACAGGTGGTGCCGCGTTTTCCCAATAGCCATGCGAATAGTTTAGCGGCATCGAGGGAGATCTTGTCGGAAAGGCCTAATAACAAGCCGTCTGGATTGTATATGGTGCTTCTAGGTCTACTACTGTAATGATTTGGGCTCTAGGACGCACTTCAACGCCCTGGTTACGTGACCGCATCGGCTTGCCTCGTGAATTGAGTGCTTTTTGTCATCGGAATTACGGACAATAGAACTGGCGACCGACCTAAATGGTAATTATTCATTATCAGTATACGGTAGCTCAGAAGAAGACGCGTGGACAAGGAAAAGCGTTCGCCCTGTTGCCGTACCCCTAAGTAATCTTTTTTTCCCCTTCTCTAATCGTCATAAACATCACCGTATTTGTCAGTACACCGCCCAATTTAGTGATAAATTAACTTCCGGCTGACAATTCTTTTTCGTTGTCTGGGTGTTGTTCAGGTAACCGACATGCGCGAATTAGCGGCGAGCAGCAGCCCACCATGGGGCGTCTGTAATCACCACGCACGTGAGCCATACCCGCCGCTATACAGCCTACATGGCTATGGCCTTGCGTCGCCCAACTCGAGGTCGCGGTTTCGATCCCGGCCGTGGCGACCGCACTTGGATGGGGTCTAAACGCGAGAACGCTCGTGTACTTAGGTTTAGGTGCGCGATAAGGAACCCCGGGTTGGTCAGAATTAAGCCGGAGTCCCCCAATGTAGCGTGTCTCGTAATCAGATCGTGGTTAAGGCCCGCGAAATCCGATAACTTAATTTACACGATCCAAGTGTACAGGTTTAAGAGCGGATGAACTGTCTGCCGTAACGTATTTATCCGTCCCCGTGTGTGTGTCTGCTCAATTGCGCATACAGCAACTGAGCGGTGTTTCACCTGAGCCATCATTGTGATATATGAATGAATGAATGTTTGGTTTTTATTGGCGCAAGGGCCAGGTGTGGCCAACGAGCGCCAACATTGTGATATATGTATAAGCAGAAAAACACCAGCGCAATGGCGCGCGCGCGCGCCATTGATTCACACACACACACACACACACACACGCACACGCACACGCACACGCACACGCGCACGCACACGCACACACACGCACACGCACGCACGCACGCAATATCCACATCCACCCTTGCAGCGTTTAGAACTTTTCTGCACCGCTTTGCACGCTTTAAATTCAGCGAAACTCATGCGGGCCGAGAGAGCGAAAACCAGATCTTTTTTCCTTTTTTTAAGATGCGCAAAGCTTCACGCTGATTTATTACGCAGATGCCGCGAAGATGCCTGTATGTTTTCCATAAAAAAGTTATGCCATGGTTTTCTACATCGCTACATTATTTGCCACTAACACAAAGGCGTTCGATAGGAATCAGATCGCAGTTATCATCACACAGGCACTAAACTCCGTGCTGGTATACAGTGGCTCTGACATTCCTCTGCAGAGCACCAGGTCGCGGACATTGCCAGCCGCTGCAGTCGCATCATTCCGGAGTCTCTTGTGGGTTACGTCCCGTGAGTAGCTTTCCCTATCGTCTAAAAAAAAAAAGAAAAAGCCGTGTGTACTGTATGCCCCATATTCATAACACATAATAATCAAACGGAATCCTGTATAAAAATGCCAAGCAGACTGAAGTCGAGCTGACACCTAGGTAACGCTAAGCTGCAAGTAGATGACAATCCGTAGGTGGTGCATGTTGTAGTGATACGCACTGAAATTGGCGTCAAAGAGGTTGTTTGAAGGGCGGAACATACCCAATGGCACACACACAATTTGACGTCAAAGATGTTCACTGAACAGCGAGACACACCTATAGTGCGAATACACAGTAGCACATATCGATGCAGTGGCACACCCAATGGCGCGTACCCAGTGGGCCCAGTGGCACGTAGCCCGGGGCATATACCCGGTGGGCCCGGAGGCGCATACTTTTAGACAGCACTATCTAGATGCATGATACTATCCAGATACACGACAAAAACTGGTTTGACTCGGAGAAGGATGTTTCGCATTAAAACGTATGTGTTCCCACATAGACCTATATAATCATGTAGGTCTCTAGTAGGGCGTTGAACCCCGTCAGTCACAGACGTACTTGAACTGAGCAGTCCAATGCTGCTAATATGGCTCCCATTCCAACAGTAGCGAATAACGCCACCACATCGACTACCGTATTTTTGCTCTTCTCTTGTTTTGTTATGTCCCCGCAGCACCTGATTCTCCTCAGCACAGATGAATTGTGCTTTGATAGCATAGCTAAGAAACAACAAAAACAACAAATGTAGGGCAGGGACGACGCACGCAAGTACAGCGTTAAGTTGCCCCTGTGCCATGTTCGCGTGATTTCCATTCTAGTGGCCCGACACAATCCGCCTTCGCGTGAGTGACGTTCGGCGCGTGGTGGCGCAACCGCACTTTCGCAGTGGCCCTACAGTTCGTGATAGGCTTCACACGGATCGTGCAGTCAACGAAGCTCGCCCTGTACAAGGTCTACATCGGAGTTTGGCCCATCGTCTTTCTCTGCTCGGCTGAGGCAGTCGAGGTGAGTGCCTGCAATATCGTGATTTGACGTTATATTTTTGTCGGTCATCCGAAGCCACGCTCTGGTGCAATAACACGTTAGACACTGGACTTCAGTACGTACGTCACATATCTGTTTTGGTAATAGCGGTGAGGTAGATCACGACAGAAAGTTTTCTGTGAAGCAGAGACGTACTGCATGTTGTGGCCTCTGCATGCACCACTAATGCTAATAATAAAATAATAGCAATTTATTCGTATACTTCTACTATAGACGACGCAGGCGTGCAGGGGCGCTGCTTATGCAATGAGGCTTTGTGCGTTGATTGCCTTGAAACACAGAAAGATGCCTTCTGTGAGAACAACCGGCGCCACTATATGGCGACGGCGAACTTGAAAGAGCACTGAAACGCGCTTTTCATGAATGTCTTATCACAGAGGCATCAGGCTATAATAACACACCTTGCTGCGCAACAAGTATGCAGTGGTATTCTTCCTCCGTGCTCAATTGTTATCCTTTTTTTTTCTTGTTACTTTTTGCTTAACACTCAGAATTTCATCTATAAAAGTCTAGGGAAATTACTGATACAGCAAATACCAGTAAACGCTCGCCCACGTGGTAGCCCAGCGGTTTTGCGGTCGCAGATGTACGTGTAGTTTTGTAGCAAGAAAAGCACTGGTACTGTTATTTTTCGCCGCGTCGCTGATCAAATGCATCAGCTGGGTATGTTGGCTGGAGGTAAATAGGGTGAGCAGAATGATTTGTCACTGTGTCATCGCCGAAATTTTAGACTGAAGAGGAAGCTTTAGCTCGGGCCAAACTCCGACGCGGCCTATTCAAGTACATGAAAAACGCAAGAACGCTTTTTTGAGATAACCCCTGGACCGATCTTAATTATATTTGTTGCATTTGAGAGAGAAAGCTTAATTCTAGTGACTGTTGGAAGCGGAAGTTTGATTTAGGGCCTGAATTTTGTTGAAAGAAAATTCAAAACATTGAAAGTTCGAAATAAATAGATGCGCGAAGTTTATAAATTACTAGCTCTGCTTCAAGAACAGGTATGGCGGCTCTGAAAACGGCATCCATCAGATAATTCTAAGCGGAACAATTTGGTATGTCAATTTATATCTTACGTGAATTTGTTACGTTGTGTACGAGGGTCCTTCAAAAGCTATATTTCGATATTGCTGAATTATTTTAGATTCATGTGTAACATATAAACTTTTTCTGCGTTAGAGGTACTATTAGATGCAATTCACATAATTATGATATCCTTTTTCATTGATGATTTACAGAGTTGTTAACTTGATAGTTCCGTTTTTTGAACATTTGCGATACTTGCCAATATTTAATAAAAAATTGACGACCTAAATCATAAATTCGAAACCAACAGTCACTAGATTTTAAGTTTTTCTTTTAAACGCAACAAGCCTCGTCAAATTTGGTGCAGTGGTTGCCGAGAAAAACGAATTCTGCTTTTAGATGTATTGATATAGGACTATATACCCGAGCTAAAGCTTCCTCTTAAAGAGTATCTGGTGGCAATGAAGATCATGCAGCGCATGATGGCAGAGCCGAGCATCAGTTATTTCCAGAAATGTCTAGAATTCGTGCATGTGCAAAGAAATTGGACCCGTATTCACAAACACGCACACATAAAAAAAACGATTATTGAGATAAAACTTTTCTTAATAGCAGGTGCCAATCAGTCGTGATGTTGGGCACATTATTAGAGAAGACGGGCGGTCAATAGTAAAGAACACTTACGAACGGATAGATTTGGGAATTCGGCCCCTGGGGCCTGCAAAAAAAAGAAAAACTTTTTCTAGTACATGTTCATTAACGCCGCTTATATCTCCTTTGTTAGGCCCTGATGAAAAGCAACACGCTTCTGGACAAAGCCCTGCTCTATGGCCTGATGAATTCATGGCTTGGCACGGGACTGCTCACCAGGTATGTGCACGTTTCTATGCATTACGAGGCGTTATGTCCCCACATGGCCATTATTATTACTGTGTTCAAGAAGTATCGCGACCGAGGTACTTCGGGAGAATGAACCTGCTTTTAGAATTCTTACGCTAGTCGGCTCATAATGAATAAAATATCACGGCTTGCGAAGGCGGTACAAAAAGACAAAAATAGCTCTGCTAATGCGGTTCTTTAATGAGGCTATTGGCGCTAAACTGCGTGTTTTTTATTTCTGTATTGCGAGCGACGCCGAACTGTTTCGGAGCCAAGTGACACGAGCCGTTAGAGCCACGAGAGAGACATCGCTGTCTAGCAGATAACGCGACTAGGTGAGCTAGGTGTTGCACAGTTTGGGAGAAAACAGATGGCAAATACCGGGCGGAAAACAAGAACGCATGCGCAGCGTCCCGCGCACGTTCTCGTTCTTTGTGCAGTGTTTAGCGCCGTTTTCTACCGAATGGGATGGACAACGAGTGGTGTTGCCAAACCAAATACGCAGCCTGCGCATCTCCTGTGCAAAGCCGCAACAGTTGCAGCGGCGAGCGTTGACTCGCTACCGCAGATAGCTATAGCTCTTGCTAACGAATTTAGTGGAAGCTCGCAAACGCCGGTGGCCTAGAACGTTCCAGGCGTTATAGTGTTCGAAGTCTGTCTTAGGTATTTATGAAATTTGGGCTCTGACCGCCTTTATCTGGTGCAAAGCGACGGAAGTTGAGGTATGTCGAATGCGACATGTTTGCTGACAAGCGGACGAGAATTGCGGGGATATTGGAGAGAACCGGTTCTTGAGCCCAGCTGCTCCCTTTTTGCAAGGTCTCGTGGGGTGACGCATACAATCCGAGTAACGCAGTTCAAGCCACGAAGCTGCGTGTACGTGCCGCGCTTGAAAACTGTACGAGCCGCCTGGACGTTGCGTCGACTCTCTAGGTCACCAGTTAGGCGCCTACGCAGTATTTAAGTTGACTCTCATTGAGCGAAGCCTTATTTCCTGCTGGTGATATCCCTATGGCCATCATATCAATGTACCTGAACGTCACGCTTACACATGACAGCCCGTCAGATAATCGACGAAGAATAAGTGGCGAGCAGCTTCGGGGTCTCTGCGGTGACCAAGGTCGGAAGAACGGGGCGAGAGTGTTGTCTTCGTAGAGGTCAACAAAACACATCGCAAATGCATCAGCGTGCTTGATGTTTATTGCATGATGTAAACGTGGAAACGTTGGCCCCCGAAGGGCTCGCTGTCTCACAGACGTAAACAAAAATACCTCGAGCTGCCAGGAAAGGGCGTAAAAAAAAAGTCCAAGAAAATAAAGTCAGAGGAATGAAACGTCAAATAATTCAAGCGAGGCCTACCACGCAAGCTATAATATGGACGCCATAGCTAGCGTCACTCTAGTGAAATCATCTCTCAGTTTGCGTGACCTTTCACTTTTACGTAAAATTTACCATCTCTGTCTTTTCCATAAAATTTATCACTTTAACCATGTCCTACGTGACTCGCTTTTCTTACCATCCGTGTATATTTCCCAACGCATTGACCAGCAATACAAAGTTGATGTGCCCCATCGCCGCAATAATTTCTACTTTAATTCATTTGTTGTCGCCACAAACTCTGACTGGAACCACATTCCCGGCCCCATTGCTTCAATCACAGATACAAATGCCTTCAAAGCTGCCATCAAGGGAATCATTGTATAACCGTATTATCCCATTCTATTCTTGTTTTGTGTGTTTACCCACTCCTCTCTGTAATGTATTGGTTGACCTTGAAAATAAATAAATAAATAAATAAATAAATAAATATCCCACGCTCAGTCAGAGCCGTAGAGACATAAGGTGTCAGAGCACGCTTGCCGAAAATGAACGTTTAACCTTACGCGCAGCGCAGATTCAAGCACATTTGTGCAATCAATACACGTCTAGCAGTGTCTGTGCTTGAAAAAACAAAACAACCGTGTGCACCACTCAGAATAAAAGCCCATCGCCAGAAGCAGTCGCTGACAGTACACACTCAAAGAAAAATACTGACAGATCCCCATTGTGCACCTTATAGCGCATACGCGATGTGATAGCATTACCAGAATCAGCACATCCACATATTCAATTAGGCCGCCTTCAGTATCGACACATGTTTGAAACCGCATTAATACCGTTTTTCAACCACATTAAAACCCTTGTAAGGTGAGTCCAGTGAGAAATCTATTTACAGCTAACGCAGCGTTCACAGTTGTGCAGTAATGTCATAGGCTGTGTCAATAAGCTATGATCAAATAAGTATTTCAAGGTGTGCCGCCGTATTGGCTTCTTGACATTCAGAGTTTATTTATTAATGTATTTCTCTAATTCACCGAGGAAGTTGCAGAGAAAGTGAGTTCGTATCACAAATCTTCAATACGCGGCCAAACAAACGTGAAAAATAATAATAATTGCGAGTATCTTATGTCCTGTAGCAGACTTACAAAAGTAGTGTCTGTTATCGCTGCAGCACGGCCGCTGGATAAATCCACCGGCCGTGGCTGCAGTGGCGGCCAACCGGATGGTTCTATGAATTGCTTGCTTCGGGAACAACAGACCTGGAAATTAAATATTTTGACCAAAAAGGGGAGCATCTACAAAGCGCATATAGAGGCAGACGCCAAGTGGACTCTCCGCTGCGGCCTTGTTATCTTTATTAGGAACATTGTCATTATTTATTTATTTATTTTCTTTGTTGCATAACTTATACAGAAATAGAGTAGCCATGGTACTCTCTACCTCAATCTCTTCACTGCAACCCTTGTGTTACAGTTCCAGTTGATGATCACGCTGAAGCAAAGCCGGGTGGCAAAATTTGTGTCATTAGAACTTGCTTGTTTTTTCGGCGTTTCATCTACGCTCTTTAACTGCTGAGAATATGCTAACTTGCCAAGTACATATTTGACGAGTTCAAATGGCAAATTCTGTGAAAGTGGGAGAGCCAGTACAACTTTTTGGCGCAGTTAAAGAATAGCATAGATGAAACGCCGAAGAAACAAGGACCACAAAAAACGCGCTATCGCGACGACTACTGCGCAGAGCAGCAATTAAACCGGCATGGAACGCCTGTAACGAACGAACGCGCCGTTTGATGCAGCCCGAAGCGCAAGTGGCGGGCCCGGCGCAAACTGCTCACGCCGGCCTTCCACTTCAGGCTGCTGGACGACTTCGTGCCAGTCATGGTGGAGCACTCTCGCGCGTTCTCGAACCGCCTGCGCACGCTCTCGCAGCAGCAGGCGCCGCTGGACGTGGTGCCGCTCGTGTCGTGCTGCACGCTGGACGTCGTCTGCGGTATGCGCACTCGTGCCTTGTTCGACGTTCGTTGTGATTTCGCTTTCTTTTTTTGTTGCATACGACTGTCTTTACAGAATGCTGAAGCGTGCACGGTCCAAGGGTAGCTTGTATTATATTAGCCACGCAGTCCGCACACTGATAATGATCGCGTAGCGGCTGTTAATTTTTTGCCCTGATACGTTGAGAAAGTGGACCACCTCGACAGATCTTAAAGGGACACTAAAGGTTACTATGAAGTCAAGTTAAAGTGATAAAGCAATGCTCTAGAACGTCTAAGGCGTCAATATAATCGCGAACAGAGCTTTAGTAATCGAAAAACTGAGGTAAATGTATGACACGATTTGAGACCCCCCAGCGACACTCCGGTACTATAGCCCGATGACGAAGGCACTCCTTATCATAATTTATGTCGCTAGTACTCAACTACTCGTATTAAAAAGATAATTTCATTAGGTTATAAGACGGAAGAAAATGCTACTTGTCTACTTCTGCTCGATTGTAAGAAAAAATACTATTTTGACGTTACCCTTCACTAGTATGGGTGGCCGAAACGTTTCGTTTTCGTTCGACTCTGCGCGCTCGACTCTGCGCCGCGCGCTCTTCGGAGTTTCAGTTGTTTCCTTATCGTGTCGCGCTGCGCTGGTTCTGGTGGCTCGCGAAACTTTCATTCGGAACAAGCAGCGAGAATGTCACGTCAATGTGATGTCGTGGGATGCGCGAACGGTCCGCGGAACTTGGCCAAGGGCAGTTGCAGCGGCGAATTCAACGTTACTTATCACTGTGTGCCAACGAGTGAACCTCTCCGTTCGAAGTGGTTATGTGCCGTACCTCTGCCACAGCGCGTTGGCAAAGAACCGGAAAATCGCATAGTGTACTCGCCGCACTTTCGTCCAGAGGATTACGAGTTCAACGCCGACTTACTGAAGTCGTGTGGAGTGCCTTTCAAAGCAATGCTTTCCCGCAGTGCTATTCCGTCGGTCTTGCCTGCATTCTCCGAAGAACAAGAACAACTGTAGGTCGAAGTGCAGCATTTTGTTTTCACGAAGGAAAAGCTACAAATGTGCGAATATGTACAGCCATGACGTACAGCCATGACATAGTGCAGTTGCCGTCGTAGTAGTACGCAACGACGCCGGCAGCGCGAGCCCTCAGCAGTAGGCCACGTTCATCAGTGCTTAAATCGCAGAAGTCGAGCCCGCCATCGCGAGCCAATGTGTCGTTGTCAGGGTCGTTTATTGCAACGAGCGTCAAAGTTGGCGTCATAAAATAAAGAATCAGCTTATCGTCGCGCGCTTTCCCTTCCACTAGCCACCATAGTTCCGCTTTCGCGCTGCTGTCGTCTCTGTCTTGCCTCTGTTTCTGGCCGCGCGTTTGCGTTTTGCGCAGAAAAGCCGTAGCGCCGTTTGTGGGCGCCGTTTTACTCACCGACGGCGCAACGTCACTATGAGACCATGACGTCACCACTCCTCGCTCGGAGGGCGGGCGATTTGAACTGCGCTAGAGGTACGCGGACGCTTCAGAACGCATATTCTTTTAAAGTAAGTCTCTTCTTCGCATGAAACAAGCGTTTCGAGGTTTCTGGGATGGTATTTCAACAGTCCACGTTGACTTAATATTAACCTTTAATGTAACTTTAAGGCTACCTGAGTATGTGAGCAAACAGCAACTTGTTGAGCTGCAGCGCCGTCAATTCATATCTGTATAGGGTAGCGCCATTGCTCTATACAGCTTGCATGGCCACTGCGCTTAGGGATAGACAAAACAACATTATGAAGAACCAGCGCCGGTGCTTTGGGAGGTGGCATAGAGTTTCATATTAGTATACCTAGAGGCAAATCTGGCGCTGCGATCGTTCAACCATCATGGGAATGATGGGAAGTACAGGCTTCGGATTGGCATTCTATTGACTGGCGAACTAGTGTACAAGTATTTTTTGGGCAGTTTTGGTTTCGCTCCAAGCGCAATTGCTATAACCTGCAGTTGGACAGTGCAACGCAAAGCTATCTGCCTTTGTTATGTTGCTCGGAGTGGCGATAGCGCGCTGGGCCAGCGACTGGGACGATGCTTGTGTCGCGGTGTGCCGTCGAAGCCGTGACGAGAAAGCGGCGGCATCGTAAACGTTGAAAGAACATGTTTTGAGCGTTTGGACCTTTGTTTGTTAAGTGTGTTACGTTGGCACTGTAGCGTTACGTGCTTTATGAAACTTCAGAATAGGACAAAGAAGGCACTACTGATACAAAACATATACAGTTGTACTTCTAGTGGCTTGACAATCAAATTTTATTGAGGGCTTCATTATGTGCTCATTTATGTGCTCATTGAAATGCGCGTCTTAGGACTTTGAGAACACAAACTTACTTGTGGTAGGAAAGATAGCTGCTTCCTAGCTGTAGTCTAGTGTCGCACAATGGGTACCCGCAAAGCCACGCTGTAACGCTTCGGAAGCGGTACGCCAATATAAAATATGATGCAGCATACTCGTAGGAGGCCACTAGCGTCCTAGCTAGCAGTGCAGCAGATGTGCTTAAAAGTACTTGAAGACGTTCAGCAATCGTGACAGCCGACGCAACCTTTCGAAAGAGCGAGAGAGTTCGCAAGTGCCTGTCGTCTGCGAGAAAAGACTCGCGTTTGCAGCGAGCAGGCGTCGTAGCAGACGACACTTGTAGCATTCCACTCAAGGGCGCAACACTTTGTCACAATACAACATTTTTATTTCCAGAAATACATGATGAGTATTTTTATATAAGTACTTGCACGGTTGTTTTGCTGTTGAAAAAAATGAATAAATAATTATTCTTTGGCGTTAAATTAGGAACAGAATCGCACAAGTATGCATACCCTGGTGTGTCCTGGTGACAAACCATAGTAAACCATGCTTCCATCTCAAAGTCATACAAAGTTTATGCAGCGTGTTGTACATTATATAACATACTGCAGAAATAGAATTAGATTTTACGCGATAATATTTGAGTATAGCTTTGTTTACTGCGCCAGAAACAAACGCCACTAGTCTAAAGACCGAAGTCAATCCGAAGCCTGTACTTCCCATCATTCCCATGTAGGTTGAGGCAACGCGCATGAGAACCCCCGTAGACACTAGCGCCACATTTCCCTCTAGGGTATTTTTAGAAACTCTATGGGAGGTGGGTATTTGTGGCACTATGTTGCACTATGTGTTTTGCACGGCGCTCCGCTCACCGCCGTGCCATACCAGAACGCTGGAGCCGACCGGTATTGCGAGCGCCACTTCCTCAAGTATAGTTCGGAACCCCTTGCAGCGTCTGCGACCCCCTCTGGGGGCAGACGCATGAGGCGGAGCGTCTCCAGCGACAGCGTCTACGTATTCGACCGTAGGCGCTGCGTATCAAAGACAGCGTCTCAGAGCGCTAGCTGTAACGAGGAAAGAATGCATGAATGCTCCCCGTACCACCGTGCCACCGTGCAGTATACCGCACGGTACCACCGGTACCTCCGCACGTTGGTACAGTGTTGCCGTACCACCACGCGGTTTTCACCGCTGTGTTACACTCTACTATATTCGGCATCTGCCCACGAAAACAGTTAGACAGTCACAACAAATCGCGTTTAGTTCCCAAAGATATCTAAACGCATTAAAGCGTGCTACACTGACGTACTAGTACGTGCCAACCAACCAAACAAGAGAGAGACGAACTTTTTAGCAGTACATTGGTGCGAAAGATAAGCAAGCTCTAAAATTTCCAAATTGGCCTCGACGCCTTTGAGCAGAATTTAGCCATATCTGTGGAAGCACATTTTGACGACACAGCAACCAAGGTGCATTTCGTTTCAGCACGCGCCTTCTGTTATTTACAGAGACTGCCATGGGAGTTTCAGTGAAAGCCCAGGAAGACGATGATTCTCCCTATGTCAAAGCAGTTAAAGTGTAAGTCAGTCACACCCGCCGTTTTTTCTTTGAACTGGCTCTATTCGAATATATAGGTCAGAGAGCCTATAGAAACCGGCTTCGAGATCTACTGCAGTCGAGTTTCGTTTCTTCTAGTTGGTAAAATGTGAACAAGCGTGACCGACCTCATATTATGGGCTATGGTATAAGCTGAGACTTCGGAGAAGAGTTTCCCATAAATTTAAATACATTCACTGTCAAATCAGGATTTTTGTAAAGGAATCCAGCCCTTGTAACGGAGAGGGTGTTACTTTTTTGTGTTATTATGCCATCGCTTCGTTCTCTATGATTGGTCACAACATCGATTGTTCCTGCTTTTAGTACCTTAGTTACTACTGCAAGATTGATAGACTGCCAGGCGGGAATAGCTATTAGCCTAGAGTGGGTTGCGCGAAGCATCAGATACCTCAGAAGCATCCACACCACTCAGTTCTCATAAAGACGAGGTTCTCAGTCGGTGCCTATACTTCTAGGGGTATTTTTTCAGAATTCCGTACGCCCGGCACGTTTTTGTATATTAAAACATTATATAAGCTAATTGATTGATTGATTGATTGATTGATTGATTGATTGATTGATTGATTGATTGATTGATTGATTGATTGATTGATTGATTGATCATATCAAAGCAACGCATGGGCTACCTTCGCACACCAGCGTTCCTGTATCATTTGTTCACAACTCTTAGTGTTAGCAATTACTGCTGTATGCTGGGCGAGTTGTTTGCTGGAACACGTTAATTGCGCTAAATGGGCAGGACAAGGAACATGGTGGACATAATTAACGGGCGCTGGGCACCGACATATTTTATTTCGAAGGAATTACAAATGTAGAAAGGCTCAAACACGCACCATCACGTGACATCAACGCTCTTGGCGCGTGTATGTCGTCACATGCCTGCGCTTACACGTGCAAGAACGGTTAACATGCTGGTGAAACTTCCTGTATGCAACTTACCCGAGTCCTCTTCGTGGACGGGAGCGAGTCGGGTGCTCACTTTACGACGAATGCGTCGCTAATACTTTCTCATCTTTCTCGCAGCGTGTCAGGATCCTTCTTGTCGCGCTTCGTCAGCCCCTGGAAGTGGGTCGACGCCTTCTTCTTCAGCAACCCTACGGGGTGGAATGTCAAACGAAATGTCGACTACCTGCACCGCTTCACCGAACGGGTATGCCTCTCTAAACGTAATTGCAGTCTCCGGTTACACCTAATTCTTTGTCCACTTACGTTGACACTGCTCAAAAACCGCACGTAAGGCGCCGTTCTCCAATAATATTGCACGTACAGTGCTCAGCGGCCGAAACACGATACTCGGACCGCATGTCAGCCAGCGCTTTCTTGCGCTACAGGAGAGCGCCGGGTCATCCCTGGGAAACTAAGTGCAGTCACAATGCGTCACACAGGCTCTCAATTTCATCGCATATACCGCAATTATTCAGCTTGGTGGGCCTATATACCGCTAAGCGGTGGCGCAAAATGCGCCGGCAGTCACGCGATCCGACTATCGCGTTTCGATCACTGAGCACTGTAGACGCCGCTCTGACGGCCACTTTTGTTTCTGGTCTGGCCTGTCAGGCATAGGTAGAGTGAAAATTCCTTGGGACTTCAAAAGACGTAATTTTTACGTCTTCTTGGGTACAATATGACAGAGTAGCTCGCAATTTCCTGTACCCCGTGGACGTGCATGCGGTTTGAGGTATTGTCTGATGCTCCGCTGAAATGTGCTTTCCCCTGTTAAAGGGAACAGGCACTCCAACTGCAAGTGCCGGCTGTACCTATGCGCCAGTGCACCCCGCACAAGTGTCTACAACCACAAGTTGTCTGCTGCGCAGCCGGACGCCTGCCGGAGTGAACATTTCGCACGTGCCCTGTGCCCTCGTGTCATATGTGTCATACGTTACCTATGTAAGAGCACGACACTGTATCAGCTAGTGAGGAAAGTTCTTTATAATGTACAAATTTTTGAGTGTCGCGAAAGTGGTACAGAAGCCCACTTAAAGGTTCCGCGACAGCTATGTATACTCTCGCGTGTGCAGTGACAATTGTTGTAGGTATACACATCGTGACATGCGTGCATCGCATTGAGAGGAATTTCGTGGGATCTTGTGACGTCAGCTTAGCGCGAGACCTACTCGTCCTCCTTTAGATCATCCAGTCCCGCAAGAGCGAGTACTTGGAAAACCCGCCGGTTATCGCGGCCTCGGAAGAGGAAGTGGGCCGGCCTTACGGCGGAAAACGGCTTGCCTTCCTCGATATCCTTCTCATGAGCCACCTGAGGGATCCGAGCTTCACCGAGGAAGGCATCCGCGAGGAGGTGGACACCTTCATGTTCGAGGTGAGATGGACAGTGCTCTCGATAGTGCGGCTTTTCCATAGTCTCCGCTTGCCAGGAAGCGCAAAATAGGAGATTAAGAAGCGTCAGAGACTAAGTCTGTTGTTGCGGGAGATACAGCGTGGAAAAGAGAAGAGGGTGAAAAGTACAGAAACAGAGGCACCAAAGATTTCAATCTGAATAAAGTGGAAATGCAAGCGGATTCGGTGTAGGGGGAGGGTGAGGGGGTGGAGCGCAGTTACAACCAATTGCCAACGGCGGTGTTATAACGCGAAAATGCGCCGGCTGTGATCAACTGTGTACTTCTTTTATTTTACTTCCACTTAAATACAGTTTTCCTCTGAATGACACACAAACGATCAGGACGTGTATTCAAAAGCCGTTCGCGCCTAAGAGCGGTTCCTAAGAACAGAGTTGGCCAATCGTTGAACAGATGAGTGGCGGCGAAGGCGCGCATATACCGAAGGCAAAGAAATCCAGGAGTTCTGCTGGTGAAGGCTTATATTGTATTGGCAATGCATTCATCCTTGGCATTAAGTGAACGCGGTATTGTTTTGGGCGAGATTTATACGTGGAAGAATCTACGTTGTTTCAAGCGCGCCTTTGCTGTCGCAGGGCCACGACACGACGGCGATGGGCATCTCGTTCACGCTGTACTTGCTGGGCTTGTATAAGGAAGCACAGGATAAAGTTTATCAGGAACTGGAGACCATCTTCGCGGAGGACGTCGAACGTGCGGCGACCGTGGAGGACCTCAAGGAGATGCGCTACCTGGAGTGCGTCATCAAGGTACCGAAGCACTCGCCGTGGTTGCACTGCAGTGGTTATGCATGCTTCCGGTTGCTCTGGAACTAAGTCGCGGGTGGGAGGGGATCTCGGTAGCAGCAGCCAGATTGCAGTTGGGTCTAATGGAAATGCTGAGGGGCTATCACCACTCACTGGTCTGTTCGTGCTGCCACACAGAAAAAGTAGCACTTAGCAAGTTAAAGGTTGGGAACACTGCAGAGACATAAATTGTACTACGTTTTATCTAATTGCACGCTTAACAAAAAGGTTAAATCATCGTAATATGCTCAGATGGTTGGCCAACGTTCTGATAGGAAGGCCCACTTTCTTCAAGGCGGCCGCGTGATATTTTACGTGTTTTATGTGGCTAATGAAGGCGACGTCAAGAGGTATTGTTTGCGCCATCGGCAGAAGAAACAAAGAGAAAAAAAAGAAAGATTCTTTCGTTGCTTTGAATGTTGCCAACGCGAATATATATACACACATGTTATGACGCTTGTCTTTTGTGTTTAACGGGACATTCCCTCGATATTTTTTTTTTTTCGTTTCTTCCACACTAACAGGAGAGCCATCGTTTATACCCACCTGTACCGGTGATGGCCCGGAACGCCGACGAAGACGCCGAAATCCGTAAGTTTCGTCGTGCAAGTCACGGCGGCTCCGCGCAGGCACTTCATGATGCCGCGCAACACGGCACCATGACGTGTTGCGGGAACTCGGTTGCTGGCACCAAATCTAGCAGGTAGCGTTTACCGATAAACAATGGGCCTCTTCGATTATCAGTCCCTGACAGTTCCGTACCGCATGGGACTGCTCTCCCAGATTCGATTTTCTCGAACAGCTTCGGAAGCTCAGCCCACCAATACGAGGGCTGCCAGAATCGAGTTTTTCATGGACCGGAAGTCGCGGACTGTCCGCCAACTTTTGTAGTTGTCAGTAAATTTTTGCTCGGGCAAGCGCTAGCAGCTAGCAGACAACGGCTGTCCTAAATAGATGCGCGCGGCGTTTGGCGCCATGTTGTGTTGCGTACTTCAGCGCGTTCCAAACGGCAAATACGTATTGTGCACTCAGCTATCGCTTCTGTTACATCGGTGATATGTGTGCCATCATGCGTTTTTCACGAGCGGTCTAATTGCTGCAGCTTTAGCCTTCGTGTTTTGAAGAGAGGAACACAGCGATCGTGCGCACATGCTTCCTTTTCTTGGTGTGTTTCCAGAAATATGTCATGCTCATTGCTAAATGCACACTAAACAGGTAGATCTTTCTTTTAGGTGAGTGAAACTGGTGTATGAGGAAGCATATCATGTTACATGTGGCTATTTCACGTCGGTAGTTGGGGTAGTATACAATCGGAGTTTCGCCGATTGCTGTCGACATATATGTTGATCCCTTTTGTTGCCAAGTTCGAGCGTTTGCTTTTTGAAGTGCAGGTTTAGTAGATGGTATACTTGTGCTCTGTCCTAGACACGCGTCGGGACTTTAGTAGATAGAGAATATCGGGTGTTTTCTGCGTGAACAGCGACGTCGCACGGCCGCTATTTTGCTTATGTCCGTGTGGCAATTCCACTTAAATTTCGCTGGCCATGATCTAACTTAAATACAGCGGTTAAGGGGCACGAAGAGCGAGAGCGTGACGTAAACTGCGCTTTGCGAACACGTATTATGAGCTCAGGCTGCTATTCCAATATGCAAGCTTTATGCTTGTGTTGGCGACGTGGCCTCTGATGCTGCACCATTTCGGAGGCCACGCTAATGAATTCGCTGGGTAGGAGACTTTCTACGAGCAGCTGAAGCAGATGACGGCAGCCAGGACAGTAACTTCCGGTCACGGTGCGTTCGAACGAAACCTCGGACAGCCCCTAAAGCTGCATCGCTTGACTGTAACGCGCTCTTCTTTCAGGGCTAGTCAGACCGGAAGCCGCAGACGGCTTGCGGACAGTCCGGGACTGCATATTCGAGGATGCCCAATATGTGGTATCCAGAACCTGACGTCCATCGCGTGTTTCCGGCTCCCGCGATAGCTTCCGCCACTTGCAGCCAACAAAAGCATGGCCTTCGAGATCTGTATTTGTTACCCAGAGGGGGCCGTCGCCGGGGCGTGGAGCGCTGAGCAGGCAGTGAACAGACTTCATGACATCCCAAAGATCGAACGCGGGAACTTCAAGCTCTAGCTATTGCGTCTTTCCTAGCTTGCCAAATAAAAATCCGCCCACAATAAGACCGATAGTTCTGGTATAGATAGTCTTCACGTGACGTCACAACGTAGCTTTAAAAAATTAAATTATGGCCTTTTACGTGCCAAAACCACGATCTGATTATGAGGCGCGCCGTAGTGGGGGACTCCGGAAATTTTGACCACCTGAGGTTTTTAACGTGCACCTAAATCTAAGTACACGGGTGTTTTCGCATTTCGCCCCCCATCGAAATGCGGCCGCCGTGGCTGGGATTCGATCCCGCGACCTCGTGCTTAGCAGCCCAACACACGACGTAGTTTCTCACCATGTTAGTACACAAATATGGCGCTCGCGATAACGTCAATGCACACGTGTACATTGTTTTTCTTTTTGACGGTGACCGTTTCCCACCGGATCATTACTGCTATCGATTTTTCGCTTGACTAAAAGCGCGCTCGTCGTGCTGTCTCGTTTGTTTACGCAGCTACTACCTCCAAGATTTGCGGCCACGGTGACGTAAATGCAAACATTCTATTGCAGAGGTGCAGTACTACTATCTCTTTAAGGGAGTCTCCCGACGCCTCATGCCAGTGGTTTCTGTTCCTTTCCTTTCCCTCTGCTGTTGTCATTGCAAAAGCTTGCAATAACTGCAATAAAACAATTTTGCATACTACTTATTTGCACAGTTTGTCAATATTAGTTAACCAGCTGTGGAAGCCTTGAATTTAGAGAAAAGCTTCCAATAAGGAAGTTGAAGACGTTGTAGAAAGCGCTCGACTCGAAGTGTTTAGCCCTCTACCGACTGCGCACTTTTTTCCACGTCATGAGAAAAGCCCACTAAATATAAGAGAACCCACGTGGCTAGGCGCTTGCGCGTTGCGATCGCAATACAATCAAAGGTTATCTACGTGGTGTTGTGATCGGCGGTTCACCCCGCGACAACTTCCGGTCACGGCTAATGCGATTATGGGGAACGGGCCGACGGCCTCGTCAAAATGGTTCTCAAAATGGATGATGTATGGCCAATACGGGAGCACCTCGGTCAGTAGAGGTTTGGGCAATCAGCAAGGATACGGCCATCCCTTGTCAGCCACACAAATTGGCACGTCCACGCCGGAGACACGGTCAGTGCACTGACACGGTCCATCACCTGGCAGCCGCCCAAATTGGCATGTCCACGTAGGGAACGGAGTCAGTGTACGATCGGAGTGAGCGTACGCCCCCCCCCCCCCCCCCACCCCCTTTTCCTGTTTGTGCCCAGTGATGTGCCTGCGTTTCCGAAAAAGCTCTCTTCGGAGGGAAAGGGCAACCGACCTTCGGTTTGGTGGGGTCTGATGTCATCGGTCACCTGACGCCGTATTGGGGGAAGTGACTGAACAATGACCGTGCAGGACATAAAAGGAGCAACGGGCGGCGGGAGTGATCGGCTGTACAAATTCAGCATGAACTTTTACTTTGAATTTGCTCGTAAATATGTAAATATAAACGTGTTTGTAAAACGTACTGGATATCGGGCCCAGCCCAACGTTCACTTACTCCTCCACGAGCGAAGTGAATTCCACATCTTCGGATAAAACCGAACATCCCAAAGACATCTCACTAGTCGAAACAGTGGGAATGAATAACGCTTCTAACTAAGCGTGCTGCCGCTGTAGTGGCAGGGCAGCGATACAGCCATCGGCTTCGGAATTCACGCCATTAATTAATCTCGGTTTCATTGGAGAAAGCAACAGACGTGGATGCTTATCACAGCGGCAAGTGGAATGAATAAACCTAAATTGTCGCCGCATTGTGGCCTTCTCCTCTCTCTCTTTTTTTTTTTTTTGCACAATTAGACATGACAGAAAATGCTTCCACACGACATTACACAAAGCCGCCCAAATAATAAGTAGAACTTGCTTTTGCATATCAACTTGTTCCTGATTTTTAATCCCGGAAGCGCGTATGACACACAATATGCTTTAGGCAAGACGATTCACAAACCTGTTCAAACCTAAAGTGTAACGTGCTATGGTGCTATCGCAAGCAAGAAAACTAAATAGAAAGTGTTCAGCCCCTGCGTCATGCAGGAACTGCATCAATGAACAGTTTTGGCTTATCCCTAACCTTCCCAGCGTAAGGTAACGACACCTTGTGACGCTCTGTCCGACTATCACGTGGGTGAACTTTTTTTGTGTTACGCGAGTGTTATCGTCAAATAAAATTTAAAGAGGGACTGATTGTTCACAAATATGTTGGCACCGGCTCTTTGTACCGGCACTTAATTAGAACACGGTGGGCTAATGCAACAATAGCTGTGTGTCCTCTTTGGCTGAAGTCTATGCCACAAGACGCCACTAATGCGTCTATACTCACGTAAAAGTCTCCGGTAACACGATATTCTGCAACAAGAACACACGCGCAGACAAGTTAAAACTCTCTAATTGAGAGTGTTAGCTTGCCCGTAAACATGTTATACTGTTTGCGAAATACCGGGTTACCGGAAAAGTGTACGGCAACAACAACGCTGTTAACGACATACCTCGCGACGCAGAGTTTTAACAAAGGACACACAAAACTAACACCGCAGTAACCTATCATATGCTACTCAAGTTGTGCTGCAAAGAAGTTTGTACAGACGTAATCGTTAATGCGGACTTCTCTTATAATTTTCCTTCAACGAGAAAACTCATGCAGCACAGAAATGTTTCAAACGCATTGCAGTTGCACAAGTCGTCGCAAGATGTATCTGCCAGCTTTGCTACTTTGCTACTGCCGTCGACGGCTCCAGTAATCCGCGAACGGCATGCGGTTCACGGACAAGTTAAAAATTTTCAAATGTTGTCGCCGTGTCTAATCGTGCTTTCTGGTTCTTCCGATCGCTTTCAGTGGGCTACCGCATCCCTCGCGGCTGCACTTTGCTGGCCGTCATGTACTCGCTGCACCGGGATCCGCGGTTCTTCCCAGAGCCCGAAGAGTTCCGTCCGGAGCGGTTCCTGCCCGAGAACTGCGTCGGTCGGCACGCGTACGCTTACGTGCCTTTCTCGGCTGGACCGCGCAACTGCATCGGTACGCACGTGTCGTGCGTGTAACTAATTTGCGTAGACCGTGTTGCAGTGGCGATTGTCCACAAGTGTACGCACTCTTTCGTTCGTTTAACCCCGCAAAGCCCAACGTACCATATGTGATACAAGAGTCTGCTGAACTGCGCTGGTTCGTGCCTCACTAGAAGGGAATCGAAATGCGCTTTCAGACAGGACAAAGTGAAAACGACAGACACAGCGCTGACTAACAACCAGTGTTTATTGCGCTTCAAAGGCAATAAGAACAAGGATCTGCGCAGAGAACAAAAAAGCCAAAATCATGTCACGCCCTCTATTGTTGGCATGCAGTCACGCATTCGATATATACCTTAGTTCACTGCTGCAGAGATGCATTGAAAGGCCACGCTAACGCAAGAATCACCGTGTCGGAATGTCGGAAATGCTTCGCTTATCTCTCGGGCATGTTGCTCCCTGCAGCGTCCTGAAAAAACATGCTCTTTTCAAAAAAATGGTTTACAACCACATCTTTTTAAAACAATTTTCAGCCAAATGACTGGCAACTGAGCCCTTAAGCTAGTGCGCGTGCTTCCATATATAGACCATCATTGATGCAGTGGCCTGTTTGGCCAATGTGACAGCGCCCGCATGCAAATGGCAACTTGTAAATAACGGCGTATGCGCATTCAACAAAGCATCGCACGTGTTCCTTTTCACATTCCAGTTTTTCACATCTTTTTTGTTTCCTCTGAAGCAAAAAGCTGAGAGTCTGCCGCGGCTTGTGTTTTTTTGTTCTCTGCGCAGATTCTTGTTCCAATATATTGCCGTTCAAGTGCGATAAACACTGGCTGTTAGTCAGAGCTGTAGTCTGTCCTCTTTACTTTGTCCTGTCTGGAGCATTGTTCGGTTACCTCCTAATCATACTTGATACGCTGCGTTTGATAGCTCGGCGAACTTAGCGCAAGACTCCTAGTAGCTTTTCTAACACGCTGGAGCGAAGTATCAGTTTTGGACAGCTGAGCAAACCAATTGCTAGTTCAGCTGAGCAAACCAATTGCTAGTTAACTGCTATAGTCACTAAATGTTCATTCAAATGACAATTTACTGTTTTTGGTAGGAATGCTCGCCGTAATCAGAAATAAAGGAGAACAAGTAATAGTTTTGCTTCGTGTCGTGTGGTGTCTGGGTTTTGTGGTGCGCCTACTGACGACGTTGCAGATGTGTTTCAGGTGTAACATTTACGTATGTAAATTTATGCAAAGCTAAATGCATGGAAAAGGAGAAAATGTTACGGTTTGTCATCCACTGAACCAATTTTGGTGAGGGTTGTAGTACTTATTAGAAAAGGTTAAGTTATACACACAGTTTGAAATAAATTCTTAGTCTACATTTTATTATTTTGCAAGAGTTGCAGGAAATAAAAACATAGAACAAATAAGAAGAACGTGTAACTCCCCGATGAAAACAGGTATCACAGTACTGTGAACGGCATAAACGTCTACAATTTGCGAATATACTTTTGCAGAACACTCATAAACAACATAACGATATCACGTAAGCTATAACCTAACTAGCCCGCCTTATGTGTCGGCTTTGCACGCTTTTACAGAGTCAGTTTACAGAATCGCAATATGTTTTTGACGCGGAGTTACGAAGTTGTAAACTTGGTGCTTCTATTTACTTCAAGTTTACCGCTGTTAGACAATTTTGCCAGAAATTTTGAGGCAGTAATTAAAGGTATTGCTTCGAGCAGTCGGTTAAGTTTAATTTCGTTTCTTTAATGCAACAGGCTGCTCAAAGACGTTGTTTCTGCATGTCATGTTTATTTGACATGGAAAATCCGAGTCAACCCTGAGATAAAGCTTTATTTGATGTGCAGGTTGGGATAACCTCGATCTAAAGGAGAAGATAGCGAATTTATTCCGTGTCCTTACGTCATCGCTCTGTTCTCTATGACCGCCCCTTACATCAGTATTATGTTCTTTCAGTACAGGACTGCGGCATCCTCTTGCTCTTTTGCTTTCTAGATAAGAAGTAAAGTTCATCGAACTATGGCTAACCTTCTTTCCCAGCAAAAGCTCAAATTAATTTTCTTTCAAGGCAGTGATGAAGATTAGCAGAAAACTTCGTTGTTTATTTGATCCATTGGAATATAGTTTCGCTGGTAATGGAGCAGCGGCTTTGTCTCAACCTCGGGCGTTTCAACGTGCATACCTTGCTCCACCAAGTCGGTTCAGCCTAAAGGACATTAAAGAGCAACACCGAATTTGCGTGTTCAGCAGAGGTACTATATTTCGAGACTCGTTTCTCATTTGTTGGAATGAAGTTTGGTTATTATCAGGTAAAATTAAGGCGCGCATTTCCCTTTTTGAACATCGCGCCCGAACCGCAGCACCGGTGTGTTGGTGCGTTGTATTAGCGTTATACGTCAGCACCAGTATGATAGTCCATGCTGTTAGTAAAGGCAAGCGCCGGTGTGATTGCATGTTAGCACGGTGTCACGAATTTCAACGTATTATTGGATGTTCAGACTGATTTCGTTTATTAAAAAATGTTCTCGAAACTCACTACGTTCAGCCTTTCTTTTTTAAGAATGTAAAATAATTATTTCCTATCATTAAGCGCAAACCCGTGCAGGTGATGCCAAAATGCACGACGTCAAAAAGGAGTTAGAGCGGGAACTTCGATTTGGCGTTGCCATTCGTCTTTGCATCTGTTCTGTTTACTAATACTTCGCTAATGGCGTGAATGGCATCTCCTTTGGCGTTTTCAGACACATAATTTAGCTGTATAGCCCAACTTAATATACCTTTTTTGAGTCCTTTTAACACGCAGCTCAAGCTAAACTTCTCGCTCGTTTCATTCTTTCGATAGGGCGGGCCGTCACGTTTAAGTTATACTTTGATATAGATGTTGCTTACCTCAGCATACCACGCTTCGGCGTTTCGAGGGTGCAGCTAAACAGAAAATACTGTACTGAAAGCCCAGCGAATACTAGGTGTGAATGCTGCTTGCACTGAACATCAGTTCAGCCATCATTCGAGTTCGGCGTCGCCCGATAAGTTGTATGTCATTTGCAATATGAAGACGAACGATCAGGAGCACCGTGGCGCTTCCCTTCTATTTGCAGGTCAACGCTTCGCCCTTCAAGAGGAAAAAGTGGTGATATCCACAGTACTGCGTCACTTCCGCTTGCACAGCCCCGATCACCGCGACACCATACGCCTCACGTGGGAGCTGGTGCTGAGGCCGGTGGACGGACTTCGGGTGCAGTTCCTTCCGAGGAAGTCGGCGTAGCCGTTTCGTGGAAGCCCGGGCCCGGTTCTTCACAACGCTGCCTTCAACGCGCACGCTCAATACAGAGGTCTCATCCGTCCAAGTGGAGCTGGGCGACGTCCACACAGCCAAAGGAAACACCACATGGAGGACTGCTTTCAGTGTTGTGTATTGGACCAAAGTTGTACGAACGCTGCCAACGCAGTGATGCCGACACGAGTGTTCTCTGCATTGTCCGTGCTGATAAAAGTCCCGCCTCAAAACGGTGCTGCCCACAAAAGACACTTAACCACACGCTTCTTGTCTCTATCGAGGGCCTAAAGGACGCCTAAAAGCACCTTTGTCACATGTGAAGAACGCCTCGGTAGAAAGACGGGGGACTTCCTTGTGCTACGCGTGAGCGGGAAAAATACGAACTTTTATGTCCATCTTAGTGTCTAGTGTATGTGACCCCGGTTCGTGTTTGCCTACTCTTGTTTTTTTGTCATTGCCGATGCTATGTCCAGTCATTATGGGTCATTCCTAAGCATTATTGGGCGATCACCGATTGTAGCGCATGTCAGCCGCTCGAGTGCCGCACGAGTCACACCCTGTTCACACGGAGACATCTTGTGAAGTATATGCAATGTTCATTTGCTGCGCTGTTGTACCCGCTAAAACGAAGCTTTCTTGAGCCGTCCTAATGGGTATAGCTATCCTTAAGGCGTCACGTGAGTCGTAATACGACGTAGACAAGCTGAAGAAATGCTGTAGACACGCTGTATAGACATTGTGTCCTTTCATTAACTGGCATTTTTTGCAATAAAACGTCACACATTCCTTATTCCTTATATGCACTGGCCGACCCTTAATTTCAATATATCTAGTTAATAATTTCGCTTCAACTTGTTCCTCGAAATTCTCTTTATATTCTTGATTTCTTCCACCTCCAGATTCTTGCCCGATCCTCCAAAGTGGGCGGCGCAAATTACAGTAACGAACGACCAACCAGCCAACTCTATGCAGTACTGCTATTCCTACCGAACGCTACGGACAGTATTCGACAACCATTGTCTGAAGTATCGAGGCGCGTATCTGAAGTATCGATACCTGTCGTTATCGCTGCCGTGCGGCAGAAGCGAGCGCCACTTCAAGGCGTCATGTTTGCTAGAACATCGTATGTGTATGTTCGATTTACCTGATGCAAGTGCGAGGACATCATGGCGTGTTGGCACCCGATTCGGGCGCCCCATGAAAGCTGTGTTAAACCTTTCCTTCGTATCAGTGCAATAAAGATTGAGCGACAACACCATGTATTCTTTTTTACGTGGCAAGTGCGTTTGTAACCGCATTTGATGCACAGCACGTACAGGTTCGTCCCGTTTTGATTGCGCTTTATTAATGTGAAAGCAATATATGCCGCATAAAGCTGAAACCAACGTGACCAAGTGATGACGTCATGTTCCCGGCGCTAGACCTGCTGCGGCTCCCACTGCGGAATACCACAGACGCCGTGGCCCACCCCAATATTGAATTTGCCCAATTAGAAAAAAGAGTTGGCCCACGTTCAAAACCAACCTGGTCCAATCCAAAATTGACTTGGCCCAGCCTGAAAACTGACATTGCCCAATTCATGCACATGACCAAGTGAAAAATATTGCGCCGAAGAGTCGTACTGCTTGCGCATGCAATGCAGGTAAGGAGACTTAAGTGCCTCTGTAATTTCTTTCCTCGCGGTCTTATCTCTAAGCTTTGTTACCGTAGCTTTGGTTTGGTCAGGTCAGGTTAGATTAGATTGGGTTGAGTCTGTCATATTGTTCTGCAATGTTTCACGCCATTGGAGCTGGAAGCACATGTTTGTCCAAGACATCATTTTTGCTAATGCTGCAGCTGGAAGCATTGTGTTTTGTGTGCTGTACGTGGTTGTAGGGTGCGTAGAAAGCTACGAATGCGAATGTGGTCAAGTTAGGTCTCTTAGCTTTGCAAGCTTCCCGCCATTGGAGCCGGAGGCATTGTGCATGTGCTCTGGACTTTGAAGCGTCTACCATTCCGTGCAAAATACCGTTATTTGCTTTCTTTCCTTTTTACCTGTACGTAAGGGAACGACACGGTCTATCTTGAAACATCATTCAAACGTGCCTCACGTGTCGGGAAAGTGCTTAAACAAGGACAACGTAAGCGCTTTTTAATAGTTTTTTTTTACGTGGCATCTGAATAATGGCAGCTTTTGCATTAGGCGCCCAGCGAACGCGCCGTGATATGATATGTACAGCGGCCTGCAGCGGCCGCCAGCGAGAACGCTGCGCACTCTGGCGCGCTGCAGGCGCTGACGCGTGATGTGGCGCGCCCTGCCGCCGCAGCAGACGGCGCCACGCGTCTTCACGCGTTGCCGAGCTGCGGCAGCGGCGGCGGCGCGCCGGCCAACGGCGCCTCGAGCTCCATGGGCGGCTTGAGCTTGTCGAAGTACTTGATCTCGATGGTGCCGAAGTCGACCATCTTTCTCTCGCGCGCGTAGCCCAGGTAGATCTCGCCCAGCGACATGTCGTTCACCAGGTAGTCGCCGAACTTGAGGCGCTTCTTGAGCGTCTCCAGGCCTTCAAACACCTCGCTCCAGTAGATGGCGTCATCCCGGATGCGGAACCAGACCTGGTCCTGCGGTGGTGCGCGCAGGAAACATTTGATCCGAATTTGCCGTAAATTACTCGCGTAACGGCCTCGAACTTCGTCGGCCGTGTTGCGTACGCTGGCCTGCTCGAAACTTCGAAGCAGCCTAGGCAGCCCCTTCGCCGTCCTTCTAATGCGTGCGTGCGCGTGTCTGAGGAACAGCTTACCTTTTAATTTCGTGTAGCAATCCTGTTTCTTCAGGTGGATTACTAAAATAGCGGACATGACTTCAATAAGAAATCGAAACGTTCAGTTAGCTAACAAATTTCTATCAATCTTCTATTTTTCGGGTACATGTTCCAATCGCAAAAAGTTAAGCCAGATATCAGTAATGAGCGACTTCCTTTTGACCTCACCCAGTCGTGTCCCAGGTTAGAATATTCGGTGAAAAAGAAAAGGTGCGGGGGGCGGGAGGGAGGCTAGGGGCAAGGACAAGAGCCGACATAAACGGGGCAAGAATTTGTCCTCTCTCTTGAGTGCCTTTTTCATTTCTTTTGCACATATTTTCGCCAATTTGTTCAATATGAAGCCTGTTAACAACAAGACCTAAAATCCCAAAGCTACCTATCTCCTAAATTTGCTGGAAATGCTGGAATATGCTTGATTGGTGTTACACATAGCATCGTCCCGCAGTTAGCGGAGCTAGGTGGCTCTTGAAGAAATAATAATTGGAACACAAATGAACACAGCAGTTTGTCACAACTATTGTCCGCCTGCTCAGTAATCCCCTTGAAGTGGCTTGAAATTGCTGAGTTACCAAAGTGTGGACACATGTAATGTTTGTACCAACTGTATTTTGTAGGTAACACTCGATAGCATTCCTTGTGCAAGTGCCTTGATGTACAGGGCTATAGCTAGCACAGGCGATCTCGTTGATTTGCTTGCCACGTCAAATTAATGAAACCATGTAAGCAGGAGGCCAGACGTCTGCTCTCAAATATTATACGTGACGTCTTCAGCTGAAATGATGTTGCTCATCCGCCGGCATGGCAACGCGTATGAGTGGCAGGCTGGCCAGAAACTCCCTGTGCTAGGTGCATAGTACACAAACTCATATGCCCAAGAAAGTGGACAGGAGGACGGGATGTGGGTACGGCTCCGACCTGCGACAAGTTGCCTCTTCGTCCAATTTCTGCTATATGCTTTCCACGGCTTGTCTGTTGGCCTCATGTGGTTGTAGTGCAAAAAAAAAAAAAAATCGAGCCTTTCGGTTCTTCTTGCGAGAGCGTATAGCACAAAGCAGTAAACGATGACAGACAAGCCCCGCCCCACTATTCCCACTTTCCCTCTTTTTTGTTCCTTAGCTTTCGTAGCTTCCTGCGCCTATTTTTTATCTGGCCTTCTCACTTTCGTTTAACCAGAATATTTTACTGTCGAACCATCTTTCGGCACAGCCCGGGCATGCGACAAGAACATGCTGAGCGAGTATCCTTTTCGATCACTCGCCAGTTCCCCCGCAGTCACTGCAAATGATGGCTGCCAGCTAGTGGCGCTCCAAATTCTGGTTTATATAAATGGCGGCGCATCACAACAAACCTCAGTCGGGAGTCAGCGCTTGTGCTTGTCTGTCGTCGTCTCGTTCGCTGCTTCGCGCTGTACGCATTGGGGGCAAAAGTAGTGGGATACCAACTATAGCCCAATCCGCTGCATAACCCTCGGTTCCTTTGATTCTTTGCGCTCATCACTCAAACATATGTTCCATTACATTTGCAGACATGCACAGGCAGCTTTAGATCTGTGTGTATACGGACGGCTGTCGAAATACAGCCGCCGCAGCCGGGATTTCATGCCGCGGCCTCATGCCTATAGCAGCGCAACGCCATAGCCACTTGGCTAACATGGTGGATAAATTCTCCTAATATTCTGCCTTGTGTCGCTGGAATTTGTTGTTTTGTTCTTTATCACTGAAGGAACATTAAAAAAAATCCTCAACTGCTGAGAGCCCATGTCTGGCTTTGGAAACATTTTCTGTGATGACGTATGTCGGTAACATAAATGATCAATTTTGTATTGGGCACGTCTCATTCGACGGTGTCTGCTCCTTTGAGCTCGGAGATCACGTGGTCCCAACCTACTATTCGTGATGCGAATGGGCAGCGCGACACAACGGGGAGCAAATGAAAACAAGAGCACACATGATATCTGTGCCATGATAGAGCGCCTACTCACTTACCTATACCTTCTAGGTGCCTCTTCAACCCTGCTTGTTTTAACGCGAAACATTCTTTGCCTCATTGTTGACACTTTGCGGTGGGTAGGTGGGTGCCTGTCTCACATCGCTTAAAAAAAAAAAAAAAGCCGCAGTTTTCGCCCGAAAGGCGAAACATCGACTGCGATAGCAAATTGGTAGACAGCTACACGAAGTAAGGATAGTAATTTTATCAGCCGTATAAACTTGCAGACATTCGCTTACTAACTGAATTAACAAGCATGGTGTCAGCGCGCACAAGCAAACATGAATACATCACACTCGATGAGCGCGGACACTCGCTGTCAAAACGCTGGTGAGAGCAAGCGCGGCAACAGCAGCGAGCGAAACGACCTTCGTGCTCACGCTTAAAAAAGTTTGCACCCTTTCATTTGGGGCGTATCTTGGCCAAAACAATAATTGTCATCTGTCTTGTCGCGAAGGGCATTCGCGTTATCAGCGTGACATAGCATTCTCGACGGGAAAGTAGCGAGCGCAGAGTTTTCAAAAAAAGAAACGCTGATGACGACTATCGTTGTGCACTCACTCTACACTCTAAAAACAGTTGCACCTTTTGGGGTGTATATTTGTCCCACAACAATAATCGTCATCTGTCTTGCCCGCGTTTCCTTTCTTTAACGCTGCGAGCCCGGTACTTCCCAGTCACGAACGGCATGCGCGTTATCAGTGTGACGTAGCATTCCCGACAGGAATGTAGCGAGTGCCGAGTTTTCAAGAAAGGAAACGCAAGCAAGGCAGATGACGATTATTGCTGTGGGACAAATATACACCCCAAAGGGTGCAAACTGTTTTTAGAGTGTAAGAACAGTTTACACCCTTTGGAGTGCCCCTTCTGCCACACAACGATAATCGTCATCTGTCTTGCCCGCATTTCCTTTCTTGAAAACGCTGCGCTCGTTACTTTCCTGTCGGGAATGCTACACTCTAGAACAGTTTACACCCTTTGGCTTGCCCCTGCCACACAACAATAATCGTCATCTGCCTTGATGCGTTTCGTTTCTTTAACGCTGCGAGCACGGAACTTTCCAGTAACGAACGGCACGCGCGTTATCAGAAGGGGCACTCCAAAGGGTGTAAACCGTTCTATGCTGATAACGCGCGTGCCGTTCGTTACTGGAAAGTTCCGGGCTCGCAGCGTTAAAGAAAGGAAACGCATCAAGGCAGATGACGATTATTGTTATGTGGCAGAAGGGGCACGCCAAAGGGTGTAAACTGTTCTTAGAGTGTATGTCATGCTGATAACGCGCATGCCGTTCGTTACTGGAAAGTACCGGGCTCGCCGCGTTAAAGAAAGGAAATGCGGACAAGACAGATGACGATTATCGTTGTGTGGCAAATATACACCCCAAATGGTGCAACTGTTTTAACACTTAGAAAAATTTAAACCCTTTGGGGTTTATCTTCTCCCACAACGATAATCGTCATTTGTCTTGCCCGCGTTTCCTTTCTTTAACGCTGCGAGCCCGACACTTCCCAGACACGAACGACATGCGCGTTATCAGTGTGACGCATCATTCTCGACAGGAAAGTAGCAAGCGCCGAGTTTTCAAGAAAGGAAACGCAAGCAAGGCAGATGACGATTATTGTGGGACAAATATACGCCCCAAAGGGTGCCACCGTTTTAAGAGTGTTAAGGGTACTTTCTATCGCTTCAATGCAAGAGCGGCGAGAACACAGCGTGCACAAAGATATGAGCCGTCTTTTCAAGATGCAGCGCGCGCGACCGCGCACGGCCGTGCAAAGTACGCACTTGTTAGCGGAGTCGAAGCCGGCCCCCCTCCCTCCATCGCT
This sequence comes from Dermacentor andersoni, assembly GCF_023375885.2. Taxonomy (NCBI): domain Eukaryota; kingdom Metazoa; phylum Arthropoda; class Arachnida; order Ixodida; family Ixodidae; genus Dermacentor; species Dermacentor andersoni. The sequence continues at coordinate 20,253,437 of NC_092816.1, read as the reverse complement.
GCCTCCGCGCTGCAAGTTATGCGAAGTCATGCTCGGGCGCGTGTGAGCAGGTTCACATTACTGGCTGATTATCAGTTCGGTAAGATCAAAAGCTGTTCATTTGGAACGCTCGTGTATTAGGAATACATGTGAGTTCTTTACCATGGCTATATATTTGTTTAGATAACCGAAATTTTCTATCTTGTTACCATTTCAAATTTTTACCACGAGTATACAATAGGGAAATGAAGTCAGGCAAGTCAGTTGGACTATTTCTGTACCGATAACAGTTCACAGAAGCTGACGTATGCGGCAGAACTCTTACGACTCGCGCAAGCGTTCGGTCATAGTAAAGCGCTCACGAGGCAACGAGGCAGCAGTCAGCACATATGCACCTTTCGGACTTCGGCGATCACGGAGTTGGGGAACATGTCGCCGACGGCGCGCGAGATCAGCTTGGAGACCTTCTTTCCGTGCTGGTCACTGCTCATCTTGATGACCACATTGCAGCGCTGGCCGCACGTCTGCTTGATGTCCACCGTGCGGCCCAGCACCATGAAGCTCCCGTACGAAAGGATGGCCAGCCGGTCACAGAATATGTCGCTCTCGGACATACTGCGGCCACAGCCAGTGCGTGAATTAGAAAGGATGGATGTGCTGGGAGAGGTCCACGAATGCCACCATTTGTTTATTGCCTCGATTGTTGTATTTAGTTCTGGGCTTACGTACGGAGTGAGGAACTTCTTGTCAAAAAACAGACCTTCCAGTAAACTTACCCGATATTGATTTTTGCTTGCCCTTCTGTGCCATATTTTTACGCTGGCACTGTTGAGCCGTGAGCAGCATGCATAGATAGATAGATAGATAGATAGATAGATAGATAGATAGATAGATAGATAGATAGATAGATAGATAGATAGATAGATAGATAGATAGATAGATAGATAGATAGACAGACAGACAGACAGACAGACAGACAGACAGACAGACAGACAGACAGACAGACAGACAGACAGACAGACAGACAGACAGACAGACAGACAGACAGACAGACAGACAGACAGACAGACAGATAGATAGATAGATAGATAGATAGATAGATAGATAGATAGATAGATAGATAGATAGATAGATAGATAGATAGATAGATAGATAGATAGATAGATAGATAGATAGATAGATAGATAGATAGATAGATGCGAAAGCTACAAGAAGGGGCCCTATTCTGTAACGGTTCGCTTCGGAAGCGTACGGTCTGGCTGTTACATCTGGGTTACGTCACTAGAAGAGTGGGACGTCGCGGCGCGAGGGAGACCAATGAACGAGCGGCGTTCTGCCGCAAGGTCACGTCATCATTTTTGTTTGTCAGTCATTATTTTGTCCGCCTTAAGAAGGTCACCAGCCGTGGCTGAGCTTCTTATGGCGGACGATTGCGACGAGAGTTCCGTCCACACATCCCACAACTTCGTTAATCTTGCTGCGGTCAAGGAAGCGTTCTTGACGGCGGCTTTCTCCTGCAGCGTGGAGAGAAATCTCACACCCCTTTATCTTTTCCCTCAACCATAATCACCTTAGCGACGACGGTAATGATGCGACTGACTGGCGGTTGCGGCAACCCAACAGCTTCTACATTCCAGACGCACCGCTGAAAACAAGCCGTAGCAAAAAAAAAAAAAAAAGAAAGGAAAGAAAGAAAAACGTAGCGCGCACAGCACTTTCGTAGCACTATCAACGATAGTAAACCTTGTGGTCCGCGATATCCAAGCTCGTCGCAAATTCATCGCATTCTGTTTTTGGGGCGCCTAAAAAGCCTTCGGAACTCACCTTAAGCTCATGTTGAACGCGGCGCGATTGCCTCTCGTCACGTCGTTATCTTTGGCCAACGCTCGCCAGCAACATAACCAAAGAAGCCACTATCGGTGCCCCTCTCGTAACGCCGGCCAGCGCGAGACTAGCAGACGGCCACGGTTGCCGTAGCAACCCTCGATATCATGCTCGCGGACGAGCGCGACCTTCGAGCTAACCACTTCTCCGCGGTTATTCTCGTAGTAGACGATAGGTTCCTGCCCAAATGATTGACAACCTGTGTGGCGATAACAAAATTTGTAGTCGCGCCTACGAGTGATGACGACAACGAAGCGCCGATCAATGGCGTTCGTGAGAGCGAACTCGTTCCAAAGCGGACCGTTACAAAATACGGTCATACTGCGGCACGAAAAAAAGAAAAAAAAGAAAAGAAAACAGGCAGAGGGACAGAGAAAAGCATAAGTCATGCAGCCTAATTTTCAAGTACGCTGTTATATCTTGCTGCCTTGTTCATTTGATTTTTTGATCTCTCAGTTTATTGTAGTTTGTGTAGTGCAAACTCTGCTATGATTCTCCCCCTCTCTTCTTTTTATATTTGTAACGTGTTGCTTCAATAAATTTCAGTTGATAGTGCAGCGGTTATTCTTTCTGTTTATATGCCTGTCTGTGTGCGTTTCTTTATTATTATTTTTCGCGCTGTTTGTAACTTTCCTGAAAATGAAGGCCTACCAACTCGCCCAACTTTCGCTACTTTTGAATAAATAGATATTTTCTCTTTGTAAGCGGCGGTGAGTGGTGTCGCATTGTCATAAAGGCAAATTTACGAGTTTCATAATTTTATTAATTCTCTGGCAGTTCTGCTCCGACGCCTTTCTGCGCCAATCCTGCTGCATTTTACACCAGACATCAACGAGGAGCGTCTCCAGCCGCCGCGAATTACAAACAGGAGCGGTTGCACAATAGCTCACTGTTGCACAGTTTTACGGAAAAGCGTTCTTGTTATAGTACAATGCCGCAGGCAACCAGCAGGGTTTTACCACGACACAAACGTTTCCAAAATCTGAGACTAGAAATCACGAGAGCAACGATATCATTCATCACGGAAATTTTTATGTATCCAAGAGCACGTAAAGTTTCAACTGTGGGAGTCAATGGTAATGGCCAAAGTCTGCAGACGTCTCTTTCGAAGAAAAAACTGACTTTTGCAATGAATTATACGGCGAATAAACAGGAGCTCTACGGAAATATCGTTATAAAAATGCGCTCTTGAACGATATAAAAAGGTGTGCGAGTTTTCACAGTAACCACAACACTTGGAAGGATCGACAGCGTGTTTTAATATCATAAATGTGAAACACAGATTACGTCGATATAGAAGACCGCTGACGTATCTGACTCGGATAAAATCTGTTGTGTTTAATTATAAAAAATTGTAGTACGCTTAATCTTCGCCTTTAAGAGTGGAACGCGATCGCCTTCAAAGATCCCTGAATGCTCCTCACGCTTCCCGCTAACTGCAGCTTATGTAACCGTAATGTTTACCGGTAAACGCTGGCGGCGAACGCTGAACGAAGGTGAGCTTTTTGGTAGAAACGCGGCCTCTTGCGTAGACCGATCCCGGAGGTAGTGCACAGCCGTGCCAAAAAAAATTGACATTTTCGGGTTTTTGTTATTGTTTGGCACTTTTAACATTTCAGTTTGAGAAGATTTAACATAAAAGGCATGCGATGTCGGTGTTTTGTTTAATGACATTTCTTTGTAGGGCTGTCATTCTCAAAATTCAGAGGAATAACTTTGTCAAGAATGTAAGACAAGGTATGAGCCACTTTAGTGATAGAATGGCGTGACAATACACCCCGCATATACCGCATGTCATATAGCAGGGCGTGGCATATACATATACCCAAATACATACGGAAATGTTCTCTTACGGACAACTCCGCCGGCGCCGACACCTGCATTGGATTTTTTGCGACACGGGGCCCTTGACGCTCTCGCGCTAAAACTTGGAGTTCCAGCGACTAGTCCAGCGCGGCATTTTTGACCTGGCACTAACTTGTTTTTTCCTCTTTATTTTTAACGCGACAGCGAGCTCGTGTCGCAGAAAAGCCGGTGTCATCGGCGCCGGCGGCGTTGGCCGTGAGCGAAAAATCCCTGAAGGCAATTCATAAATAAATACAACTTGCAAGATGGGCTAGGTGAGAATCGAACCAGGGTCTCCGGAGTGTGAGACGGAGACGCTACCACTCAGCCATGAGTTCGATAGTTCAAAGCGGGACAAAAGCGCCTCTAGTGAATGCGGTGTTGCCTTAGAAGCGTGCCGTAGAAAGTTATAAAGCGGTGTATATCAGTAATTATGAGCATGTAAATTACAGAAGTCGCAGTTAAACGAGTAGCGAAGTACGTTTCCGCTACATTTCTTCTGCGCTTAGCGCACGCGCAGAGCCATCTTGCGACAAACACAGAAGACCCCCTCCTCGCAATGTACGGCGCTGCCCCGACAGGTGGCGCGCCACTCGCCCGCTTCTCCCCTTCGTCTCGTCAAGAGCATGCCGAGCGAATGAGTAGGCGGTGAGAACGGGGTGCGATAACGCTATCGCGTTCCACACTTCAAGGCGAAGCTTAAGCGTTCTCCAATTTTTTTTTTTTTTTGCAATTGCCGAAAATAGATTAAGACACGAAGTTTACAGCTGTGTAAATGAGCAACGAAAAGATAGCTAGCTCTATTCTGTAAGCTAGAACTTTAGGGCATCTAGAACGGACAATTATAACATTGCATTAGACTGCATGAGCTGGTTTATTTGTTTACGAGAAGGAAAAAAATACCGCAATTTTGTCCGACTAGGACACCCTAGTGGATTAAGGTAAAAAAACTGTGATACCCAATTTCGTTGCAATGTTACAGTACTAAAAGCTCGACTTATCTTTTTTTGTAATTTACGGTTTTCAGCTATCTTGTGCCTACAAATACAGGTCCTAAGTATTAAATCTGCTCCAGATATTTATCAGAACTGTGTATTTAATTACAACGAATTTTATTCAAATGCACTAGGAAGTTTACCAAATATTCTGCTCAAAACATTCAGCAGAAGTTGATGTTTTCTTTAATGAAACAAATTTTATTCACATCGGTAAGAACTTCACTAGATGAAGCATTTTTTTTTTACTATGTATCTGAAAGTAGAAGCATCATCTTCATTTTCTGGCCGAATCCACGCTTGTATAGTAAGCGGGTCACAACAGCAGCCGCACACCACAGCAGGTCTGCACGTTTTGAACTGAACGTCACGTCAAAGAGCCAATCCACAATCAAGCTCTGGAAAAAAATATATCACGCTAATTGTCGCCACCGTTGCGTCACAGCCTTTTCATGGGCTCTGACCTTATGGCGTGATTTTGCAGCTTAAAACGCTTACTAGGGTTGAGGATGGGGCGAGTTGGTATTGCATTCTAAAACTGGTACAGCGTAACATAGAAAGAAAGAAACAATTGGAAGTCGGCGCTCTGTCCCTTCATTTGGCCGGCTCGGCTTCTTTCTTCCTTTCTATGTTGCGCTGTACCAGCTTTAGATCGAAAACGCTTAGGTCTTCAGCTATTGATAAGCTGTCTGCTCGTACAGTGCAGGAAAGGAAAGCAGGCGACTCATTGGCACTTTCCTCGTCAGTTCCCCGCCTTGAACCTTACTCAACAAACTTTTGAAAACTTAACCCACGTACGTCTATAAATCGTTCCTATTTGTTCCCATAGTATTTCGTCTTTCTCAATTTTTTATCTGGATGGAATGTGGCGGCAGTTTCTTTGTGACATCGTGCTCTGCAGTTTGTCTACAGCGACATGTTTTTATTCTGGCAAGTTGAAAAAATCATTTAGCATTTATCTCACTCACTCACTCACTCACTCAATCACTCACTCACTCATTCACTCACTCACTCACTCACTCACTCACTCACTCACTCACTCACTCACCTCACTCACACACTCACTCATTCACTCACTCACGCACTCACTCACACGCTCACTCACTCACTCACTCACTCACTCACTCACTCACTCACTCACTCACTCACTCACTCACTCAGCATTGTTCAATAAAACACTTGGCACAAGCTGGCTGAGAAAAATAGTGCTCCAATAACGAATGTTGTTGGAGCCATCGTTTCGACAAGGGGACTTGTCTTTTATCTCTCAAAGAAGTTTCCAAGCTTTATGGCTTTGGAGAACCCCACCTGCTTACCCAGAGTGCTGCGGAACCTCCCCCCTTTACCTACTTCTTTTTCCACCCATGTGCTTATCCAGAGCCTCGCGATGATTGTTGCGATGAATTAATCTTTCTTGCCAAGACTACTGAAATACGGAAGGGGGGGTATAGATTGGTAAATTGCTAAACAGGTTGCGATATTTGCTACCGATCAATGTGAAGCGCCACATTTACAACCTGCTTATACATTCGCGATTAACTTATTGTTTCCTGGTTTGGTCAACCACTACACAAGCTAACTTAAAATGATTTCAAACACTCCAGAACCGCGCACTGCGCGCGATAGGTAACTTAGAACGTACTGATACCACTAAACCAAACTATAACAAATATAAAATATTAAGAGCATCAAAACTTCACACTTACAAATTATTCCTTGAAATTTCACGGCGATTCCGGGCAACCAAATGTTCCTTCCAAAGCAAATACCATGGCAGCATGACAAGCTATAACCTCAGAAAAACTCTGAGAGGAAAACCATGTTGCAGAACAAAATACGGAGATCAAGAACTAGCAGTTCAACTTCCTAACCTTCTAAACGACTACCCCTTGGTATTCGACCTGCTAAATTCTGGAAGTTCAAAGCAAAGCTTTAAGCAGACGGTAAAAGAATTGTTACTACCCGAAGACTAATAGAAATGTTCAACTACAAGTACAAAGAATTTCGTACATGTTTTTGTTTGTGTGCTTCAAGTGCTTAGAAAACGGTGTAAGATTTAACCTTTTTTTCTTTCTTTTTACGTGAATTGTGTACTCAAGTGGTGGAAAATGTGTACTACTTTAATTTCACGTGTGCTTTCCTGAAAGCCTGCCACTGCCATTTTGCTGCCAATGTACGGGTGGCACGGCCTAGTCAGGGAAATGTTTGCCTTTAGTCGTGTCCCCAAGACAATCTGAGCATTGTCTTAAAGAAAGAAAGAAAGAAAGAAGAAAAGAAAGAAAGAAAGAAAGAAAGAAAGAGAGAGAGAAAGAAAGAAATTTGAACTCTAACGTAAACATCCGCCAAAAGGGGGTTTGGTGGATTCGTCTTGGTCGCTCGCAGGACCCTAAAACAGCTTTCGCGGAACTCTTCGGACCCTTTCTGATAACAAATCTTTCTGTCACCCCGTCTTGTTTGCTTGGTTCGACCGCACATTTAGGCCTCTAACAGGCAGCGAAACCAGTTCACATTTCCGCAGCAGCTCCCTTCGACCATGGCGAAGCACACATGCAATGCCGAACCACGCAAGCAAAGATTCCGAATGCTTTCTAAAACTATTCGAACAAAAAAACGGTATCATGGTATCTCGTTACTCAGTACAAGCGAGAACAAAGCAGCCGTAAGCGCAACATCATTTTTTTTTCAAAGACATCAGAATAAAAACGCAGAGTAGTCGGTCACTTCGGGATCCTCACCGGCGCGAGGTGAAGAGTACGGTGAGGTTGCACTCGTTGTGCACCCGTCCCAGCGACTGGAAGAGGCGGCTCCGGGTGGCTGGATCCACACCCGCCGTGCACTCGTCCAGAACGAGCACAGGTGGTCGGCCCGCGAGCGCCATGGCCACGGTCAGCTTGCGCCGGTGCGTGCTTCTGTAAGAACGTGCAGGTCACCCATAGGGTCTTCACGTCTTCGACCATGCTCCTTTGCAGTGCAAAGCCAGGAATCTTTTTTGGGGAGAGGAGGGGGGGGGGGGGGCAGGTGCCCGCGGTGTGCCGAGTATGCGCTAACTTCACGCGTGCGCGCCATATCCGGCATGTTCCCGCCATGCGTGTCGAGTTTGCGTGGGTTCGATTCCTACGGCCGCCGGGCACCCACCGGTTCGCCGTTGAACGTGGGCACAAGCGTTCCCCGGCCTGGCGCTCGGCTTTCTTCAGGTGATATGCCTGGGAAAGGAGCCTGTGCCTCTCAAGTCCCGTCGAAACCCTCGACTTTGCTGACTTCACATGGATTTAGCGTATCTGGGATCTGGCTATCTTGTAATCACTTCCAGAAAAAAAATATCAGTGGTGATTTAGCGGTAAATGCGAGAGAAATGCATTAGCATAGCGTCGCACTTCTTTGAGGTCTCTGATTTATTATTTAAGCCACGTTCACCACATTACAAAGTGTCGTTGTGGAACTCATTCGATACATCTTGTCTCTTCGAGGAACGCAGTGCAACTGGCGGTGGTTGGGAGCAGACCACCGTCAGTAGCACTATATACCTCTACCACGTGGCCGGCTTCCCACACTTCCCACACACATACATTTTTTTGTCGTTTTGGTGCTGCTAACGCTATAAGAAAGACAGGGTCAAACAAGTGTCAACGCTAGACAAGGTATACGTAATGCGTGTGAAACAAGATACGGAATGAGTGAATAATCAACATGAAAAAGAGACAGAATAGACAGATACAACCAACATTTAAAGGGCAACTCCGGCGATTTTTCGATGTACGCTGATATCAGTAAAATTTTGAATATACGTTTTCTTTTGCACTCTGATTGTCTGTGCCAAACAATATGGCTGCAAATCATTTAGTTTTTCTGAAGATGAATATTAAAAATGGGTTGCGTGTTCCCGACTCATGACTTTTTGGTGGCCACCCTGTGTTTGTGACGTCAGAGACTGCACCGCCACTGTCGCTGAAATCGCCGTTGTCTAGTTCGGAAAATCTGCAAAAGCTCCCTGTGTCGTCAGGAGGCATCATCAGCTTCGCTTCTCTGGCGTGAGGCGCCACGTGCACTGTGTGTTTAGCAAGCGTTCTGTGTGTTTACATTACGGTAGTGTAGTATCTGACGTCATCGACTCATCGTGACGTCACTCGAAGCAGCTACCCGTTTCGGTTTCGGTATCTCGTTTATTGGCTATTTAAAATTACTGATGAATTTCTAAGCAACTTGAACCACTCTAACGGTGACAGGACTGTCAATGCCATTTGAATATGACAATATCCTAATATCGTTAAAAAAAAACGCCGGAGCTGCCCTTTAATCATTAAGTCATTTGAACCTTCAGGTACGTCGACACTTGGTTAGCCTTCTCTTTCCTTTCCTTTCTTTTTTTTTTTCAATACATCCCCGACACCTCCTCGAAACCGCAGCGAACGAAGCGTAGTCAATCCCGTGGTTGTTGACCATGCGTAAAGCACGGAACAAACTAGCTGCTACATTCCATTTTTATGCTTAATTTATCTATCTATGACATAAGTACTGCGCTAATCCTCTGCACGTATTCTTAAGTAAACGGAACTCCGGTTAATAGGAACCTGCTTCTCCGGTTTCTTGAGGTTTTGTTGAATGAGTTCTATTGCAATGGACTAACTAACAAAATAATTCAAAAATTCCATTTTTATGCTTAATTTATCTATCTATGACATAAGTACTGCGCTAATCCTCTGCACGTATTCGTAAGTAAACGGAACTCCGGTTAATAGGAACCTGCTTCTCCGGTTTCTTGAGGTTTTGTTGAATGAGTTCTATTGCAATGGACTAACTAACAAAATAATTCACAAATTAAACATTCTCTAATTACTTTATGGCACATGCTGCAATTTGGGAATTGGAGCCGGTCAGTTCAAAACAAATTCTGAGCTAGCACCAGCTTTCACGCATGCGTTCCCAAAATGCGCGACGAAGTGAATTGGTCACTTAAATATGTCCTCTACTGCTCAGGACGCCGTCATGTGCAAAAATAAGTGACAGAACAGTGCATTCTTGCTTGACGGGTCTTATAAGAAAACTGATGCTCGTTTAAAAACCATTCCAAGCGGATGCACGCGTCACGAGAACTGACCGACTTCATAAATTGTAACATGTGCCCATAAGTGATTACTTAGAATGTTAATTTTGTTCATTATTCAATTATGTATTTCAATTTATAATGCAAGTAATAACCACCTCTCGAGTAGTCCAACTCCAAAAATGAAACAGTGCTGTCGTAGGCGACGTTAAAGAAATAAGTCTATAAATCACAGTTTGAACCTCTATTGGTGATGCCTACATCGGTTAAGGTTGACCCTACAAAGGGTCTACATTGGCCCAACTACAAGTGATGCATTTCGTTGGCCAGCTTTCTTCTTCCTTTTCTTCCTCCCAATTTTATTTCGGTAAGTCGAGCTTGGATATAGCCAACACCTTCGTTGCATAAAATGTGTTTGCTATATTAGAAATTTATTATAATCTGGCTTGTACATAATTATTACTTAATTAAAAATTCCGATAAAAAACAGAAAAAGGCGCAGAACAGCTTCTTTATTTCCAAAAATAACGCGCACTGCGATAACACTGGCTGAAATTGCTGATTGAAGCTTCTTTCAGTAATCTACCCCTGCAGTAACAGTAATTCTAGTCCTAGTGCTGTATTATTCGAAGAGGCGGACATCAAGAGAAACCGAAACACATATTCAACTAAACAACTTCCTCATTAATTACTTTACGGCACATATTGCAATTTACGAATTGTAACCGGTGAGTTTGCAAGATGCATCCACTGGAAATGCATTTCCCGGATTACACCAGTTTCGACATATTATTTCCCAAAGTGTGGGACGAAATACATGGGCGTTCCAGTTACTTGCGTGTTGCAGTGCATAAAAGAGCGCCTTGTTAAAAAAAGTGAATGGAACAACAGTGCATTATCGCGGCGCGTTCGATGGCGCATATATCTTCAAACTGGCCTCATTCTGGAAATTCGTTCTAAGCAGATACGCCTTGCAAACTCACCGGTTACAATCTGCAAATGCGTCACATGTGCCGTAAAGTAATTAATTAAGAAGATAATTAGTGACATTTTGTTAAATAGTTTATGTATTTTGATTCCTCGAGCAAGTAACGCCCGCCTCTCTGAATAGTCCTACTCAAGGCCTAGAATTACGTTACCTGCAACAGGTGATTTTTAAAAATTCCGCAAAACTTACAAATGATCCCCCCTGTGTGTACTTATACAGTGCTTACGAGCAGTTGTAGACCGTGAGCGACAGCGCCTTGCGCAGCCCGAGACGGGAGTCGAGGTAGTGCACTTCGGCCTGCAGCTCCTGCTTCTGCACTCCGCGCAGCCGCGCCATGAGCAGCACCAGCTCCTCGCCCGTGTACTTGTCCAGCAGAGGGTCCTGCTGGGGGCAGTAGCCCACTTGCTGCTGGTACTGCAAGCGCCGTGGATCACGGGAATATTAATAGCTGCCATATACTACGTCACTCAAAGAGCGTGTCGCTGAGATAGGTGGTTAAAACTTGCAGTTTTGCACCATATACTTTAGACGGGACAAAAAAGCAACCACAACACCCTGGCGCTTGTCATCTGTCTACTTCTAGGTCCCGTCTATAAGGTGCGCGCTTGTTAAACGTCCAACTATGTCATTTCTCCGGCGTATAGCGTGACCCATTTTCCCTCGGCGCACAGGATCCACGATTTCGTTCTCGGCAGTTGGACGACATATATAGTTGATGAGCCACCGCGGCAGCTCGAAACCCCCATTTGCTAAAAAGTGTGAGCGGGAGGCAAATCAACTTCTGGGAGTTCTACGTGCAAAAACTACGATCCGATCGACGGGGCACGCCGTGATGCGGGACTCATTTTGGATCAACTGGGTTTCTTCAACGCGCACTTAGGTCGCTAGCGTTTTCTGCACTTCGCCCGGAGCGTGGGTAACGAAACGCGGGGGCTCACGTTGAGCGGCCGTCGGCGGGCGTCGATGCCGTTGATGAAGACGTTGCCGGCGTCGGGGCGCACGATGCCGGCGATGATGCGCAGCAGGAGCGAGCGGCCGGCCTGGCCCAGGCCGAGGATGCCGAACACCTCGGCCGGCGGCACGTGGAAGCTGAGAGGCCCCAGCGTGCCCGTCTTGGTCGCCTCGAGCACCACGAGACCGGCGGGCGCACGGTGCAGGTCGGCGACCGATTCGGCTGTCCCGGCGCTGGATCGGCCGCTGGCGTCCCCTTCGGAGGAGCGCGAGGCCTGCGGCCCTTTTCCTTTGACTTCCGCGTTGAGCAACAGGTAGCGCATGAGGCCCGCCACGAACTGCTTCTCCTCCGTCACGCTCTTCTCCTCGCTGCTCGGCTCCTTGCCGCCGGGCTTGTCCGCTTTGTCTGCGTTACGGTATAATACGATGTGCCCTGTTTATTCGCGCAATCGTGTACAAATAGTTAAAGCAAACAAGCCTCAAGATGAATGTAATTAATGCAATGCGTACAGCTGACTACGCGATTCTCACTTTCTTTTATTGCGTTATACCGGCAAGAAAAAATACCGGCAAACATTAACGCTTTGCAAATATTACCCGGGAAGTTGATGCCCCATGACGTCGTGATTGACTTGCTCCGTCCCTTCAGTCGCTTCGGCGGCCATGCTATATACGGGGGCCACTCAGACATAACATGCGCAGCATACTGTTCCTTTCTTTCTTTCTTTTTTTTTGTGAACGAACGCACATCGTCCATACGCAAGCCTGGTCAATCAATCAATTTATTATTATTATATTGCAGGTTAATTACAGCATATAAAATATACAGACGACGCTCCCAAGTACAAGAAAGCAACGGGACCCTGACTTCTAAAGCAAGATCTTGTTGCGGTATACCTTGGGTGATAAAGACTGCTGAGCCACCATAACTACCTGAAGAACGGTGGCAGTACTCAACTTCGTACGATGGCAGGCCGAAAAGGTTCGCGTCACACGAGCATAGCCAAGTTTTCGAAATGCAACCGATGGAGAAGGAATCAGCAAGAGAACTTATAAAGTTACTGGCATTATTTGAATCCTTCCGGAGTTTCGTGCTTTAAAATATGCCAGGGAACGATTACTTTCAGCTGGCATGTGATGCGCCTCTTCAGGAGATAGCAAAGCCATCACGAAAAGATGGAAACGAAAAAGTTTTCAGAACAAAAATGCATAAAGAACATCGTTGCTATGTAAAGACGCTTCGGTCATTTTCTTTGACAATGCAATATACCTTGCTATCACCAGTCTTGCGAGCCTTGAAACGGCAATTGTCTGTCCACAAGAATTATCATGTGTGCGCTTTTAACAGTGTAAGGGCCTTGATATCTGAAATTATGGGATTTTACGTGCCAAAATCACAATCTGATTATGAGGCACGCCGTAGTGGGGAGCTCAGGAATAATTTTAGACACCTCGAGTTCTTTAACGTGCACCTAAATCTAATTACAAGGGTGGTTTTGAAGGGCTTTGACAAACACTATTTTATTCTCGGGAGACAGGTGATCATTCACATAAACAGTCCTGTCAAAGCTACCGGATAAGCGTATACATCATACGTGCTCGGTCGAGCCTTACGCGCTTTACGGACAACAGTTATTTTTCTTGCGCGCACTAAGGCTGCGACTAAGCAGTTACTTTGCAATTCATCGTTCGCGTTTTGTTTGATGATGACAATGATCATGATCACCATCATCATTATTATTAAGGTGATTATGATGATGATGTGTGGCTCTGCACTTTGAAACGGGTGGACAGTTGTACAGCGTCCTGTCCGATGCACTACTGTACATAAATTAATAGATGAACTTAGGGACACTCCACATATCCAACGCCCCGAAAAAAGTGGCCTGAACAAATAACAATAGTAATAAAGAAATGCAACCGCTGGCATGCGCAGAAACGCGCAGTCTCTGCGAAATACGAGGTCCCCGTGCATATATTAAGTTGCACAGTCTGTTCCTGGATCACATATGCACAGTACGTTCCCGAACCCCCTGGGTCGCTCGCAGCGTCACGTCTCCAACGGGGACTGGCCCAACCGCGCGGTGCCCCCTATACCTGGCTCCTCGGCGAAGAACGATTCGAGGGTGTGCGGGTCGAACTTTCCCTGCGTCTGCATGTCCCAGCCGACGACCAGCATCAGGTAGAGCAGTCCGCTCAGGAAGAAGATGGTCAGGTCCCACACGTGCGAGTTGCTGCTCGGCGCGATTCCGGCGTGCTGCTCCTCGTACACGGGGCAGATGTGGTCGCACCGAACTGCGCGGTGTGCGTTAAATGGTGCGCCGAATGCGGCAAAACGGCGAATCAGTTTGCGGTGGCAGTCTTCCGAAACTCCATTGTCTGTTCGTTTCGCGCTTCTGTAAATTGTGCACAGAAGATGAAATGAAATTCAGACTTTGATTTCTTGAACTTCGCGATTTTTGTGCGTAATTGGGCCAATGTGGCTCAGTGAAAATATTTTGAAGCTTGCCTGGTTCTGTTTCTGGCTTTTAAAGAATTTAGCCCCTTTTTAGCCTAATTTAGCCGAATTGACGCCATTAACATTTTACGACGTCACGGAGGGCTGGCGAGATGACGTGGCGGCATCGTGACCCGTATTTCGTGTTTGAGTCTTTTCTGGTTTGGAAAGCCTTTTTACAGTAGAATGCTTCTTTTTTTTATTGTAAAAAAGGTAAATCACCAATACACACATAATTATTTTTCTCTTTTGTGTCGCTTTAAGGACAGAGAGTAAACGCAGCGCGAAGGTAAACAAACGAGCTTATAGTGGCAGTAGACACTGCTACGTTTCAAAGGGAGGGGCTAACAAAGTTCGTCTGCCCGTCCAGTGGCCCGTACGGTTGGAGACTTGCGTATAAATGGATCTGCGGTGCAGACTGGCAAGGGGCCACTGAATGATTAGTGGCACAAATGAATAAGAGAAAACACCCAATGAAGCAAACATAGACGTTTAAGTTATTTAATTTAACGTAATAAGTATTTAAAGGTAAAGACGCAGACGAAATGTCTAAAGGACGAGGAGCTTGGTGGCACGTGACACTGGCTAGTTTCAAAGGCGACGCTTATAACGTCATCGCTAACAGTGACTACTATGAAGGCACAGCAGACGTCTTTTCGCTATAGCGCCTTAATAGCCTTTGTAAGCAGTATAACTATATATTCTATTCGTACGCTGCGACTACAGCGCAGAGACGGACAAGATACGAATAACAGGCACCGACACACATTCGTCTCTAAATGAATCGTCTGTTTCTGTTACCAACAACAGGTGCCTACGTATGTTCCTTCTCTATCACAACTAAACATCACCACGACCGCATTTTCTTCTCTTCCCAACCTCACCCTATCCCACCCCAATCCCACCTTTTCTTGACAACCTACTCCGCGCACCACCTTATTAGACTCCCCCACATAGGGAGAGAAAGAGTGAGCCACACGTACGTAAACGGCTGCTAAAGAAAGCAGTTGCTGCCCTGACAGTCCCCTTGTCGAAGCGTTAACTATAGAGAGACATTCCTTGTTCGACTCCGGTTGATCGCGTACGCTCGGGTCACAGGAACCCCCGGCGTCGTTACAGACATAGGTAACGTTACAGTATAGAGGATGAGGTTTTAACGAAGAGTACGAAGTAGAGATAGACAAAATGCACGACTGCAATAACGCAAATCCCGCCCCGTTTCAAAGGGTGTATGCCATCAGGAATCGTCGATCATCATCATCACCACCCTTACCTTGGCAGCACTTGAGTATCCTGGAGACGATGTGCGCCTCCCCGCGCGTCGTGGGGCTGAGGAAGGTGTAGTTGCAGACGTGCAACAGGAACTTCGTCCCCAGGTGGCAGCAGGCGACGTACTCCAGGTACGCGCTGCGCAACTGGCCCGTCCCGCGGGCCAGCGTGAACTGGGGCATGATGCGCAGCGGCAGCGAGCCAATCTCCAAGTAGCCGTCCAGGTCGCGCCTCGGCCGGTACGTCGACACTGTGCGCGGGGCGAACACGCTGATGCACACGTTCAGCACCGTGCCTGCGTCGCGACCATGCGCATTAAACAACGCCGTTCGCCCCCCGGCCCGACCACCGCAAGCGTGTCGCATATAGTGTGCCGAGTGCCTCAAAAGTGTGATCTAAGAACTTAGCACATGACTTGGGATTTTTCGATACGCTGGAGCGGGCTTTTTGTTGCGGATAGTTCAAAAAACCAAATAATAATTATTTATTATAGTAATCAGGTTCGAACTCCAATGACATTTCTTTTTGTTCTCGTACAAATACACTCTGCATGGCCAAAAGTAAAGGCGAAGAAGTTTTTCTAATTTTCCGTGACGTGGAACTGTGCCTATAGGCATTACAGGGTTAAGCAGAGAGAACTTAACGCGTAACCTATAATAGCGGTTTTGGTAGGCTTGAGATTTTTCAGTTGTACACAGTTCAGCAAACCAATTACTAATTTAACAATTACTGCACAAATTAAGTTATAACTCAAATAACATTTCACTGATATTTGTACACATGTACCTTCCACAGCCAGACATGGAGGTGAACATGCTCTTCTAATTGTCCGTCATGTTGAACTAAGTTTGGGCGTTACAGTGTTAAAGGGGCAGTATTTAGAAAAAGAAGACGCTTTAAATCAGTCTAGAGAAACCCCGTATTCTTTCAAAATTCTATTTTCGTAAATTTCGTGATAATAAGTCGATTGTTAGAAGAGAAAATGAAGGTCAAATTTTCAACTCTTTAATTTGGCACTGAAAGCCCAGCGCCTGTACTTTATTGTGATGTCACTCAATTCAAAGTTGCCCTCTGTGTGTTTTGGGTGATTTAGCTCAGTGAAATGTGTTGAAGCTAACTTAGTTCAGCCTTTGGCTCTATTAGAATAAAATGCAGTCCATCTCCGGCTATAAAAAATTAACTAGGCCCGAGAAGAGATGGTCAGAATGAGTGACGTCATGGCGTGCTGGTGGGTGAACTTCAAATTGCGTCTTTTCTGGCTTACCGAGCTTTCACTCACAGCAACAGTGCTTTTTTTTCTCTTTGTTTTTTTAAGAAGGGTAATTTACTACGTCTCAAATTATTTTTCTCTTTAGTATGTCGTTAAAGGTGCACCTTTCCGCACTGTATAGCTAGCTAGCACTTTTTGCCCTAGATAATGTAAATATCTGCAGAAATCGGGCTGCATATGGAATATTTTTCATCACTATTGTAATGTTGTCATCGATCATGGCTCGTAGTAAAATTTACATTGCCCCTCTAAATTTTACGGCAATAACGATTCTACAATCAAATAGAAACAAAAGAAATTACAAAACATCAATGCCTGTGATGCTGCTACCAATAATCACAGTAAATAGATCCCTTTATATATAAATGTGAGAATGGGCTGTTTCACCGTGTTTAGAGTGTACACGCTATGTTATGTGTCATAATGAGTACACTCCTTACACCAAGTGATTCTTAAAGATTGAGCTAAATTAAAGTTAGATAAGTTATCTCCTCGGCAGCACATTATTGGTGGCGCGGTAACAGCTCTAGCTAAAATTGATTCATGAACATTCACTTGGCTACTGCACGGTGTACATCTCTCTCTCTCTCTCTTCTCTCTCTCTCTCACCCGCCACTATACGCGGGAGGGTATAGTGACCGGAAGTGGTATTCCGGCATGAAAGAAGGAAACAGTTTATAGAAAGCATTGTGCAACACGATTGAAGCCATACGTATCAGCTCAACACACGATCGTAACATCAAAGAGCGCAGTAGGCTTTAGCGCTCCCACTCTGCAGGCGGCAGGGCAGCCGAACAAATTCCCGATTGATTAAAAACCACCGCGAACCAAACATTTACGGCCAGTGCGCGGAGTCTAAGAAGTCACGTGTTGGACCGATACTGCGAGGGCAAAAAGCGAAGGGGATGGCTTCACGGAGCGTTCGCTTGACAAGGCTGGCTGCGTGACGTAATGTCCTTTCCTGCAGTTCATTTTCTTCCCCCATGTATTCCGGCCATTGTCAAATTCTTACATGTTGTCAGTTTGCAATGGCGTAGTTTGAGCCAATCAGAGAGGCAGTAGCAGCCCGGTGGGCCAATCAGAGCTGCCAAAATGGTGAATTCAAACAATATGGCAGAATTTGGCAATGTTCACAACAGAACCACGGAAGCTCTTTGCGATACCCGCCGTGGTTGCTCAGTGGCTATGGTGTTGGGCTGCTGAGCACGAGGTCGCGGGATCGAATACCGGCCGCGGCGGCCGCATTTCGATGGGGGCGAGATGTGAAAACACTCGTGTACTTAGATTTAGGTGCACGTTAAAGTAACCCAGGTGGTCAAAATTTCTGGAGTCCTCCACTACGGCGTGCCTCATAGTCAGAAAGTGGTTTTGGCACGTTAAACCCCATAATTTATTTTTTTTTACCTCTTTGCGCATGCTCTGTCTTCTCGCTTCGACCACTGCGATCTCAGAGCGACAGAAGTGAGTTCGCGCAAACGCGGCTATACGCCTCGAGCGCTTTACTAGAGTGGCTATCTGGGCTTGTTGGTGATCCGTTCCGAGCAATAAACGTAGCGCATCGTGGCCGAGGACAAAAGAAACAGTGACAGGACACGCTTGGCGCTGAGTGTGTCCTGTCACTTTGTATTTTTGTACTCGTCCCTAATACGTACGTAAACAGCTATAGGTCGCAGCAACTGCTCTATAGCTGTTTCATCCCGACTTCTTCCTCGACAGGCTCGCATCGGCTTCATGTAAATGAACTTTGATTCCAATATGTCCAGTAAAGTTATGCGCACTTTGAAATTCAACATTGTACGCTCCGCGATTGGAAGCGGTATGCATATACTCGATGTTGCACAAGCAGAGGTCTCACCGAAGAGAGCGCCGAAACTGACGAGAGAGAAGTAGGCGAGCAGGGACGACTCGAACATGAGAGAGGAGATGTACGTCACTGGGAAGAAGGCCCAGCCGAACATGAAGTACAGCCCGAAGGTGGTGCCTGCGAGCACAAGTGGCGTCAGACACTTGCAAAAGGCATACCAGAGTCGGATAAAGGACGCTGTTCCTAAAAGCACAGCGGAAAATTGTGCTGATATACTCGCGAATAATTCGCTGCTGTGGTTCAATGGCTTTTGCGCTCGGCTACTGAGCACAGTATAGCGGGTTCGATTCCGCGCGGTGGCGGTCGAATTAGAGTGGCGTTAGATTTAGATGCACGTTAAGGAATCCCAGACGGTAAAAAAAGATCGGTGCCCTCTACTACCGCATATACCTGACAGCCTCAGTGCTGCATTTAGTGACTCAATCCCAATGAATGAATGGCACTTGCGAATGCTACGTACCACCTACTCCAATAGAGAGATACGTCTTAGCCACTCAATACGCTGTAGGCGCGATACAATGTTGCGGCAGCACCACGGTCGGTCGCCGCGGTATGAAGGCTCGAGCTGCGTGCGCTGGCGCTCGTAGTGGCCGGCGCATCTGGCACGTGACAGGCAGTCATAATAAACCTGCCTTTGTTCGAACTTGACGTATACCTCGTCTACGCTCCGCTTCGTCCAAGGCCCTACAACGTCCTAGGCTATTATGTTAGGTCACATTGTAGAGCGAAAATGAGAAATAACATACAAGTGGCCAAGTACACAGAGTGCTATAAAGGCCTGCTAAATGTGTACGCAAGTAAGCGGGCACGCATCTTCATGAAACTTTTTTTTTTCATTAATATCGTTGCTCAAGTTTTCATTCGTGGTCCAAAGAAAAGCTACCCACACAACCCAGTAGCCTGCAACGATAGAGGATTTAAATTATTGAGGATAATGAACTCGCAGATAAGACACGGTGCACATCCACTGAGAAATACTATGTACTACAAGACTTTCACGCATCCAAGTTGCTCAATGAAGTCACTGCACGGGATGTAATATGGCGCTTATGCTGCCTCAAAGCTTCATCTTCTTTCTTTATTATTGGCAAGATAAAACATGTTTGGCGCACGAAAGCGGCGCCAGCTATTTCTTGTCTCAAAAATTATGCGTTTGACACGTATGCTGTTATGTACGCTCTTATACATCTATGATACTGTCGTACATATACGTTGAAACATACTGTAACTATATGACATACACATAAAATATACTGTAAATACACACCATAGATATATACTGCATATGTCTTTTTCAACCATTCAGCAGTTCCTCGTCGGAAGTAAAAGTAATGTAAGGGACACGCATGCGTGGACTAGCCTTAGGTATTATGCACTACCGATAATTGCCATGCTAACTGAACCGCCATGCGTATTTGCAGCTCTCGTAGACAATATTTCCCTTAAGTAATTTTTTTATAGGCAACCCTGCGATCACGCACTGTCATTGATCGAACGACCGGCCGTGTCCTCACTTTCGACAAGATCCTTCCGCGCCATTGATGCTGGGGCACATGCCCCCCTGGGTTCCCTCTTGCTATCGCGATGCCTCGATCCCTCTGCATCATTTCACGAAGGCATGCGCACGCAGTGGCGTAATAACTCCAGGGGCGCACAACTGCTGGAGAGATGCGGTCGCCCGTCAGATTTTGCAGGATTCGAATCCCTGACAATGTAAGCACTGTGGCGGACAAGCTTAGACTCTACTCTCAGCGAACCCACAACGTTTCCCCTGCTCCCACCTTCCCAATTCGGCAAAAAAATTAAATTTCTTTAATGCTGCATCCCGATTTGCAACAGTGCAACAGGCCGATACAGAGTCAATATTCTCCGCTACAGAGGCAATCCTGTATACGAACGAAGACGTCAAAACAAACGCACTTCGTTCGTACTTTCGCCCGGCTAGCACGTTTGCCTTTCAGTAAACACGAATCCCTACTTACTTGCTTAACTTTCTCCGCTTATATTCAAGGCTACAAAGCAACCGGACGTACAGGCGCCAGGGCGTGACATCGCAGGAGAGGAATAAACCATATGTGACTGAAAGTCAGCGCTAGTGAGACCTGCGTTTTGGGAAAACTTATTCATCCGTCACTGAACCGGCCACGGTGGGACAACGTTGCGGCGAAGTCCTTGAAGAAGCGACGGCTACTAGCTTTCAGAAATCATGTCACAAAGCACCAAAATTATTTTTACATGCAAGAACAGCGCGAAGACACCGGTGAGCAACCCTGCACTCGAGTGTCAAGCGCGCACCGAGCTTGTAGTGGTCCCTGCAGAACCATATGTCCCGGTCGAGGAACAGCAGCGGCAGCGTGCAGAACAGGGAGGACACGACGTGCGTCAGCAGGTCCGTGGCGAAGGTGGCCAGCCAGTATCGCTCGGAGGACAGGCCGGTCATGAGCTGCAACAGCTTGAGGCCGCTCACGCGCTCCTTGACCGGCAGGTCGACGTACGCCGAACCGGTCAGCGACATCGACACCGGAACCAGCACCATGCTGGCCAGTCGCTGCGCGAAGATGGCCGTGTGCATCTCGAACGCCGCGCTGTCCACCGCTGCCACCATCACCTGGTTCACCTTGTCCGCTGGGAAAATGGCGCCGCACATACAGGCACAGTCGCGGTCTGAGCGCTGAGGCCCTGGGGTGCTATAGCTAATTTCATTTTTTGCTTAATTTTGTTTGTTTTTAATGTGGAAACGGAAACACCAGTCATAGGATTAGAGCGTAACGAATGCTTATGCTTTTTTAATGCAGCGTACAACGATGCTTCAAAGGCTCTTTGTGCTCGAGACCAGATTTTTCTGCGCGCATACGTCATCACAGCAGTCACGTATTATAGGTAGAGGACTCCGGATAAACTACATTCGCTTAAACGGAAGTACCGGATAAACGGAACAATGGTGACAGCTTTGATTAGCGGACAATAGGCACAATGTTGGCAAACTTGGGTTAAACGGAACTCATCTTTTTGTGACTCCGGTTAAACTGAACTTAACCGAAACTACCGCCTGCCTCATCGGCGTACGTAACAGAAAAAGTACGACAAACATGTCAAATCGTGATGCTATAAATAATGAAAAAAGGCAAATACATCAGGCAGTAGCGGTAAACTTAATGCAAATTAACGGTGTCGAAATTGCAACGGTGTCTCCCTCACGAGGTCTTCGCAAGGCGAATAATGATACCTGAAGCGGGAGAGAGCGCTACGGAGCGGAGAGCGCCACACACACACACACACACACACACACACACACACACACACACACACACACACACACACACACACATATATATATATATATATATATATATATATATATATATATATATATATATATATATATATATATATATATATATTGGGCGAACCTGTGCCCACAAGACAGGCTACACTTATAGCAAAACGATTGCGGCGAACACGGTCGGCGATCGTCGAAAATCTGATCAACGGGTCAAGCGCGTCGGCTTTTATACATCAATCGTCGAATGTTCCAGACTAATCGTTGGGACCCGCGTGCCTTCCACAAAGTTCTACACCATTCGCGTCAGGCGATGAAAGCAGATAACACAAGGTTCGGCGACAACAGACAGCGGATAGAAGCATCGTTAACTTCCAGAAACTTCGGATACATGCAGGCGCGTCCGCGCTGTGCGATAACATTTGTTAGGAGGCGAAACGTGGTCGCCCGAAAAGATAAGCACACGTGTCAATATATATATATATATATATATATATATATATATATATATATATATATATATAGTGTGTGTGTGTGTGTTTCGTATGAACTGCTTCGTTCATACCACCAGGAACAAGAGACCTCAGTTGAGGAGGCAGTTAAAAATACTATCGGTGAACTTCGTAACCACGAATATGTATCTGTTGACGAAGACAGATATTACTGTCCCATGTGTGCGTTACTGTGGGCAAAAGACGCTACAGTATTAGAAGATAAGCGCATGTAATGTCGCTCTCTCTCTCTCTCTTTCATCACAGTAGTATGAAAACACTCCGATGCTTTTCGAATAAAACGATTCTGGGCAATTTTCACGTCCTTCGCTTAAACGAAACTTTGTATAAACAGAACACTTTCTCTGTTCCTTCGAGTTTCGTTTTCTACTGTAACCTGCAGTTCTACCACCATTGCTACAATCTGCTGTAATATGCTGTAATCTGTTTCTACAGTAACATGCTGTTCCGTAGGTGGCTTTGTTGCGTCAGCGCGGGTACCAGTAATCATTGAAGCGAAATTTCAGAGCTTAAAGGTTAAATGTTGTTTGAATTTTCGTAAGAGTTATAGATTAATTATGAGCGCAATGAAACCACAGCTCTTTCTTTCAAATTTATATTTTGATGATGTTTCTCTGTTTACTACAGCTGTCTCAATTCCTTCACCTCGAGTTCGCTGAACTTCAGTTGCTCTGCTCTCATGAGTGCGGCGCGCTGTCATCTGCTTCGGGTACTTAGGAAAATCTTAATGGGCGTCATGAGGTTGCGTAGCAACTCGATATTTACAGCTGACGCCGAAAGAAAGCAGCATAGCGAGTTCCTCATTGTTTAGCCGGTGAGTTAAGGTAAAGTATACGGACGGCGCCCTGAGAAGCTCAACGGCATCGCAATAAGAACACGCTAAAGACTTCTGCGTTTATAAAGAAATAAAGAAATCACTGCCTACTGATTTTCAAGAGCTTCTGACCCTCATTAAGCGCTGCTAAAATTTTGATCAATACTTGGTCACGTGGGCGTGTGTTCGAACAGTGGCGGTTACAATCGACGGAAGTGAGTTATACCGAGCAAGCACAATGTCTGCACCGTTCCTCCCGCTGTTCGTAAACAAGATGTCACAAGCAGAAGGGGAGCTCGAAGGGAATTTCCGCTTTGGTGTGTAGCTCAGCACTTAATTACGTCTGCTTCGGAACTTGCGTAGCAGACGACGCGTGCAGGCCTCGATGACGCAGCATATCGTGCGAAGGTAGGTTATCAGAGCGCACGTGCTCCGCATGCTTAAATCTATATCTGGTGCCGCCGTTATACTGCGCTGGTCGTACCAGATGTCACCAGCTCCCGTGTTCAAAGCCATCTGGTCATAAGTGGGCACGAAGAGCGTGGAGAGGGGGACCCCTGGAGTTCACCCAATTTTTAAAGGCACACTAAAGAAGTATCGCCCAAATTGCTTAGACTGATACGGCTTCGAAACCATATTTTCGGTAGTTAGAAGCGAAACCAAAGGACCCGATTTCTCTTCGTCACAACCATATTAAGCCAAAAATTAAAAATAATAATAAAGCCAAGGAACGCATACGACAGGTTTTTCGTTGTTTTGAATCAATTAACTTCTTCTATTAATACCAGCATGGTTTTAGAAAACTATTATCCTGCGAAACTCAGCTCTCTGAATTCACCGATGAAATCTTGCAACACATGGATGATCACCTACAAATTGACGCCATCTTATACTTTTCGAAGGCCTTCGACTGTGTCCCCCACAATCACCTACTTGCCAAATTATCTACTCTTGGAATCCTCCCATCACTGATTACTTGGACCGAACATTTCTTAAAAGGATACGTACAACACACATCCACTAACTCTCATGACTCGCACCATTCTGATGTTACATCCGGTGTCCCCCAGGGAGCAGGCTTATCCCCCCTGTTATTTTTAATCTATATCAGTGACCTGCCATCTAACACAAAAACCAGACTTCGACTTTTTGCTGATGACTGCGTCATCTACAACGCCACCATAACCCTGGTGATTCCACTGACCTACAAAAAAAGACATAGACACTATCGTTTCATGGTGTGAAAAATGGTTCATGCCTCTTAACCTTAATAAGTGCCAATGTACGTCCTTTTCTCGTAAGCGCAGCATCACAAATTACGCGTGCCATATAAGCTCAACTAAAATACCACGAGCAGACTGCTATAAGTATCTAGGTGTTCACTTGACATCGTCATTATCATGGGTTACTCACATTGAAACTATGCGCAAACGCCTCACGCACACTTGGTTTTTTGCGTCGCAATCTTAAATCTGCATCGTCCGCTATTAAAAAACTCGCATATCAGACATACGTCCCGCCGAAACTAGAGTGCGCTTCATTTATCTGGCACCCCTCACAAGCACATCTCACCTACGAATTAGAAGCCATTCAGAATCGTGCTGCACGCTTTATCATGTCAAACTACTCAAGTAAAACCAGCATAACTAACTAAAACGCACACTCGATCTTCTCAGTCTCCAATCACGTCGTATCATCTCGCGTCTCTGCATGCTTCACTCTTTCTACTATCGCCCAATAGCCAGACACCCTCGACTACAATCCCAGCCTAGAATCTCACCCCGCCTCAACCACAGCTGTCCAATCGCGCACACTCAGTGCCGCACGTCTTCGATGAAGGATTTTTTTTTCCCAAATGCAATAGCGCTGTGGAACGCTCTTACCGACTGTATTGTTTCTTCCGCCGACCACACTACTTTCCGTGAGAAACTAACAATCCACCTCACCTAGAATGCTTTGTTAAAAATGCATTTCCTACTTGACCCCTGTTAAGTAATTAATTCTTACTGATTCATTATCATGCATAGCATGTATGTTTTTTTACACAGTGATTCCGACGAGTGCCGCTTTCTCGGTTCCTTCCTGAGCTTCGTCGATGTTTTCTTCCTCTTTTCCCTCCTTGATGAAGAGTTCCTCATACATTGTTTGCCCCCGCCTTATGTAATGCCTCCGGGCATTTAAGGCTTCCATAAGTGAAATGAAATGAAGGTGCAGGAATGATAAGCTAAAGGGAAATGAAAGTAGACGAAGAAACAGCTCTCCGCCGGTGGGAGCCGAACCAACATTCCCGGCGTTCCGCGCGTGTTGCTCTACAAATTGAGCTATGGCGGCGACTGTTCGTACGTCCACATTCTTGGGTATTTATTAGGATCGTGGGAATACCAAATTTTTGGCCCTAGGCGAAGTCGAAGCGAATAGTAATTAGTGTGGTATAATTTCGAAGCGAATAGTTCGAATATTTGCACATTTTCATAAAAACGACGCAAGAGCCAGATGTCGACAAACTTTTTAAAATAAGTTGGCTCTTTACGTGTCGTAAGAGATGCTGGTTCATCTCTGGAGTGTTTATTTTCAAAGTGCCATCATTCAGGCATTTTCTTGGAAAAATTCAAGCTGAATATCTCTTACAACTCCAGAAGCAGAGGAGGAGGAGGAAATAGCTTTATTGCGTGTCCTGCGAGTTGGTGGGGAGGGCCAAAGGCCCCGCCTAGGTGACGGCAAGGAGTTCGTGGGTCCTGGCGGCATCCTCGACCCGCTGGACGGCCCATAGCTGATCCTCAAGGGAGGGGCTGAGCAGCGTGGCTTCCCAGCGCGTGCGAAGGCTGTTGCTAGAGGCCGCGTTCTCGTTATTGTTATGTATCTCTCGACATTCCCATAATATATGCTCCAGAGTGGCTCTGGATTCACACGTGTTGCATTTTTCCGTTTGATATATATCCGGATATATAATGTGCAAGAGCGCAGGATTCATACGTCCTAGTTCGTAACTGCCGCCATGCGACAGCCTGCTTTTTTGTCAATTTTGGGTGAGGTCGCGGGAATATGCCCCTCTGCAACCTATAGTGTTTCGTGATGCCATTATATGTTGTCATTCTGTCCTCCCACTCCCACTCATTTACTGCACCGTCACGTACCGGAAACAGAGGCTTTTCTTTTTTTTTACAAGCTCTTGCTCACTCAATGTTGTGCTTCAGTCTGCTTCAAGTTTTGTGGGCGTTGAGGCCACGGTCGCACGTCGTGCGTCGTCGCAGCAGTGCTGTGAAGTGCGACTGCTCGACGCCGGCAGTTTATGCTGTGCCGGGAAAGTTCAGCTGGATGCTTTTCGTGTACACGCGAGCTTAGCCATTTCGTTCCTGTAAGCGCAGTCTAGCCTGCGCGCATGTCTCGACGCCCGTCATTGCGAAGCGGCAAACTTCCCGCGACCATTTGCCGTCCACCGCTGCGATGCGACTTGCCCGCCAAAACTGAAACTGTCGATTATGTATGTTTTAAAATTTATCATACTTCTGCGCGAATAACACGCACCAAACTTTTTTTTAAAATTATTTAACAGGAAAATCGGGATTCGCGAAGACTAATTTCGACTTAACTGTGGGTTCACGGCAGCGCAAATTTCACCTTGAGGTGTGCTTTCACGGCAGTATGACCTACGCTGCCGTGAAATTATCTTCAGGGCAAAGTCCTTCGTCATCAGCGGCGCCGTAGGGGTGGGGATCAGAGCCGCTAACGCGAATGAAGATTGCATATTACAAAGGTTTGGGTGTAGTATGCAGTCGTTTCCGCGGATTATACGCGCACGTTTCGTTTCTTTACGAAGTGTTGCATTTAGGGCTGCGGGTTATTCGGGGTAAAATAATCATGTGTTTGTTTCAAATACTTCGAAAACCTCAAATACTGAAATTCGAGCCGAAACGATTATGGAATGTCATATATGCGATCGAATATTCGAGAATATCAAATATTTGCATGTGTTCATGTATGCGTACAAGATCCAGGCCGGACCCGCCGTGGTGGCTTAGCGGCTTTGGTGTTGAGCTGCTAAACACGGGGTCGCAGGGTCGAATCCCAGCGCATTTCGATGGGGGTGAAATGCGAAAATACCCGTGTCCCATTCATATGCGCATTAAAGATCCCCAGGTGGTCAAAATTAATTCGTAGTTCCCCACTACGGCGTGCCTCATAATCGAATCATAGTTTTGGCACGTAAAACTCCAGAATTCATCCAATATCTCAGCTAGGAATTGTTAGCCAGCACCAGTCATGAGCATGGTGGTGAATGTGCAACATCCTTTTGACCGATGGTATCACGTACTACATGAACCTCTAGGAGCAAGCAGCTGACCAATAAACACTCGTATGCTACCTGAAGGCAATCGAACTTGCCGGAGTTGAGACGCTAGATCGCCAAGCAATGAACGAGACAAAAAGAAACCAAAGGACCCGGAATAAAAAAATGGAAGCAAGGGTTTTTTTTATTTTTCACGACGAAATCAGTGCCGACACGTCGGTGTGGCGGCACACATTTTAAAGCATTTCTTCATATTTGGCCCGTTGTGGCGGAGACATTATTTAAGCCTGCTAAGTTTAGGCTTTTCGTTCTGTTAAAATGCAATGCAGTCCGTGATTACCGATAAAAAATTAACTAGGCTTGCGCAGATACTGTCAAAATCTATGACATCGCGGCGGGCTGGTGCATGAACCTCAAGGCGGCGTCGCCACCGGTCTTTAGATTTAGCTGTTCATCATCTTATCTATTTTTTTAAGAGTGGCTTTTTCGTTACTGCACAGAAGCTGAACTCATTTTTCTTTCTCTTCCGTGTCTGTAGGAAACAAAACCAAAAGGGAAAGCGTGTTCATCAGCGCGGCGACTCACGCGGTCCCTGAGGAGTCTTGAAATTTGGGAACAGCGCCTCGACGCGCGCCCATGCCAGCGTGCCGGTGCGCAGGTACATCTCCTCGGCCCCCAGCATCAACACCTGCAGGAGCAGCAGCACCGGAACCACCACGTAGCTGCGCCGCAGATACGTCGTCTTCTTGGTCATTATGGCGCCAACTTGAGCTCTGAACAGGTCCGTCCGTAGTTCGAGCGCCTTCGCTTCCGGAGACGGCACGTCGCCTGCGTCATGCAGTCCGTTGAAACATTGCAACACGTGTCGCTCCTCAGGACCTAAATAAATTTCACTGCCTGCCTGCCTGCCCCCACTACGGCGTGCACCATAATCATATCGAGGTTTTGGCACGTAACACCCTCGCATTTCATTAATTCAGCAGGAGAGACTTAAAGAAGATCCTCAATGCAGTTCAGGAACTCTTCAGTTACACGCGATACCTCGTTTTTATTGCTTCCAAAGCGAGAAAGTCTGCAGATTGAAAGAGCAGGAATATCTCGATGTAAAGATGAATCTTGCTTCAGATGCTGCAGTATGTCAACGGCACACACACCGAGTGCGTTTTGTGTGTTGAGTGTTGAGTTGAGTGTGTTGTTGTTGTTGTTGTTGTTGGATTTTTTAATAAAATATTTGTACCGAACGCAGAAGCAGATACTGATACGGCGCTTGTAAAACATATGCCTGTAAAACATATTCTGCGACGTGCTCTATCAATATCTGCCGTGACATGCCATCAACTTCGTCCCACGCTTTGTCAAGGGGCGTTCTCGTAGAGACTTTTTTTTACATCCCCGGTGCACTCGGTTTGGACATTGTTTGTATAAAGCGCTGGAATTTAATGGTGAATATCTCGAACTGGGTGTGACATTTAATACAAACATAAAAGTGGGAATGCATTGAAGTGTGGCTGCCTCCCGCTTTGCCATATAAATACCTGCCCCCCCCCCCCCCCCCCCCCGACGAGCTTCTAGAAAGAAGTTAATTAACAAAAGTTTGTTTTTTAGTCTTCTCAAAGTTACGTTATTCGCGGCAAAGTACGTCCGCCCCAACTCACAACCCCTCTACAAAAACACCACGTTCGCTACGCTCAGCAAAGTATAAAAGCAAACACCTTGCATGTCTAAGAGCACGTAAGATCGAATTATTTTCGTCAGATACACGTCAAGTGGCTGAAGGTTTTCGAAAGCTTTGAGAAGCGCCACTCGACTGTCACTTACCCTTGTCCTCCTCCGCGGCAGCGGTGTCGCCTTTCTCGAGTGTCTCGTCCAGCCTGTTACAAGAGAAAACCCAGCCGAATGAAAAAGACGTGTTTACGCCCTATTCATTCGCGAGATGACTGGTGCCAAGGCTCGCAGAGCGCTGGAACGTTTCGCGGGCAAGTGACCATATATAGCCGGCTCGAAAAGTGACACGAAGAATAGCGTGGGAATCGGAGCATTAGTTACGCGAATAATCGCCATCGCGTGTTTAATTTCACGTTATGTGGGAGAGTCACTTTTGGTGAACTTTGGTAATTATTTCTCGTGCCGTACTACGCTAACCGGGGACGTTTGATAAAAAAAAATACGCTTATTAACATCACGTATTAGCATTATCATTAAGGAAAATGCGCTTGATAAACGTGAAATACGTGAAACGATTCGGCAACTGCAATGCTTAGAATAAACTGATTAATTACAAGTTAAAGGAGTGTACTGGCTTGATATTTTCGATACCTTATTTTTTGCGTTATATGTGGGCTCCACACCTCTATACCTACTTGAAAGC
Organism: Dermacentor andersoni; assembly: GCF_023375885.2. NCBI lineage: Eukaryota > Metazoa > Arthropoda > Arachnida > Ixodida > Ixodidae > Dermacentor > Dermacentor andersoni. Next base: position 20,223,592 of record NC_092816.1, on the reverse strand, counting down.
TGGCAAATCTAAAAGCGCCTTAAATTATATATATTAAAAAAAATTAAATTATGGGGTTTTACGTGCCAAAACCACTTTCTGATTATGAGGCACGCCGTAGTGGAGGACTCCGGAAATTTCGACCACCTGGGGTTCTTTGACGTGCACCTAAATCTAAGTAGACGGGTGTTTTCGCATTTCGCCCCCATCGAAATGCGGCCGCCGTGGCCGGGATTCGATCCCGCGACCTCGTGCTCAGCAGCCCAACACCATAGCCACTGAACAACCACGGCGGGTGTGTGTGTGTGTGTATATATATATATATATATATATATATATATATATATATATATATATATATATATATATATATATATATATATATATATATATATATATATATATATATATATATATATATATATATATATACGGCTATAGTTTCGGTACAGCCAGATGTCATGTAGGAGATGGATGTCACATACGGGAACATGCATCGCGACCTCTTGACACTTGCTCCGGCTCGCTCACTCGCCTGTTATGCTGCTCCATCGGGCCTCACAACAGAGCCTATGTAACAGGTTCAATATTCACACACGAGAATGTAAACAGGTAAGCCTTTCATAAGCGCTATCATATGAAGCCAGTACCAGTATTGAACCTATGGATCAATCATATGGGCTGTTCGGGGCAGTGATGAGGCGATATCATGCCTCGGTGCTGCTAGTTACTAATACGTCCAAAGAGAGTTGGGTTCGAAAAATTATCAGCCCAAGCACTCCGTACAGATGGTTAACCAGCGAAGCTGAAACGTGCGGCCCAGGTGTTTATCACTGGGTAAATCCCAACGCTGCATTAAAGTCCTTATCAATTATTGATTACGCCTTTGTGCTTATGAATGAATGAATGAATGAATGAATGAATGAATGAATGAATGAATGAATGAATGAATGAATGAATGAATGAATGCCGAACGCGCCGACGAGCCAGCTGTGGAAGAAGACGTCGCTAGAGTCAATCCCGATGACGATAGTTTTTTCTACACGCGGACACGATGCTGGGGAAGCTAGCCCTTAACACGTTCGCTGTAAAAAAAAAAAAAAAAAGGAACGACGCACACACATGCATATGTTTAAGTGGTGTTTATCATTGTAGCTGAACTGCACTTGAGTTGCGATTGCCTGAGGGGGTAAATAATAAGCAAGGGCGCCGAAGTGGCTATAGCAACGGTAGAAGAACCGGTGATGGTGCGGTCAGTCGCTCGCCCCTGAACGGCCTGGTCTATATTCTAAAGTGACAGCTATCCATTAAGTATGCCCTTCCGTCGCAATTTAGAAACGGCTCAATAAAGAACAGATTACAAAGTAAACGTTTCTCAATATGGCACACATATTCCTCAACATAGCCTGCTGTTGGCATGTCTGGCTCCTGTCTAGGTGAGGAAACGGTATAGAGCGTCACGACTTCTCGCTTCTCCCGCTGTCTCTCAAAGTGCAAGTCTCGTGACAAATTGGCGCGCTGTTGAATCCACTTGGAATGCAAGATCAACCTCTGCAACCAGCAGGAGCTCAACCTTGGACGAGTTCGTACTAGTGCACGGTATACACTTTGATTTTATATAACATAGAGCGCAAACGAAACTGTGGCCTTCCTGGGACAAACCGTGCAGCATTTGCCGATCTGTATATTTGCGCGCGTGTCCTGCCCTGCTCTTTTCTTCTTTTTTACTTGATAAGTTCGTGATACTGGCTATCCAAACAAACAACAGCGAAATTAAATTCTGCATCCCAGGAAGCGGAATCTATCCGGAGATACAAACGACCAATATTTGCGAGCTATGCTCAGACGTAGCTAACTTAGAAAACGTGCTCTGGCGGTGTCCCGCGTTACGCGACGGCGTCACGCCGTCCAAATGGGAGGCTGCCCTAAGCAGCCCCGATCTCGAAGCACAGCTAGGGGCTGTCCGTCGGACCCGCGACGCAGCAGAGAGGCTCGGCCTTTCTGCACCGACGTGGGAGCGGCCCGCTACGTGCTGACGCGCATTCCGAAGGACCAGAGTAAAGCTTTACCATACCATCCCAGGAAGCAAAACTTGAAGGTTGTTAATGCACAAAACGAGACAAACGCAACAGCTCAGGCGTGAGACCATCAGCGGAAGTGCACCGCGCAGCAAAAAAGCGAGAAAACAAAAGGAGGGTCGGCCCGTGACTTATGTGCCACGCGAGCCTCCAGTTCCGGTATGGGAGAACGCAGGGGTGGAATTTTGCTTGCAGAAGCTAGACAGGGGCAAGCGGAGGGAGTCTGTGTTCGCGGTGACGCTCGCCTCCTGAAATCATGGGTTCGCGGGACTGAAATATTTCCACTGCGGCTATTATTAAACCAATTTGAAAAATTCTTGCTATAGAGCGCTCCCTGAAGGTCACGTAAGAACTTCCAGCGTATAACCAAAATTTGCTGTGATCTGGTGAGGGACCCTTTAAGCACTCTTTCTTCGCCCGTAGGCGAAACCTGTCTTCTTGTGCAGGGCTGTGGTGCTTAAGTATGGCACATACCAAGTCAGTCAAACGTGCGCCTCGTGCTTAACAAAAGCGCATCGGGTCCCAACCTGAGCAGGACGTCTTCCAACGACGAGGCGCTCACGGAGAGCCTCCTCACGCGCAATTTGATGCGGCTGTCCTCGAGCTGCTGCAGGAGGCGCACGATGTCGGCGGCGTCGGTGAAGCCGAGCGAGTAGACCAGGATGTTTCGCCGCTCGAGCACTTTCTGCGCCGTCGACAGCCGCTTCTCGATGAACGAGCAGACCAGCGACTTGTCGCACTTGGAAGACACGGCCAGCTGCAGACGGTAGCCCTGGCCTGCGATTTGTGCGTACAGTCGCATGCAATATGACTTGCAACACTCTTGTTCGTGGTCGAAGGGGCTCCAGGGCTGCGCAGCAGCTCTGACATGCGAAATAGCAGTTTAATAAACACCACTAATTGAAGCTGTGCTTAGGTCTGGAACTTACCCTGTCTGCTCAGCCATACAGTCTTGGAGCCCCTTCGACCACGGGCACCGGTGTTGCAATTCATATTGTATACTTGCATTAAACTGGCTGGGGGCACGCGCACGTCGTAGGGCGGTATTGGTGTAAAACTCATGGATGAAGAAAAAAGTCCAGCTGGGAGCATCAACGTAGTAATAAAATGATCTGAAGGAAATGTTCGTGGAAAGTCGGCCTTCAACGCGTGATAGGCAGGCGGCAATTTCTAGCCGCCGAGCGCGCGGAAAGGGGGGAGTGTAGCGTGGGGAGAGGGAGGAGAGCGCCGATCGTGACGAGGGCGTCGGTAAGTGCTACCACGAACCAAACAATGCCTTAAAATGTCGGGCAACCATGCATATGGTCTATTTGCCAAAAGTCAGCGCGCAGATCGGTCCTGAAGGCAGCGTCAGAAAAGGTTGGCTTGTCGAAGCTGTAGCTCACTGATGTGGTACGTGCTACCGGCTATTTGTCTCAGTGAGAAAGCACTGCTAGCCTACCAACCTGCAACTCGCCTCTGTCTGTTTGAAGCCTCTTCATGCAGCCGCGCGCATTCGCGGGAAACGCGCGAAGAGGCTGTGCCCGCGAAACGGCCGGCTGTGCCTCCATTCACCTCGGACGATGCTATACGGACCACAAAACGGTCTTTGTGCAAGTCTGCGATCCTCCTCCTGTCCACCGAGTAACTATCCCATTGTGCATGACTATGTGCATCATGTGTGCAATAAAACAACAGTTTAACAACGACATCGCGATAGCAAAGCATTTAATTAGCAGCCAGTCAAACAAAAGTCTAGCAATGCCTAACTATTGCAAGAAAATAGCTCATTTGGTCCCAGAAAACGTGTTTTCTTACGATATTCCGTGATTCATAGTCTGCCATTTTTTTTTTCATGTTAGAACTTGCACCAGAGAACAAGAGACGAAATGCCCTTGAGAGGGAGCTTAACCTACACGGAGAAAGAAAACCTTTTGCTCGGCAACCAGTGAAGCAAATTTAACGGTGTATGTTGCACTGGGAAAGCAAGATCGAAGTCGAACAATTTTCGGTGGGACAGTTTTAAAACGAATAGTTTTCTTTGGCTCTTTCAGCCGTTCTCGTGGTTGGTCGGAGGTCTTCTGTGACGGTCGACGACCGGTGGTCGCGGATTCGGCAAGAAAATCGTTCGTTCGTTCGTTCGTTCGTTCGTTCGTTCGTTCGCTCGTTCGCTCGTTCGTTCGTTCGCTCGTTCGTTCGCTCGCTCGTTCGTTCGCTCGCTCGCTCGCTCGCTCGTTCGCTCGTTCGCTCGTTCGTTCGCTCGTTCGTTCGCTCGTTCGTTCGCTCGCTCGTTCGTTCGCTCGCTCGTTCGTTCGTTCGTTCGTTCGTTCGTTCGTTCGTTCGTTCTCTACGCTTAAATTCATTGACAATCATCGTCGATGGGTCCTGCACAATACTTTTATTTACGCCGTCAGTTCTTCTTAATGAAGTTCACTAAAATTCGAACCTTCAAAATCAAAAGAACAAATGCAAGTTACGCGCTAAAACATATTACTTGCAATCATCGTCAGAATCATATATATCATCCGGGCGGACACGAATACAAATTCATTACTAAGGTAAACAGAAGTTTCTGCAAATCAATCTGGCAGTAGGCCTCGAGAGACGGCTAGGTACAGCGTAGAGCAGCGGCGAAGAAATACACGTGCGCCGGGCTTTTCCTCTCGCAGACGACCCAATACTTTCGAACTGCCGAGTGCGAACTGCAATAGAAGACTTATAGACTTACAATAGAAGCCGAGCAGATTGATTTCCTAGGAGATTCCTGTATCAGCAAACCGGCATTGGCTCTCTCTGAAAAAGAACTGAAATTTTTGCGCATGGCTTAACATATCACTTATAAAAATGTCTCGCTCTGAATGTTTATCTGTTCACGTGGCTGTGACTCATGTTGGCTGAGTATAGGTGCGACCTGGTTTTCCATAATAAACATTGTTGGAAGTTATATAGCGCTGTGTGTGTCCCTGTGTGTCTTCTTTGTCCCGTCGTTTATTCGCGCTACCGTAGACCCCTTGAAGATGCATTACCAACAAGCCCACATATAGCAACCCCTCGTGAATACTTTCACTCCCATAATAGTTTACGCAGCCTAGGGTATACGTCGTCTTAGTGGGTTGCCGTAAATACTATGGGGACCACTCACCGTACTTCTTGCGCAGATAAATGGCAGAGCCGCAGCAGCTTATAAGGCTCCTGGATATGATGGCGATGCGGTCTCCCAGGATCTCAGCCTCGTCGGTGCTGTTCGTAGCGAGGAGCACCGTGGTCTGGGCGCGGCACTTCAGTATGGCGTCCCAGATGACGTTTCGCGAGTCCGAGTCTATTCCCTCCGTCGGGCAGTCGAAAAAGGCGAACTGAAAAAAAAAAAAGGAGAGCTCGTTTCGGACTGCGGTGCAGTTACGGCGCCCGCGCCACCTGCGACAAGGAAACTTATCTCGTAGATCTAATGTCAGCCAGCCTGCGCGCGATAACATCTCACTAACTTTCGAGCTAAGAAATGAGATTTCCAAAATGTAGGTGCCGACAGAGCCGACAGCCACTGACCTGAGCGTCGCTCCATGTGACAACTTTATCCTTAATCGTCTTCGACAATATTCCCATCCTCTCAGTGGCCTACAGCGGCAGCTTCATAGAACGTATTTCAGCTGTGGCTTCAAATTGTCACACCTACATGCTTGTAAAAAAAAAAAAAAGCGCTTGCATAGAAAGCTCAATCGTTACCACTTCGCTGCTCGCAGCTTTGAACAAGCGGCAATGTTAACCCTGAAACCTCTGAAAACTTGGTCACGTCATTAACTTTGACTTAGGAAAAAAGTTTCGTGACAATATAATACGTCACATTTCTTATTTTTATTTATTTCCTGCACGGAATGTTACGGCGTCGCCACCACTTCTTTGTAACGTCACGCTCTGCAGCGGCATCACCGCGCCTGGAATATGTCACATACGTTGCACGTCGTTGTCACTAACATACCATTGGTAATCAGCCCGATGCATCACATGACGCTCGAAGTGCTCTTCTGCTAATTTCAGTTAGAACACCCTCTCAATTCGTTTTGTTGTTTTTTCGAAGACATTTGCAGCACTCTCTATTCTTAAAGCCACGCTGCTCTCCATCTCTCCGAGCATGTCCATCATTTATTTTTCATCAAAACGATAAGCAGTCTTCAAAGCTGCGTTATCCGGCGTTCTTACTGCCGCCATGCATATGTGACTTGGTCATGGCAGACTCGCCTCTGGGCTGTCGAGCAGGGCCATGGCCACTTGAAGCCGCCGCTGCTCGGCGTAGCTAATCTTGCTTGCGAGGCTCTCCCTCTGATCGATCAACTGGAACTGCATCAGGAGCGTCAGTATCAGGTCTTCGATGTCCGGAGCATCGCGCAACTGTAACGAAAAGCGGAGAAGCATTCGTGAATGCATCGTGTGTTGGAAGATTTCTAGAACATTAAAAAACCAAACAACTGCAGAAGCATCATCATGAACCATTTCTTTTTCCCGCTGTCCACTTCGTTGTAACGCCTTCAATGAACATATTAGTGAATAGTTCTGTGTATCCGAATCATATGTCATAATTTTGTGTATCCTTGGATACTTACAACACCTTTGTTGCTAGTATGTTTATTGCTGTTAGTATTATTAGTACGCTTATTTTTGAATTTTTGAATTTTTGTATCTTAGCGTTTTATTGGTGTAAACTATTTGTTTAGCTAACGTAAGCCACATTGCAACTTTTTTTTGCTGTTCCTTTCGAAACTCTGGCGCCACAGATGAGGCGATAAAAAGTGGCTCACGTGTGCTATAAACAGCAGGTTCTCCTCCACCGTGAGAAATGGAACGAGCGTGCTGTTCTGCGGGCAGTAGCCGATGTTTGCCCGCACTTTCCACAGGTTGGTGCGCATGTCCGCGCCATCAAAGAACGCCGTCCCCGACGACGGCATTATCGCACCTTCGAAAGGACAGAGAGAGACTGCGCTGTAAGTGGGGGCATTCCCAAAACAGCAAGCAGTAACGAAAAAATCCTAAGTACAGTGTTGTTAATTTCACTACTCCTGTTCCGCATCTAAACAACAGGTTGGTGGCCCGGAAAGCAACATGCAGCTGCACCGACTTTTGGCACGTAAAACCACACTATTTATTATCATTAATATTAGTTTGTACGACCTTCTTTTCCCCCCTATTACACACGCGCGCATGCGCGCGGCCTGTCTAATCAAGGAACATGACTATGTGTTAAATTCAGCAGTTCTTTTTGGAGAATTTCACGCTTTTGCAATGATCGAAGTGAAAAGACCCATTGTCCCTATAATCGCACCTTCGTGAATACGACGAAGGATCAACCAGTACAGAGACCGACCAACTCGGTTAGGTCAACTCTATGACGGTGCAGAATGCTTTCCCGCGTGTATAATTTTAAAGAGCGCACGAATGACACTGCCGAGGGTATGACAATGAAGCCTGCAAAAAATTAGTAGCTGACTGTTTAGCTGCAGGGCTTCGAACGAAGCTCCGTATTTCGAACTTTAGAGTGTTTTAGTTGAGCGTGTTTACGCTCCGCTAAGCAGTTAAGCGGAGCGGAGGCGCGAATGCGCATGCGTCGTCCGCTTAGCCGTAAGCGGGATAGCGGAGCGAGGAACACGGTCCGCTTAGAAGCTGCCTGAGCGGAGCGTGCCGCGCAGCACTTTGGCTAGCGTTGGCGTCAGAACGGATTGGATTGGATGCAGAAAGCAAGCGCGCTGGCTAACACGTGGCGTTCCCCAAGACGGCGCTTTATTTTCCATTGGATAAAATGCACCAGTAACGCATTACAAGCGCACGTCTAGATACTTCATGCAGAAACAAGTTATATATATACATATATACGTTTTACGGTATAAGAGTGATCATAAAGTGTTTTTATTTTCTTTCATTACTCTGAATTTAGCCAGGGGGCGCTGCAACTACGAAAGAGCTTGGTGGCGCAAGCCACCGCCCCGTTCCAAAGGGGACGCTCATAACATCCATCCATCCATCCATCGTCCGCTCCGCTACGCTAAACGTGCAACTAAAACGTGAAAACGTGAAAATCGCCCGCCGCTCCGCTGTGGCTTAGCGGGGCCAGGCCCCGCACACTCTCAAGTTCAACAAATGGCCACAGAGGGCGAAAAAATCGACCGCGCGCTGCTGCTAACAAAACCAGCATAGTAATATCACTTCGGGATGCTTACGTTAGTTTGAACATTTTCCGCTGGAGGCGCCGTAATAAGCGCAATTTTTTTTGCAAGCTTTCTCCTACAATTACCGAAGCGCGTTTATTACATGAAAAAGAGGGCGAAATTATCATTGCTAATTTGATATTATATTCTTTGTAAGTAAGTTCATTGTTTCTTTGTCATTATAAACGCAAATAGCGTTCAGCATCATCGATCTTTCACGTGACCTCTGGCCTGGATTTAAAATTTTTACCGGTATTTTCGAGTGCATGGCGGCACGGATTCATTCGTTCGTGCGCTCAGGTTGGTTGCTTCGTTTTCGCTAAAACTAGTTTATTGCGCTTCGATGTCACGCGTTATTTAACCTGGGGTGAAGTGACGTGTTTGCAAGCGGACATGTAAGCCCGAAAGTTGGGTATCGGTCGTGAGCCATTCGGAACACGTCTGCATCGAAACGGGAGCTGGATTCTGGTGCGGCTGACAACGGCAATAACGGTGAGTCGTTTAACACCGCTGCTTGAATCGTTATATAATATTCGTCTCATTAACTTACAGGCGGAGACAAGTTAACGAACTAGATCCTGCACAGCATATGGTAGTCGGGATCCTCCGTTGCTGTTTCTAAATAAACCGTTACTTGCGAGGCTGTCGTTATACACACACAATCGGGAAAGAAAGAGCGATATCGGAACGCGCGCCTCATTTTTCATCTTATTGTAGCCGTGGCCATAGGTGACTGGGTAGCCTTAACAATATACATGTAAAACTTATTTTCGAGTCCGCCGGCAATTTTTTTCGTCCACAAAATCGAATAATCCTTTGGTAAAATGATGTGAAAGTACAGAATTTAATGTATTAAACAATTGCAAGCGTGATAATTCACTCATATTTCGTACTTGTTGGTTCCAAATGTTCTTGCTGTTCAGTTTGGTTTACCGTAGGGCATTTATTTTTGCAGTAGTGCAGCAGTGCATAACGTTCGTGCAGAAAAATAATGCATCAGTTCTAATAGCTTCATGACTTTCATGTATTTGCTTGTGGAACCAGCAGTGTGATCTCTTCCAGTGTATAAATGAACGCACAAATGTTCTCATTTGTGATATTAATAATACTTAAACTGTTTACATGCATTGTATAGTTAGGCAGGCATAAATTTATGGACAATAGCAATATTTATTTAACGTGCTGTTTAAGCGCCCTAGAACAGACAGGGTATATTTGCATGTGTTCTGTAGTCGCAAACCATTACAATATATATGTCACACCTTTTTGCATTTCATATTGCAAAATTGTGCTTTTTTCAATTTCTGATTCAGTCAAAATTTCTGTTCCAGACATGCAGTAATGAGGATGGCACCAGCATAAAGCAACACACTCCACACTCTAAACAGAAGCTGCTGCCTACTACAACAAGGCCATTGGCTGCTACTACAAGGTAAACAACATGTGGTTCAGAAATAAGTATGCCTGATATATGCTGTATTGTCTTGCTAGTCTTGAAATACAAGTCATTTGTTTGCAGCAGAAATGAATGTTTGCTCATGTTTATGGTTCAGTATAATTGGTTCGAACATAAAAGAAAACACACATAAGTTTGGCTAATCTGTGCTGTATCTCATGTGTCACCGTTCTGCCCCAACAGAGTCCATGCCAAGCATACCTTGGTCATCACAGGAGCTCCTATCCACACCAACAGAAAGGGGCTGGAGCTGAATTTGCAAGGCTTTTACACCACGAACAAAGAAGCGCATGCAGAAGAATTTACATGAGATATCAAGTCTGCAGAGCACTATGTCAAGACTGAAAAGAGCTTCAGCCACCATTCCACCAGCGCGGACAAATTGGCTGAGTCATCCAGGTAACTCAAAAAGGACTTTATGGAAATTCGTCTTCAGATGTGCCTGCAACTTCTGATCAAGCACGGATGATGCTGGCCAAAAGAGTTCCATTAGTTTGCCCTTAATCAGCTTCCTGGCCATGTCAATTCCATTTGTGCCAAGTGTAATTTTTTTTCTATAAATGCAAGCTTTTTCATTGCCCATTCTCGTTAGAGATCATTCATCCTCATCCAAACATAAAGGTCAACCGATTCTTCGCTGATACTTAATACCAGTCACTGTCTAGTAGCATAACATATCTGTAGCAGTACCTTTTAGTGCATGTTGTCATTCACAATTCCTCTCCTGAAATAGCTGATGCAACATCGACATGTTTCTTGCACTAACGTACGCACTGTTTGCTATGCACCATTTTACTTTTCTTGGTGTTTTTGGCCTTCAATGCTTGCAGAGCAGGGTGGCTTCTCTTGAATGCAAGCCTTCTCATTTTCCATATTCCTAGTCTTGTTGATGGTTGCTCTTCTTCCTCGATAGCCTGGGTCTTTGCGCAAGCTACACTGAATGATAGATTGCAGAATCTGGTTTTGCTGCCCCACTTGGTTGTGGTCGCCGTGTTACATTTCTCGGATGTGGGGGCCTGCTCAGTTACATTGGTAAGCAGTCTCTCGAGGTAAGCATTTGCTCCTGCAGTCCGCACAGCGACATAGACTCCCAGTGTACACACACCATAACTGGTGCTCCCCGTTCATTTTTTCCTGCTGCAGCCATGGGCAAATTGTGCTTGTGGCCTACCTTGGCCATGATTTGCTCAAAACTGAGACCAGCATATGTGCTTACATGGTTCAAAGTGTATGAAGTTGATAGCCGTACGGGGGGAAATGCCTGCAAAAATGGCTGCCAAAGGTGATGCCCACGAAAGCGACTTGTCCATATTGAGACAAAGTGGGACGCCAAATGTGAGCCACACATTAGTGGCCCTCGACAGAAAAGAAACATGCAGGTTGGAAAGGAGTTAACGCTAAAATGCCGGATAGTCCATTTCGCTGTGTTGGTTGTGGCAGCAGATGCCTGCATCACCTGATTTCTTCGCAATGGAAGTTGCTCATCTTCAACGGCTACTGTCGTTTCAAACAGGTGCGACGCTCTGTCCAATCTGTTTGTACTGCTGTTTGTCGCTCGTTACCAGACCACCACATGTGCAAAGGCAAGCATTATGCCTGTAAGTAGGCGGCTGAATGAATCCTAAGAGACCCGTGTATGTGAATGCTCACTGTTGCCATATGGTTTGTAGCCAATGTATAATGTATTCTCTGAACACTATGTTGTGAATGATTGCCGTTTATTTTTGCTGTTATCTCACTTGGTTACGGTCGCCGTATTATGCTATTGGATGTGGGGGCCTGGTCAGTTGCATTGGAAAACAGTCTCTCGAGGTAAGCATTTGCTCCTGCAGTCCGCACAGCGACATAGACTCCCAATTTAAACACCATGATTCGTGCTCCCCGTTCAGCCTTTCCTGCTGCAGCCATGTGCAAATTGTGCCTGCGGCCTTTCTCAGTCGCAATTAAGCACGAACGGAGACAAGCATACGTGCTTACATGGTCCAACGTGTTTGAAGTTCATAGCCACATGGGTGGAAAGGCCCGCATAAATGGCTGCCGAAGGTGATGCCCACGAAAGCGACTTGTCCATATTGAGACAAAGTGGGACGCCAAATGTGAGCCACACATTAGTGGCCCTCAACAGAAAAGAAACATGCAGGTTGGAAAGGAGTTAACGCTAAAATGCCGGATAGTCCATTTCGCTGTGTTGGTTGTGGCAGCAGATGCCTGCATCACCCGATTTCTTCGCAATGGAAGTTGCTCATCTTCAACGGCAACTGTCGGTTCAAACAGGTGCGACGCTCTGTCCAATCTGTTTGTACTGCTGTTTGTCGCTCGTTACCAGACCACCACATGCGACGAAGGCAAGCATTATGCCTGTAAGTAGGCGGCTGAATGTATCCTAAGAGACCCGTGTATGTGAATGCTCACTGTTGCCATATGGTTTGTAGCCAATGTATAACGTATTCTCTGAACACTATGTGGTGAATGATGTTATCTCACTTGGTTACGGTCGCCGTGTTATGCTTATCGGATCTGGCGGCCTGGTCAGTTGCACTGGAAAGCAGTTTCTCGAAGTAAGCATTTGCTCCTGCAATCTGCACAGCGACATATTTAGACTCCCAATTTACACACCGTGATTCGTGCTCCCCGTTCACGTTCAGCCTTTCCTGCTGCAGCCATGGGCAAATTCCATTGTGCCTGTTGCCTTTCTCGGCCGCGATTAAGCACGAACGGAGAGCGGCATACGTGCTTACATGGTCCGACGTGTGTGAAGTTGGGTGCAAAGGCCCGCAAAAGTGGCTGATGAAGGTGATGCCCACGAAAGCGACTTGTCCATATTGAGACAATGTGGGACACCAAGTGCGAGCCACACATTAGCGGCCTCCGAAAGAAAAGTAACGTGCAGGTTGGAAAGGAGTTAAGGCTAAAATGCCGGGTAGTCCATGTCGCTGTGTTGGCTGCGGCAGCAGATGCCTGGTTCACCCGATTGTTTCGCAGTGCAAGTTGCTCATCTTTAACGGCGACTGCCGCTGCAAACAAGCGGGACACTGACCAATCTGCATGAGCCGCTGGTTGTCGCTCGTTACTAGACCGCCATGTGTGACGACGACGGTGAGCCGTTTACGAGCTCGCGTCAAAGATTCCAGTGTATCTCGACATACAAATTTTATTTGTGCTATTGCACGAGGATGTACATACACTGCTTGTCTTCTGCCAATAAAGTCGCACGTTCTGTTCACTCACTTGTGGCTTGTTTGTATGGGCGTCAGTAGAGGCTCTTTGGTCTCCTGGCAATTAGAACGCACCGGCTACGCGGCAGCCGAGGCGAGTACGGCGCGTACGAGCGGATACAAGCGAGCGTACACGACCGGCAAAAAGCGGCCATATTGAATAATGCTCTAAAAAAAAAAAATATGCGGATTTCCGCTTCCTGTTTTAGCAGCGTCATCTGGCGTCCACCTAGGTAAGTTCCATGCGCTGCCGCTGCTTATTTTCGAACCACTGCGGAAGGTACAGTTTCCCTTCTCTAAAGTTGTTCTTTATTCTATGGCGGGGCCACTCGGAGCGGAGCGTACCGTAAAGACGCTCAACTAAAACACTCTATTAACTTTGTCGCGACGTGAACGCATTCAGACGTCGACAGACCTGTGATAACTCAAGTGATGTGAACAACGACGCTGACGACATGAACAAGCGAGAATTGCAGTAAATAAGCATGCGTTGATGCATCATACGCCTCTTGGCCACTAAGAGCGACATGTCAGAAAACAGCGTATTTTTTACAGAACAAGTTTGAGGGTACAGTCGTCGCATACCGCCGCGTGCGCAGGCTAAAACAACTGAATTTTCTTGTTTTGAGTGAAATAGTCTATTGTGGGCGTTTCGTTTCGTAATTTTTCGCTTTGCGCAGGTGAGTACTATAATGGAACACTGTAGCTTTCGGTTAACTCGTATTACCGGTTAGTGCGCACATTTTCGTTGACCATACAGGTACGGCTTAGCGACATTTTATAGCAAATGGAGTGTACATGGCCGATAGTGGCATATGCGGCGGTATTCAGACTTTCCACCATGAGCGTATAAGGAACGTGTATGGACTAAAACGACTAGAATTTAACAGATCATGAGTAAAGCTACAGTTTGAGCACCTACCTGCCAGCATTCGGATCAGCACTGACTTTCCGCAACCGTTTCTTCCCAGTATGACTGTGATGCTGTCCATGTAACATTTTATCGTGACGTTGTTAATGATGTAATGTTTCAGGTACAACGGATTAACGACCTGTGGGTAGAAAAATAAGGATGTAGTTAACGCCAGCTTTCAGCCTGCAGCACCCGCTTCACGCTGCTTGCGATAACAGCTCACAGCTAGCTGAACAATAAGCTTGCAAAATTTACCGCTTGCAGCAGATCGCACAATATCATATGGTGCCTGTGTCGGTGGCCTAAAAAACGCAAGCGTGCGAAGCATCGAAGTCTCCAGCGTCCAAGTACATCCGCGTGAACGGACACATCAAGCGCGAAAACGCGCTTGAAGCCGTTTTTACGCAACCCTGTCCGCCTCAGGAAAATGTTTTAACCGAACACTGCTTGAAACTCTCGAAACTTGTGGAAATGGCCCACATTTTTCGCGTCTATATGCCCGCAGCTCAATGCAAAATAATGCAGTTCCGTCGGCACTGTTATTATCGAACGAAGCCTAAAGAAGGCTATTAGAGAGTTTTAGAATAGGGGCCCCAATAGTTTGGGGCCCCAAAGAGCTTTGCGGGTGTTAGCGTTGGGGCACGTAGGAGTGAAGAGTTTTAGAATGGGGTTTTACGTTTGTGGATAGCGTCTTGCGCTGACAGCGCAACTACGGCGTCAAAGAAAAGCTATTAGAAATAATTAAATAAAATATACCATTTTATGATAGGAATAATAATTTTGACTTTCGTGTATTCGCATTTAATTACAATTTAGAGGTTATTCTGTAAGCAGCAAACAATTAGTTGCGCTTAGTTTTGAGTAAACCAACTTTACTAGCCTTCACCAGCCAAGCTTAGCCGTGTTAGGCCTACGAGCCATAAAATCCACGATCGAATTCAAAATCAGCGGCGTCTAATGAGTCAATCTTCATAACACACGCTAGTTGAGAGAAAGCGATAACCGCAGTCACTTCTCCTAGCTTGCGAACTTCACGCGTTACCGCGAACCGAACCCAGTTTGCTGCTAGGTTAGAGCCGTCGCTTCGATGGGTGCCGCCATGTTTGCCGACGCAAAACTTTCGGGACCGCTATAGACCTCAGACTCTGCCCAGGCGGCGCTGCGGAAAAACCCGTCACCAGCGCCCCCATCGCAGCCTTAGCGCTAACTGAGTAGTGCAAGGAGAGCTGTCCGCAAGCGAAGGTGCATAGGCCACAATAGACTCCTCTCTTTCGTTTGTGTTGAGGCACGGTTTCCTAAAAATCAAGGACCTGGAAAGCTTCTTCTGCCCATCCCCTCTTCGGAAAGGAAGCTCAGCAGGGCGAAGTACGTGTACAATATAAAATAAAGTCTCAAGTGTTATTTCGGCGTGCTGCAACTCGCAAGTACAGAGAGCATCAGGTTTGTCTATATGCATATCAGCATAAACATCTAAGCATTTCACATTGGTTCATATTGAATATGTCCTGAACACAAGACTTAAGTATCTCCTATATTTTTATGTATTTTATCGTAATGTTTTGTCTCGCAATTATTTACAGAGAGTAAATCCTTTCATAGCCTTTTCCAGGGCAGCAAAGAGAAAACGTTTTCCAAGGCAGCAAACAGCGTGCGATCATAACGAAAGTAAGCTTCCTACAGTGACTGCGCGCTGCATCTTTCTTTCTCGCAGGATCTACAGCATCGCTCAGTACCTTAATTTGAACTTTTCGCAGACGCTTCGAGCAACAAGCGCGCACAAATAAATGTAAATAAACGCGACATTTTTTTCTTTACACACGTGCGTTACTTCGCAATTACTCATCCAGTGCTTCTACAGCAACTTTATTGCTCACATTTGAAAAACGCAGTCGAGCAGGCTCAGCACGTTGCGAAGCGTGCTTGTTGCATCGGCGCAGGACATACAAAATACCGAAATTAGAAATGAGCTCGCGATACAACGATGCTCTAGAACAGGATTTTGAATTCATAAACGAACCAAAATGTTTGGTTATAAGCTGACCTGCCAAATGTCTCCGTTCCACTAGTTGAGTTAAGCGGAGGCGGACGTCTGCTAAAGGTGGAGATATCGATGGCACATAAGCAGGATGGTTCGCAACATCGTTTCTTTTCTTTTTTTTTTCTTTTTTTTTTTTTTTTGTTACCGACGAAGGGCTGCATATTCTTGAGTTTTCGCTTGGTTACCACTGTCCTCCGTCAGGGCTACGCAACACAATTACAGAACAAAATTGTCGCACTTTCTCATGCGAGCCGCTGTGTTGTGGGGAATGCAAGTAATTCGATTACCCAACAGGTTGAACGGCCCGTATCCAGCGCTCTCGCCATTCCCCTTCATACGATCGCGATAGAAATCGGTAAAACTGAACGTTGTTATTCCGTCCTTCACGTTCATGGCAATTTACAACACAACAGTAACGTCGATTGCGGCGTTTCTTCGTAGCGCGCGGAGCTATCGCGGTTGCCGTTGTTTCCGCCATCAGTCTGAAGAGTGAGCCAGCAAGCGCTTTATGGCAGTTCAGCGGCGCGTCCGACTAGCGTAGAAATTCATAGCTCTCTGTCTGGGTGTTAAATGCGCAAAACACTCGCAATATGGACCAAAATCTAGTTAAATCGTTGTTTCGCAGTCGCTAGCTGCATAGGCAACTTAGCAGGGGAGTCGGGCTTCGCACTACTCAATTACTGCCTCTTCGCAACGACAGGTGGCGCTACGCGTCTTGCAAAACTCCAGAGTCTGACGTCCATTTGGGCTCCCGCTAAATCGGTGAAATAGCGTTCCCAACGCAAAACCCAAAGGCAGTTTGCGTCTTGCGCATGCGCAGTGGCTTCGACGCTATTTGTTTGGGGCCCCAAAACATTTGAGGCCCGTATTCTAAAACTCTCTAATTACTGGGGACTGGGAAGATTTGTTGTTGAAGAAGAGCGTACGGACAAGGTCAGCCAAATCGTTGATGCGAAGTCTGCAGTGAAGCTCAGTGAGCCAGCCGGATCGCCAGTAATTGGCGCGAGTGTGAGACGTTCGGGTTTCCAGCTATTCTTGCTCTGCGTCGCTTGACTGCTCGCTTACGCTTGACGCTACGTGCTGAACTGTTGAATACGGCCCTAAAAAGTTCGATGGCAGCTCTCACCTTACTCAGCTTGTAGATGACGAGGTGCGCCTGCTTCTGCTCGCGCAAAGGCTCGAAGAGCGTCGTATTCTCTTTGATCTCAGTAAGGCCTTCCTCCGGGATGTCCACGCGTCGCCAGAGACCCCAATACGAAGGCTGCGTGGGAAGTGGCAGGAAAGTGTTTTTGGAGCGCTCAAATGCAGTCATATATCGAGTTAAATACACATCATGCAGTTACTGCAAGACGGGCTTGTTGGCTGCTACCATATTTTAAAACACGTTGACGCGTTCTTTGCTGGGACACATGGTGTATAATTGTGTTTACTCCTCGTGTTCCGTTAGACTTAAAGCAAGCAATATGTTTCTGTCCATAATGTGTCCAGTCTTGCGATGTAAAGCTCAAACAGTCAATTTTAACCGTCTCTCGTCCTCATAACTGGTGTCTTATGTGGCGTAATGCCATTCTGGATGATTAACTGCTTGGCTGCGGCCGTATCACACCGCGGCCGCCTGGACAAGAAAATAGTGTATATCGTGTTATATCGCCCCCAGTGCGCACAACTTTCTCCTTGTTGCTAAAAATGGCCGCAATCATACATTTGAAGTGACCTGTAACCAGAAATCACCGCAGAAACCTTTTTGGGCGTCATCGATTATTATATTCGCGAACGAACACAACAAGGAGCTAGCCCTTGTGATTGTTTACGTCGCTTTTGCTTTCTTTAAGCTACACGTCGTACCTGAGCCCAAACGCAGTCTCAAGAACAGGTGCGAGCTAGTATCCAAGTAAGCGAGCGGAATGGAGCGACGCGGGTGTTAAAATTGAATTAAATTTGGAGGTTTCACGCGCCGATACCACGATCTACGTAATTATGAGGCGAGCCGCAGTGAGGGACGCTGGATTAAGATCTTTCAACGTGCCCGGAAGTACACGATCGTTTTTGCATTTCGCTCCCCATCGAAATGCGACCGCCACGGCGGGGTTCGAGCCCGCGGTCTCAAGCTCAGAAGCGCAACGCTGCAGCCACTGAGTATAACGCAGCAGGTGCGACACAGGCATGAGCTTGATGCCTGCATGAATGATGTAGTCCGCCCATATTGTTAATTTCTTAATTTCTCTCTCAACTTCGAAACACCGTAATTCCCGCACACAATTGTTGTTCACTACCACTTTTAGTTCTAGAGGAGGATATTTAGAGGCACACAAGGTAAGCACAACGCCATGACATCACTGCCCAGCAAGGCAACAGCTTACCTTTAGCCATGTCCTCGTAAGATAACGGCCTAAAATTGACGTAAACCAATATATAAAGTAAAGAAGTGCCACCGGCAGAATGCAAGAAACTTAAATTCCTTTACGATTTGGTTAATCAGCATCTCGGTTCACCCCGCATATAGCTTCAGCTGCGCAGCGTGGATTCTTCTATGCGAGCTACACTGAAAAACGGAGAATGCAACGCGGGCGTTGTGCAAGCTTCGCGCACGCTTACTCACCTGAAGGAAGAACCAGTACGTCGCCGGGAACGAGTACACTGGGAGTGTGCTCACCTGAAGGAAGAACCAGTACGTCGCCGGGAACGAGTAGCTGTGCGGCCACACGTTGCTCAGGTACCAGCAGAGCACAGCGCTGACGAGGCACGAGCCGCCCATGGCGTGCAGCACGCGGTACACGCTGGTGCCGTGCAGGCCCACGCGGCCCAGGTTGAAGAAGTGCGCGCCGGGACCTGCGCGCAGCATTCAGCGCGGCAGCCGTTCGTATTCGTGGGTCTGTGAGGCACGAAAGAATGTTTCCACCATCGAAGACTGCTACACGTATGTGTGTAAAATATAGAGCGTGTATTTGTTTATAACAACAGATTCAGAAGGCGGAGAAGCCGCGTGCGGTGAAAGAATGAATGGTAGAAGTATAGCGTTTCATGCGTTTCATCCGAGAGCTCCTCGCTAGACTGTCTCATCATCGGGGAGGCTTTCGTCTCGTGCATCCGCTTGGCGTAGGTCGCCGCGGGCTTTGCATGGCACTCGGGGCGACTTCTTATTCTCACTCCCGCATCGTTGTAACTCGTGATTTTGCCTGTCGCAGATGTTGAAGGTCGCGCCCGATTCTACGAATACGGCGCGATCGTGATTAGTGCAGCAGCAGGTGAGGCACGGACATCGCTAATCCGTGTCTCTTTCTGTGCATTAAGTTAGGAATGCATATGATGGATAATTCATTGCCACGAGAAAAATATCAACAGTTGAATATAACCACTAAAAGAGTTTGCTCAAATTTGAAGAAGGTAACTCTAAAAGCAACGAAGAGTTACGGTCAGTTTCACGTGGCAAATAAAACGGGCTGCATCGTTTCGCACTGGCTCACTTTGGTTATTAAACGAATCTTTCTTTACCAACGTTCCCCAATTTGACGTGCATGGTTTCCTGGCTGTTGGGTTGGCCGCTATCTCGGCGGACATATTTGTGCAAATATATACAAAGGTTATATGAAGGTGCCCACGAAATGGCTCATGCATATAAACCTTGTATGCTAACCACATATGTCCAGCTCTTCTCTGCGTAACATAAAAATATTTGAAACAGAACAGCACGGTATTCAATTCTTGTCTCCCTTCTTGCTCCCTTCTTGTCCCCGTGAATACCGCGCTGTTCTGTTTCAAATATGTCTTACCAACTCGCCAAAACGTCTGTTTTAACATAAAAAATAACTTCCTACATGAAATAGGAACACATGTCGGCTCACAGGTATCTCTTAAGCACACCGATCTGTTCATAAAATGGCGAATCACATTTCGCAGGTTCTTTGATTTACTTTACTTGATTTAGCCGTTCGGCATGTGCCACTGGGGGTGTGCCCGTTCATTGCCAATCCTCCAGAATGCATGGTCATGTCCCACTGTGACACAAGAAGTACAGAATACCTAAATGTTGCTTAATACGTGCCGCACTATTTTGTGCGTAATCCTGTCATCACCATTCTTCTTTTACTCCTGGTGACATCGCTGCGTATGCATCTCACACTGTGCATCTACCTGACTTAAGCTTTGCATTTCAGCATATATCTTGTGAACGTTGCAGTGCATAAACAAAAAACAAAAAAGACCAACCCTTCCGCTACCGGGAAATGGGGGTAAGCGAAGCTTGTCCTGTTTGCACCTAACCTTCGTGACATTTAAGTAACCCACAGGTAAAGGTTCCAGATTGCTTCGGTCTCCCGCTCCCTCAGCTCGGGATCGTCTCGTTTCTGTCGAATTGCCTGAGCTCGGACGGCTCTAACGGCTGGATCGGTACGCCTACGGCCAGCGCTTTCACGGGCGAGTTCTCGCCGCCGCTCGTCGAAGGCTTCCCGTTCTTCAGGGGAACGCACAACGCGTGGCCGTCCCATTTGTTCTCCAACACGGAACTGAATGGAAACGAAGCCGGCGGCAGCACGCGCGACACCCTTAAATTCCTGCCCTTTCCCTCCCTGGCGGAAGCGGCGCTGGCGCAGCTGTCAACTAGAGTGTACTACGCAATGGTCGAGTGGACCGAACAGCGCTCTCCCGCTGAGGCGTCGCGTGTGGAAAAAATGTGCGAGGGCGCTGCGAGCGAACTGGCTTGGGGCGGACACGCGGCTCGCGGCACATTCAACGTAATTTCGCTGCGGGTGCTGAGACCGACTGCGCACGCACGCTTCTATAATGGTGCTTTATTTCAATTGCAAATTTATATTGACGCCTTTCTGCTACGTATACATATTTGATACAGCCAGCGTATACAGCGAGCACGCGTTCGTTGCGCGGACGCTGGCGGACGCCCAGTTTTTCTGGCAGAAAGTATGTGCAGTAATTTTTTTATTGTTTTACTTGCTCTGGTGCGCCTGCGACTCCTGGCGGCCGGTATCAATAGTATTAGCCAGGTGAACTGTTATTTTTAAAATTGTTTTCTGAGAGTAACACGTAATTTATTGCCAGAAGCAGTTTATCTCCGACGTGAAGCTACGTAAGAAAATTTTATTGATATCATGTCATTTTACGCACGCTTCTTGTTGGTGGAATGTCGATCGGGGAGAATGATCAACGAAAACAATGTTATAATGAAATAAACCAGGTTTACTGCGTCGCGCGATTAAATGTAGATTATCAGTGCACTTCTAGGTAAATGTAAGGGCACTAGACATATATATGTACACTACATATATGTAAGAGAAATTCCGCATATTCTAAATGCTCTAAATAAAAAAGTGAAAACTCCCGACCAGAAGAAACGTGTTTCTTTTAAAAGCTGCACCAACCCTAGGTGAACCAATCGACTTTCCGAGAAAAGGAATCAAGGCAATCATTGGACGTTAATTTGAACAACAGTATTAGGGAAAAGATATTGCCTATGTACTCAAACTGAATCGGGGAGACCGGGAGGTCTTTACCAATGTAATCTCCATGGCTTCACTGGCGATCTCTTTAAATAAAGTAGAAACATACAGTCTAACCGAATGGTATTTGCTATTCAGATCGCATTCGAGTTCAGAATTCACTATGAAAAATTATCGAATAGCCGTTTCCGTTCGAATGTAATGCATAACAGCATTTTTGAAGTCTCGAAGGGGAGGGGCCGATGCAAGTGAGGACTCTTAGTCCGAATGATTGTCCTGGTGGAGAGCCGTGGCTTTTGCGCAGAGGCGCACCCGTTCCTGAGAGAATTCACGCACGGGTGCTGATCGGTTTCGCTGAACAAGTTCCTAGCTGTCATTCAATATAAACGCCCCGTTTCGGGGCAGCCTGTAAATCTGCTAACTTGATTCAGGCAAAAAAAAACATACATTTTTTAACAGTCTCGCCATGTCTGCAACCCATGAAAACTGGGTGTCCAATGTGGTACCAAACTTAACACAGCAGATCTACAAGTGCGTCTACGCGTATGTGAGGCATGCCGCTCCTTTAGTTGTTTCATTATTGTCCTTATGATAGTGCACCGGATAACTGAAAGCAGCTGTTTATAATACAGAAGCTACTTAGTTGAGCCGACGTACAGTTGGAAAAGGCATCACATATAGGTAGGAAATATAAATTAAGCGCAACATGTTTTTCTCGGAAATCAGACTCGGAAATAATTTCTTTCGTTTACACCCCTAGAAAAAAGCCGAAGGAGACAGCTATACCTTCCTTTTTTTTAAATTAAACAAATTCTGGCGTTTTACGTTTTACGTTTGGCGATATGGTTATATGAGGCTCAGTTCTCACAACCTAGAGTTCTTTAACGTGCTTCTAAACAGAAGTACACGAGTGTTTTTCCATTTCGTTCCTATCGAATTTTGCAACCTGGTTTGGACCCGTGAGCTCGAGTTTAGCAGTGCAACGCCATATCCACTATGTAGCCACTAATTAGGCAACCGCGCCGCTTTTGTGTGTGTGTGATAAGCATGAACTGGACAAAAAATTTCACATGGCTTACGGCCCAACGATTAGTGTATGTAACGGCTACCTAAAACTGTTTTCGGCGCCCGAGGTCCGACCGCTATAGAAGAACCCGTACCAGTAACTCCGCGCTCTGTTACGCGAGGAAGACGGAAACATGACTGGAATGTTGCACTGCAGCTTTTTTTTTCTTTATTTATAAGAATACTTCCCGTAAATCTGAGTGCAGGGCGCCGGATGGGGCAGATATGTTTTATTTGCTTGAAGCGGCAATTGGGAAGTTTACATGTGCTTTTCCGTCTGTGTTTCGCAAGACCTACTGACGGAAAACTATGTGCGCAGAAATACACACGAGAGGTGCATGCTGCTTGAAGAAGAAAGATATCTGTTCTCCACAGGGAACCATACAAAAACATAGTAGAATGAAAGCCGACACCGCGGCCGCAATGCACGCGCAATCACCAAGCGGTATTAAAAAAATGAAACAAAGGAGAAAAAGAACGGCATCTTTTCCTAAGGCATAAATACATGTCATATGCAGTTGTAAATACCGTTTGAGCGGTCTGAACGCATATACCAGCACGCGAAGTAGTACGAATGAGCGTTCCGAGAAGTACCGCCAGCAGTTTCCAATGGCGCGACCTTGAAAGTGCGCGGGAGCCTTGAGGCACAAATATTGAAAAATCTACGGGAGGGTATACATATACAGCTCCACTATAAAACTGCACGTCAATAAATTTGTGACCTTTGTGGTGAATAAACATAAACCAAATACATGAGATAACACGACGCATAAAATGAAAGCAAGCAATACTATAGGCATCGCCGTTAGTAGTAAATCATTTAATTAACCTCTTCACTAAAGCTTCACTTCCCATATATGCCTATGTGTGCGCTGGATTTGCATATTTTCTATCGCATTGTTTGTGCGGGCATTGAGTAACAGCTGTACAATAATGCGCAAGGTAAACGAGCGACATAAACGGACATTTCTGTAACGCGCTCTGCTTCAGGCGATGCCGTTCTTGTCATGCGAAACAAAACGGAACGCATATACACAAATTTATATTTCTTCAAATGCTGCGAAGATATCGGAGAAACTGGTGGCCTCTCACCTCCCTGATAGTCGAGATCACCGACGTTTATGAGGAAGTAGTTGAAGGCCACATTTGGCAACAGGAGGCAGAGGGTAATGACCTTCTCCAGAACATTTCCACGAGCCACGGTGGACGGAACGGACGATGCGAGGCCGAAAGGAACGACCAGAGACCCGAACACCACGAACGACATGGTGACCAGGCCCACCGACGCTGCGACGAAAGTGAGAGAGTCATATCTGTAGTCCTCGGCTGCCTCAGTGCGCGCGGTTAAGAGGGCTTCGAATGTTCATCGATACCAGCGCCGCAGTAAAAGACACCTCTTGACCGCACCAACGCGGCCCTGCCTTGCACGCAACGTAGTCATAGACGTCGGAACTCCGTGGCCTTTCCTTGCCTCTACTCCCTCTCCCTCTCTCTCTGTCCTCGTCACGAAGGGTTAGAGCAGCGTTTAACATGTTGTACATTCCATTTTGTACAAGCGGTGTGCTTCAGTTTATCTGCAAGTGCTCTTTGTTCCCTTAAAAGAACTCGTTAAAGCTGGCTTTTCCGCACTAAGAGACATTGTGGGGAAAAGACCACCTTATAGGTGGTAGTGACGGCAGTACGCGCAAGCAGACCACAATCTGTAGCATTAATCATTAAAAGAAAGTGTAGGTACGCTTCAAGCTGTCTATTAACTCGCCTTCCCACAACCAAGCAGTAAATTAACAGATAGCCTGATTGGTAGAGTGACTGGCATGGGCAGGCTGTGGTGTTCGGTTTAAACACCAGATTAGGATTACATTTTTCTTCAATTGCTAAAACAAATGTGTTACGCTGCAGTCTAAGTTCACTTGTAGCCTTATGGTACATTCAGGTGGATGAGAATT
Organism: Dermacentor andersoni; assembly: GCF_023375885.2. Classification (NCBI taxonomy): domain Eukaryota; kingdom Metazoa; phylum Arthropoda; class Arachnida; order Ixodida; family Ixodidae; genus Dermacentor; species Dermacentor andersoni. Next base: position 20,199,282 of record NC_092816.1, on the reverse strand, counting down.
GAATGTGACTACTACTACCACCCACTACTGATAGTAGTAGTAGTAGTAGTAGTAGTAGTAGTAGTAGTAGTAGTAGTAGTAGTAGTAGTGATGGTGGTGGTGGTACACTCACGCCTGGGTACGAGCGTGGCGACAACGAGGCAAAAGAGGGAGCTCGAGGCGCAATGCATGATAACACCCATCAGCAACAAGACGATGTTCGAGCGCGGCAGCAACGCGTGCGTCTTGGTGAGCACGGTTGCGGGCAGCGAGCCCATGAGCAGTATGATGAAGGACCAGCAGAAGCCGCCCAGCCACCAGACGAACTCGGACAGCCCATTGGCTACCATCAGCTCCTGCGTTTCACACAAAAGTGACATTCGCCGCCACCACTTCGCATATCCGTTGCTTATACACGACGGTTGCTGCTAACACAGTGCGTAGGTCATGTCATAATTTGTCCTGACACGATGAGCGGTTCGTTTTTCGTGTTCCAACAATTGTTTCTTCCACGCATCAGCGATTTCAACACTTTTGACTCATTCTCACTTTCTTTGCATTGAAAGACGCACCGCTTTTTAAATAAATTAATTGTGAATGAATGAATGAATGAATGAATGAATGAATGAATGAATGAATGAATGAATGAATGAATGAATGAATGAATGAATGAATGAATGAATGAGGTAACGAGAAGGTGGACGCAATCATTCCGAATCGGGAACCTACCTGCTTTTGTCATAAACGCTACTCCTGGAACAAAACCCTCCGCGCGCTTACCTTAGTGCCCGAGCACAGCTCAGAGGCGGTCTTCTTCACCAGGAAAGGCTGAATCATGCACATGCTGACCAAGCAGGGAAAAATGCCGAACATGATCTTGATGTATGTAGCGTCGCTGCGGGTCGCGCTCTGCTCCTCCACGTCGCCCGGCAACAGCAGCTCCTCATCGAGTGCCTCCGGCGGTTGCTGAATGCTGTACGCGTCGTCGCCCTCCTGTCGGCAGCATTTAACGAAGCAGATTTAACAATGTGGCTCGAAAAGAAGCAAACGGGACTCCGCAAGGTCACTTTCAGGGATGTGTTCGGCATGCGGTGAAATGTACTTTGTTTATTTCTCTTTTGATATCTCTACTTGCATACCGTGTTTATTGAACGTCGTCGGACATGCATCGTCTCGCTTGCTATAACAACTATATCGCAATGTTCTCTTAAAGGCTGTTCTAAATTGCAAGTGATACGTCCTTGCTTAGTGAATGGAGTCATCGCCTTACACACTTCCAACAACGATGCAGCTCTGCTCTGATGAAATCGAACTCACCATCGGGATCAGGTTTTCGCTCTCACTTGAGAAGGCGCCGAGGAAAGAAGCTGCCCAGGCGAATACGTCTGGAAAGTGCGTTGTAACAAAAACACCTTACATGACGCTCAGCCACAGCGCACGCGCGCGAGCGTGTGTGTGTGTGTGTGTGTGTGTGTGTGTGTGTGTTTGTCGACATTAGTGGTTCGATCGAAATAGTCGTTTTGGCACGTAAAACCCCAGATTTTAATTTAATTAATTTTAGACTAAATTTGAAGTCGAAAGCGACAGTGACACTATGGACAAAGTATAAAGAAAGGACACGCATGCGCGCTGTGAGGACTGTGGAATTACTCTCTCTGTAATATTGGGTTTGATGTGACGCGCTAGGGCCTTCCTCTACATGACTAAATGCGATTCTACGTGACAGTCGGTTTCATCGCAACGCTCACAGGCCACAGAAGTTGTTTGAGACGTGCATTTGTGTTTACTTTATTGGCGCAGAAAAAGTCAACTTCAAGCAGTGTAGTGAAGCCAACTTTCCCTAGATTTAACCAAACTTTTGAGGATGTTCATGGAAATAAATATATTATTATGAGTGTATTTCGGGCATCTATTAATATGGGCCCATTCAATCAAGCACTTGGACAATATTGGCATTTTGGAAACGCATTTTCAAACACAGCTTTGGAGGTAAAGGTTTAGAGATATGTGAACTCAAAGCAATTAAGTGTAGCTGCAACACAGAACATTAATTGCCTTGCTTCATTGATAAGCTCAGGCTCTACAACAATATAGTTTGTTTTCACACCTACTTACCTACAAAAGGGTACAAAGTACACGCATCTTTGGCATAACACAGCACTCATAACGAACTAAACGAATTAAAATTAACTGGTAAAAACCTAAAGAAACCAAGGTGAACCCTCACTCATTGACAAGCAGCTAGCCTCACGCTCAGGTGACTTATGAAACAGTTTTCTGTGCCAAGAATTTTAGTCGAACAAGGGTGGTGAGCGTCATGTGCAGTGCCTTGGGGAAATGCCCATGCAGCAGTACGACAATATCTGCTTTCCTGTTTTTGCTCGTTACATCAACCGATTAATTGCGACTAAAACCAAAACCAACCAAAATATTGAAGCCGAACGACCAAACAAAAAATTGGAAAGTTAGAATTGCCCCAGATAAGGCACTATATCCTAGAGAACTTGTCGAATGGGTGCCGCAGTGCTACAGTTGACATGCCTAGAGGGGGCCGCGCCCCTCCTTAAAAAATGAAGGGGTGCCACCCCCCCCCCCCCCCCCAGACATTAAGCACTGCCTTAGGCATAGCCTCATGTGACTTCAACATATGCTGTGTGCAGTAACGCATGGAGGAAATCCTGCAAATCTTGCATACGGTGTGAAACGCAAATTCGTTCCAATGCAACTGACTTCGATGGCTTCAGGACACTATATTACAACGTTCAGTACTTTTTTTATTTTTTTAACAACGCAATAGGCACGGTTGTCATCCCTTGAACGCCCAGCGCTGGGCCGAATCTTGTATACCTGCCCTTGAGCAGAAAAAGGAGTGAAGAAGAGGAAGATACATGATAGCCCAAGAAAGTATTTGCTGTTGATCAAAGCGTCCGCAAGTACCGCAGCTTTACCACGATGAACGTAGTCATCGCGTGTGTTGGGTGCGTGTGCCCACAGTCTGCGTCGTGTACTATACATGTGTATACGCACCGAGGCCTAGCCGCGCGTTCCTCTTGTGTGCGGAGGTGCTGGTCAGCGAAGCGACGTAGATGTACACGTAGGTGATGAAGGCTGGAAGCAGGAACTCCAGCACGGTCAGAAACCTCTGCCGGCGAAACTGGTACGTGTAGACGTCCTTCCACAAGAGCAAGCGGAGGTGGAGCCACCACAAAGACATTATTACTGCTGCGAGCGCGGCGAGAGCTCGAGGGAGGCTCGTTCTCGTTGTTTGTTTCGTCGTCTTTTCAAATAGGTGGCGTCGTTCCTCTGTAAAGGCACTTGCCCACAACGGGGCCGCGAGTGGGGGAGCTGTCTTTGAGATGCGCACGCAATAAAGCAAATTGCACCTTTAAGGGTGTTTTCTCGACTCTCTATAACTAATCCCCTTACAGTTACACTCATAGAAAAGGGTGTTTAGGCGAACTTATACATCCGTTTGAAAGGGTCATTCTTTGTTGTGATTGCGCCCTTTTTCTCTCAATGCGTATTTGGCCGAAAAACAGAATACGCTTTATTTTACAACATCTTTTATTACAAAAGTATACTCGCGGACAACTTTCTGTGGCTATGAAGAGAAACCTACGGATGAAAAGCGCGCACAAGTGAGTACGCTTCTGAAAATAGTCCCGCGTTTTAATCCACGTAACTTTAGGCTGGGGAAGAGAAAACGTAAACACCTTATCATCAACAGTTCAATAAGACAGAACACACCACTGAGTGAAAAGGTTTACTTATTTTGCCGCTTTTCCCTTCCGCGTCTTGGGAAACGCGAAACCGTTGCACGTGGACGCTGCGTCGATTCAGCGTCTGTTCCGAGCAGCCAAAAGCACTGTCAAACGCTGCCGGACTACTTGGCGCTGTAACACTTGCGCAGCAGCCACGCACTCGTAGCTTTCCCTTCATAGCCACAAAAAGCTGTCACCGAGTATAGCCTAGTCTTCGGAACGTCTGCCGAAGTAATCCCGAAGTGTTTTAGAGACGTCTATAAAAAAAAATCGAAGAAAAAATAGTAGCGCAGCCTCGATTGCCAATGAAAAGTGTTAGCTCTCGATCACTACTTCTTTTTTATGAAAAGCGGGAGGGGGGGTTCACAGTGACAGTCACACAGAAGAGGCACAATCACAAGCACTGTTCATACTTTAAGTGAAAATGCAGGTTGCGCTTTAGGACTGCGGTAAGGATTAGGCCCCTCACCAAAGTGAGGTACCAGTCTCGGTTGAATATCACACTCATCATAAACATTTTTTAGGTGCACAACCTTGAGCGCTGCACGGGCCCGGGCCGACCCGAAAGCCCGGGCGCGACCTGGCCCGCGGGCAGGGCGGGGCCGTCCGAATCGATTTTCGGCGGGCCCGAGCGGGACTCCGGCATGAGGCACGGGCCCGGGTCGGGATTGAAGCCACGGGCCCGGGCCGATCTCGGGCCCGCTCATTAAAGGGCCTAAGTATACCTTTGACTCTTTGAGTACACGCGAACATTATGCATTGCATGGTCTAAGGCATTTGGTCCCAAGCTGAAGTGACACGTGCAAAGAGCTGGCTCTTAGTATACCTCAGCAAAGAAAATAGAAAAACAGTTGAAGTTTTAATTTTTTTTACAGCGAAGGTCGGTAGTCAGCATATTTCGTGTCCGCGTCCGTTAGCAGAAATGTGGCGCGATCCCGGCGGCAGTTAAGGCCAGGAACAGAGGCTCGTACCCCAATAAGGCAGAGTCTTCAAGCACACCGCAAAGTGAAGCGAACAGTGCATACATTCTTTGGAATCACGTATACAACATACAGAACAGCATACGTCTCAACAAAGAACAAGCGCGAAACAAAGCATCCGAATCAAATAACTGATGACAAGGCGCTTAAGATAACAATGCGAAGTACGTTTCTCGGTGAAGATTACTGTTGCGCAAGCTACCGCAGCGACGGCAGCTTGCGACATGGGGAGTGACGTGCCTAGCCTTTCGTATATAAAATAACCAGCCTAGCAACTGATTTCAATGTTGCTGCAGCACCGCTATGGGCGGCGGCGTGCTGTAAAAATTGTCATTACTCTTATTACTACCATGAATCTAAATTACCATTACTACCAGGCACGTACCCAGGGGGGGGGGGGGGGGGGGGATAACGTGCCTGGTAGTAATGCTACCTCCATTACTACCATTACTACCGTGCATGGTAGTAATGGTACCTCCCCCCGATATTAAGAGGCATACCCCCCCGCCCCCCTACCCGCTTAGGCCACCACTCCTCACACACATTCCATAAAGCGCCGCCAAATCAATGTTGAGACTTGACAGCTTTTCGACAGCCAACAATGTGCTGCTTTTTTCACTCCTTTTGGATAGCGGTAGTAATCGGCATCTCCCGGGCTGTGAAGGCCAGTTTCCTCATCGATTCGGTGCTTGCGCGATTAACTTGAGTAGCGTTCAGTTGTCACCACCTATTCAACGGTCACGCGCCGCATCGGTGTTGCTTCGTTAGTTCAACATTCTTTGTTTAGACTGATCCAGGGACTAGGAAAGGGATTCGGTTCGTGATCGGCTGGTCTGTATGCTCGTGGAACGATTTGCGGCCGGAAAAAAACGCCAGTTGCGTTTAACTTTTGCTTTTGCTTCATTATTTCCTCGAGTGACGGTTCGCCGCGACGCTGGCATATCCTCGGAACCACATACCCGCGATATAGGTTAGATAAGGTGAAAAATAAAATAATGCGAGACAGCGTCCATATTCAAACCCTGTAATAACCCTTAAACCCATAAGTAATATGGCTGTTACCGTCTGGTTTTTTCCCTAATTGTACAGCACTTTTCGTGCGAAATTGGCAACTGGAAACAAGAATAGCAAGGAGTTGACAAATTAAGCGATCTACTAAGGGAGAGAGCCGAGGCAACAGCCAAACAGGAAGGAAAAGTGAAAATTAACACATTTAACGGTTGTTTGTGAAAATATTTATGAATAAACATAAACCATATTTAAAAAGGAAGCAGTGAGAACGCCGCCGGAAATGGAGAATGATTCCGTGTGTTTTGAATGACGCTTCTAGAGCTATCAGTCAAGCCACCTGACGTATCTATCCACTTCTCTGCTGTGATTATGTAGGTATTTTTGTAGCCTTCTGCGGTGGGCACAGTACGTCTAGAATCGCAGCGTCCTGCGCTCTGCGCGGTTGTACGGGACTAGCGGCCACTACGCAACTCCCCAAATAACAATACGAGTCGGTTTTGGCACTTAACTTGGTAGAGCAGTAAACGAGGGATCCAGAAGAACTGTGATTGTTCCGCAAATATATATTTATAATTCTTCCAGAGCTAACTCAAAAAACGCTGCTATAGTCGGATGCAACTTAAATCTGCAGTGAAGCACTGCCCACGCCCTCATAACCGCCAGCACCGTTCCGCCCCCCCCCCCCCCCCCCCGAAGCAGCAAATAATTCGTAGTTCAAACTTTTCCTATTACCCAAATAAGGCAGTAACCACAAAAAAATAAAATTATTAGCGCGTAATTTTATACGTTTTCCCTCGACTATCACAGTGGAATGGCGAAATACTAATTCTTCATTGAACTGAAATAAAATGCTTGCTTCTCTGGCACAGCCATCTGAATGAAATGCACCCTTGTTGGTACAATCGGTTTGGCGTTGCGATCCGATTTGCGCTTTCCACAAATTGTGCATTCCCATGAGAAAAATCTGTTCAAAAGGTACACACTATCATCAGAGGCCGGCAGCAGGTATCTCGCAGCATGAGGGTTGATTTCAAAAGTACTTCTTTTAGAGTCCGCTGGAGAACATCCCAAAATCGGATGGCGTCCTTGCAGCTAATCAAACAAAGTTCAGTTTCTCTGGCACATTACAAAGACGACATTTAAAAGAAGACACAATACTATCCCTTTTCTGTAGCCATGTTTTTACCGATAAGGCTTCACTATAAAGTTTATAAAATAATGTTTTGCAGCAGGACGATATGTACGTACATTTTGCGAACTCGCTTTAGTACATCGTGTCCTGGCCATTCAATGTATAGTGATTGGTAAAAGGGAGGCGGAAATAGCATGAACAGTACATATTTGTATGACGTTTTATGCGACACGGAGTACAAGTATACTCGGTGGAAAACAGAACTGTTTGGGAAACGAACCGCCAAGCAAACCTCTCGCATGAACCCCCACAAGCATATAAGCGCGAAGAAAAATTTGAAGAAACAATAAATCAGCTGAGGCATTAACAAGTGTGACTTGCATAAATCACCGAATTATAAGATGCGAAGTATCGCGGGAAAAGAAGAAACGAGACACTACTTATCGCACGTAAAGATGCACTAAGCCCCGCCCACCCGCACTAACTGGCCTAAAGATACATTGTCACAATTCATCGGCTCAAAAGTTGAAGACCATATACGAAAGTTTCAAAAATTCGGTGAAAGCTTTAGATGTAATGCCTGGCGCAGTTAATAACTTGCAATGCGTATTAAATTTTTGTTGCCCAAAACTTATTGCAGGCTTGAGCTCTTCCGAAACTAAAACGTCGGTGTGGAACGAATGTCTGGGCGTAACTTTACAGGGCCGAAGCCCGTACTTTCCAATACTGCACACTTAAATGATATGCGTCTAGCGGCACGCCAAGATACTTTGGCGGAACATGAGTCCACTTAATGCCTGCAACCTGTTCTGGCTTATAGCACCATGCATGAGCCGAACCGTAAGCCTAAACTTTTCGAGGAGTTCCTCCGTGCTCCAGATACGCTGCCGAATTTCTCTATTGTAGATCCGACCTTTTCAACATTGGGCTTATTACTGCATTGGGCTTATTGGTACGCTAGATCACTTGCGTAAGCTAACACTTTTACCTCATTACTCAGTATGTCGAAGCCATGGGTGCACCTCGGCTAAATTACGCTGAAGCATAGTGGCTCCAGTTAAAGGGCGAAGACTATAGTGGGGACATCGGACATCCTTGTTTTACCGAAGAGCAAATAGCAGCGGGTTCGGAGAGATGGCCATTAATAACTAAGCGAGTGGAACAGCCAATGCAGCGAAGCCTAACGCCTTTAAGCACAACTTAGCCAACATTGTCAAACGTTGATTACAAAATAGACGTATTTGCGAAAGCTTTATCTAGTAGACTGCAATTTGGTGTACAATAAGTGCATTTTACCGGTGCTGACACATGAGGCAGACACTTGGAGAATGACAAAGAAGCTTGAGAACAAGTTAAGGACTGCACGAAGAGCGATGGAACGAAGAACGTTAGGCATAACCTTGAGAGACAGAAAGAGCGGTTCGGATCGGAGAGCAAACAGGTATAGCTGATATTCTAATTGACATCAATACAAAAAAAATGGCGCTGGGCAGGTCATGTAATGCGCAGGTTAGGTAAACGTTAGACCATTAAGGTTATAGATGGGTACCAAGAGAAGGGAAGTGCTGTAGCGGACGGCTGAAGACTAGGTGGTGTGATGAAATTAGGAAATTCGCGGGTGCTAGTTGGAATTGGTTGGCGCAGGACAGGGGTAATTGAAGATCCCAGGGAGAGCTTTGTCCTGCAGTGGACATAAAAGATGATGATGATGCAATTTGCGAAGTCAATTCTCATTGCTTCCCGCCAGACGTGCGGAATTAGGGGCCGATCCATTCAAACCAACGTACATATTGCCCGTACACTTGTTCACTACCATTACGGTACCAATGAACAGCTTGCAATGCTTCAAGTAGGCCTTAAAGCTTTTGATTGTGTCAGTCATTCCTATTTCATTTCTCTTCTGGAACACGCCAATGTCGACCACCCCACCGACACAACTACAGGGAATAATATAGCCTCTTACGAGTGCAGCAGCGCCTCTGGCTGCTCTGACAGGCTGACGCCACGCTTTTCAGTGATTCAATTTGTCGATAAACCAATATCAAGGTGAAACAATTTAAGCGAAGCTAGCAGTAAGGTGTGAAAAGCAAGAAGGAGAGAAGGGGACGAAGTATAGTTGTGCCTTTCCACTTTACGACCTGGGCGTACCACCTACAAAATAAATATCCTGTTCTTAGCGGTAGAAGATTGCTTCGCCATAAGCCTGCGAATGTTTATTCGAACCGATACAACAGAAAACAGCGCAAGACTTACAGCACATAGTATTGCGCCAGCCCTGATTCTAAGCCAGAAAGTACATGAGCCTGAACAACCGTGACCATGGTCGATGCGTTATGATTTGTTCACGATTGGCAGCTGATCTATAAAATAACACCATGCTGAAACAACTTAAACGAAGCCAGTGGTAAAAAGCGAACGGGCAGGGTAGGAAAAAAGCTATGGCTTTCCACTTCACTAAAGAAGACATGGCATCCATAGCCTACTGCGACTGTATGAAGTGCTCGAACAATGACTTGGCGCACAGTACTGGGAAATGGATATTTACGGTCCGTTACTTGCTTCAAATGTTGAAGTCCCCGAGCACCCTTGATTTCGGCTAAGTGTAGGTTTCGCACAAGACACCCTTCTAGCGCCCTGAAATTAATGAAAGGGTGCAGTACGGATGTTCTGCAAACGAATGCACCCATTTTCAAAATTTCCATGAAAACTAAGTGCAAAAAGGGTGTTGAGGGTGTAATATTCCTGAGTGTGCATGATGAGGCGAGTAGCGGAGGCTGGTCGTGTTCCTGTATCTACACGGCTTTCCAGAGATTTACTTTATTCCACATTCCAACGGCATATTGTGTGTACTAAGAAAAGCTGCCGGGCTCGTAAGACCCTCACATAATGGACACTTTGACAACATATATGTCCGAAAAAAGACACAATCGTAAAAAACTATATTCAGACAAAAATATGCCAATGCATCTTTATACTGAACAAAAAATTAAAGCAGATGACTCTTGAAACAAATCACATTCGCTATAACAAGTACAACACATCAACGATATCCATGGTTCAAGGTTTCTGGCTTAAAGCCAAGAAAAACAGAAAACGAAGGAAGAATGGAATTTAGGTGCCGTTTCACTGCTACAGACGCCGGTTTTTGGCTTAATGGACCGCTTGGTGCTTTCGCATCAACACAAGTTTTCACAGTAGCGCAAAAGTGCCCCCTCCGCTAGCAACAGAGAGCGCCGGCTTCAGTACGGCTTCCAAGCCATTGCTGCCGACACTTTCAGAGAGTCCAGTTTCGCATTCATTTAAGTTAGTTGCATGGCTTGTCGCCACATTTTTCTCGCAGTGTTTGCAATAGTGTGTCATCGTAGCAACAAGCCTGGCTAACCACTATTTTGATATTCTTTTCGCAATTTCATCGGTGTGGGGGACGCCTCGAGGTTTTCAAAAATCACAAATGCGCCAAGTGAACGACCAGCAGGACTATGTTGCATTACTGCATGGCACAAGTAATCTGGTATGCAGTTGAGAGTATATCGCTGTCGGAACTTCGCTATATGTTGTTTTGGCGACTCTTTTCCCAACGTTGTAAATAGTCATACCTCGATATAACGAAGTCGGTAAAATGTGCAGTTTGCTTCGTTATATCGAAATTTAGTTTTAATGAAATTCGACCTTTTATTCAAATAAGCACAGTCGCCGATCGATTTTTCGTACACGGAGAGGGGCCGCGGAAATTTCCGAATTATCAGACAATTGAAAAAAGCAAATCTGGATGAGAAATCATGAAAAAAAGGATGAAAAATTTTGGGCGTCCGCGACGAATGACACGGTTTCATGCCACATACGTCGACGATATCTTCGCATCGGCGGTACGAGCTAAGCGAAGCCAGCCACACTATCGCGTGCACTTTACCCCCGCGGCTGATAGCGTGGCCGCACTGGGACGACGCTATCAGGAAAAGCGCCGACAGCGGGTAGCGAATACTTGGTCTGCCTCGTGCTCCAACGGGTCACCGAAACTCGAAATTACGCGACTTCCCATACTAAATGCGCGGGTAGACAGCTTACATGGTGCCACGCCGTCTCGGCACGCCAACTCTTTGCACACGCGGCAGCGGCTTACAGCCATGCGCAGCCACGGCCGAGACGCGCGCCAGAAATCGAGACGCACGCCAGCTTGCCCACCACTCCGCCCCCTCCCCCTCGCTCGCGCTTGATCGCTTTGCCGCAAGCTCGCTCGCCTCGCCCCTCTTTCCCTTTGCTCACGTGGGAAGGCGTCACTCTTGAAGTCACCCTCCTCCTCGTCTCGCCCTCGCACTTTCACTCGCACCTAAAGCACACAGTGCGCGGGGCGCGATAGGAGCTTATCGCAGTTGGACTCTATAGGGAACATGATGCGCCTCCACTTCGAAGGTCGCTATTTCCGCGTGGCGCGCGATTTGAAAGGTGCGTTTCAAAGCAGTCACTTGTAATTCAGTCATTCGACCATCTGCGCCCGCGGAAGCTTCCATTTATTGTCTCGGCATTCCTTTGCAGCGGCAGTGAAATTTCGTTATACCGAAATCGCATACACACTTCGTTATATTGAGGTTCTAAATACATGCGGGAGTTCTATAGACAAGAGGCTATGGAAAGTTCAATACTTCGTTATGTCGAGGTTTTAGTGTACCAGGAGCCTGTCAAAGAACACGCTAGCAATGACGGATGCATATAAACACGTTAATTTTCCACTGCATCTAAATTGGTTTATAACTATGTGAACACATGACTGCCTCATGTGCATCTGAAACCACGCATGATCAAGCTCTAGTAACTGGTTGCTGAAGTTTCACTCCTTAACGAGTGCGATGTCGCTAGTTTCGCAGCCCCTGTGGCAGTCAGATTACAATGCGTGCCGACCTTATGGGCGTTCGCTGCATAGTATATCACAGCATATCTGCCAACCTGTGAACTTCGTATAGCGTAACTACCCCGACGACACAAGATTTCGCATTGGGGAAAGGAGGGAAGAGCATGCCTTTACCTACCTTGTTGCATCAGTAACACTCTAGTAACGATTATTTACCTTTGGACGCTAGACACAAGCAACAGTAAACTTGAAACAGCAAAAATTGACAACAGTTCTTTTAGCGCTCTTGATGCTGCCAATATTTCCTGCTTCACGTACCTTATCTGAATAAACTTGCTGGAATCAAGTACCCTTCTGGTATATAAAATTTTGGGCACCACAATTTCATTATAGCATTAAAATCAGGAGTGTTAAAGTGGCAGAAAATTTACTACCGATTTAGTAGTAAATGCGAGATAAATGCATTAGCATTATTTTGCATCGCTTTAAGGTATCCGGATCAATGATTTAAACTGCGTTCACCACATTGCAAAGTGCTGTTCAGAAGCTCACTCAACACACATCCTGCCACTTCAAGGAGCGAATAGCAACTGACAGCAGTTCAAGCAGACCATTATGCTACGCTATATATATGCATACATACACACATTCATCCTCTTTAAGCTTTCCTATTTTCTCTCTATCACTTCGATGTGACCGGCTTCCCAGATACATACACACACAGTTTCCCACTTTGACACCCCTAATGCTAACACATTAAAACTGTAGGTGTGTGAAGTGTGGGAGGCCGGTTACATCACAGAGGTATAGATGGGAAGGGAGAGCTTAGATGAGTATGTATGTGTATATGTATGTAAGCATATAAATAAATATGTACATAGTGCAACTGCCTTATCTACCAATCTTTTGTCTTATTTATTCACCTGGAATGTCTATCTGGATGACATTTCAAATTTTTTGTTCTATTTATGTTCGAATCCTAAATGCACACACCATCAATATCTGTATACTCACATCAACGTTTATCATTTTACCTTTGCTAGAGTGCTCGTCTAAAGTTCATTATTCTGTGTACTTCATGAAACTATAGTGTTGAAGAGCAGACTCTTAAGACAGCATGCTTCAGAGTCTGTTGAAGCATGCTGTCTTCCCAGAAAAAAGAAAACAGTAAGCTCAACATGATAAATTATTCCGATATAAGCACAGTGAAGGTGCCCTGGTGAATACGAGAAGGTGAGTAACACAGACAGCTGCCCATACTGCGGAGAGCCTGTGAGACCTACCACGACGCACATGTTGCATGGGACTGCAAAACCCACGATATGGCAAGTAAAAGACACATTCGCCAGGAAGAGATCGCCAGCTACAAGGAGCGGATTTGGCCAGTAGGCAGTCTAAAGGTTACCTTCATGGGGCCCGACTCTCTTGCTGTTGCCTCAAACATGGCTCGTACACACGAGGGGGCTTTTGCCAAGGAGCCAAGAGTTGCAATGCACCAGCTTAGAAACCACTCCTGGTAGCAAGCACTCAATGATATACTCTCGTCATCACATTTATTCATGTATGTTATTCACATTACCCTGATTATTTACTCATGTCCAAACGTTTTTTGCATTAGAACTAAATTACACCCCCATAAGGGTGTTATGAATACCTAACTTGTATGCTTTACACATCTCAAATAAAGTTTATATGCATGAACACCCTTTTAAAGCACAAGTGATATTACAGTTAAAACACGTTGGCAGGCTAGTTGGTTAGAATCCATGATAGAGTGTATAAGCGCGACTGAACGACGACGTAGAAACCATCGACCACCCATTTTTGGTAACTAAGTCTGAACAAATAGTGGAATTCTTTAAAGAGTGGCAAGACAGGAACCTCGTCTCTTTTTCTATTGACTTAAAGGACCTGTGCTATTCTCTCCCGCGGAATGACGTGATGAAATGTGTAACTGACTGCATCGACAAGTTTGGAGCGGTTTGATTTCAAAACATTTCTGGTTTGACGACATGCGACAGATTTTTAGTACTTCCGTCTTTATCTTAACTCGACTTACGCAACTTGGGAGGGAAATGTCATGGCATATGCATAATGTATTGCTCCCTGCTTAAATGATTTATATCTAGCTAACCACGACCAGGTTCTTGATGGACACCTGCAAGATGTCGTGAAAATGTTCCGATTTGTTGACGATTTTCTAATCATTTTGCATAATGAATCAGACAATTTTGACTCACTGGTTTCAAAAATCGTAACCTCGTTCCCTGAAGTGTTGTCCCCTTTGTCATTGACATATGAAGGCAATTTCATAAGGTTTTTAGACTTAGGAATGTACTTTACCCCACAAAGGCCTGCTGGAGTTATCAGCTGAGAGGTAATAAGCCAGTCCTACCATTTCATTCAGCTCATTCAAAACTCGTAAAATGCGCAGTAGTAACATCGTACTTCAATAATTCTCTGACGAAGTCATGTGACCACAAAGTGGAAGCCAGTTTCAGAGATCAGGCCAAGCACCTGGCAGATTCTGGTTACCCGATGCGTAGGCTGGCCTCTGTCGTGGAGGGCTTAAGCAGGAAGTGTAAAAACACATTGAATGGAAGCAGTGCCACTGCTAGAGCAAAGAAAGTTGCTGCGGTACCATACATTCATTGCACTTCACATAATCTCAAAATAATAGCGGCAAAATCGGTGGTGGACTTGGTGTTCTCTGCCCCTGAGCGTCTACAGAAACCATGCAAACAGGTTAGTACAGAGAACAACAAAAGGCACGCATGTTCTACTCAACATCGCAAACAACTTGTAACCTGCACTCATAACGTTGTCTATGCCATTCCACTTTTGTGTGGAAGAACGTTTAAAGAGCATTGATATAATGTCGCTAGGGTAATCTCAGGTCATTTGGATATTCATTGCCGAGATTGTTCCTGCAAACCCATGTCTGAAAGTACTTGCATTCTGTATAGGGCTCGTAGCAGGATGACAAGGGAGACTGTGGAGGCCTGCGAAATTGCAAAATTAGAGGAAAGGTGCGTGGGCATCAGTGTCATTATCTCAAAAGGAGATATGATTCCTCAGTTTATCTTTGTAACCATTGCAGTATATGTTTTCACCATGCCTTGCAAACGTGTACGGTTCATCGACATGCACCATTGAATGTTCTTTTTTGCTGTCACGTTTGTTTCCGCTTGTACAGTATATATTTATCGATGCGCGCGAAAATAAAATCTTTAGTTGAAAGTGAAGCACTGTCTCTGTGTATCTATTTCTTTCTAAGTCTTCACTCAGTCGCGCTTATACACTCATGGATATTACGCCCTCAGCAACGTAAGATTTTCATGTTCAGTGTGGGAGCGAGCTGTACCATAAGGCGAAATTAGCACTGCCGTGAAGTCACACCGCAAGGTAAAATTCGCATGTAATCCGCACCCTGCATTTACTGTCAAAATTCAGTGCGGTTATACTATCGGTGTGAGATATATGCGTAAAAATGCGGTACTGTCTCACCTGCCAGTCTATCTATCAGTTGCAACAATTTTCACTGTCATCTAAAATCTGGATCGCCCAAAATATCACGCTGTGGCTGCTATATTGAAACAGTAACAAAATCTACCAGCCTCGCATATGTGGCGGAGGGTGACTTTGAGGCTAAGGATTCTGGGAAAATAGCCTTATATTGGAATATACGATATGTGAATAGGGAAGCTGGAACTTGCATCAGAACTTGTGTGTTAGTGTTGGTTGTAAGCAGTTTTATCTGTGGCTCTGCATCTGAAGCAACACACCACGAATGCAACCAGACTAGCATTTCAAGACACCACTCTCTCAAGTGCCGACCTGCACACCAAGCAACACCTTGGCTGCATACACGCTCCCAATATATACACATTCGAATCCTACAGCCACTAATCACTACTACAGGAACAGTTCATGATACATATTAAAAGGGAAAAAAAGGAAATGTCATCACACAGGCAAAGTCAGTGCAATTATTTGTAACACTCAGTGTACGTTTACCCTTTGCAGTTTTTATTCCCGGTTCCTTTGGCACATCCTTTTCAACAGTATATCATGCCCTGTGGTAGCTGTGGGCAAAACAAGTGTTTATACATCTGGTCTAACCATCACTGCACCAATTTGGTGGAGGTTGAGGCAACTTTTCTTAGGCTCACCAGCGAATCTGAGCTGACCAGTCGTATGCCCAGGCTGTCATTATTTTTACTTGTGGCACACAAATAAGGTCACCATAAAAATCACTGCACTAACATGATGAATAACTTAAAACAAATTCAGACAACAAAATGAACAAAACTCTGCTCTTCTTAAGTGATTAAGTAGCTGGTACTAAAAAAATTGAACTGCATTTATGAATTCAATGTATTTCAGCTTATCTGCATAAGGAAAAAAAATTTAGCAAATAAAACATTAACTGCTTTCTGATGCAACACTGCATTCAATAACAACCGCTGCACTAACTTCTGCTCCTATATTAGCAGCATCCAAAGAGTCAAGCTATAATCCAAACTATTTGTAATCTCACAGCCAGAAATCGCATTCCACAACCAACTCTCTGCATGGCTTCCAAAAGGTGGGCTATGGTCCCTTCTTACACAGCACCACCGGCATTCATCACAACACACACAAGGCTGATGTGAAGCAATGTTCGCAGAGCACATTGACAACTTAGTGACCGCATTAAACACCTTGGAAACGTTTATATCAATGACTAAAAAGCATTTTTACTGTCCTCTGTGCACACATTGGTCGGAGAGCAGTCCTATGAAAAATTGGCTTCCACAGTCTTTGCAGCAAGTCCACAGTGTCACAAGTGGCCAAGGTGTAAATGAATGTTGAATTGATGAAGAAGCTCATAGCATTGCCGTAATGAAGATCCTCCTGGAGAAATTTGTGGGCTTGCTTGCTCACTTCTGAATCTTCTCTATCTGTTCCATGTCTTCTGCATCCAATTTCTGAATGGGACGCGCTGCGAAGAAGAACAAGGTAAGAGTCTTATACTATAACCGGCTGTCACACAAGCCTCCTTTCACAAATTCCGTAGTACAGTTGAACCTCGCAATAACGAAATCAGCAGGGAACACGAAAAATTCACTTTCGCGAGAATTTCATTGTTGCAAAACGAGACAGCGCAGATAGGTAATGTGTCACACAATGAAACTTTACTATCAAAATTTCGTTAACCTACTTTGGCAAGCTTGCTCGAGGATATAAAACTGCATTGCCGAACATACAAAGTGCGCTACATGTGTTGATCAGCAGTGGCAGCCCTGCCGTGGAGCAGTATTTTCGGTCAACCGCTTTCAGAGATACGATCACTTTTGCGAAATATTGCACAACCCGGCATCGGACGCAGAGCAACAGCACTCCACGCATGGAGCTGCATTTCTCCTGTTCACGCTGTCACCCGTAGGCGCCAGTGCGTCCAGTGACGAGCGCGCAAGTGATCTTATTTCGTATACACGAAGGCTGTCGATCAAGATCACAGCTTCTTCGTGCAAATCTATCTCCAGTGCCAAGTCTGCACACGATGCCTGTCGGGTGGCACCAAAACCAGCGTTCTTGAAGCGAGGAATGCGTATTCCCGGACAATCGCTCAATCACAGCCCGATGCGTAACCCTCCATGCTGCAGACACCATCTCAAGCGCCATAAACAATTCCACATCGGTGGGACGGAGCTTTCCTTGTTCCTGCTACATTTTCCTTGCCGAGACGCACATTACGCACTGCACTAGGTGTGCAAAAAACGTCACATGCCGGTAGCAACATGCTGCCGCTTCAAACGGGCGATCAACAAACAAGATACTAGCAGCCATAACCTGTTTCGAGCGCGAACACTTCCGGCACTTGGTTGTTTTTGTAAACAAAATTGGTGGTGCCCACGCAAGTGTAATGTGCTGGTATATTACGCAATTTTAGTGCAAAGCAATCGCATTTGAGCACACTTCGAAGCCTGTTAGCCTTGAGTGAGTAGGTAATATGCGGGATTACGTTCCGGCAAATTTCGTCGATGCGGGATTGTAGTACAGCTACATTTCGTTGTCAAGTGGTACAAAATGCACTGAATCCTATAGACGTTCGTCGGGGATACGAAAATATTTCGTTGTCACAAGAATTTTGTAGTAGTGGGATTTCGTTATCATGGGTTTTGACTGGATCATGAATTTAGTGTACATTTACCAGGTTACAGTTTGCAAGAAAAGACAAGCTCTACTTCTCTGCGTGACATTCACATGGCAGTAGAAACTCAGCTATGCCTGGTCTGACTATGACTAAACATCCATTTACAATTGCTCAACAGTGGGATGGGAGATGGGTGAGGTGTGAGCTACAGCTCCAGAATTGACATCAAGCAGCTGAGGAGCGAATTTTCGTCATGGCGACACTGCCTTGGCTGTTAGGCATAATCAGCACTGCTTCATCAGGTGCTAGTGACCAAACTTGTGATTTGGTCTTGTTCACCAAGAAACTACTACATCACCAAAGAAAGCAAAAATGCAGTGTGTGCGGGAGACATCCTAAATGGCACTAATTTTCAATGTCATGCCTGCGAATGACATCCAAAAAAATCAAGCAACACAATGTACGATATCTGAAACTTCAATAATAAAAAAAAACAGTCAGTGGCATGGCGGCTTCATCTTCAACTTGTCTTAACTATGGACCGTGTCAATGGCAATGTGACTTTCTCACAGAAACCGAAACTGTTGATTGTACATGTTTTGAAACTTACATTCGTTCATTCTGAATAATTAAAAAATTTTGAATACTGAAATTCGATCTAAAGCAAATACCAAATAGCATAATACTACTCGAATATATTGATTATTTGCCCAAGCCTAACTATGTTACCTTGCAGACATGTTTCTCAATTCTTGATTGCAGCCACAGAAAACGAAATACTCCAAGCTGTTATGCCAAGCACAGATGCATGCCATGCTTTCAAGCTTACAACAATCACGCTACATTTGCTTTTTTAAGGGCACGAGCATTGCGTGACACTCTTGTTTCTTGCACAGAACTTCCAATTAACCTCCCGAGACGACTGAGGAGTAAATTCAAAATAAATCAGAAAAATATAGTACTGTATAAAATTCATGGGTTTTATTATAAATATGTTATCAGAGCATAAGTTTAGTTACAAATTGAGTTAATGAAGTGTCTGGAATAAATAGAATTAAAAATCCCTGAGACGACTAGGGACGAAATTCAATATAAATCATATAAAAAATATAAAAAATAGTACAGTACAAAATTCATAGGTTTCATTATAGATATGATATCAGAGCATAAGTTTAGTTACAAGTTGAGTTACTAAAGTGTACAGAATAATAAGAATTAGAAATCACTGATTACCGCACACCAAAGCAGAGAATCGTAGACTTGGAGACCTGCCACATGAGCAAGACTTAGGCGAAATTCCTGGGATCCCGCAAGTAGAAAGTGGAAGTAATGACGTCACTAATGACATCATACACAAGGAGGTGGCATATTTAACCAGCTAATTAATCAAAAACAGTTGCCTCCGAGTTCAGTTCGTGCGTTGTGTTCGCCTAAAGTTAACCTAAAGAACACCAACGCCGAGGTGGGATCGCCACTAAGAGACACCTAAGTCAATGATTAGGGTTACCTACCATTTATTCGTTTTTCAAGAACATAAATAATGCGACGCTCACATGCCCAACCAATATAGAAGCAATGGTCAGCCAATGTAATGTCAGTTAGGCTAACAGATGAACAGAAGTCATTGCCACTGTATTGATATGCTAGTATTATGCCAAAATTTGCAATATAGTGCTAATAAAAAAATGTTATCAAGAGCCCATAGAGTGCTTTCATTGTGGCAGCGCCCACCGAGCAAAGCTGGAATGGCACACAATGACACATTAAACTTACCAAAGTGCTCCTCAATCTGCTTGAGGACCGCTAAGCTTCGGTTGCCTTCCACCATATTGACAGCAATGCCCGACTTGCCAAACCGGCCCGTGCGCCCAATGCGATGCAGGTATGTTTCGCAATCGGCCCGGCCCTTCATGTCAACAGGAAGGTCAAAGTTTACGACCACAGTGACCTGCTCCACATCAATGCCTGCAAGTAAGCAAACAAACATGCAAGCAGATTCAAAACCATACATTTGGAAACTGAAACTGGACAAAGCAGAACCAGACCAGACAACTCTCAACACAAAAAAAAGAAAGAAAGAGATCCAGTAAAAGAATAATGACAATGTAACTGGTGTACCACTAATGCTTGCTGTTTTACAAAAATTGAACCAAGCCTTAAATAATACATCTGGAAAAACCCATCTCACAATGAATGTCAACCTTACTGCAATTAGCATTGAAGCAATATATCGAAACACCATACTGCAATGTAAACGAAACGGCACAGTCCACATCGCCATAGCCATCAGCAGAAATCATACGAGGACAGGTAACGCCAGAACACTTCATTCTTATTTGTGCCTTCACAGACTTTTCTTATTAGTGCCTTCACAGACTTTATCATTGCGTTTACTGCTGTTCATAAACCCCCACCATAGAGTTTCATATAATATTTACTAGAGGGAACTATGGAACTAGTGTCTACAGGAGCTGCAAGCGAGGTGCTTCAACCAGCATAGGAATGATGGTTAGTAGAGACCTTGGATTTGCCTAAACTTTGTCCTCCTGGCTTCAAACGGCTTTGTAACTTTCTAAACTCATCATTTTCAACAAAGTACGGCTATAAATAATTAAATAATCATTATTAAAATTGATGGCAGGATCAAAACACTAGACCTCTAGCATAGAAGCCAGACATTGAAACCATTCCGCCACAGACACATGCATCGATAAGTGGCACAGAACACCCTAATAAATTTCTCACAGGCAAGCTAGCACCTTTGAATGTGGCCACCTCGACAGGCTGAATCACTGCAATTACGTAGTAGCAATTATGCTTGTTGGGGATAAGGCCATGTATGAGACTGATAATAGGCTTGTGGTGAATCTGGAAACAGTACCCTTTTTTTGCTGTTGATAAAGGCAGTGGAAATAGCGAGCCCGGAGCAGACAATGGCGATGGCAGGACGGAAGAAGCCATAAACTTGAGACTTACCCCTGGCACAGACATTGGTGGTGATGAGGACACGGTCGAGACCCTTGCGGAATCGTTGTAGTACAGCAATACGCTGTTCAATGGTGAGCTCGCCGGAGAGCAGGGCCACAGCATGACCCTCCTTGGTCATTTGTCCGGCCAGCCAGACAGCTGCCTGACGTGTGTGGCAAAAGATAATTGTCTGCCCAATAGCCAGCACACCGTAGATGTTGGAAATAGCCGAGAACTTTTCTTCCTTACTAGCACACACCACATAGTACTGCTTGATGTTCTCCAGGGTTTCCTCCTCCTTGCGCAAGCGGATCACCACGGGGTTGGAGATGATCATCTCTGCAAACTCCATCACATCCTTGTCGTAGGTGGCTGAGAACAGCATCATCTGGCAGTTTGGAGAAAGCCGCCTGCAAAGACACATGTCACATTGCCATGCGACTGCTGAAATACCAAACTGACACTACTTAACAAAAAAGATGCAAGGGCCCCTCACCAGGCCACAGAGCAAATTTCGGATATACGCTGGATGTTGTTACGTGCCCTCTAAGGAGTGTTCTACCGCAAGAATTTTTCAAATTGGTTCATTAATAGCCAAGATATAAATATTTCAGAGTCGAAAACCCTCGATCTCAAAAGACGAACACCACTGCCAAGAGAGACACTCCCCACTTGTCCCGTCTAGCCTCCGCAAACAAAGTTCCTTCCCTGTGTTCGCCCATGCCGGAGCCGGAGAATTGCGTGATGCATACGTCACGAGCCCTGCCTCTTTTTTTTTTTTTTTCTCGCTTCTTTTGCTGTGCGACGAGCTAACAATGATGGCCTCAAACACGAGCTGTTACGTTTGTCTTGTTTCGTGCAGCGCACAATTTTGTGCGCTGTGCACTAGGACACCCCCAACTAGCAGTATGAACCAGTGCTGCATGAACACTGAGGCAGATGCAAGCGGATCACAGAGCATGATCGCGCACTGGAACACAGTAGAAAGTCACATAGTTTCGTTGTCAGCACACGCAACTGCACTACGTGGGAACAAGCAGACGAAACGAAAGTACATCTCTTGCTGCAGTGCAAAGTAAAACAAAAACATGCAGACATTCTGTTTTTGTGCATTTTATAATTTCTCTAAACTTAATTTGTCTAGTGATGCAACAGATTACACAAATAACAGATGTTGCCTTGAATGATTCTCAAAGAGATGTGTCCCTATGAGCAACATCACAGCGCGAACACAAACACATAGGTGTACGTGCACACATACGTCAACCCTCCAGCTTGGAGCACGGCGCCTACGAGGAGAAGGGCAAATGGCACTCAGTTTGAAACTTCAGCTGTTTCCGTGGCACGTAGCAATGTAACACTTGGCAGACATGATCGTTAGCATGCATTGTATGCACTGCACTTGTCAGCTCAAAATGGCCAGACCTAGTGCAGGGCGCTTTAAACAATAATTTATTCTTCACATTAGGACAGCTAGCAACTGTGACACTTTGTGGTGGAGTTGTTAAAGATCAGCACACCTAGAAAATGGGAAGGGTGAAAACATACAGACATGCCAGATGTGTTTATTAATATTAAATAATCTTGCAAACATATGACAAATGCACCAGTGTAACAAATAAGCATTCTGGTGATGAACACATAGAACATAACAAAAACAAAAGTAAAAGGTAAACAAAACAGAGGCATCTATAAACCTAAACAGGCACTGCTTTTGCTTATTTTGTTCTTGAGTCATCAAAAACAACTCTACCATTTTAGTTATGCAATCAAATATTGGCCATATACATACATCCTTCTATATAGTAGTACGACACATGAAATCATAGCTTATCCAATAGCAGTTCAACAAAGGATTACTGCTTTAGTATTGCACAGCGCTGTAATTATACACAGCAGGACATGTCGGCTAAGCTGTAGCCTGCCTTCTGAAAACACAACACACAAACACCGCTAAGCAAATGCTGCACAGCCATTATGAACCAGTGCAGAACAATATAAACATTGAGGGCACTCACTTGTGGATGCGTATGGACTGGTCATGATGTCCCTGCTGGGCAATCATGATGTCTGCCTCATCCAGCACAAAGACTTTGATGCGTGACAGGTCAAAGAACTTGAACTTAAAGGCCCAGTCAATGATCTTTCCTGGTGTGCCCAGGATTACTTGGTCTTCGATCTTTTCTCCTTGCGAGACTGAAAAGCACAGAAACATCACTTTCATAAATTGTGAATGATGGCAGCTAGTACACTGTCTTTGATAGAATGCACCAATGTCTCAGTACAATCAGTTTCACCTCATTTTCCAACATTAAAGTGGAACTGACGCAAAATTGTTCTCGCCTTTCGTTGCTTTGTTAGTAGCCGCCAACTCCGTAATTACGGTACGATGGATCAATATGTCAAACATGCAAAAAAATCACTAATTGTGAGGTCTTTTAATGTGACAAATTCAAAACGTGCGCCATATTCTTTGGTGTCACGTTTGTTTACAAGTCATCTGCATACATCGTGAAAATTGGACGGGTGAGGGGTCACGTGGTGTCACTGATGCATGGGTCAATGCAACAGTCGAAGCCACATTGTGATCGTCTTGTCAAAAGCTTTAGAAGATGTAATAGGGGAGAGAAGGTGAAAGGTACAAAGGGCATTGTACATTTCAACAGAAAGCACAACCAATCTTCCATAGTAGGTATGAGCCATGACTTTAGAGAAAAACAGCAATGATAACACCAGGGAACAAAACTTATTATTAAGGTGAAAACCTTAGGTGTCTATGTTGGCGGTGACCTTGGCGAAACTGTGCCATGATGAAAAGTGGCCAACACCACAGAGAGTAAAAACACGTAAAAAAAATCTTGTATTACTGTCACATTTCTCAGGGAGGTTCCTGTAAACAAAGTAAATTAATGGCTTTGAAAAAAAAAATTTGGTACATTTCGGTCTGGGTAGGAATCGAACCCAGGCCTTTGGGATGTGAGACGAGCATGCTTTCCTGAAGCCACGGCTGCTCCATGGTTCTAGCTTACTAAAGGTTTGCCTACTGCATGCCTGAATGTACACATCACGTCACAGCCATCTCTCTGACTAGTGCGTGCGTTAGTGGGCAGCACACATGATGGTGCAAAGGAAGTGGCGCCACATCACGAGCGTATAAAATGAGCGCATTGCTGATGTTCCAAGGTCTCCAAATGGTATAATGCTTTCACATTCCTACATGTAAGCAGTCATAAGTGTGTGCCGAATTTTAAGTTTAGTAATTGCCGCTGCACCGGGTGTTGCGCAGAAAAGCGGGCGCATGCACTTTGCGCACTGATGTCAAAGTCGGAGCGATGGAGGAGTGCACACGCTCTTGCAGCTTGTGAGGATAGCCACGCAAGTACACCACTGCGGAAGAAGCGCGTGCTGCTGCGCCTTGGTGAGGAGGTAGCCTTAGAGCCACAGGTGCATTTCCCATTGTGGCTCGTTGTGTCTTGCAAGAAGAATAGCCCCAATTGTATAACTTAATGCATTACCAATATGTCTTACAAAGAAGTCTAACCCCAGATTGTATAACGTCATGTATTCTTTTAGCGTAGAATTTGGAAAAGTGCAAAGTTAAAGAGAAAATAATTGTTTATGCAGTGTGTGTTCAGCTTTCAGTAAGACATGGTCACTGTGCAGCTTGCAATCACTGGACCAGGCTGACTGGCATGCATCAGCGATTTGTGACCACTACCTCCAATTTTCATGACATTAATAGAGAACATGTAAACAAGCCCTAGGTAAAGAAGTAGTGCTCTATTTGGTATGCATATTGAAACAGTTACCTTAAAGCTTAAAGGGGGGTATAGGTCATGATTTTTTTGTGCTTTTAAGGAATAGTGGCACGATACCGTAATTATGGGATTGACAGCTATGTAAAAAAATTATGGGGTTTTATGTGTCAAAACCAAGAGATGATTACAGGGCACGCTGTAGTGGGGGCTCTGGAATAATTTGGACCACCTGGGGTTCTTTAATGGTCACCTAAATCAAAGTACACAGGTGTTTTCGCATTTCACCCCCATCGAAATGTGGCTGCTGTATCATATCTGATGAAAGCGCATGTGCTATCTACATGCACGATTGCCACGTGCATATACTCGCCCCTCACTGTTACTAACCCTTTCCACCTTCGACTATAAATAACGATGCAGAATAAAGGTGTGGGTGATTTTGCTTCTTGACAACCCAGCTGTCCAGTCTGTTCGTTGCACACGAGAACGAAACATGGTGTCAGAAGTCAGATGCAAGGCTACCAGCTTAAGCGAATGGTACCTGGGATAGGTGAACGTGAGAAGCAACGACATGGAGCACCTGAGGCAACCTGAACCGCTACGCCTGACAATGGATGGCAGAAGGAACTGGAAGCAGTTTCGTGAGCAGTTCGAATTTTTTCTGCAAGCGACGGTATGCAAAGCCAATTCAAGGTCGGAAGCGGCGAAGACAAGGCGGGGGAGGAAGCCTTTGACGTTTTCAACAATTTTGTGTTCAGCGGAGAAGAGAACAAGGAAGACTACAATACTGTGATTGCCAAGTTCGAAGAATACTGCGCGGAGCAGCAGAATGAAATCCACGAGCCATACGTTTTCCGTTCTCGTAGTCAAGGTGAGGCGGAGCCTTTTGAGCAGTTTCTACGCGAGTTGAAAAAACAAGCGCAGCACTGCAACTTTGGGACCATGGCAGACGATAGGGTACGAGACCAAATTGTCTTTGGAACAAACTCGCCAAGGCTTCGAGAAAAGATGCTCAGGGACAAAAACCTGACCTTGGAAAAGGTTGTCATCCTATGCAAGGCGGCCGAAACATCAACACGCCAAAACGAATTCTGGCAGAAAACAAAGGAAGAACTCGATATGAACGCTGTCACAGCCAGCAAGAGCACTCCTAGAGGGTCCAGGCAGGATCTAAAATGCAACCGCTGCAACCGAAGGCATGCCGTGAGACGCTGCCCAGCTTATGGCAAAGTCTGTTACTTGTGTAATGGGCGAAATCACTTCGCATGTTGTTGCAGCGAGAAAGAGCACGTATACGAAGTGCAGCATCAGAACAACGACTTCGAAGTACTGAATGTCACCAGCAGCAGCGCAAGCAGAGAACGAGACTGGCATGTGAATGCATGCATTGACGGCAAGTACGTCACCTTTAAGGTGGACACAGGATCGCAGGCAAACGTGTTGCTACTTTCTATATTTCGCAAGTTCAAGGTGACCAGTCTGATGCCCAGTTGCGCCGTTCCGAGATCCTATGGGGGCAACATGATCAAGCATGTTGGGAAGTTTTCAGCGCCAGTCAAGATTGGTGCCCGCGAGGCGTGTGCAAGTTTTTTTGCGGTAAAGAAGGACCACAGCGCTATCTTACGCTTAGAAACCAGCGAGAAGCTAGGAATTGTACAGCGCGCTGTTGACTGCGTGACGACGAGCAACACCGAAGCAATTGTGAAGGAGTTCCCACGTC
Organism: Dermacentor andersoni; assembly: GCF_023375885.2. Classification (NCBI taxonomy): domain Eukaryota; kingdom Metazoa; phylum Arthropoda; class Arachnida; order Ixodida; family Ixodidae; genus Dermacentor; species Dermacentor andersoni. The sequence continues at coordinate 20,172,989 of NC_092816.1, read as the reverse complement.
TTTTCCATGGAACAGGGCGCAGCCCGCTTGAATACAAGATTGCACTGCACAAGGATGCCGTGCCAGTCGTCCAGCCAGCTAGAAGAGTGCCCATGTCCCTGCGAGAGCTTCTCCGTACTGAACTAGGCAGAATGGAAAAGGAAGGCATTATCCAGAAGGTCAGCAGCCCCACAGATTGGGTAAGCCCCCTTGTCATTGTACTAAAGAAAGACGGCAAATTGCGAGTCTGCATGGACCCAAGACGCATCAACGAAAACATCAAGAGGGAGCACTACCAAATGCCGCGCAGAGAGGATATTGAGGCAGACTTAGCAGGCGTGAAGTTTTTTTCGCGTCTCGATACAAACGCGGGATTTCATCAAATCGCATTAGACGAACACTCATCGAAGATATGCACATTCGCGACGCCCTTCGGCCGCTATCGCTTTCTTCGACTACCGTTCGGTATAGCTTCGGCTAGCGAAGTGTTTCAAAAAGCCCTTAACGAGGTTTTTGATGGCCTGCCAGGTGTACGCGTGTACGTAGACGATGTGCTAATCTGGGGAGGGACCAGGGCCGAACACGATGAGAGGCTGCGCAGAGCATTAGAAGCAGCTGAAAAAGCAGGCCTTACCTTCAATGCATCCAAGTGTCGCTTTGGCCTGCAAGAAGTACTCTTCCTGGGTGACATCATTAGCGACAAGGGCATTAGGCCAAATCCAGATCTCGTTGATGGTCTTTTAAAAATGCCAGAACCTCTGGACAAATTGGCGGTACAAAGACTGCTGGGAGTTGTTAATTACTTCAGCAAGTACCTACCGTCACTCTCGCAGCGTACGTCTACTTTACGATCCCTCGTCAAGGTGTCATCTTTGATTGGGCACCAACCCACGAAAAGGAATGGCAGGCTATATGTCAGGGTTTAAGTAATGCACCATTGCTTGCCATATTTGAACCGAGTCTGGAGACAAAAGTAACTGCAGATGCCTCTCAGAGAGGTGTTGGTGCGGCGCTCCTGCAACGTCATGGAGACTGCTGGCAGATGGTCGCCTACGCGCCAGGAGCTTTGACAGAATCGGAGCAAAGATATTCGCAGATTGAAAAAGAGGCGTTGGCTTTAGCTTTCGGTTGCGAAAAGTTCAACCATTTTGTTTATGGCCGCCCCCTCATCCTCGAGAGTGACCACAGTCCACTGATAAACATATCAAAGAAAGGCATAAGTGATATGCCACCAAGTGCAACGATTTTTCTTGAGATTGACGAAATATGACTACACGCTAACATTTATTCCTGGCAAACAAATGGCCCTTGCTGATATGCTGTCCCGATCACCTGTTGCAGGACTCAATGCAGCTTCAGACACGAGTGACATTGAGATCCATGCCGTCACGGTCGTATCAGCACTCGTAAGTGAAACGACAGCTAGAAAACTTGCACAGGAAACGGCTCTCGATCCACATCTTGGCACTGTGTTAAGAAAGCTTGCGAAGGGAGAACCTGTTGGCGGCCCCCTGAAACCAGTGGCCGCAGAGCTGTCCGTAGTAAACGGCATATTATTGAAAGGGACGAAAGTAGTCATACCGACAAGCATGCGCGGCGACATATTGAAGCGGATCCACGCAGGCCATCTGGGCGAGGTAAAGTGCAAACCTAGAGCAAGGCAAATGGTCTATTGGCCAAACAAACTCAGACATTCAGTCCTTGATTGAAAGATGTCCAACCTGCAAGACATTTGCTTATAAGCAGCCATTGGAGCCTTCAATCATGCAACCTACGCCTACACAGCCATGGTACCGTATCGGCGTCAATCTTTTTCAGTACTCTGAAAGGGATTATTTGTGTGCATACGACTCTATCTCCAATTTCCCTGAGGTAACGCTACTGCCCGAGACAACAGCCAGTGCTGTTATCGATAGGCTGAGTGAAATATTGCTACACAACAGCCGCCACAGTGTGGCTGCACTGAGGAGGACAAAGCCGACGTGTGTGCCGGCTTGATATAGCATCGCCATTTTGGCTTCCGTGAGCTTCCCTGTAAATAAATTGTAAATAGTATTCGGCTTCAGCTTCACGTAACAATATTTTCAAGGTACGGCATCCCAGTCGAGGTTTGTACAGACAATGGCCCACAGTTTAGCAGCCAAGAGTTTATTATTTTTGCAAAGCGTTACGACTTCAAACATGTGACATCAAGCCCGCAGTATCCTCAATCAAACGGGCTCGCAGAGAAGGGTGTACAGGTGGTGAAACGTATTCTAAAGAAAATAAAAGCTGCAGGAGAGTGTTTTTGGCTGGGCTTGAAATTACAGGGCGAGTCCTGTTGAAGATGGCCGGTCTCCTGGGCAACTGCAGCAAGGAAGGCAGCTACGCACACCATTGCCGAACTTCAATCCAATGTCGGCGACTCTCGTCAAGAAACACCGGCTGAGAAGTCGTCATAGGCGCACCTTACCAGGCCTCAGCAACAATGACGGGGTACGCTTGAATGGAACATCATGGGCCAGGAAAGCCAAGGTGGTCGGATCGGCCGGCCCACGATCCTTCTATGTGCGCACAGAGAACAATAAAGTGCAGAGACGCAACCGTCGGCATCTTCTGCCGACGAAGGAATCATATGAGGTTGGCTCATCAGACGACGAAGATATGACCGACAACCAGACCCCATTTCAAGGTGTGGCGTCAACTACTACTGCAGCCTCGCCCGTGGTAGCTCAACAGCCGTCGCCTCAACCATTGTGACGCAGCCAACGACAGACGCGGTAGCCAGAGCATCTGGGTTATGACCAGCAGTTCCAGCAGACAAGCCAGCGGTATTAACTTCGTCATGTAATTACTGTTTGGAAAGAGGATGTATCATATCTGATGAAAGCGCATGTGCTATCTACATGCACGATTGCCACGTGCATATACCCGCCCCTCACTGTTACTAACCCTTTCCACCTTCGACTATAAATAACGATGCAGAATAAAGGCGTGGGTGATTTTGCTTCTTGGCAACCCAGCTGTCCAGTCTGTTCATTGCACACAAGAACGTGATGCCCGGGGTTCAATCCCACAGCCACATGCTTAGCAGCCCAGCACCATAGCCACCAAGCTACCACGGCTACCAAGCTACTGTTTTAGATAGCTATATTGGGGGGAGGAGGGGAGTGAAAACTAGGTTAAGGAAAAGAGGATATAAAGAAAGGAAAAAAAAGAATAATAATAAAATAGGAGGGGGAGCAAAAGGCTAGGTGGCGCCAGCTGCCGCCCGTTACAAAGGGTATAGCCGCCATCCATCCATCCATCCGTGGGCAGACCGCTATGTGGTCAAGCAAAAAAATGCGGGCTAGGGAATCTTTGTGTCTGCATTCTTATATTTCTCAGCACAGCTAGCCTGTATACATCAACTGGCCCTTAACTGTTTAACTTTATGTATTAGGAATGTCGGTAAAACATTTATATGCATATCACATACAGCAATGCAGTGCTAGCAGCTTTCTAGCCCTAAATTATATCCTCAATGGCAACATTCCATTGCGAATGGTACAGAGTGATACTTACACAAACTAATGCATGCAATTAGCAATGTTTTTCTAAAGATCTGCCATTAGATTGGAAGGTCAGAAGTAATATGCCTTGAACTGAAACCAACATAAGCATGCCTCTTCCTGCTCATGTTTTTATGTTAGAGCAAAACTACTTCACCACTCACATGCAGTAAACCTTGTAGCTACGTTCACCTGTGCATCACCCATGAAATTTCCAAAAGATCAATTTCGAGGATTCACTTCTGTCTAACATGGCAACCAGAACAATGAATCACTAGAATGTTGGCTGTTCTATTCGCTGGCTCAGAAAATCAGTGAAGTTATATCCCAAAAGAGATTGATCCGGAATACAGCCCAAGTACACACTATGAAGCGGTCTGTGGTGTGTGTTTCTCTTCCGTGTGTGTCGTCCAAATGTTGCGCAATCGAGCCTCTAATATGCTATACCAACACGCCCAGTCCTAAACCTTGGCAAGCCCATTAAAACATGTAGATAAATATGCTGTCCCTTCACAATTTTTTGCAGACCATACCAAAAGCAGCATAAATACTTTGTGGGACACTGCAATGATAGAAATTAATGTCAGCGCTGCTCTTGTTACTAAGTGCAGGACTTCAGAAGTCATTAATTCCTACCATCTTCACTTAAAGGTAATAAAATTACATTTAGCCTTAGCTGTGTACCAAGTATCTGAGCAAATGCTTGCAAATTATAGGAGCTTTACTCTGAAACTGCTTTTAATAATGCACAGTTGCTGAAGGATGAAAGAAAGCACTGTTTGGTCAACCAGAAAGCCTGACATGCAGCACAGTACTGAGAGCTTGCAACAATGTCGTGACAGCTGCCTTATTAGAACACTGCTGGCACATTAGTATGCTGTACTTGTTGAAATACATTTATCTCCAAGCTTATTTGTGCCTGTGCTGCAAAGGTTGTGAACAGTACTAAAACACTGCACAAATACATCACATGCAAGCTAAGTGTAGCAAATATGGCAGACAACATAGTTTTGACTGGCTTGCCTACACATAGCTTTAACTTGTTCCTTTACAAATGATGCTCTTATAGATGTCCTCCCTCCCGCCCTCCTCACACGGACAATTTTCTACTTATTTTATATTACTCTGTACTTAAGGCTCATCCCCTCTTTACAGAATTGCTTGAGTGCTGAAAGCTGCAAATCTCATTAATGTCAATAACAGTCTGCCCAGCAACACATTCTTTTAAGCTGTCACATGGTTCACCACTTCGTACACATTTGAACCACTTCTTTTGCGGGGCACTTTGCTGGCTGTCATTTCTTAATAACATTGCCCTTCAGTGATTTGCTATTTCTACTCCTCTGCCTCAGGCTGTCATTGTCTGACGTTTCCAGAGGGGCTGCCAATGTCTGTTTTCAGTTAATTCACTTTGGCGTGTGACCTGAAAGATGGCAAGGACTTCAGATAGCTACACACAAAGATAAGCCACATTCAGTTTAAAGCTCGACAGAATGTTTTTTAGCTGTGTATGGTGCTTTAATACGGAATGATCAACGATTGAACAAAATCACCCCAAAGCCCATATAGGGGGGCTGCTAAAGCTTGCAATGCAGCAGGCATCATGCAACATAGCGCGGCCGACAAGGCAAGCATAAATAGACGGAAAAAATTAGAAAGAACCTCACAGGTGACTCCGCGCACGGCATAGCAGAAGGTGATGCGGGTGCAGAACTGTGCCATCCTCTTAGCCACCTCGCCAGTCTGTATGGCCAACTCGTACGTGGGTGACAGGATCAGCACCTGCGGGTACCGCTGCTCCTCCTCCACTCGACTTAAGCTGGCCAGAATAAAGGCGGCAGTCTTTCCCGTGCCGCTCTGTGACTGAGCAATCATGTTCTGCGGAGGGTCAGCCAACAACGTGGGTAATGCAGTCTCCTGGATCTTGGACGGCAGGTCAAAGCCACTCGCGTACACGCCTTTCAGAAGTTCTGGGCGAAGCTTCAGCTCTTCAAACGTCTTGATTGAGTACAGTGGCGACTTAGGGTCTTTGCGCTGGACCTCCACGTCGTGTGTCGAGCGCACAAGACGCGACCGGATTATTTTCTGCATCAATGACGCTTCCGCCGGGGTGACCACTGAAACGAGGAGCGCGTAGTGTAACCACGTGGTCGTCTCGCTCACGTAAAACACGCATTGCAATACTTACCGGGCTCATCTCCCTCTGTAGCCGCTGGTTTGCTATCAGCGTCACTGGACTTTTCATCGTTGTCGCTCGGACCAGCGTCTCCGGACCCATCGATGCTAACTCCTGACACCTGCAAAACAACTGTCAGCGAACATTGCCGTTTCTCACAACGTTGTTTTTACCTTGTCAGTGAGACTTGAGACTAGTTTCTCTTGCTCGTCTGCGTCCTGAGCCCAACTTGACATTTTGTTAAGTCAGGCGAACACAATTCTTCGAACACGGAGTGAAATACCGCAACAAAACACAGCTAACACCGCGTCGGAATGATAGTGATAATGTATTCGCGTCAGCGCCACCTGCTTTACTATTCGCTTTCCGGCAATTTTGACGCGAAACGCCTTTTGTTCAGCAACAACTATAAACTAGATGACAGAGAATGCTAATAAGCTTTATAATAGATAACATCATAATCAACTTAAGAGAAAGCATAACGTTGCTCATACGCATTCTTAAAATATAGTTTGTTTCTTGACTTCATGTTGAGCGCGGGCTTTCTAAACGCTTTTTTTTTTTAAGTTCCCGTTGTGCACTGTGAGTATTTTCTACTAACAATGGTCGTCCACAAATGTCACCATCATTTTATTGCAGCGATGCTGTATACCTCTATATGGTATGAAGAACTTTATTTAGGTCCTGAGGCATCACTCTGGGACTGATGCGGGCCGCTCTCACGTCGGGAAAGAGAGGCCGAGCCCCCATGCCTCACACGGGCCCTCCGGACAGCCCTGGGTTGGTCCGCCAGCACTTCACTGTGCAGCATGCGCTGCCACCACTGTTCACCTCGATAACCATCACCGGCCAACGCCAAGCAGCGCCAAAGCATGTATTTTAAATCGAGCAAAACCCCACACTTACTACAATAGACTGAAACCCCGCAGTCCGGATTAATTTAATAATTATGACCGGGTTAGGGTACGTTCGTGTCTGCAGAAGCCTTACCCTCCAAGGAAATTTTCGTGTCGTAAGCAAGAAAATCTCCATAGGGGACCTATCCCGAAGATAGTGCAATACCGACCCGTCCCGCGGCGAACGTTAAGCAGGCGTTAAGCACTCCCCATACGTGGACCTATCCCGAAGCGAGTGCAATGCCGGCCCGACCCGTGGCGGAGGTGAAGCAGGCGTTAAACATTCCTCATACGTGGGCCGATCCCGAATATAGTGCAATGCCGGCCCGACCCGCGGCGGAGGTGAAGCAGGCGTTAAGAGGAAGCTTTAGCTCGGGTGCTCCTATCTATAAATACATGTAAAAGGAGAATTCGTTTTTCTCGGCAACCATTGCACTAAATTTGACGGGGTTTGCTGCATTTAAAAGAAAAGCTTAAAATCTAGTGACTGTTGGTTTTGAATTTTCGATTTAGGTCGTCAAATTTTTATAAAAATTTGGCAAAAATCGCAAATTTTCAAAAAACGACACTATCAAGTTTACAACTCCGCAACTCAGCAAGAAAAAATGATATCGCAATTCTGTGAATTGTACCTGATAGCACATCTAAAGCGGACAAAATTGATATGTTACACATGAACCTCGAAAAATGGAGTAATGTGTAATTACAACTTTTGCAGAACCTTTGTAAACAACGTATCAAATTCACGTAAGATGTAAACTGACATATCAAATTTGTCCGCTTTGAATGGTCTAATGGATGCCGTTTACAGAATCGCGATATCTGTTCTTGGTGCAGAGCTATTAGCTTGTAAACTTCGTGCTTCTATTTTTTTCAAACGTCTGAATTTTTGAAAATCCTTTTAACAAATTTCAAGCCCTAAATCAATATTCCGCTTCCAACAGTCACTAGAATTTAACTTTCTCTCTCAAATGCAACAAATTTCATTAAAATCGGTCCAGGGGTTATCTCAGAAAAACGTTTTTGCGTTTTTACATGTATTTGAATAGGCCGCGTCGGAGTTAGGCCCGAGCTAAAGCTTCCTCTTAAGCATTCCTCATAAGTGGGCCGATCCTGAAGATAGTGCAATACCGACCCGTCCCGCGACGAACGTGAAGCAGGCGTTAAGCACTCCCACCACGTGGGCCGTTCCCGAAGATAGTGCAATGACGGGCCGACCCGCGGCGGAGGTGAAGCAGGCGTTAAGCACTCCTCATACGTGGGCCGATCCCGAAGATAGTGAAATGGCCCGACCCGCGGGAGCAGAAATACCCCTTCAAAGTGCCTCGATCGCATCCCATTTTCTGATATCTTCTGTTATGAGCACGTTATGAATAGAGCGGATCGTGTGGGCTATGTCTTCCGATATTTCCGAACACGACCGTGCTCCGAAATCGCGGGGATCACCTGTGAACGGTTTCTGCAGCATTCACTGCAATGATCTAGATATGGCTAGAATATTATCAGTCGTCTCTCAATGGCTCTTAGTACCCAATGAGAACTGCCTAGCGTGGGAGGCAGGAGCGCACGACGAACACAACGAAGAACGAACGAGCTTGACATGACATGATTAATCATTGCTCTATCTAGAAAATTTTTATTATTAATGCTTTTTTTTTAACCTACACTTCGTGATGGGTCGAGTGGTGCCGGGCAGAGGTTATGACGTCGTGCGGTGCACTTGGCTCGCTGGGCTGTAGCAAATGGGAGGACTCTGGCTGTAACCAATCAGAGCAGACAGCGCGTTGTCTTCCGCCAATGCTTCTGCATCAGCAAACGAAAAGCGCCTGACTCCGCACTTCGTCTGACTTCGCACTTACTGGCTGCGTACATGCCCTTGCCTGAAACTAAACGCCAGTGCACGAGTTTCCTTTCATCAAGCAATCTAGACAAATTACAGCGAAATACATCGCGAACGCGCAGTGCACAAAGACAACTTTTCAATTCGTATAATACAGCGCGGAGTCTGAAACCGCCCGCACCATCCATGAGTAAGATAATTTTATCTTCTTGGAAGATTAGCTCACCTTCTTCTGTGGCACATGGTCGTGCCAGCACTTCGCTACCGTCCTTGCAGCGAATAGTCACTATCGTATCGTTGCCATATCAGCACCGACAGTCGCAGACAAAATGGCGCTGCGCGTTTGCAACGCCAGCTAACCAGCCTGCTTTTTTGTCGTCTGCTGCGTGCGCTCATTGAAGCCACCGTGTATAGAAAGTGTAGGTTTTATGCTACACTACAGCTAAAAAATATAGCTTCGTGTAGGTAAGCGTAGCTACTCTTTTCTACACCAAGCAAAAAAAAAACAAAAGAATGGCGACTTTCCGCACTATAATAGCTACACTCGTGTAGTCAGTGTAGTGGTGTAGGTATCGTAGTGCAGGTAAAAAAATATCCATATTATCTATCCACTTTTCCACATAAATCTTATATGTAAAAAGCCACAAAATTGTAAAATCACACCTAACAAAATTATTTTATTATTTTAAGATATTTGCCATTATTTGAGTGCTACTTATTTATTGTGAATCACGGTGGCCGTAGTGGCCGTGTCGTGAGCAGCAGGATGGCGCGACCGGCGGCGTCAACATGGCTGCGCTCATCCAGGTAGTTGCTCGCCAAGCTCAGTTAACTTTTGCCCGTAGCTACCTTGCTGACGAAGCATTCCGCGATTGCCTTGGTCGACTGCAGAGGACAATCGGTCATGTCACGTGCAAGGACGTTAATTTGGACGAAAAGCTTCTGCATGCACTGTCGAAGGCTACCAACGGCGGCAGCGCAGCACCTGTTACGTATATCTCCCTCTACGAGAGCCGGGCATTTAGCATGAGTATCTTTATCATACGGCGCGGGGAGCGTATACCGCTGCACGATCACCCCGGGATGTTTGGTGTTCTCAAAGTGCTACACGGGTCCGGAACTATATGCAGTTACAGCGCACAGAGGCCGCACAGCGGTGACGAAGCAGTGCTCGAAGCGCAGCGCCACCCGGATCTGACCGTGGCCCCGGACAGTGCGCCCTGCTGCTTGACGCCGAGCGAACGCAATTTGCACGAGATCCGGGCCCTGGACGGGCCGCTCGCTTTCCTCGACATTCTCGCACCGCCGTACGACGGCGTCGAGCGTGACTGCCACTACTACAGCGTGGCTCTGCCGCCTGCAGATGAGACAACTTCTGCCGTGCGCCTGCGTCGGGTGCCGCCGCCGCGCGATTTTTGGTGCAACTCGGCGCCCTATCGTGGACCTCCCATCGGCCCCCAACTATAAGCTGCGCAGTAAATAGGGACTTGAGTGTCGGGCTGCGCCTCCTCACGAGTGGAATAGACCGCGCATCGTTTTGGTGCGAGATGCCGTGTCTGTCGGTTGCGGCGTTGCTCACATGGACGTGCACGCCTCGACTCTCTGTGTGAGCAGTGGTGGTGGAATCGAAGCGAGTACCTTTCGGCATGCCGCAGCAACGCCCGCCCCTCCTTATTCACTGAGTCCTTCGCCCTGTGCTCGCATCTAGTACAGACATTGCCTCCTTTACGGAACATTGCACACGAACTTTTTTAGCTCCTTTTATTTAGCGGTCATTGCACTGCACGGGCTTTCTTTCATATGAATTATGTCGCCGCAGCATCTGTGCGCTATGCGCTACCGCGGTGCAGACCTTTATAGCTAGTAGCATTTCAGTTGTAAAATAATCGTATAGTTTTACAGGTTGCTTTGACCTTCTTTCGCCATGGGGAACCATTTTCGGTAGGTCCCTAGCTCTGTTTGGCGAAAGTGTTCTGTGATCTGTTAGTGTTTCAAACCTCATTGTATATTCAGTTAGGTTACCAGTATTTAACTGTAAGTTAGCTCTGATCACTTTAATTTGTACGGTCGAGAACTTAACCACTCGTTCATTGCCAACTTGGCGCCATTAAGGTCAGATCCAACAGGCAAACTTCTTTTGATTTCCGATTTTTCTTGCTACGTTTAGAAAGCAAAAGTCGTTAGTTTTTCTTGGTTGTGGAAGAGGCTAGGTAAAGAAGAGGTGCCTCCAGTACTTTCATTCCATGCTCAGGTAAAAACATGAAGCTTCATTTGCATTTTTCTTTTCTTTTTTGTCTGGCACGACGGCTAGTGAGCCACTTGACAACCGTTGCCTTGATTTAATAAAACAGTGTGAAAACTGAGGGTTGCAATTGTAGCACAAGGCCAGCTACATGGCTGGACAGTTAGTGCGACCATGAAAGGTGGCACATCGAGGAGAGGCCACACCATACAGGTACTGCTGTATGCTTGTGTGGCACATTCATTCACTTTCACAGTAAAGCTAGATGCAGTTGCACCGACTCATCCAACTATGTATGATTTATGTTGTGCTTAATGAAGCCAACACAGTTGTTCGCACGAAATTGGAGACTAGTAGATGACTGATAGTAATCAAACAAGGGATGACTTGTCTTCATTGGGGCCTTGACAAAGATAAGTCTGCTTGTCAAAACATTGGCCCGAGACATCCCTTGTTTGAACATTGTTGATCAGTTGTGCGTAATGATTCTAGTGAACACTGCAAGTCATTCTAGAAATAGAAAAGGGCACTACACACAGCACAAGCACACTGATTAAGGTAAACCTTTGTTGAACTTAAACATAGCACAAATGCATGATTTTGACTTACAAACGAATCATTGGTAAAAAGTCAGCATCAGGACTGAAGTATGCAAGTGGGTTTCTCATGTGTCCACAAATGTGCCTCAACTGGAATCTTTTCCTCTTCTCCAGGATCCTTTGAAGGGAAACATTGTGCGATTTAAAGTAGTGAATGCTTTGGAAATTTGTGCAACTGTAATTTCGGGATAAAGTGTCTTCAGTGTCTACTCAAAGGCACTATAGAGCAGGACATTTCACAAACGTGTAATCATAGGAACTGTCAGAACTGTTTAGGTCAAAGGGTGGTGCTGTTTCCTACTCGCTGGAGCTGGGAACTTCTTGTAGAAGGGTGTTTGTGAATACAGGATTTGCCTTGTTTCTGTGCAGCGACATCATGCACACCTACACTTTTTCCAAATTAGATGATTTGCAGATGAAATCACAGGCATAGTTTGTGCCAACAGAACTGTTTACTGTCCCTCTAATAAGGCAGCCATAAAAATGTGTGCAAACAATCTATTGGAAGATTTGCTGGCACATTTTCCCTCTGACACCCTGTCTTGCCCTATTACAAATTCATATTACATTAGCACTGCTGGTATCAAATGTTTCACATAAATAGTAATATTGCACAGTAGGCTTATTTATAATTTCAGTTGGCCCATTTTTCTTGACCTTGACATTAAAGGATAAAAAGGACAGAAGTGAGGATTGTGTAGTCTCGCCCAATTTGCATATGTATTACTTTGATGCAATAATATCATAAGAAGCCAACAAACACTGACACCAAGGACAACATAGGGGAAATTACTTGTGTGTAATAAATGAAGTAAAGAAACAATATATTAATGGAAATGAAAGTGGATGAAAAAACAACTTGCTGTAGGTGGGGAACGATCCCACAACCTTCGCATTTCGCGTACTATGTTCTACCAATTCAGCTACCGCGGCGCCGTTTCCCCATCCACTTTCTTGGGTATTTATGTTTCCTAGTAGAACCCTGGGAGTGTTAGCCAGCGCCACCACTCGTAGACCTTGGCGGTGGATGTAGAACATCCTTTCTGCCACAGGTGTCACAAGAATGTGATCTCTATGGGTGAAGGCAACCGGTCAATAAACCCACGCATGCTACCTGAAGGTATCAATGTTACCAGATTGTGTTCTCAGACACTCTGCTGTTCTAATGAAATACTTTTCCTAGTGGCACATATTTCCTTTAATATGTACACTACTAACTTTAGCAGTCTCAAGAACTTTGTTGCCTCAGCTTCCTTGCTCCTAACAGCACTGACATGACATTTTTTGTGCTATATGAAGGTCCAGATCTTATTAAAAAAATACTGGCAAGCATTAGAGCCCCATAAATAATTTACTGTAATATTTGTTTCTACGACCCAGTTTTGCTTTTGATACCCAAGTTCTTATGAGCTACGTAATCATGCATATAGCTTTATTACTTGGTGGCAAATTATGCTGCATCATGAAGCCAGAATAATATCATGAACCAGCATCTTGAGACCAACCTTAATATAAAATTTAATTCCTTTGCCATCATACTTGTGAAATGTCATCGTTTTACAATCGAGAAGCATGTTATAGAGATTCTACAGCTTGAAAAATATGTGCCAGCAATCTTTTAAAGAGTGCGCTGTATAAAGTTCACGGAAAGCATTTTTAAGTGCTTGCCAACTTCAGATCAACTACAGGAATACAAAATGTACTGCTGTAGTCTAGTTTACTGCTTTACTTGGGCAAACCTGAACAGCTGTTGCTGCAGAGTAGAAATGTCATGTAAGCAAATTCTAAAACGTGTTTTTTTTTTGTCAATGTTGCTATACACTAGCACAATTGTATTTTTTTTACACTTGCTTCAAAAACACCCGAAGGAAATGTTATATGGCACATGCAGACACTAGGCGTTAAGCATTTCCCAAGAAAACAGCGCAGAAATGCAACTTACTTGGGTCACGAAGAAAAAAAATCGCCAAATAAAAACAAGGTCTCCAATTCACGCTGTGAAGGTGGTTGGACAGCGAAGTTGTAAACGTCTAGAATGATTACCCATTGCAACATAGGTTGAAATTATTCATGTGGCGACATTCACATGTACTTTACCTAATTAGTAGCCCAAGCCATTTCGATGGCCTGTGACTCGGCTTGTGCTGCCACTTCGTACACCTAAAAACAGTGGACTAGAGACAAGAAATTCACCTCGCCTTGTATTCATGCTGCTCTTCAGAAGTCCTCATTATATGTGGCCTTGCCATAGCACCGTCACAACACAGATCAATTGCTAGGTGGGTTTTTCTACGTACGAAAGTGTAGTTACATCACTCCCTGCTTCATATGCTATAGTCAAGGTGCCGTTGCCATGTCAGCTTGTGCAACAGTAGTCTTTACTGAGAAACTTATGCAGGAAGCGATATGTGCTTTGCATTCCATAGTGCAGGAGTGCCTTATCAATTATGTGGTTCGGATGCTTCTGTTCAGCTTGTTCATTATGTATGCCGTTCTGTATGTTGTATGAGTGATTCCAAAGAATTGTATGCACTGTTTGCTTCACTTCGCTGAGTGCTTGTAGCCTCTGCCTTACGGTGCTGTGGGCCATTGCATTTGGGGGGTATGAGCCATTGATGATGACAGTTTTCTGTCGACATTGCGCCACGAAGAAATCCTTCGATCCTGGCCATAGACAGCTTCACTGTAAAACACCATCACTGAACTTAAACTAAGATTCAGGAACCCTAATTACTCAGTGAAGACAACTAAGTCGAAGTGAACAACCTGGTGCCAGTCTTTCAAACTCGGAGTTCAAACTCGAGTTCTCTGAAAGTACACTAATGGGGAAGTTTGAATACACAAAATTGTAGTTCGAGACCGCAAAGGAAACCTACGCAGATTTCTTTGAAAGAAAAAGCTCGTCTTGTACTCTAACAATCTTGTCTGCATTCTAGAATAGCACAGAGCCTCTTCCAACAGTAGTGGGCACACACACTCCAATGGTCAGGAACTGTAGCAATTCATTTGCATCTGTAGTGACACTCTGTGTCATTGCAGCTCCCTTTAGGTTTTCTCATTGGCACTGCTAAATCAGTTTTACAATGAAGTCCCAACAGTGCGACACATTACTTGTAGCCTTGCACAACCAAGACGAATGCCAAAGAATGCAAAGGCACACACCCTGCCCATTAATGTGATTATCAAGGGCCAGCAGCTGTTACTCACTGGCTCACAGAAAACAAGGGGAAACCACTGCTGCTTTAGGAAACAGCTCTCTACCTTTAAGCATTAAGTGTAACTTGAAGCACTACCCATAAAGTGAGTGCAAAACTTCTCTCGCAGTTGGTGGTTGTTGCTTTAAATATGGCACATACCCATGAGGGGGGTTCAGCCAAAATTCTCTGTGGCAGTAACACAAAATGACCATCATCCGAGAAACGTCCACCCGCAATTCAATGAGGGGCGCCGAAGGCGAGGGCCCGAGCACTGCTGAAATCGATCGCCAACTGCCTGGGACTGGCGGCATTTGTAGACGCGGCCCAGTACGGGCGCAGCGACCGGTACGCGGCCGTCTCGATACGCTGGGATGGGACGATCATTAACGCGGTATCGGTCAAGGGGGTAACGTCCGAAGTGGCCGAACAGGTGGCAATAGCCATGGCAATGAGGGACCCCGAACGTCCTTACGTGTATACAGATTCGCGATCGGCGGCCAGAGCATTCGCCTCGGGCTTGATATCGCGGGAAGCGGCCACCGACCTCGGCAGCGAGGGAGTTGCGCGTCATCACATCGTCAAATGGTTTCCGGCCCACATAGGGGCAGACATGCACCCCGACTTTCCCAACGTCAACGAGCTGGCGCACGGACGCGCGCGGGGACTCGCGCAACGCGGCGATCGTGGTGAGCAAAGTGGTGGGGAGGGAGGGGAGCAACGAGACCCGCTGCTCACCTTCAACAAAATAACAACGCACTATCAGCTGTTGAGGAAGACCTTCCCGCTCCCCCCCGCTAAACTCGCTAGACCACAGTCATCTATATTCAGAATGCTTCAGACAGGGTCGTTCCCCTCGAGAGGCAGACTGAGCCTTTATTCACCAGAAGTAGAGCCGCAATGTCCGGATTGTGGCGAATCGTACTGCTCGCTAGCGCACATGTTCTGGCAATGCTCCGCGTTAAGCGGCACAGTGTTCAGTAAAGAAGACTGGGCAGACGCCCTGCGAAGTGACGACCACCAGACCCAGCTCCTGGCCGTCCAGAGGGCTCACGGGCTTCCAGTCCCAACGTGGGTGTGGCCTGCGACCCCTGCTGACCACTAAACCAAGAGTGGGTGGGGAGGGGTTCCGCAGGATTCAATAAAGTTATTTCCTCCTCCTCCTGGTTAATGGCGTGAATCTCAGTTTGTGTATTGCCTATGTCTTTGAACGGAAGACGACGGCAATACCTCCATTTGTGCTTTCATTTCCTTTATACCCTCCCCCTCAAGGGAAGTTATAAACAATTTTCAGCACTGACACAGGAGGATACCATACAGTGATTCAACTGATCTGCACAAACAGTCTTGAAAGACCACCCTATGAGAATAGGCTCACAAGAGCCAATACGACTGACACCGCATTATTATTGCAATAAGCACCTTTACCTTCATATACATGCCAATGTTCTGGAGAGAAATGGGCGATAGGTCTTTATTTGCACTGCCACACCAGAAAAATGTGCCATAATTCTAGTGAACATTTGCACCTTTCTTCAAGGAAAAGTCAACTTATTTGAAATCTTGCAATCAGCTGTTTGATGAAGATTTTGAGAAAAAAAGAACTGCATAGAGCTTGGCAGCTTTTAACAGTGACAGCAGTCATGCCAACTTTCCAGTACAAACATAAGCACTGAGAACAAACAAAAAATGCATAACTAGTATGGGAAATTAGCATTGCAGTTTATTACAATAAATATAACTAATCTGCTCAACCATCCTACTCGAGCACGGTATCAAGTAAAATGGAGCATTTAATCTAAAACAATGTCATCCTTTGACACAGGCTTTTTGCATGGACAAGTAAAGTAGCAAGCACTGGATTAGACAGCAGCCTGCATTGCCAGCTGCATGAGTTTTTATTCACAAGGATGGAGAACATTCCAAACATGTCTTCACAGTGGCTTCATTACTTGCTGAATGCTGAGCGACTTGCATCGCAAGGTGTTGCATTTGTAGCACTAGCAACACTTGCCATAAGAGAGGCCAAAAGTTCTAGGAGACTTTTGCAAAGACACACTGGCTCTGGCAGAAGCAAGTGCTCACAAGGCAGCTGTTGTTTCCAAGAAGTGCCCACTGAGCTCATCCTCTGGCATACAAGCACTGAAAAAAGCGGAAGCGATGCTACCTAGCATCGCTGCAGCGTACCCACGGAAACGGGATGCCATACAAGGCCAAGAGGAGTCGAGACTCAGTGAATCATGAAGTCCTCGTGCGCACAATTTTATCCGAAAACTGCTCTTTATACCCCCCTTCATCACATCTGGGTACAAGCAGACACATCGCTTGGCAGCCACCTTTACCCAGGGCCTGGCCCTAGGTGGCGCCCCCTGAGTGCCTCAGCCACGGAAATGTTGCTCGGCACAGCGCGAGCACTGTCTCTCGTTTAATGGGCATCGGCACAGAAGAAACAGCATCTGCCGCCGCCGCCGCACACAGTGGTGTCACTCTGTATACTCCCACCAGTCCCGCTCATAACCCTCATGCACATGCTCCAGCAGGACCCGCCGCCGGCTCTCGCAGTACCTGCAGAAAAAGAGCAAAAGCAAAATGCAAGTTTCACACAAGCTTACTTAAAGAGAAACCTCGTGCATTTAGCATGTATCCACTTCAAGGCACAGTACACAGTAAAGGAGGATCCCTGACAGAGGTGCCATGGAACCTGATGTACACACTGCACCAATAGAAAAGGGGATACTTAATCTGAGTATAAATGTTCTTCCCGGAAAAGTGTAAGTCAGAACCTCACTTATTGGTGTTTGGTAAATAGGGTCTGGGTGCAAGCTAGCTTCAACTTCAACGAGTTCTGTTTTCTAAAAATGAGATAGAACTGGACAAGTAGCACTTTATTTCGTCTTATACTACAATACAAGGTTGTTTTGTGCAACAAGTGGTTGTGTACTAATGATAGAATGTAACTGAGGAGTGCTTTCATCAACGGGCAAGTACTTGAATGTCCCGGTGGAGTTTCTAATCATGTCCTGCATTTACCTCAATTTCTCGATTATTAAGGCTCTGTTCGCGATAATATTGATGCCGTAGAGATTCTTGAGCACTAATCTATCACTTCAGCTTGACTTTAGTGTCCCTTTGAAATCACAGTTGTGTCAAATAAGGGCTTCAGTGCCTCTACAAACCCCAGTGTATCTCTCCACTCTACAGATTTAAAGGTATCTATGCCTGTGCCTGAAGCGGTGAGCTCAAGTGTGATGGACTCCGAGTTCAAGGAGCCTTGAGAGCATGAGGTACTAACTGTTTCATCTTGTGTCAACATCCTGCCCAACATGGAGCACGTCTTTGCTCAACTGCCTCTGCAGATCGTTCAGTCTTTTCTGCGCACTAGCGCTATGCTTGTGGTGTCCTATAATTGCTTTCACCTTCTTGAAGAGTCTGCCGGAGAGTCTTGGAGATTGCCGGAGTACACAACATTGCATCGCCGATCGCCAGCTGCAGAGTGTGTGCAAAGCAGGCTTGCTGGAGCCGTGGCAGTCTCCTGACAGCCTCTTGGATATCGCAGCCGTTGTCCGTCGCGATGTACTTTATGCAGTCGATTGGTATCTTCCAGTCGATGCATAGCTGCTCCAATGAGGCAGCTATGTTCACGTCCATGTGACTCTCTGGCATATGTCGCATGTTCAAAGTGAACTTTTTCATCTCGAACTTCACCGTAAGAAAATGACATGCGAGGCTTATAAAGCCCTCGTTGGCATGTGACGTCCAGATGTCACTGGTAAAAGTGAGAGTGCTTGTTCCTTGTTCAAGTGCTTTTCACAGATCATGTCGTACCTTTGCTCTTGTTTCGTCATACAGGCGCGGAACGACGAGCACATGCTATAATTTTGTTCAAGATGGCAGACTGTAGCACGGTGCAGCTGCTTTCTTTATCAGTGCTTTGAACCCCTGGTTTTCTACAAAGCTGTAAGGGAGAAGATCTAAGGCGACCATTTCTGCCACTTTCTGGTTAAGTGCGTTTCCTTTCTTCTGAGACAATGGCTGCCGTCTCTGCTGAAGTATATCATCCAGTGTCGGTTGATTCTCCAACGGCGCGTTTGCAGCGGCGTCTTTTTTGTACTCTTCCATCAACAAAGAGTGCTGTTTCATTTGATTCTGAAGAGTAGTGGTTGTTCCCGTCGGCGTTTGAAGAACACGTTCGCCCAACTTGCACTGAGCTGTCGACAGCGAGTCTTGCATAGTACCGCCAAAATAGACTTCTTCCAGCTTTCTTTTCTCGCTTGCTCGGTGGCTCGTCATCCGCAGTTGATGCCATTCTTAGAGAACCTGCTTGAGCGACGGCTGTATCAGCACTGATATAGTTGCAAATAGCGCAGCGGCGAAGTTGGCGTGGTTTGCGTTTGCCTCACAGAGCAGCAGCACATAGCAAAGAGCCGGTGACATCCTTAGAAAAGCGGGAACACAAGGCGGGAGTTGTCGATGGTGATGCAATGTTCTCCTCGGACATATATATTCTTCTTTTTAATTTCCAAACATCTAAAAATTGTCTGGGTAATATTTTTGATATACATATTTTATTGCGTACACTTACAGAGCTCCAACGTACATCACATATTGTTATGAAAGAGCCCTGGAATAAAGCTTAATAAAAGAGAAATCGAAACTGATCATGTCTCATGGGTGTGATGCAGATAGACTGAAACAGAGCATACAGATAATGAGCAAATCATGTGAAGTTCTCAGTCAATAAACATGTTCTTAGAAGAATGCAGAACAAGCATATAATTCGTTACTTGCTCAATTATTCGCAGTTTGTCCAAATATTCGCCATTTCTACCGTTATTCGGCACTCCTCAAATATTCGTGAATTTCCGAGTATGCATTTCTCGAACCGAATGTGCTTTGAATAAGGAAAATATTCTATTCGTATTCTAAATTTCAAATATTCACACACCCCTAGTTTTAGCTTATCAAAAGTTTTTCACAAAACATCATGCCGTAATTCATTTTGCTGCATATTGTAGAGTGCAGGAAACTATAGAATATGTGTGCATAACATGTTACATATTCGGCAAAAGTTCAAGACTATATTTTTATATCTTATGTTCCCATTATAAGCATATAAGTTTTCCTTTTTTGAATTTTTGTAAGGGGCATCAATATTTTAGAAAAATACTTGCACTCTAGATTGTTTGAAGACGCTTTGTGCAAAATTTCGTTAACAACCAACAATATTAAGTGTACGAAAGTTTGCGCGCTAGTTTTCAAAACGGCCTGAAAATGCAAATTGAGAAAAAACACATTTGAAAGTTGTAAACACCTGTATTCTTGAAAATACAACCAGAATTTCATGAAAATTGTTGAAAACATACAACAATGCACGCGTTACACAGCCAGTACATTTAGAATTGTCCAGCTCCATATGTTGTCCCTCCCGTCCATATGTTGGTCCTTTCCGGTCCTTGACAGTGGAGTCCTCAAGGCATGCTCTTTTCACCGTGCGACAATGATGATCTCGTGCCTCAGCTGAGCAGCCATTCTCTTAACTCTCCTTTGGTCACGCAAGCTACCTAATGTGACAAGCTCTTTAGCTGGACTGATCACAGAACTGATCAGCTGCAGTCAATTGCGACCTCACTAGAGTACCACGTGATTTAATTGGCTAGTAGAGAAGCGAAAAACCGGCTACGAAATGGGTATTTCTCTATTTGGCAGAAATACAAAACTTGAAGGTGCCTTGTCTACAAGTATGAGGCTTTCACAACCTCTCCAAACAAACTGCAATGGTGGACAATGCCGAGGTTCCAAGAGGCGGGCGTTCAAAGATTGCCGACATGCACGTAAATTTGTGGTTTTGAGACCCACCACGACTGATTCAGATTGATCTTTCACCAATTTCTTGTTTGAATTCAGCCTTGACTTTTGGGGAAATAAGAGTTGAATGACCAAGGATAATTTGACAAGTAATAACTCAAAACTCAGAAATTTCACAAAAAACATGATTTTTCAAGGAGTTTTCAAGGAGCTATACAGTGTGTTATAGAGGATGCCATAATTTTGTCTACTAGGGGTTCTTTAAAGTGCACCCAAGGCCCGATATACGTATGCTTTTGCATTTTGTGCACATCAGAATGCACTCAGGAATCGAACCTCCAACCTTGTCCTCAAAAGTGCAATGCCATAGCCCCTGAGCAAACTTTATTTCACTGCAGGTACAAACTGCACTGGCTCTGAACAGAAATCTGGTGTTTCCTTTCATATCGGTACACCATGAACCCACTAGTGCCTACTGTGGGGATCCTTATGTTGAAGCCTCACATCTCCTCTGATGGGCTAGGCACAAAACGTGCAAGCACTGCTAGCACCACTGAGCGAGTCACACAGAATACTGCCAACACCAACCAGGTCCCTTTAATGATCATCAGTCTATTTTATGTCCACTGCAGAACGAAGGCCTCTCCTAGCAATCTCCAATTCCCCCTATCTTGTGCCAGCTGACATCATCTTATTCCTTCAAATTTTCTCATTTTGGAGATGGAAATGAAATTGAACATGTGTTTCAAGTTTTGTTTATGCAAAGAAAAAAATTTTTTCTCCAGTTATTCAGTAAATTTGTACTTACATGTGTTTCAAGTTTTGTTTATGCAAAGAAAAAAATTTTTTCCCCAGTTATTCAGTAAATTTGTACTTGCGTTTCACCATTATTCTACACGCCTCCAACACCACACGCCATGGCTCGTGAGCCAACACATTAAAAAGGTCCATTGTAGCTGTTTCAAGAAGACATACGAGCCGTAAATGGTTGTGCATTCTAAGAGGGGTTCTATCTTATCGTATATGCATGCCCTCATGCGACTGGTCAGAATCATGCTTTTGTCAGCAAAAGCACAATTTTGACCAATCATACGAGGGTGAGTGCAGTTCACTTTCTGAGCCACTAGTGAAATCACAGCAGAGTTTCACTTTGCCGCCTCAATATCGAATTTTTCCGAATGTGGCGACACCATACCCAAGAAAGTGAACAGCCAATTCCGCATCACAGGACAGGCATTTCGGAACAACTCAGTATTCGGAGAGGCCGCACATTATAACCAAGAAAAGGTCTCCCTTATCTAACAAGCTATGCAATTGAAAGAGAGAGAGAGAGAGAGAGTTGAAGAGATGGAGCCCAGTACATATTGCAGATCTAAAAACGTATTGCCTGCCTGATAATACTGTGCCTCACACCATGTACGGACATTGACTCTGTACTTATTTTGAGTTCCTAGGTTAGTGTGCATGTCTGGTTGTTTACCCATCTGGACCATAGATCGTCCACTACCCGCCTGGAGCGCCTAGTAGCTGCAATGCGGGAGAAGTATGAGGCACCTCTCGCTGGCTGCTGGGAGAAGAACCGGTCGTTGGGCACGGCATGGTCCCAGCTCTCGTCATGCACTCAGACTGCCTAGCGGTCAGAGCTTGCCTGGTTTTATGGGAAGAAGATTAAATTTTTAAAGTACTATCTCAGTGTCTTCCTTGAGGGCCAAGTCCGAGATCTCAGGTTCCAGCAAAGTAAACTTGCTTAGTTGCTAGACAAGTTTGTCTAGCAAGGTGCCTAGACACAGCCTCATAAATATCCTAGTCAAATATTGCTGTACATGCACCTGGGAGCCCACAGTTCCTTAACCTTTTCAAACCACAGCCACTTTTACTTTTCATACTGCTGGCATTGGATGATAAAGGGGACTTACACACACTCATGCACAGCAGACATGGCCAATGAGCCAGGTGGAAAGGTCAGCACTTCACAACACCTTGTCCAGCAAAAGCTACAGATACATTGCCATCACTAATATTGGCAAGCAGAAAACACATACCTGTACTTGTCCTGCACTTTCTGCTTGATGTCAAGAAGGTTAGCCTGTGTTATGTCCCGCTCCAGGTACTCGGACAATTTTTCGGTGGCACTCTCCAGGTCCCGTTGATTGTCCTGGACAAAGCAATCACCTGTGAGAACTTTGGGAGGAGTAAGGACATCAGATTTTCGTGTCCTTGTTTATTTAATTTTTTCTTAGCCAGCTGTCAATTTGGTGATCACAGTATGAAGCCTCAATTTATAGAGTATACAAGAAAGTCCATCATCCTTTGAACTGGACAGTGTAAATTGCATACATAATGCAGCATGACTATGCTTTTCAAGTGACATCATGGCAATTGGAGGTGGTAATTGTAGGGAACGAAGCAGAACCGCCTGTCACATTCTGGCACTTTATTGCCACATATTTTATACTGGCCAGCAGAATAACAAAATGGACAAATAAGTAAGGTCAGTTGTCAGGAACGTTAGTAGGGTTAGAAATGCCCTCTACACTACATCCCCCCTGTCGAAAAGGTGGACCGGTTACAGACTAATTATACAGGTCCAGCCTCTTTGTCATCAAACGTGTTGTACCAATCAAGTATACCGAGGACAGGTGACGTGGAGACCTGGTGTGCACCATCCCTGGGTCATCTGCATTTGGCAAGGAAGGCACAAGTTCGCGGGGAGCCTCAGGAGGAACCCCACCAGCAGGCTGAGAACCCAAGAGTTCTTCTGCACTGTCAGCTGTCTCTGCTGTCTCCGGCACTGGAGTGGCACTTTCGAACCAGGTGACCCGCTACAACCAGCAAACGGAAAATGCACGACAGTTCCGCTGAATCACACCTTTCGGCATTTCCACCATGTAGCCTTGCCGATACTGACCACGACTCGGCACCCAAGCGGCACATTGGGCAACTTTTACCCAGACATTCTGGCCAGGTAGACCCAGTAGCAGTTGAGCACAGTGGTGACAGTTGTAGTCCGTGGTCTCCGTGCACCTAGCAGCTTTTTCATGCTCTTTGAAGGCCCTGTGGTTGGGCAGTTTTGAAGTTAGATGGTCACAAACTTTTGGCAAACAGGTGCGCAGGTGACAACCCATCAAAAGCTGAGCTGGACTTGAGCCTGAACCGGGAGTGTACCTGTACACCAGCAGAGCCATGTGAAAGTCAACGTTCCTCCACAGTTCCTTCACCGTTCGAACTGCACGTTACACTTCCCCATTTGGCTGGGGGAAAATGGGGCTATTCGTGCAATGAGTAAAGCCATATGTCAATGCAAAGTCCGCAAATTCTTTCAACGAAAACTGTGGTCCGTTGTTACCCTAAAGTGTTTCAGGTACGCCAATTGGAGCCATGATATCTTTAATGCAGTAATGACTACTTCCTTGACGTTCCGTACAGAGTCAATACTTCCAAAAACCGTGAATAGTAGTGAACTACTAATAGGAAGTCCTGACCTTCAATGTGGAAGATGTCTGCCCTCACTTGTTGCCAAAGGAGATCTGGGGCAGCCGTCCGTATCATGGTTTCGGTCCTCTGCTGTCTCACAGTTGCACAATGTTCACAGTTTTCGACTACTTCCTCAATTCTGTGGCTTATTCCAGGTGACTGGCACCATAGCAACTGGCATGCTCTCACCTTAGACCAAGCCACTCTGAGATGACCCCCATGCAACAGTCTTAAGCCCTACACTTCGAAGGCTGCAGAAACAACCAGTCGACCTCCTTTCAGCAGAAGTGAGTCAGCAAGCAAAAGGTCATCGCGGTGTTTTCAGTACCCTGCCAAGCTTACAGGTAGTCTTGTTCTCAACGGCCAACTATATTTGCAGAACTTCGCCAAGGTAGAGCAGGCACTACCAGATGCTTGATGCCTTCTCCTTGTTTCCAAGTCAATGGGCACACTCTTGCCAACGGCTGCCATGACCACTTGCATGTGGCTGCATGTAGCTTTCAAGGGAAGCAATAGCAGTGTCCAAAGAGGGAAGCGGAGCCCTTGACAATCTGTCGGCAGTAGCTAGCAGCTTGCCTGGAATGTAAAGTACCTTGAGCTTACATTGCAGGCGCTGTATCCTGGGTGATAGCAGATCCACCTCTATGTCACCCAGAAGTGTTCTTAGCGGATGATGGCCTGCTCCAATGACGATTTGGAGGCCTCAAAGAAATTTGTAAAAGCGCTCGACGACCCACGTGAGAGCTAAGGCCTCCTTTCCCATCTGGCTGTATCTCTGCTCAGTCTTCATGAGCAAGCGTGAAGCAAAGGCCACAGCACGTCTTTTGCACCTTGGCTGATCCTGCATCAGGACCGCTCCGAGCCTGAAAGAACTTTCATCAGCGGAGACCCCCATTGTGCATGATCGGTGATAGCAAGCCAAGCAGGTTTCGAAAAAAGTATACCTTTAATTTTTTCGAAGGTTCCTTGCTGAGGTGTCCCCCAGAACCAAGCTGTCCTCTTGCACAGAAATTCTCGAATCAGGGCCAACATGTCTGACTGATGTGGCAAGAATCTTGCGACATGATTTACCATTCCCATGAATCTTCGGACACCTCCGACATTCCCAGGTGGTTTCATCTTCTGAACAGCTTCAATTTTAGCTGGGTCTGGCGAGATGACATCTGCAGAGACTACAACACCCACGAATTTTATGCTGGACAAACCAAACTTGCACTTTTCCTTATTTAGGGTAAGCCGTGCCCGGTGTAACAGGTTTAACATTTTGCTGAGTCTTCTGTCCTACTCTGCTCTACTCAGTTACGGCCAAACACCAAAATATCATTAATCATGTTAACCATGCCTTGCTGCCCCTCCGTAATGCAGGAAATCCTGCGCTGAAAGCACTCTGGTGCAGACGTAATGCAGCAAAACCAGTACCTAACGAAAGGTGTTATGAACATGGTAAGTTCCTGGCTCCATTCCACCTGCTTGACCTGGTGAAAACTAGATGAAGCATCCAGCTTTGGAAAGACCTTCGCCACTGTGAGGAGTCTCAGAACTTGTTCAAGCGTCAATAGCATGTGTTCAGTTTGGTCAAGTCCACGCATATGCGGTATGTACCAGTCCTTCTGCACCGCCACCAGGCCAGCGCACTATAATGTGTTAGGTTTGTGTTCCGTTAATTATGCCCCATGTTTCCAATCTATCGAGCTTGGATTTTAAGACAAGGCACAATGGAATAGGTATCCTTCTTGGTGTGCATGGTGTGCATAAGAAAAATGGAATAGCCAGTGGCTCCATACTGATCTCATATGGTTCCTTCAGCATGCCGGGACCTTCGAACAGCTCTTGAGCGAGGCCTTCAGTGGTAGACTTTTCGTCCTGAGTCATGCTTTCTGCAAATTTGATGACTTGCAGTGGTTGAATGGCTGGAAAACCCAGCGGAGGCATCATTTGTGAATACACCATGTACATTTTCTGCTCCGCCGTTTGGTCCCTCCATCTCAAGGTAGGCCAGAAGGTACCCAAAACCATCAGCAACTGCACTCCGGGGCCCGTTAGCTCAGCTTATTTAAGATTGAGACACATAGGAATTCAAGGGAATGTGCTTGGTACGACAGAAATTCCTGTGACACTATCGACCTTGCACTTAAGCCATGTCCCATTGACTTCCACGTCAACATACTTGGCTCGGGGCAGATTGGCTGAGCCAACCTCATTCAGCCCTACAGCTGACACTGAATAATGCATGGCACACCACCACAAAGTGGCCCTCTTTTCAGCACTTGCTGCAGAGAGCAAGTCGAGCTAGGCATTCTGTTGTTGGGTGGGATGCACCGCCACAAAATTAATGCCCACAGCCTGAGGCTGGAGGTGATGAAGCTTTGGCTGCAGCGGAAGGCGTTTGCTGCAGGCAATTTGTCTGCTATTGCAGCGTCCACGCAGATGGACGAAGTCGCCACACTCATGCCGAGGGAGTCATGTGCAATACGCTCCTTCTCAGCGACCCCCTGTAGATGCACCTGCATCAAAGCTTCTTTGAGACTGAGCTTTGTACACCTGCACAACTTGTCGGAGAGCTTGCTGTCACGCAAGCTGACAACGAAAGGGTCGCGTACAAGTCTCTCTTCGACTTCTTTGGAACTGTAATTGCAGTGTCAGGCCATGGCTCAGCTCAGCATCAAAAAAAAAGAAACAGTCGCTCTACTGCAGCCGCACAGTCACCACTCATGCGCTGCCATTCCAGTACGATTTCAAAATTTTTGCGCCACTTCTGTCAACTCTTGTAAATGATTGATTGAACAGGTCAAATCGAATAAGTCGATTAAATGAACGATGGACATCGATGAAGATTAATCATTTTGTGGCTACATTTAATCAATTAATTATTAATCGATATTACCAACCTTACATCACTTAGCTACACCCCTGCCTCCTGTATTTCCATGTGTGTCTTGTTTCCCTTAACCTTTGCGAGTTGCACTAATTCAAGAAAACATCATCGAACAGTTTGTACTCATCCAAACTGCCACACTTGTGAATGCTACTGACACAATTTTTATACGCGAGAAAACATAAAGTGTAAGGCAAGATTGGCGGCATCACTGTCGAAATATTGAACCAGCCTCTCATGATGTGTACCCACCAATTATAATTGGTCAATATTGCTCAATAACTAATAACTTAAAGACAATTAGTTCATAACATTAAAATATAAACCAGCATGTGATTTGGCCAGTTTCACAGAATTTTACCACAGAGCTCACTGATCCTCTCCGAGCCATTTGGCTGGCATATTTGCCTAGCTATTTGCAGGAGTGTGGTCAGCAGCATCTAGCAGAGCATGGATTCCAAAATCCTCTGCTAAGAGATGGCATAACGTTCTTAAATGATTCAAATTGAGGAAAAGATTTATTGTCCTCAAGTGCAGTTTCCTCAGAGACTAGTGACTCATTGAGCAGTTTTCAGAACTTTAATCATTCTGTCCAGACTTAATAGTATTTGGTGTTAGTGTCTTCTTCAACATTATTAATTACTAGTAGCCTGGCCAATAAGGTATTAGGAATATGGAAATTCCTTGTTGTTCGGTAAGGGTATCAAATGTTTCTGAAGTTTCGGGAACTGCTGCATTTGGAGAGGACACAATGGGAGTTCTTACCTCAAATATGACAGACTGGTTGTTCTTGCGCAAGTAGTATGCAAACACGTAGGTGTACATGAGTGTCTGACGACACTGGCACAGCACGTCCACTGCCTTCTTGAGGAACTGCACCTCGATCCAGGACATGTTGTGCTGCTGCATCTCCTCCATCTTCTCCTTGACGGCCGCATACAACTTGTGCTCAAACTTGAGGCTCTGCATGTGGTTCAGGTAGCGGTTGCAGTAGAAGAGGTAGCGCTGTAGTGCTGCCCGCGACCGCTCCTGCGCGTCCCGCGCTGCCCGTGCCTCCTCCTCGTCGTAACGGTTGCAGTTGTACCACGATGAGCCGTGCGGCTCCCAGGGACCCAAGCAGACCCAGCAGAAGTCAGCCTTGCAATTTTGGTTCTTGCATACCATGTGGTTACAGCCACCGTCCTTCTCGATCGTCACGCTGCACCGCGGGCACTCCTGCACATGGAGACCATGTGTTTTAGCCTTGTGCTTTAGCAGAGTGCTTTACCCAGCTGAAATGACTGCACTGTATGATATGAACAGCTCAGGGGAAGGCTTCGGACTAAAGTTAATCATCCCCAACCCTGAGTGCACTAGAAAATATTGGCAATACCACTGGATTTGTTTAACCTGATGCAATAGCTTGGCACGCACTGGTGAAGAACTGTTAATAAAAAGCGAATGAATCCACATGTCAATTCATTTGTCCAGTGTAAGGAAGTCATTCTTTTGGCACGTAAAAATTTTGTGATGTCTAGCCGATGTCGTGGTAAACTAGTGCACATAAGCTGCTAAATTATTGTGCGCATTATGTTGCGACATTCTTGGCGATCACTTGACTTATCAGTAAGGTGCGTGATACAAAATAGTAGATTTAGAATTGAGAGGAATCAAGAATGAAAGAAAGAAATATAAAATCAAATATCGAATATTTAAAATTTTTTTGCTAAATTTAATGTTTACAAATTTTGGGCCTGAAAATATGGCACTGAACATTCCTGGGAGTTTCCTAGCATTGCATAACCAGAATGTAGCAAGCTATCAGTAACTTACGTACATAGAAATCAAGATACACAGTACGGTCTACTATTATTAACGGGAACACCAAATTAGTATGCCAGCACTGATAACAGCTAGTTCTTGTATATGAAAGTCTGGAAATTTTTTTTATCAATAGAATTTCTGTTGAATAGAATCAAGTGTTTTTTTCCCTCTGAAACTAAAGAATTGGTGACATTATCTTGTATTAAGTACCAATGAGCTTCTCATTTTAATATTGTACCTGTGTTTTGTGGCAATCTTATTTTTTTCATAGAAAGCTTTGCTTTTCAGTTTTTCTCCAGAATACAGAAGGGCTATCCAAACTTTACGGCAGATGGATTATCATAAGGCCAATCTGTGGGACAGACGAAAGGACTGTGCATCATGTGACTTCATGACTGCTCCGTGCAGCCGGCACCAACGATAAAGAGCAGGCACCATCCATGGCGTTTTATTGTCAGGTTCGGCGTGATTTGGCACCGGTCAACAACTCTGGAATCTGGAGGGTCACAGCAAGTTTTCACGACGCTCGCTTCCCCCTTCCCTTTCCCTGTTCATCTGCCATCCGCACAATTGCATACAGCTGGCCATGACACTGTTACGTCCTCCATGTAAATCCAAAGCTTGTCTTATGACGGGCTTACTGAAGCTACAAAAAGAGATGGACGTGTCGCGAAGATGGTGACCATGAACAACTTTGTTGCCATCCCGCACTCACTTTAATTTTTGAGGCGGTTTGCGGCATGCAGCTGCTGTGCAAGGATCTGCGCAACTTTAGTCATCGACGCCCAATGAAACAGCACTGATTAGGCCTAATGGCTTAGGCAGATGTGCTAACAGGCTGCAAGACGTCGCGAAATGCCTGCCGCTAATGTGTTTGTGCATGTGGCTTATCAGTGATCGTTCTCAAGATAGGGCGTATAGGTTAGATTGACGGTAGTTGAAGCGGTGTGAAGCTTGTCGTTGTGTATCCGACGTTATCTGCGTGCCTGTCAGCGGCTAACTGGCCTGATCTTCCCTCATGCTTTCGCACTTTACAAAATACATGGTGCTTTTGTTGCAGTTCTTTCTTTCTGCGTTGCGTTATCATTTCGGATGGTCCTGTTGACCTGGATGAACCTTGTACCGACAGAGGTGGACCCAGCCGACACAGTGCCATTCTGTGAATTGTGGCTTTTGGGTGCTGTGTATGCAATCCCCACATCGGGCCAGCTTTGGGGAGCGCTCGCAGTGACAAATTCCGCTACTGCGTTAGCCAGGATGGTCTATTCGCAGCGCGCTCAGCACTTCTTTGCTTCTTTTTCAGAGAAAGCGAAGTGAAATGCTAGCTTGGGTGGCATCGAGCATGAGGGACTCTGTGGTGCCTGCGACATGTGGCACTGCACGAGTCCCTACATTGAATGTATCGAATACCCAAAAAATCTAATAGTAGATACGTATTAGATTCATGAAATGAATTCTTTGAACGTCCACTGTTCGATTTCGTGATATTTCAGTAATCGCCCACCCCTACCTATAGGTGTTTTATGAGCAAAAAAAAAAGCCAAGATATTTACTCTGGTGTCCAGCAATGAGCGTTGTGTGAAATTGAAGGCTTGCAGGTGCACTGCTGGCACACACAAAGAGCTTGTAAGCTAAGCGATCGCAAAGAACACAAACGTACTCCTTAACTTGGCTGTGTATGTGCAATAGTTTATAACAGCCATGCTTAAGATGTTAAGAGTTAGTATTCTGCCGCTTACATCTCCTTCCCGCATGCTAGTATACATGGCACTCGACTAAGACGCAGCATGTTGTGTGCACAGAGTGCAGGAAACGGCAGTGGAGGTAGTGTGTCGTGGCGAGGCGGCACCGGCAGGGTTCGATATATCCATTTGTAATAAACTTTTGCTTCTAAAATAATATTTCAAATGCATATGTCTGTACGAAAATTTCAAGGGAAATTATGATCATGTCATTATATCCATTAGTTCATTATAACCTGTTCATTAGATGAGGTTTGACTGTGTATGCAAAGAATATTATGGGAGAACCAAGAATTATAATAAGGACCCAATTCCAGAAAAGATAGTTTCTTTGTGCAGCTATGGTCGAGCCAATTTGAAGACACAAACAATGGTGAACAGCCCATGCACCCATTACCCCCAATAAATGTGCTCACAGCCAGCACTGAGTGAATGCACAATAATGACTAACATACCAGCCGTTCTGTTCAGGTGTCTCTGAGGAGCACAGTGAAGAAGTGTCCGCAACATTAGGACATTGCCCAGCGGCGAAATGCTTTACCCACGAAGTGAACAGTAAGGGCACATACCAGAGCA
This sequence comes from Dermacentor andersoni, assembly GCF_023375885.2. Taxonomy (NCBI): domain Eukaryota; kingdom Metazoa; phylum Arthropoda; class Arachnida; order Ixodida; family Ixodidae; genus Dermacentor; species Dermacentor andersoni. Next base: position 20,142,258 of record NC_092816.1, on the reverse strand, counting down.
TCTGAGTATTGGAATATACTGCCTTTGCAGACCCCATCTCTGGGTGACAGTTCAAACTACTTTCAACATTTGTTTCATATCAATACAAGCATGCCCTGTTCTAAATTTTGAAGGATTTTCCTTTAATTCAACCTTTTACTTAAATCAAAATCTGCACGTAGACAAAATGAAGATAACAAAAACTGCACATATGAGATAAAATAAATACCTAAGAGTTTAGATCAGCTATGCTCGCCATCTAAGCTAGCTCTGTTGCTACCATACAGAGATCAGCCATGTCGGCAAGCTCTGTTTGCTGTGATCCTGCACATGTAACAAGGGGTAGTGGGTCACTCTGTCATGTAAAGAAATAATCTCTTCCCAATTACTCTTTTTGCAAATTTATCAACAGATTTCATAGGACATAAACTGCACAGTGGGGTCTTTGACTAAACGCACAAGTCGTCAACGTGCAGTCTCAGGAATGGTGGTAGTGACAAGTGTGATCGCCACATAGAGGAGGCAGAAACTTGCCTTGGTGTTTGCTGCTATCCAGTTGGACGTTTCACTGTCGTCGTCACACTTTTTCTGCCACTTCTTGAGCAGGTGGCACTTGACAGGGTCATGCCAGTTTTCACCGCACGCGAAACTGCGCAGGTACACCTGGTGTCAAGACACTATTCACACCCATGGCCTTTAAAGGCGCACCAAGGAGAAACACCACACCAGTTAAGACTGAAGTGTTCTTTCAAAATTTTAGTTTTGTTAATGTCATAGGATAGAATGAGTACTAAAAGAAAAAAACACGAAGGGCAAAGTTCCAGTTCTCAACCTCCACAATTGGGCCGCTACATCTGTGTGACATCACAAATTTGAATGTATTTTCACGTACTGTTTGGGCCATTGTATTAATGTAAAGGTTCTTGAACCTTGCTTGGTTCAGACGCTCGCTCTCTTTAGAATACAATGCGCACAATTTTTACCAATGAATGCTGAATAGGCCCAACAAGGTGCCATCAAAATTCATGATGTCATAGCGAGCTGGAGCAGGAATATTAAGGTGGCGGCACCATTTTTACTTCATTTTGCACCTTTTCTGGCTTATGAAGCCTTTTCTCATGGCAAGCGCATTTTTCCTTTTTTCTTTTTTTTGTTGTACACAGCTCATATTTTTCTTTTTCAAGTCCCTTTACAGGTATCCCAAACAAAACGTTAGGTTAGATTAAATAAAACTTAAGACATCTGCGTTTTGCAGGTCTTGCCTGAAGCAAATATGGGTGCTCGAAAGGACGCTTGCCCCAACCCCATTCCACACAGTTCATGATAAGTGCAATACAGGGATGGAAGCGGCCAAGGAAGTTTTGAAGCAGCCCTGGGAGCAGCAAATGTGCCAGGTTGGAGCAGGTTTGGAGCGTGAATTGTCCATTTTGGACAACTGTGTGGCATTTTGGAGCAGTGAACACGTGTTTTGGAGCAGCTTCGTGAAGGTCAATATTAGTGAAATACAGTTATATGAAGAAAAGGTGTTACTTATTTGACTTTGCAGAAAACTCTCAAATTACGGCACGTCAGTTCTGCGGAAGTCCGCAAGGCCAGCAAAATTCATAACAGGGAAATATTGTCATCCACCTGACTTCAGCATGAAGCTACAAAAGAAAACCATACAGGTTTCTAAGAAAGCTTCATTAAGTTACATACCGGATGCACCAACTAAATGTGTCCAATAAAATAATAACCGAAGGCTTTCCGTGAACTGTGCCCACTCTATGTTGATAGGCTTGTGTCAATGCTAGTCGAGTTTCTTTTTTTTTTTTTCATTGTGAACAATCATCATCATCATCATCATCATCAGCCCGGTTACGCCCACTGCAGGGCAAAGGCCTCTCCCATACTTCTCCAACAACCCCGGTCATGCACTAATTGTGGCCATGTCGTCCCTGCAAACTTCTTAATCTCATCCGCCCACCTAACTTTCTGCCGCCCCCTGCTACGCTTCCCTTCCCTTGGAATCCAGTCTGTAACCCTTAATGAGCATCGGTTATCTTCCCTCCTCATTACATGTCCTGCCCATGTCCATTTCTTTTTCTTGATTTCAACTAAGATGTCATTAACTCGCGTTTGTTCTCTCACCCAATCTGCTCTTTTCTTATCCCTTAAAGTTACACCCATCATTCTTCTTTCCATAGCTAATTGCGTTGTCCTCAATTTAAGTAGAACCCTTTTCGTAAGCCTCCAGGTTTCTGCCCCGTAGGTGAGTACTGGTAAGACACAGCTATATTACTATATTACAAGCAAATATTACTTGCTCGTGAACAAGCAAGTAATATTTAATTTTAATGAACCAATATTTATTACCTTACTTATTCAATAAAGTGTCAGTGCAACGGTTGTCAAATACGTCAAGAAATTACTAAACAGTGTATTCATCAGGAGGTCTTTTCATCAGGTGAGGAGGAAAGGGTACGTGGCAAGTCTTTCCTCCTCTCTGGCTTGTGTGATCCGGCGCGGCGCTGCTTGAAAGTATTGCTGTCATGTGCTGAGGAACGATTTCAAGATGTTTTAGATTGTACTTCTTGAAATTTACGCAATATCCTTTTATATAAGGTCGTCAGGAAAGCCTTTCAGTGCATTAGTAACTACAGTACGCAGAAATATCTCTTGGGGGAGCAAACATGCGATGCGCATAATTAGTCGCGGTGTGTGTATGCGTCGTGAACTATTTTGCGTATATCGGTTTTTTTTCAACGAAGAAAGCCGGTGTCTCTCTGTATTAGCAGCATCAAATAGTAAATCTGCTCAGTATTTGACTGCTTGGCGTAGGGACTAAAAGATAAGAGCGCATGCTCGTGTATGACCAACCTAAGGCAACCATGAGACATCTAAGCAGCAGGCGTTATCAAACATTTGTAATACACTGGCATCATTCTCATGCATTTCAAGTCTAGTAGGCTTGAAATCACTATATGTCTATGCTAGCCTGCTGCATGAGGCCGATGGTGCTGCTCAACACACCGATCACTGCGATTGGTGAACCAGCATGATACATATATAAGCTATATCACATGAAGCCAACGAACACTGACACCAAGGACAACATAGGGAAGACTACTTGTGCTCAATAAATTAAATAAAGAAACGATAAATTAATGGAAATGAAAGTGGATGAAAAAACGACTTGCCGCAAGTGGAGAATGATCCCACAAACTTCGCATTTCGCATGCATTTGTTGGCTTCTTGTGATATGACTAATAAAAATCGGACCCCTCGGTTAACCCCCTTTCTTCCCGTTTAATATATAAGCTATGTGCTTCAGCATTGCCTTTTTGCCCTGTAAAGCCATAATATTTGAAACGGATTGCATAAAAAGAATGAGATGGCTATTTTTGAGGACAAAATTTTCATAATACATGTGAGTGTGTCGTACAGAACAAAATGAACACAACCGAAAAAAAAAAAAAAAATTTGGTTATCATCCTCTTTCTCAAAAAAGAAAAAGAAAACAGGCTAACGCCGCAGTGCGACCTCGCACAGTCATGCCGCACAATGTTTATAGATCTATAAACATTGATGCCACATGCTTGGACCATGTGCATATAGAACAAAGATATCTGTAATCCAGCACCTACCACTGCTAAGGATGCTCGCGCAGTTCGTAAACGGTCGCTTTGCTAAACTAGTTCACACTGTAAGGTATGGTGTTATTACTAACCAAAACTATTTTATTCATGGGTGGAAACTTCATCCACTGAACCAAGTAGTCACGCAACGTAATCTGCAGCTAACAGTTTGAACGCTTGTCAAAGTATAAAAGCACAGCTCCTATCGTAGCAGAATGGTACCCACCCTGTAACGATCGTTGCGTATGTTTTATTGCTCCTAAACCGCAGCTTAGAACTAGAGGATACTACTGCAATAAGGTCACATTAGTGAATGGAACTTTCAGAAATACCCAATTCATCTCCGAGGCTGATTGTAGGCTCAAACACATGCAGACACATCGCGCTGCTTGCTCTGTCTGCCTCAATGCCAGCAGAAAGTCCGGCTGTGCCGACTTAAACCACTTCAGTACGTCCCACAGAACCGTTTTCCACGTAGGAGGTGCCACGTCATACTAAATAGATCGCACGAGTGCGAAAACAAACGCCAGAAACTACCGCCAAGCGTATACCTGCCATGCAAAACGGAGCTCTCACCCAAGCCAGCCTGCTGACTGCCCATAGATGGTGCCACTGCGTAGCAACATGGTGGCACCCATGAAAAAACTGTCTATATAGTGACCTAGAACTTGTGTAGTCCTTTCTTCAAAAAGAAAGAAAGAAAGAAACAGCAAGAATAAGCCTGCGAAAATAAAAAAATTACATCAAAAACATCTAGGTGACGAGCCCCCCCCCCCCCCCCCAGTAATTTAAGTGGTCTCAGGTGTAAACATCGTCATCAGCTCACTGTGTTTATTACGAACATGCAAACGTGGGCCACCTCTGTGTAACGGTTCCAAAAGCGAACTGTTACAAGGATCGCACTACTTCGACGCGCGTCAAAAACTGCTGACGCAGCAAGAAAGAAGCACAGCCACTCGTTCCCAGTGCCCCTATTCGACAAGGTTTGCATAAAGATTGATGCAATCTTTGATGCACAGGAGCATTGTCACGGCCACAATGAACTTCTTCTTGTTTTTATTTTTATTTATTTAATGGGCTTTTTTTTCTCATTAAAGAAGTCTTCACGAATCCTAGGTTGTTTTAAATGCTGTTATTGGTCATTTCTCAACGCCATCCACAACTGTTTAATTGGCATCTCATTGATTACGTAAATTTATAAATTTAGCTAATTAAGCATATTCATGCACAATGAACGAAAAGTATTCACAGTGGGCACCATGAACAACACCCATCAAGGTACAGTGAACACCGTTCACGTAGTGCCCTCAGGTAATTTTTAATTCTTGGCCACATTCAGTTAAGATAGCACAATACCACAGAATAAATGTGAAGCTGACATACTGGTCAGTGCACGTCCTCCAAAATTTAACATCGCTTGCTGAGAAAAAGCTACAATATATATTTGAAAAAAATAATAATAATAATAAAGGGATATAAATGTTCACTGGCTTTCCAGTTGGCGTCGGTGACCAATATTTTGAATAAGCTTGATTATTTGGGCTTATTTGCAGTTCCACCACAGGTGCCTTAAAGCCAGTGTATAACAGCAACCGATACTTTGTGCATCGCACAATGGTTTATTATAATTCTTGTACTCGATCTGTGCAAGTCACATCGTGAACATCATTGCCATGAAAGCAATTTCAGAGATTTGTGGTTTCGCTGAACATCTAATTATTACCACAACTTGGCCGCTAAGTTTGACTAAGTATGAAACTTTGCATCCTTGGCTTACGCTCCGCAGCTGCAAGGGCCCAATTCTGTGTGGCGCGGCTGGGCAGAATGTTGTATCGCCCAAGTGCACATTTAAATGATGATTTCAACTGCCATTGGATATTTGTGACCAAGAAGTTTCATGAAAGCAAGCAGGTCGTTTGTCAGCGTGCCGCACTACCATCCCGGTAACCGGACGTGGTGCACGTGCGAACAAGATTTAGAACGTCACATGCACGCCGTTTGCCCTTTAATCGACGCAGATGTACCAATAGGGCGCCAAACCGAGTGCTAGAATGCGTTACGAAACTGATGAGCTACATGCTGAGCAGACTGTACAAACTTATTCATTCAGAGCGGCTTTCATTCCCGACTGCCCCATGAAATATACATGTATAATATAAAACAATAATATTATATCATATATATTATTATAATATAATAATAGGTATGAAAATATACCCCCTGTATATACGCAAATGCATAACGCTTTTATAAAACATTCGTAATGCATTGTATAGCACAAGATAGTTTTCGTTTTCTTGTAGCCTAGTTGCAATTATGCCACTGAACACACCCACACTCCGAAGTCGCCAACGCTGACATAGATTGCTTAGGCTTGGACTGCAGGGCTAAGAGCTAGCCAACACATGTCTACGGCTGCGTGGTTGCCACTGAACACGCACATCCTGCTAAGTTTGGCAATTCATTCGAAATTAGTGTTTTGGTGCAGGTTGGCGCAGCTGAATGGTTTGGCGCAATATGGCGGAATTGGCACAGCACTTCCATCCCTGGAAATACATAAATCCACAAAACATACTACAATACTATAAGACCAAAACTGTCCTTACAAATTCTTCATTAAACACAAGAAAACAATTTGTATGATATGTTCTAAAGCGAAGAACAACGTGTGGCATGTAGCACTATTAATAACAGTCAAACTGTCTTGACATATGAAAAACATAATGGGGCAGCAAATAATGTAGTTTTCAAGAACATGACCAAATAACTGAATTTAGTGTGGTGAGAAACAAACTTCATTAGGCAGCCCCTGCACACAAGTTTAAATTTTCCTGGTGGCTCGTTACAGTTCGGTACTTGCATGTTTAATAGCTGCATGACTTCAAAGTATAATGTCCATTTTTCATAGTTAGCCTTGACTATGCACACTAAACCTTTATAATACGACAGTAAGTGGACAACTAATCTAAAAATGAAGCTTGGTATGTCAGGAAACAACACAAAATAAGATAGGTACCAACAAAGCTGAACTTTGCCCATGAGCTCTCTATACACCAAAAGACAGCTACAAATCTCCCCACCTCACTAACAAGAAGGAACCAAACATATGAAAATACTGTCACAGATGGTTGTGGTTCATGCAGCAGTACACGAACCACAACACGACATGCAAACCCACAACAACACGCAAGCCCACAACAGCAGTGCTGCTGTTTGTGGGTTTGTGCAAGCTTATCCATCTATTGTTGCAGCGTTGTCATGCAACTTGCCCTTTAAATATATCCGCTGTACTATATATGTTTTTTTTGCATAACAATATGTTAACTGTGCCATCGCCACTGATGTCAACGAACGATTGCTTTCCGCAAAACAGGCTCTTTATGTGCACACACCAATTATTTTACTGTGAAAACCTGCATTCATATTTTTTTTAATTGAAACATACGCTGTTACTACAGTCCAATTTGTACTACTTTGAAAGCACTAAAAGCTATAAAGAACTAAGTAAACTAAAAAAAATATCTTATGACGCTCTGCCAGCAGCTTAGAAAGCTCATTAATACACATTTTGCTTAATATTGTGCTCTTGAGCAATAAGACGCACTACATAAATAGTTCATTACCACTTGTGTACATTAAAGGGCCACTAAAGGCAAATATTAAGTCAAGCTAAAGTTATAGGTTAATGCTCAAGAATGTCTAAGGCATCAATATAACGAAAGCACTTTAGCAATGGATAAATTGAAGTAAACGGAGAACACAAGTTGAGGCTCCCACGAAACATTCAAGTACTAGGCCAATGACATAGGCATTCCTCCTTATAATGCTGTCACTAGTATTTCTCCATTTATAAAAACTTGCAGTTTCACCCGAAAGGAAAAGCAATGATTGCAATAGCACATTAGCGGACAGCTACACAAAGTAAGAATAGTAGCCTTATCGGCCATATAACCTTGTAAGCGTAGGCACACTAACTAAATTAATAAGCATAGTGTCGTGCACGCACAAGCAAACAAACACATGCGACTCAATGACTGCAGAAACTCGCTGTCAAAACCCTGGCGTGAGGGAACGTAACAGCAGCGAGTAAAGTGACAGTCACACTGCCTATTGCTTCAACGCAAAGTGAGCACTGAGAGCAGACAGCATGCACAAAGCTAAAAGCCACCGATGCACCTAGACTCTGCCAGCAACCCAAATCGCTCTCAAGATGTGCCCGCACAACTGCGTGCAGCCGCCAGATGCACAGTTGCAGCCAGAGTATAATGCATCCCCCCCCCCCCCCCCCTCCGGTGCCTGGCAACGTTGAGTGCCTTGCGCACGACAGAATACAGCGTGCTTCCTCCCCGTGTTCATCTTTCGCACAGGTGGGATTGAGCCATGATCGTCGGCTCCGCTTACACGCCTTCACTCACAAATACAGAGTAGAGCACGCGGCGACAGTGTTATTGCCCTTGGACTTTAAACTGAACTGCACGGCGACGCTGACGGCGGTAATGCACTTGGAGTGTCCATATAATTGCTACTGCAATAATAAAAAGATTATTGCAGTGAATTATAAGACAGAAGAAAATGCTATTTGAACAGTTCTATTCAATTTAAGAAAAAAAATCAATAACGTTACCCACAACAATAATGCAGGCAATCAAAAGGCTTTGTTTTCGCTTGACTATGCTCTGCCCGTACTTTTATGCTCTACTAGTTTCATTATCACACAGTGCTGCGCTGGTTTTGCTGGCTTGCGAAATTCACACAATCATTCACACAAGTTCAACCTATCACATGGACTCGCCATTCTCTGCTACTGCAAGTAGAAGAGAATGCCATGTCAGTGTGATGTCGCGGGTTCCCTGAACAGTACCCGTCACTTGACCAAGAGCAGCTGCAGCGGTGGATCCAACATTCTGTCTTGGCTCAGTTTCTCCATGGCCGTGCATTTGTGTTTTTTGCAACAAACCGTAGCACCATCTCTCAGGCGCCGTTTCACTCACTAATGGCAGTAAAGGGCAGTAATGGTGTATGCAATGGCACCACTCCTCCTTTGGAGGCGGGCAACTTGAATTGAACTGAAGGTGTGTGGACCCTTCAGACTAGATTGTCTCTTAGTCTTTTGTTGACACAAAACGAGCTCTGCGAGGTTTCTGTAAGGCATTTTAACAGTACACGTTGGCTTAATATTTGCTTTAGTGTCCCTTTAGGTCAGTGTAGTGATGTGCTATGTCCAATAGTAACCTGCCTGCACACAACCAGCAATGGAAGAATTCAGTCAGAAGGTGTAACAACAGTGAGCTTGATGCAGACAACAAATTTAATATCAAGCATTAGCTTTAGGCTAGTAGCACTTCACACTGAAAATGGTATCTTGCACAGTCTGAAGACAAACAAGAATTCAGAGTTTGCAGCCATATGAGGCTTGCACTCACAACAGGTTTGTGGTAAACAATGCATCATAGTCTCAGGGTGTAACATGCAACAAGCTAAGCAAGCAAACCGGCTTCTGTGTGCCACATGACAAACCCTCAAGGACAATGTTATGAATAGCCCTGTTATTGACAACATGACTCACCAAAAGGTGTGACCACATGAGCACGTGACTGGCTGTGTGTCCACATACTGCACCTTGATGGCATTGTTGCACTCAGGTTGAGGACACCACCGCAACAACCGGTTACACTGGCACAGAAAGAGCTGGTCAGTTAGTCCCCATGGTCAACTTCAGTATGGCTACTCAGTAATGACAAAAATATGTTGCTCATCTACTCACTGGAGGATGATAAATAACTAGATTTCAGCACAAATCAGACAACAGTAATAATGCGTTTTGCTGAGCGGTATGATTAGGCACAGATACACAGAAAGACTAACCGTTGGGCATAGCATAGCTGTTGAGGACAATCAGCACACACACACACACACAAAAATAAAGGAAAAGACATACATACAGGCAGAAAGGACGAACACAAGCACTACCTATAACAGGATGAACTTTACATTACTAGTATACATCTTGCCATGCATGCACACAAAATGTATGCAATATCACAAGGTGATGCTTGCGCATCAAAGGCAGGATTCTTGAGCACTCATACATTGTGTTTTTCCAGACGTGAGCAACATACAGTCAGTTTGGCTGCAAAACGACAAAGAAGCCAAATGGGTGCACCGTCACGTTCTGCTCAAATAACTCAGTAGCGGAATGATCGCAGTGTTCTGACTTCTGCGGCTGGCATTGATGTATTTCCTACAGAGTGCCTGTGCGCAATTTGTTAGGATCCTTCCTACTGAGCAGTGCGGACCACAAACATTCAGCTAAAGCTCTTATTTTGTGCTTAAGAACTCACCTCAACGAAGCTGTTGGTGATGAGGTGCTGGTATTTGAGCTTCACCTTGGGGTCTGACAGCAACTTCATTACTGTCTGGTCGTCCACAAGGATGTCGCAGCCGTGGGCGGCACATGAGATCGTCTGGCCCATGCCCTCCTCCATAATTTTGGTGGTCAGGTAGAAGTTCCAACACTCGGTGCAGAACCGGTGGTCACAGGCTAACCCAGTCATCATCTGTGCATGACACGCCACACTGGAGCCCCTCTAAACATTCTACGGGAACCCTATTAGGATCTGCCAGATCCCCCGGGCTGGAATACCCATGAACGAGCACTTCACAAATCGAAATGCACTCAACTGGCGCCTCGGTTATATGGTTTAGGTAAATATCTCCAAGGCAAACTATCAGTGCAAACAATTCTCTGTAAGATGATGTTTGAAACAAAATTTAGATGGAAGCTCGGGTTAACAACATCCATGGTTGTGATGGCAAAACTTTCTAATTGTGATTAACAAATGCATAGTGTTACAGTGAATGTGCAGAAAAAAATTTTCAGTACAAAGCCCCAACCTGTTTCGTGCAACATGAGCACAGAAACTTCATGCCATTACACTCAGGAGAGAGCTCAGAAAGTTTCAACTGGCAGCTTTCAATGACGAAAGAGAGACATTGAAGTGTTTTATAACTACAATAAAAATTTTGGCTTCATCAATTATTACAACCACACACTAGTAATTTTGTGCAGTAAAATATGACCCCACCATTTGTTAGGACCCGAATTCTAAGTCTGCCAAAAGCACTCCTGTCAGCTTTAATTTTGCACACTCTGACTTACTGTGTATCACAGAGTCACAATTTGTGAACTTGTGCTCACTGCACACTAAAGAGCACAAGCATAGTTTCACCCTATCAAGCATGCGTTCGTCAGTGTGAGCTACGTGAACGGAGGCCACTAGTTAGGTTGTGGCAACTCACCGAGCTTGGAAGGTCGCGCAGGCAAATTTCACAGTCTTCCATGCCATGGGCTGCCGAAGAAACTTGTCTCTTCTGTGAAGATGGGGAAACATGGCCACACAATAATGCACTTATCCTCCAAATCACAGCACAATGATGCCTCACTAAAGAAGCCAAATTTAATTTTAAAAATGGAGGGGAGAGAGGGGTGCCAAATTGAAAAGATACCAGCACGATAACATCCCATGCACAATTTTTTGAAGACAAAATATTTTTGAAAACCTCTCTAAAAATATTGTCAACTCAAAATGCAAGAATTATTTTCCTTCAAACAAGACGCCTAATTTCAAAATGCATCAAAAGTTAGTACTAATTGCTCTAAAGAACTTGCTCAAGAATATGCCCACCTTAGCATTGCTGTAAAAACCATTCCATGTCTTTAAAGTGTTCAAATTAAATGCAGACTGGGAACGAATACTTCGGCTACTACTCTTTAAGAAGACAGACACACCATTTTATTTTCCTGAAATTAATTCCACAACATAACAGAAACTGAATTTCACCTGTACTAACCTGTAATAGTTGCTTTACTTCCCTAAGCCTTATTACAGATATTCTCTGATTTCAGCATCACACCATTATCTCAATTCCACTCCTCCATCACTCCTTGTTGCCAGAAAGCACAGAGCAAGCTTTAAATAGAGTATTGTGCAATCATACTTTGTCAGTACTTTAATTTTTATATTGTTGTGCAAAGCTCATCAAGTTTGGCCATCTTGGCTTGTTTTACTACTAGCTTAACACAATACAAAACATTTAAACAAACAGTTGCCAGCCCTTCCATGATAAACTTGCTCCCCCACCAAGGACAAAATAGCTTAACAAGAAATACAAATGGCAGCAAAAGAAAGTATCTAATGGATGCAAAGTGAAGAAGAGACTGTAATTCAATTAAGCCGTACCTTATGTAGTCACAAGATGTAAAAATCTGCCACTACTTTTCTATTTCTATGTCCATAAAATAATTACTATAACTCTTCCGAAACACAAGCTCTCACCTTCTGTGATTTGGCAGGCTTTTTGTATGGATTTACCACATGTGCTTCTTTAAAAAGCCGCTCCTGATCACCATCATAGTACCTGCACGAAAACAGCCAATGCACAAAACTTGCATGCATCCTAGAAGAACTTGCTGCAGTATATCTCAAGCAACAAATATTACTGGCTGGCCTAAGTTACACCAAAAGATGACAAACTCCAGTACCCATGTATTTCATGCAAGCAGACAACATGATCAAAGGCAGCAATCGAGAGACAGTCTGGTTCCAATGCTTCAAACACTCGTAAGCCAAGATGCCAGTTAAATTAAACAAAATTCAAAATTTTCACTTGGCTCACTCTGTTTTCAATTCCATTTGAAAACCACTTGAAGCTTTCATTCAATCCAGTCAATTCAAGCTATGTAGTTAAATCACTTAAAGGGAAGCTGAAAGCTTTTCTAGAAAAAATGCGTGAAGAGCAGTCCGTCGTGGTATTCAACCCTCTGAATTCGAATATCGCATCGAAATTAAGCGAAAGAAAGCGCAAACATATTTTATTTCGACGAAAAGTGCAGCAGCAGACACGCCCAGCTCGCGTGCCTCGTTTTCGCCTGTGATTGGTCGGGCGCCTCGTGACGTCAACAGTGGTGTTCGTCCGCACCGACTGCTGCCGCTACACACGAAGCACGGTGCAAGGTAGTTTGGTGCTGTTTTGCTGACACGGTCATGGAAAATTTCGAGAGCTTGCGTTTCTCTGAGGAGTCCGGCGTTAAGTCCAAACTCCACGAGAGCGATTTTGCGCGCGACGGTGACGGGTGACGGCTTCGAGTGACAAAACGGGCTTGAGCAGATCGCTCGGCGTTGTCGCTCGATCGCTCGTTTCGAGAAATCTAGAACTCGTCGCTCGTCGCCCGGAAGTGCTATGAGCGACTAGCCAATAGTGCGAAGCCGGAACTGGATGTACATAACTCAAATACTACTGTTTGTCGCACGGAACGAGCAAACTATTGAATTTTCCACGTGCAAGAATAAGAATCTAGTGCAAGACCTACAGAAATATTTTGTGCTCCTTTTTCAGTAAAACACATCAACTTAAATTGATAAAGCATGCGTCACGGTAGTTATATTGCTGCCCTCATGCCGGGAAGTCCTCGCTCAAAGTCGCCGCTCGCGTGGAGTTCGGCTTGCAGGCGATGAGTGAACGCGACAGCCATCGCCTCGCTTGTCGCGCTGTCGCTGTCGCGTGCAAGATCCAGAGGGGTTTATACTTTACTCTCTACATGTACGAGCCGATTGCGAAGAGCCGGCTTCTCCAAGAAGCAAAAAATGCTGGTGCAAGCACTGCTTTCCACGCGAACGAAGGCGAAGTGTTAGCATCTCCTTGTGTTGGAAATGTTCTTTGGCGAGTATGTTTTTTGCTAAGCTGCATTCAGCGTTCCAGTGAGTACGTTTCCGGGCAAACAACTGCAGTGTTATGTTCCTGCATGCCTCCTCGTAGAACGTAAGCGGTGATGCGATCTTCGGCATTTGTGCGCTGCCCCAAAGCTGTCGGCAATCTACACAGACGGTTTAAACGCGGGAAAAGTTTACCGGCTGTTGTAGTACGTGTAGTATAGAACCTTCATCAGCGCGCCATCCGCACGCTACTCGTAACCGGCGAATTCCGTCGGCTATGTGAAATGGTCGGTTTCTCTATGTACGCGAGAGAAGGGGGAGCGCAGCGTACTGGCGTGAGCCGGCTTCCCAACACATGCAAACTTTACACTTGCACTGCGTTATGGTAGCTGCATGCAGGCTGTTTCACAACACACGTGCGAATAGAAAATTCGCGGCGCTTGGCGATGAAACCTGCGTCAAGGGTGGGAGATAAACATGCACCTTCCGTTCAGCGTGCTAACACGAAGGAGAAGCCAAAGCACGCATTATTGATAAACTCCGGTAGTAATCGTCACGGAAGTGGTTAGAGCACAACACTGTTGTTCTTGAGCGCTTGAAGTTGTTTCGCTTCATAGCAGCCTCCCACTTAGCTGAAAGCTTCTTGTCTTGCAGGAACTAATGGAACATCGGAACATCGTCGCCGCCGCTGGTGTTCGTGCAAGCTTAGGCTGCACAGAACGCTGGCATGATTGGCCTACAAGTTCAATTGATGCTGCTCACGTCAACTACCACTCCTATATACACACAAACAAAGGAATGTAGGGTCGAGCAAAGCAGATTAGGACGGCACGCACGCAGAAATAAGTCCGGTCAGGCACGGTCGCGGAGACTGCGAAGGAACGGAACACCAGTGCTGACGTCACTACGCCGCGGTTTCCGGTCTCCGCTCGCATCGCCAGCGTCAGCAGCAGCGCGCGGCGCTCGACGGGGGGCGGAGCTACAGCGCAATTTTAACCGACGATTGCGTCGCTCCTAAGTGAAAAATCCCTCCCAAAATTTCACCTGCATGGTTTAAAGGTTCCCGCATCCGCATATAAGCGTCTTATTGAATTCGACAGACTCTTCAGCTTCCCTTTAACGCTTTCATTCAATCCAGCGAATTCCAACTTTGTAGTTCCCACGACAAAACAATGCAGCCAGAAATAACTCAATAGAACACAAGGCATGAACCATCAAAAATGCGCTCACATTTGGTGCTAATGTTTGTGTTTATGTTCATGGATGCCATTACAAGGGCTGCCCCACCAGCACAGTTACATTTTCGTGGCTCTAGAATTTGCCATCTCAGGGGCTCTCCACATTTACAAGGCATCCACCTGCTTTATGTATGCTTCCAATTCGCACTGAAGGCAGCATGTAACTGTTCCGTGCATACACCTGTTCATGAATAACTTAATTCTATTTTGGAACATACTTTGTTCAAACTCAGGACTATCACAAAAAAAAAAAAAAAAAAAAAAAAAACCACCTTGCCTAAGCTTTTTAGGTAACACAGGTCAACTGCATGTAATTAAAATGGGACTTCATTAATGCTCTTGATTTACCTATGTGCCATGTTTATCTATTCTAGAATAGACATGAAAGTGCTTTTGAAGCATTTACTCAAGTACACTAAGCACATGATCTAAAAGAAACTGATACAGAGAGCAGAAATTCAATAGGGAGAACTTTAAAATGAGTTTACCAGCATCAACGCCTAGGAATGGCTTACCATTAAAAGATGAAGCTCAAGATCGGATGCTGCACCTTGACTAGTCATGCAGCCTTAATTTTATAATGCAAGACATCTCTTTGTGAATCACTTCACCATGTCATTTGAGGACTGCTCTTACATAATATTACAAGTGTTATTTCCAACATGCCCATGCAACAGCCTTTGCCACCTTTGTTTAGGCTGCAGTGAATGTAAGCCACATGTATTTCTTGAGCTGAGCACAGCTCAATGCACTATGATCACAGAACAAAACGTGTGAACACACTCCCTGTTTTGTCTTCCTTTCCAAGGAAAATCGGAATATTGACAATTTATAACTCTCCTTACAATCCACCGCAGCATTAGCTCCCCCACCAAAACCGACCTGAACCCGCACACAAGGCTTCCTGATGATGTGTTTCTGGGCTTTGCGTATCAGCAAACAACATGTAGTAGAAAATTAAAAAAAAGGGGGAGGGGGGTCTACGGAAGATATCTTTAATGTAATGTGCTGCTGCTACAGATTCCCAAAAAAAGGATTACATGGGTACAACAGATCACAGAGTTACAAAAATCACAAGAGGGAACTCACTCTGGCACTATGATCATTCAGGTTCCAGGAGAATGGTACATAGATTTGTCTGATTTTTGTGCTTGTCACTTCAGACATCCTTGCAGCTTTACTTATGGGCCTTTTCTGTTTTAATAGGTTTAAAGTTCTATGCAATCCTTCTTTTTTTTTTTAATGCAGAAAGCAATAAGACTGTGCCATGTATAATCATTGTGCCAGAGTTCCCTCTATTATTTCTTGTAGGAAATTCTATGCACCGATGACATCATTGGGTTCCGTGAGCGTCAACATCAATGGCAATGCCCTTGTTCCTTTCTCTCCAGTGCAGTACCTTAACTCATCTGCTCACATATCCTCCTCACTAAAGAGTTTGCTACTTTTGCTTTTATTTCTAGGCAAAAAAACCTCGCACAGCCACGTGAACGATTAAATGGAGCAATCTTTTCTAGTAGGTTTCTTCTTTGTACTTCGTGTCGAAGCCAGTGAGGTTCCTTGTGGCAAAAAAAGGTCAAACTGCAGCAAAATGCATTTGGCAAATATTGATGCAAATAGCAAATTTTATTTAGATTCTACAATTACCCAAAAAGTCATGGCTGCAATATCTGAGAACCCCGAAAAAGCTGTGCTGCTTCAAGGAATGTTTAGCAAGCACTGCTTTTGATGAGGTCAGCAATTGTGCCTGTGCTCACCTTTCGTACAGCTTTTCCATGTCCCATTTGAAATGGTTCAGGAGGATCCGAGTCGTGGTGGGCGGGATCTGCACAGAAGCCACGCCAGCATAGCCCTAACTGTTATCATTGAGACAAGCCAGTTTATTTACGGGCAAGCTATGGCAGAAGTGAAACAGAATAATTATGCCCTGCTCACATAGTTGACCATGTAAACCACACAGTTAACCACATAAACTATGTCATGGCCACTATGACATGTTCTGTCATTATACTGCTCATTCTGTGAATGCATGCAGAGTTTCACATTGAAGTCATTCATCACCTTTTAGTTTTAATTGCACACCAATATGCATATTTGAGTGCAGCATGAGCTGCACCATTATGGTGAGCAGTACATCATCACATTAGGTAATGCAATGCCAAAGCTCAGCGGTCAGCCAATCGAGCTCCCGACTTCACATTGCTGCAGTAACATGGCTGATTTCCCCTGGTGATGGCGGTGGCATGCAATGTTATTTCTTTTGACGTAGGGTGAGTGTGGGAGGGGACATGACAACAGTAACAGAATGAATACAGGGACAAAGCAAACTTTGATTGAAGCACTTACATTATCACATTAAAAGTCGACCCCTTTATCCAGGCAAGTGTAATGCAAGTCTATTAGATAGTGGAATTCCAGCAAGCCACTAATGTGCACCAGTTTGCCTCTACAGAAGTTTCAGACAGCACACTGAATTCCATGAAGCTTTGGTGTTCATCCCATATGTGATTTTCGATTCGCAGCACCCTGTCTCCTTCTGCCAAGACCAAATTTAACATTCATGAGTTATTCTACAGCTACAAATGGGCCAAAAATATGATTACAATAACAGTTAACACTTGGATTTCAAAATTCATAATGAGCACAGCCTCAAGAAATGTTTTACGCCAGCAGCTACACCATAACATTTCATGGAAGCTGAAAACACACAATGGTGCCATGAGATACCGTGTGTATGCCAAAGTGAAGATACTTGGTGCAACAAGGCCTGAATAACAGCAATGAGATACAATATGATGTCCCTATCACCTTCCTTGCCTAAAGACACATCCGTGTGTATGAAAAATAACAAGGAGTGTTAAGAAGAAATGGCAGCAAATATTTTTCTTAATGAGGGGTGTCTGGCTAATCAGAAGGACGATGACTGCACAACTGTGTGCCATCAATTTCTTGCCAGAAACATAAGGAAACAAAAAATACACAGCCAAAAACATTGGAAACCGTGCCATGTGGGCACATGCCACGAACAAGACAACCCCTTTGTAGGAAGGAACTGTAGAACTACCCAACCTATTTACCTCACAGTCTGAACCTCACATCATACAATTTTGAGAGTTAATACAGGGATCTCTCAGCTGCAATTGTGTCAGCATTGACACAACACAAAGCTACTGTCAGCCTGTTGTCATGCCAACAGTCTCAGTGAAGCCAAGACCAAGGTGGACAAGAGGCACCTTCTGTTGTGAAATTAGCCTTTCAATCAACCACACCTTCAGGACACCGAGTGCTGGGTGCATGCAAGTGTTAAATGTATTATGCATGTGTTAAATGGATTGACTGCTTCACAACAAACAAATTAGCAGCAAGGACGACTAAGTGCAGTTAGAGGTGCTGTGTGGGACAGGAAAAAAATATATATATATACATAAGATAATGATGATGGTTTTTCGAAGCCGGCAGCAAACATGGCAAGCCTAAGGAACAATTCTATTCGAACGTCATTTCTTTTCGCACTTTCGTCAGTGGTTCTAGCAGAATTCAGCTCCATTATCACCAGGATGGTAAGACTGTGAGCAATAGTTACAATGGAATAGAATTAAGTGAAAGAAACCCTTGCATTACAATAGCCAAGGCTGCCTTATTTGAAGCACATTAGTATCAAAGAGGGAAATGAGTTTAAACAGAAGCACAGTGAAGCTGAGAAAAAAAAAAAACTGGTGAACAAAGCAATAACACAAGTTACAATGCCTTGCAATGCATGAAAACAAGTGATTCTACAATGGCTGTTGCTATTCAATGTAAAACATAATGCTATCACAGTACCTCTTTCACCAAACAATGAAAAGAGCCACGCATTTTTTCGTTTTTGGCAGTTAGAGCAACAAAAGCACAAGGCAGTTATACAACTGTTTACATACAGCATTCAAGCATTTGTTGATAAAGTCAGTGACACAATGGCAACAGTGATTTCAGAAACAAGTTTTAGCAGGTTGGGATGTTTAAAGCCAGATAAAGTATTTCAAGGAAAATTTAACAATTACGAAAGAAACTCCTTGAACGACTAATGCCTAGGGTTCAGCATTTTTAATTATTTTTCAAAAAGGCAGCCCACTCTTTCCAGCACTTATCTAAAGTTTGAGCTTCTCTTTCCCATTTTCAGTGACAGTATTCTTAATCTAAAAGCTTACTGTTTCTTGTTCTTGTTTTTGTGCTTAACTGGGTGAACATCCTTTCCCCAGCAATTACAAGGACATTTCCCGTAAGGGATATACGCGATGGCTGGCTTTTGCATGCTTTATCAATGTGAAATTACCATAGAATTAATAAGAGCAAGAACAGTGGGTCTGACATATAAATGTGAGAAATGTGCACCTGTCACATGTTCAGAGTGCTGCAAAACGGCAACATAATGACCAAAGTCACTAAACATTCATTAAACAATAAAAAGTCAATGCAATCATATGTGATGGGTCACTCAGCCACGACTGAAAGGAACTGTATATACACTTACTCTTATTTTAACCGCAACCAATACGAGGGACGTCCCAAAAGTTTCCTAATTTTTTCTTATGAGAAGATAGTACACCAGGTGAAACAAACAATCGCCATAAGAATCCACGCCTGTTGCTGGTTTAACAAGGGAAGAGGCGTCAGCGGACAAGGAATGACACATGCGAAGAGCGCCAAAGAAGAGAGAGTAGCGGCAGACCAGCATGCCCAAGGTTATTCGAGTACAAATCACGAAGGCAGACAGATGTGTGCCGACACTGTGGTCGCCAATGAAAGTGTGTGCCGTTATCCGGTATGGATGGGCTCCTGTTCCCTGCACTGAAAGCCGCACTCTTGGGACGCCACTTCCAAAACAATGCTGAGGTAGAGCAGACTGCGCGAGAATTCCTTGTATCGCAGGGCACTGAGTTTTACCAGAGCGGTTTCTTCAAACTGATTGCACATATGTCTCGATTTCAGTGGTGATTATGTGGAAAAATAGTGCAAGGTGTATAGTTCAAGATGCCATGGTGTACTTCTCTTGGCAATAATGCGTCCATGTGAAAATAAAGGATGAAACTTACTTTCAGAACGTCCCTCATATATACATCTAGCAAGTGCAGATTCAGTTCTTAAGCATTACTCACTTAAATGTGCCAATTTTGTGCCAAATCTTTACCATCCCCATGTATAACACTTAAATATAATACAATTATCACTAATAAACCTGTGCCGTTATTTATCTTTTGCCATATTGTTGTCGCATGGACTTTTTTTGTTCGTGAATAGAATTTCTAATAAGTCTCAGTTGATGAATATAATAGCTTTACGCTGAACAGAAAATGGTAAATATATTTTTGTCTCAAAGCCTTTTTAGTGACTGTTGCATTTTAAATATAGATTATGGAAACTCAACTTTGACATGTTGAGTTTCATGACACCATGTGGAAGAGGAACCACATTTGACACCAACTAGACTAACCTTCAAACGTTGACTAACAAGCAAGGAACCACTACCGGCCCTAACACCGCTACCACTAACTACTAGCACAAACCGCAATCCTAGGTAGAAGCGCAGGTGCTATGAAACTGCTCATAGAGCCTGTGCCTGATTACGACTGTCCTATCACTAAATAAATACCCCTCCAGTCCTTAGGTTCCCTCAGTTATGCTACAGCAACAAAATGGGGAAAATGCAAATATTACAGAATCTTGCTTAGGAAACAATACCCTAGCAGCTATCTCAAAAGGACAGGCTTTCACAGTTGTGATCAAAAACTATTATAACATGTAAATGCCGCCCCCAAAGTGAAATGAATTTCATTTCATGCAAAAAGTTATGTTTAATACCCAAGTCAGATGGGCAGATTTAGTGACACTTCAAGCAAGTGCACTTTGCCTCAATGAGTGTCATTTCAGCAGCTTGGTGCTAAGTGTCATTCGGGTATTGGTGACAATACTGATTTTGAACTGTACTGCTCTATATGATTGCTAGTATTTTGAATTTTAGGAATGGTTACTCTTTTGTTACAACAAGAAATGTTTAGACTAAATTTTGCAATAAAACATTAAAATGTAATTATCTCGTTAGCACATCCATTTGCTTCGAGTCAATACAAGCGCACAACGCATTCAATATCGAAAAAAAAATATATGGCGGATTCCACTATAAATGAGCGTCACGAGCTCATTTTGGCTTTACTGATGTCGTAAAGACCCTCGCATCATCTTAAATCATGAAAAAGTTATCTTAGAATTAGTGTTGACTCTGCTGTGAGAATTTATTTATATATTCTTGAAGCACCACTATCAAGGCTACACACTTTGGCACAGAGAAGCGAGTTCGTCGAACACACTCACTGATGAGTGCACTACACAGCAAGTGTCACTAGCCCTTTCCGTCTGCCAGCCTGCGAGTGACACTAAAGGCAAAGTGCACACGCTCAAAGCGTCACTAAATATGACCATCTGACTGGGGTACTAACAGTATGACACTGCTCAGCATGCTTCTTTTTTTTTAAATCAGATGTGTTTAACCCATTAATTCAGCTTCATTGTTTTATAAACAAGCTAATTTCAAGGATTGCTTTTGTTTTGTTTTGATTAATACTATGATGCAAAGGCCACAGATGAAAAAAGAATGCATGCCTGTTGGTATACAAAATGGCCGCTTGCCTGCTAAGCACTCAAGGAATCTAATCAATAACCTGAAACAATACAAGAAGCTAACAGAGATCAGAGATCTTGCCAGCCTCCTCGAGTCTGTGCAGTGTCATATTTTGACAGCAGAAAATGCCCTAATAAATGGGCATCTAGTTGTTCAAACATACATATATATATATATATATTCAGCATTGTGCAACTGTGTACGTATCTCTTCGCGTAGTTTGCTCAGAAATGAACTACGGCTAAAGCGTTCTAGTAATGCTACAATTTATGTGCGTATCAACAATGGAGCGATTGCGATACCACCCTGAAACGGGCTAGTTATAATGTAATCGACAATCATTCGCAAGCGAAATGCGAATAAATGGTTTCAACAATGCTAACGTAACTACTACTGCGTTGTCGTGTTAGTCAAACCTCTACAAGAATAAATTCAGATTAGCTCCTCCTTAAACAGCGTTCAGCTGCTATTTTGTTAACCCCTTTACATTATGACGAAAAAGAAAATACTTAGGTTAGTTTCCAATTCCAATGCGTGCGATCGCTGCCCATAATGGACTCAACGTACTTATAACCACTTGGTTTCCTTCTTCAGTGTCGAAAAACACTCATTCGATAATGTCGAGCGTTGAGCACGGCCACACAAGAATCGTGTCGTTGCCGTTATGGGTGACATCAGCGAGGTCAACACACGAGCAATTCACGAGGGCACCTGCGCGTATCTGCGCGTGACCCCTAAACAAGCGCGCTCGTCGACACCTGCAGCAGACGACAGCCCCGACACAGCGAACTCCTGTCACACACGTCTACATAAACGATATCCTAAACTTTCTTTTCGCTTTTTTCGTTCGTGAAACCGTGCACACGATCTGCACAAGACTGCCGTCGCCCGCATGGACATGCAGTCAGCACCACCGATGCATAATTCGTGCCCATAGAGGACGTCCGGTGTGACAGGCGCTGTTGTGAATGATCCTGACCAGGGCTGCGACCGAAACGCCCCAGGCAGGCTCTGCATCTCAAAAGGCACTGATGGGACTGGCCTTCTGGGCGATGCCTTCTCCGTACTGGCGAGCGACCAGAGAAGACCGTTGTTGCGTTTTTCCCAAGACGCCCAGGCAGATGCGAAGCAGGCAGTTAGGCTTAAACACCACTTCGACACCACCCGCACCTACCACGGCCGTGACACACTCACCTCGACAATATTGTTAACGTCACTGATACAGTTAACCATGTGCTGCACAATATCCTCGGTTGTGAGAACTTCAAAAGGAAAGTCTTCAATTTCCATCTTCTCTTTGGCCGTCGTCGGTTCTGGTTCCAAACCAATAGACAGTCCGTCGTCCTCCTCGCCGCTAGATTCGTTCCCAGAATCCGTATTGTACATGTTGTCGTCTTCCGAATCCATGTTCACGTCCTTGGAGAATGTGTTAAGAAACAGAAGACTGTGATAAGAGTATAAATCGAGAAACCGCACTGGGCCTAACACAGGCCTCCTTACAGCTCATCGTTCCATACCGTGTTTATCCTGTGACGTCATTGCGCTGCTTGCGCCACCTGAGGAGGCCGACGAGTTGTGGTCGCCGCGGCCGCGGCTGCGTCCGGCGGCAACCCCGCGGCGAGCGCCCACGGTAGACCCACCGCAGGATTCTACGGGCCGCCGGGCCAGCAGCTTCGCCCCACTTCGTCTTTATTTTCTTCGCCGCTAACGACGCTGCTGTTGCTACCGCTGGGACCGACTAGGTCACGACCGCGCACCTGCCAGCCCAAGAGGTGGTGTGCGTGCAGGTCACGCGTCTTTCGCCTTTGATTCGCACGATGCAGTCTCTCCCACTTCAGTTGAGCACTGTAGAACGACTGCCATTAAATCTCTTTACTCCAGTCCCATACCAATGCATTGAACCTCCATCCATTGGTATTTTACCCCTGCTTACACTTAATTCGCTGGAACGAGACTATCGTAGAAACGAAGTCGGAATGCTACAGGTTCAGGCATTAATTAAGCGACTTTAGATAGTGTCATGGCGCCACTCATGGCGCACTGTCTAGATGTAGCTGCGAAAAACAATTACAGCTGCTGAGTTATAAACTATGCATGTATAATACGTCGTCTAGGTTCAGGTTTCGTTCAAGGGTATCTCCGCGGTTGTCTGCAGCGCGCCACTTTCGTGGCGAGTTGCACAGTGATGGTTGCTGCTCTGGAGAACCAAGTAAGATATTACGCTGAAAAAATGCAGGAGCTTGAGAAAAAGTTGCGCGCAGATCAGGCGCTCCGGAACCAGGAGGCGGTGGGGGCGAGCGCCCGCACACAGGTTTCATTGCAGAGGGCGCACTGCCTCCACAGCCCTGAGGGCCGACCCCCCTCTAATATTGTACATAAATCCTTTGTTTTACAATAACACATACACAAAAAAAATTTCATCAGCCCTTCCACTGCAAAGAAGGACGAGCAGCGAAGCTGTGGTGTGTTTTACCTCAATCATCGCATCTATGTATATATAAAAATATTATTATTATTATTATTATTATTATTATTATTATTATTATTATTATTATTATTAGTAGTAGTAGTAGTAGTAGTAGTAGTAGTAGTAATTATTGTTGTCGTCGTCGTTGTTTAAGGACACAGACAACGAATACCTCTTTTGACTGTGGAGTGATCTATGATACTTTTATGAAGTAGTGGCGTATGCAAGTATCACCGCATGCCAGACGGGAATTCTGTAACGTTTAAAATTTCACTGTGAACTAATTATGACAAGTAAACAAAACTTGGCGTAATGATAGTCATCTTAGCGGCCAATTTAAGTATGATCTTTTTCCAAGATACCTACATAAGATTGAGAGATACAGAGCATTCGCGAGAAACCGGAGATGAAATTTCTTTCGTGTCGACGCGACGCGTAGATGGACGGACACCGACCACCGCCGGAGGGTAGCAATATACATTTTCGCCGTAAAAATTGTGTAGGCCATACATGAGCCACGGAGCGTGCCCCCACACTCACAATCAGAGCTTCAGAATGGCAACTCCGGAACTTCAATTATTCCGCAACCTTCCACGTTTGCCCACGCCCGGAATGCAAATGCGTTGTTCCAGAATGGAACAACGGCTCCATTTTTGCAGATGGAATGGAAATGGAATGGAAGCCCGAGATTCCGGAATATGGAATCGTAGCTTGAATATGGAATGGGATACAGCCTAAGAGCGCTAAGTGTTGCTATTAAGCGAGTCTGCAAAACGGGTTGTCAATTAGACTAAATTATGCTTGACCAATTTATTACATTGTAGAGACCATCCGTCAGTTCGTTGTCCCCGCCGTGGGGGTCACTGCCTCCTGCTTAATTGGAACCCAAGAACGGCTGCCCGACTGGCGCGCCACCACTGCCTCGAAGCAAACCTGCTTTTACTTATGAATAAAGCCAGTCGACTCTTTAAGCTGTCAAAACATGTATTCCTTGCCTCCGCCAAACCTAGCTCCCAACAAGGGGCGACCTAGGACATTCACGTTTTTTTCGAACACTAGCCATGGACGACGCTGCTCCTACTCCTGTTGACAGAGACGACGCCATGATTACGTCTCCTGTCATCGCCGCAGAGCTTCAGCTTTACAGCTTTTGGCCCAAGAATCCCCGAGTTTGATTTATACAAGTAGAGGCCCGTTTTCAACTCCGGCGCATCACTTCACCGACAGCAAAGTACCTGCACGTTGTCGTCGCGCTAACCTCCGACACCGCCGATGCCATAGACGACTTCCTAGCGGGTACGCCTTCAGCCCCAGCGTACGCGATGACCTGAAACGCACGGTCCTGCAGCGCCTCGAGTGATCGCAACAAAATAGACTCCAACAGCTCCTCTCCGAGGAACTCGGCGACTGCGACGACCATCACAAATCCTGCACCGGTTGCGTCAGTTGCTGGGTGGCCACTCCGCAAACGAGAGCCTTGCGCGAGCTGCTTGCAACGCCTAGCTCCCACAGTCCGCACGCATGATACTGCCGGGTTCCGACGAGACGAGCCTCGATTGGCTAGCTCACTCGCTGACCACACATGCGACTGCGTGGCACAGTTGCCCGTCGCCGCTGCGAGCGTCTCAGAGCCAGGAGATCGACTCTCGCACCTGGAGGAAACAGTCGACAGCCTTACCAGTGCACTGGAGAAGCTGATCTCGGGTGGCAACGCTGGCGACCAACTTCAGCGCAACCATTCGACTTCACAGTCTTGCAGCACTTCTAGAGACTCGCCGCGCCAGTTGTGCTGGTACCACCGTCGCTTTCGCGAACAAGCAAGTCACTTCACCCAGCCCTGTTCGTGGACGGGAAACGCATCGGCCTGTCGCTGACGGCGGCATATGCGACATCGGCCCTCGCGCAAGCCACCTATTCTTCGTAGTCGACCTCATCACCGGCACCCGCCTCCTCGTCGACACTAGAGCCGAGCTGTCTATATCGTACCCCGCCACGGCCGCAGATCGTCAACGCGGCAAGTCGATCCACACCCACGCTCCAAGCAGTGAACAACACGTACTGCCACCGAGTCGTGTGGGCTCCGGTCAATAACTCTGTAGACGTCGGACTCAGGTGATTGCACAGATGAATGTTTGTGATCGCCGACGTCAGCTTTGCCATACTGGGAGCGGACTTCCTCAGCCATTTCAACCTAGATGTGAGTGTCCGCGATCGGCGCCTGAAGAATAACGTCACATCCCTCGTTGTACTTGGCCTGCAATCCAACCTCGCCTCATTAATTGGTATCCGTACGTTTCGGCCGGTCTTAAAGTACAAAATACTTGCTGAGAACCCGCAACTCACGAAGCTCCGAAACGATGCACTGCCCTTGAAACGCAAGGTGACGCAGCATATCCCCACCACCGGCCCACCTGTCGCCGCCCTGCCACGGAGGCTCGCTGGACGGAGGTTGCAAGTCGCCCGCCGTGAGTTAGAACACTTTAGCTCGGCGTTATATTCGTCCTTCCTCCAGCAATGTGGTCTTCACCTCTTCATCTGGTTCCAAATCAGGACAGTGGCGACTGACGGCCTTCTGGTGATTACCGAGCTTTGAATGCCGTCACTACTCCGGATCAATATCGCCTTCCCGACATACATGGCTTCGGCGCTCGTCTCGCAGGAATCAAAATATACAGCAAGATCAATGTGATGGGCGCGTACCACCAAGTTGCTGTCGAGTACCCAAGAGAGCAATCACTACTCCATTTGGCCTATTTGAGTTCGTCCGTGTACCTTACGGTTTGAAGAATGCGGCGCAAACTTTTCAAAGGTTCATGGACGAGGTTACGCGCGGACTCCCGTTCATTTTCGTCTACATTGACGGCATTCTCATTGCAAGTCTCACAGACGAAGAGCACAAAGAGCATGCTCTTTGTGCTCTTCGCACCTTCGCCTTCTCTTTGAACGACTGGATGAACACGGCCTGGTCCTAAAGCCCCATAAATGCATTTTCGGAGTTGAAGCCCTGGATTTTCTAGGCCATCGCATTTCACTCCGAGGCAACAAGCCACTGGAATCATGGGTGCGGGCAATCGAGGATTTCCCCTCTCCAACCTCCTTCCGAGAGTAGCGCGAGTTTCTGGGCCTCATAAATTTTCGCAGGCGCTTCATATCATCCTGTGCACAAGTTCTTAAGCCGCTTACTGACTTGCTCCACCGCGACTCAAAAAAAAAAAAAAAATAAGGGAAAGAAAAAAACACGCCTGCCTTCCACTGGTCCTCGGAGCACGAACACTCCTCCCAGGAAGCCAAAACGCGGTTGGCGACTGCAGTGTTGCTGATTTATCCGTCGCCCGACGCGCCAACTCGCCTTGTGGTAGACGCGTCAACCACACCAGTGGATGTAGTACCGCAGCAGCACGATGTGTTGCGTTCTCCAGAGTAGCGTACCCCACCACTGCCGAGTTGTTGCGACGCCTGTATATCGAAGCTCGACCGACGTTACTATTGGGTAGTGTGGCGTTGTCGGCGGGCTACAGGCATACAGTAGACCATGGCGAGCAGGCAAGGACGAGACGATTTCTAGTGCGAAACTTTCACGGTTTATTCAAAGTTTGGTGAAAGATATGAGAAGAGGAGAATGAAGTGGGGGGCATTTAAATAGGCCCGCTAAAGTCGTAGGCGGGATCTTGCTCACGTCAACGTCACGTGATATGCACTGAGTTCCACGGTGCTTGGCGACGGCACCCACTCACCCTGCGACCTTTCACGAGCCCGCCCACGCAGGTGGTAAACAGCAGGTCCGGGATCGTAGGCGCTTGATCCTTTCTTCTAGGCGACGTTGGTTCGCGGAAGTTCTCCTGTAGAGCTTGACAGTTCGTGGAAAGGGCGTCTGGTTGTGGATAGGCGGCTGATCCATTGTCTTCACAAGCGTGCCTCCGCTGGCGGCAGGCCGGGGGCCCTGTCTGGTTCGCGGAAAGGGTTTTCACGCACACACACAAAGGGGCCTGTGAACACTGCGGGGCGTCCGACAGACCGGCATCCATTCGAGACAACCACCGCAAATTGGGCATCCATCCTTCGTTTCGATGAGGCATGGTGGTAGAGCATCCTTTTTGCCCGGGGTGTTACACGCCAACTGAAACGGCATCTCCGGCGGGGGAGGAAGATCCCGACGCGTAGGGGCCAGCAGCCACTGTGCGAGGGATCGGCGTTTCAGTAGCAGAATTCCCCTCAGGGCTGACGAACCCTTGGTTCGTGGCTGGTAGATTCCCGGGAGTCGTTCATCAGCCCTCGTGGCGCTCTTGTGTCTTTTCTCCCTGGTCCGGTCCGGTGAAACTGGACTTGTAAACAGGTCCCGCAACCTTTCGTCTCCTGTTTGGGCAAGCAGTCACCCCAGAACAGTGCCGGACCCATAACCACAAAGCAGCGAGCACAAGACCACCCTCCCCCAAGACACACCAAGCTTTACAAAAAAAAAAAAAAAAGAAGAAAACACGCGACTGCTTTCGCATTCCTTTCGCGCGTCCACGCCCCCCCCCCCCCCCCCCCCCCCGCCGCACACTAAGATAGCCGTTTCTTGAAAGCGTTAAGACGTGGTTACTAAAATCAGCTAACAATCGACTACTTCGCGATAATAAAAAAACGCACGAAAAAAAAATACAAACGAAAAAACGCCACGGAAACCGGAGTGAGCATGAGGCTTTCGTTACTCTATAGGGGCAACGACTAAGACCGTCGGCATTGCCGTTAAGCTTAGCTTCTTGTAGCGAATATCGAAGGTGTACTGTTGAAGAGCCAAGCTCCAGCGCAAAAGACGACCGTTTTTCGTAGACATGGACGGCAGCCATGTGAAGGGACAGTGGTCAGTCTCTATTGCGAACCTTGAACCAGCGATATAGCAAGCTAGCTTCTGCACCGCCCGTACTACGCAGGCACATTCCTTTTCTGATGCACTGTATGCTTCCTCCCTAACAGGAAGCTGTCTACTGGCGTACAGTACAGGGTGTTCGTTTTCGTCATCTCTCTTTTGAAGCACCACCACCGTACCCCTGTCGCTGTCATCACACTGAAGAATGAATGGCTTAGAGTAGTCGGGCGCGTTCAACACCGGCTGACTCGCTAGTGCTTTCTTCAGGATACTAAAAGCCTTTTCTTTTGCGTCATACAACTTTACCGTTTGCGGTTCTGTTTTTCGGAGAGCATCTGTTAAAGAACTTGCAATCTCAGAATAACGCGGTATACATCTTTGGTAATAACCTGCCAAACCAAGGAATGACCTGATGTCCCGCTTGGTGCGTGGTTGCGGGAAGTTGTCTATTGCGGTCAGTTTAACCTCGGAAGGCCGACGATGGCCTTGCCCTATAAACGTGACCTAGATAAGCTACCTCCACGCGCCCTAATTGGCATTTGGGAGCCTTGACAGTTAAGTTGGCCTCTCGTAGACGACACAACACGGTTCGCAAGTGTTGCATATGGTCCGTCCATGATGAAGAAAAGATTGCTATGTCATCGAGATACGGAAGTGCAAAGTCCTCCATCCCTTAATTGTAGCACCAGCTGGTCCGTAAGGCTAGAGAAACAATAGAGAGCATTCTTCAATCCAAAGCTCAGGACTTTCGGCCGAAAGGTTCACATCAGGGAAATAAACGCCGCAAGCCTGCTTGCCTTCTCGGTCAACGGA
Organism: Dermacentor andersoni; assembly: GCF_023375885.2. Lineage (NCBI taxonomy): Eukaryota > Metazoa > Arthropoda > Arachnida > Ixodida > Ixodidae > Dermacentor > Dermacentor andersoni. The sequence goes on along the minus strand of NC_092816.1, from coordinate 20,112,927 downwards.
ACCTGCCAGTACCTTCTGACCAAATCGAGCGTGGAGATGAAATTAGCACTGCTAATTAACTCTCTCAAGCCTTTCCTCGATATGCGGTATTGGGTAGGTCTGGTCCTTCGTGATTAAGTTGAGCCTGCGGTAGTCGATACACGGTCGTGGCTCCCTTCCTGGGACCTCAACAAAGAGGCGAGGTATAATCACTCTCTCCTGGCTCGATTACACCTAGCTCTAATATCTTGTTTATTTCAGCGGCCATGACTTGACGTTGACGAGGTGAAACGCGATAAGCTTTCGAACGAACTGGGTCCGACGAGGTTAACTCGATATCGTGAACAATCGCAGTGGTCCTGCCAGGTGTGTCTGAAAATATGTCTTTAAATTCAAACACGAGTTCCCTCAGTTCGGCCCTTTGATTGGGATTCAACTCCGCCTGCTCTACTAGCTTGTCAATGGTCTCGTGAATGTCTTTTGCCCCCGTTACTGATGTTAACTCCGGGAAAGTCGACAGGCATCTCCTCAGGTTGGTTAAGGGACATGTTCACAATGGCCTCCCTCTGCCGGTAGGGTTTAAGTAGATTGCTGCGGTGCACTTGTGGTGTCCTTCGTTTCCCCGGTACCGTGATTACGTAGTTTGTTTCAAATAATTTCTGAATTATGTCAGCCGGTCCTTCCCATTGAACCTGTAGTTTGTTTTTTAATTAGGGTTTCAGGATCATTAGCTTTTCCACAACTTCAAAGCGTCGCGTCCGACCCGTCCTGTCATAGTAATGCTTAGCATTGCTTTGGGCCTTGCGCATTTCCTGCTCAGCAATCATCGTGGCAGGGTTTACATTCAATAACTTTTTTCTGCATTCTGCCTCTCGAGACATTTCAGGTTCCGGTGCTTTCCTGGCCTCTTCATTAGCTAGTGTACCTTCCGCAATATCCCCTATAGGGCTGTCCTCTTTAGTGCTCGTTGACGAATCCTCCGTCAAACCAGTTTCCTCCATCCGGGCCATTCCTACACTGCCTTGGCCGCGAGCTCCCTTGCCTTGGAACGGGTTAGAGCTTGCACTATTCCCTCAATAAACCAGATTCCCTTGCGTCGTAGCAAATCCTCGGATTTGTTAGAAAACAAACATGGATACTGCGGCGGGAGATGTGCCGAGACGGCGGCTTCAGTGTCCAGTACTCCAAAAGGGCCTTCGATGCGAATCTTTGCCACAGGGAGACAAACACTGAAGGCCTCTACGGCTTGCCTTATCGAAGCACATTCTCCCGTGAACTGGCCTTTCTCCACGTACGACGGGTGCACCACGTCAATTGTGGCTGCCGAGTCACGAAGCACCCGACACGGTTTGCCATTTAAGGTCTCGAATGTACGGTTCTAGCAAGTTCAGATTTTCCTCGTTACTACTTAGTGACATCAGCACTAGCTTGGGATTTCTGCACCCCACGGAGACATGCTCCGTTTGCTGGCAGTTGTAGCAAATTACTGTTTCTTTTTTCCTCGAAAGTTTTTTTCTTTTGCCTTTCTGCCCTCTGTTCGGGTGACTCCTCCCTTCCCTTGCTGTTCTCATCACTAATATTCACTGAATCTGACCTTTCCTTGAATATATACTGGCTCGACTTTGACCATCGCTCTGGCTTGCCGGGTCTGTATTTATTCATCTCCTTCTTAGGAGCTTCGTTGCCTTCGAACGCACGGCGAGTTACCTACTCCTCAGCGAGATTGGCCGCTCTCGTGATAGTGTCTACGCCTGGCCTATCCTGAACCCAATACTTGAGGTTTCCTGACAGCCGGCCGTAGAACTGTTCTAAAGCAACGCACTGCATTGTCTTTTCGGCGTCGCCGAGTGCACCTTTTTCTCTAAGCCATTCTTTCAGGTTTACCTCCAAGGTGTATGCAAAATTTGAGTATGACTCACTTTTGGTCTTCTCGACCTCCCTGAATTTTCGCCTGAATGCTTCCGCTGATAATCTATACTTTTTAAGCAGACTCGCTTTGACTTCTTCGAAGTCCTCTGCTTCTTCTTTTTCCACGCGGGCAATGATATCAGCTACCTCCCGTGGCAGTAACGTAAACAAGCGTTGCGGCCACGTGTTTCTCGCGAATTTTGCCTTCTCACACACGCGCTCAAACTGAACCAAAAAAAGACCTATGTCCCCTCCTATTGCGTATAGGTGCCATCAAGTCTGTCATTCTGCGCCCGCTTTCACGTGCCTCTGAGTGAGTGAGTCAGTGAGTGAAGAAACTTTATTGTAGGTCCGGCGAGGTGCCTCTGTGCTAGGTCTTTCAGTATTTTGAGTTTTCAGAAGCTCAATCTCTAGGTGCTTCATTTCGAGTGCATCGCGTGCAACACGCTCGCGCTCTTCTTTTTCCTCTAGGCACTTACGCTCTTCTTTTTCTTCTATGCGCTTACGCTCTTTCTTTTCTTCTAGGCGCTTACGCTCTTCCGCCTTATGCGCAATGCTCTACAGGCATTCCTTCAGTTCATCTTCAGTGCTCGGTCGCTTCGATCGCCTCTATGATCTCCGGCTTCCTCATTGATTTGGCAATTTGGAGGCCTAACTCTCTGGCCAAGCTCAACAATTCCGGCTTCTTTAGTGCCTTCAAGTTCATGGCTGCCCTTAGTGCTGCTAACTCTTCACTCTATAACAACCTCTACGTACTCAAAACTTCCGCCAACGGTTAAAGAAAAATCCCTGCTCTGTACTTCTAAAAAAAAATACGTAAAGCCAAGTGATGTTTTAGTGAAGAAAAGCCGCGCACTCATCATATGCAGTCATGAATCCTGACACCTTCCTTCCGAACGTTGTCACCAGGACGAAGAGGCTACGATCTCGTAGATGTCGTCCAATGTTGGGGTCTCCAGGGTAGCGTATCCCAATCGCTGCCAACCAGTTGTTGCGTTCTCCAGGGTAGCATACCCCACCGCTGCCTAGTTGTTGCGACGCCTGTTTATCGAAGCTCGACCGACGTTACTATTGGGTAGCGTGGCGTTGGCGGGCTGCAGGCATACGGTAGACCATAGCGACCATGCAGGCAAGGACGAGACGATTTCTAGAGCAAACCTTGCACGGTTTATTCAAAGGCTGGTGAAAGATGAGAAGAAGAGAATGAAGTGAAAAGGCACATTGCGGTACCCTTTAAATAGGCCCGCTAAAGTCGTAGGCGGGATCTTGCTCACGTCAACGTCACGTGATATGCACCGATCGAGTTCCACGGTGCTTGGCGACGGCACCCACTCACCCGGCGACCTTTCACGAGCCCGCCCACGCAGGTGGAAAACAGCAGGTCCGGGATCGTAGGCGCTTATCCTTTCTTCTAGGCGACGTTGGTTCGCGGAAGTTCTCCTGTAGAGCTTGACAGTTCGTGGTAAGGGCGTCTGGTTGTGGATAGGCGGCTGATCCATTGTCTTCACAAGCGTGCCTCCGCTGGCGGCAGCCCGGGGGCCCTGTCTGGTTCGCGGAAAGAGTTTTCACGCACACATACAAAGGGGCCTGTGAACACTGCGGGGCGTCCGCCAGACCGGCATCTACTCGAGACAACCACCGCAAATTAGGCATCCATCCTTCGTTGCGCTTAGGCATGCACACACACGAAGGGGCCTGTAAGCACTGCCGGGCCCTGACAGACCAGTCATCCACTCGAGACAACCATGGTAGATTAGGAATCCATCCTTCGTTTCGATGAGGCGTGGTGGTGGAGCATCCTTTTTGCCCGGGGTGTTACACGCCAAGCGTAACAGATGGCACAGACTGGAGGCCGCTGGCTTCTCAAATCGCCTGAAACCTACAACGCTCGCTACACCATCTTCGGGAGGGAGATGTTGGCCATCTATTGCGCTGTCAAGCACTTCCTTTTTTTTCTTCAAGGCTGTAGCTTTTATATTCTGACCGACCACAAGCTGTTAACCTTCGCTTTCAAGAACAACTGTTCCTCGTACTCAGCACGTGAACTTCGGCAACTTTCCTACATCTCCGAATTTTCTACGGACATCCACCATTTCTCCGGGACCGAAAATAGGCAGCAGACGAACTGTTGCGGATCGGCGCTGTCCCTGCTGGCCCTGTGGATTTCCAAGCTCTAGCCTCCGCCCAGCAAAACGACCCCGAGTTGCACCAATTGCGGGAAAAATGCTCGTCGCTCCAGCTTGCGGAGGTGCCGCTTCCCTACACAACATTGATCACGTTCAACCCATCGCAGGCAGCTGGCAGCTCCTCGCCCGTTCGTTCCCCATCAGATTCGGCGGCCAATATTCGCCACACGCCCGGCACAAGTGGTGCAGCCGCGTTGACCATCAGAAAGCTGTTTCGATCACATTTACTTAGACTTGTTGGGGCCCCTTCCATCCTGCCAACATTTCAGGTACCTCATCATGTGTGTCGACCGGTACTTTAGGTGGTGTGAGGACGTCGCTACACGATATCAAGGCCGAAAAAGTGGCGGAAGCATTTGCTGTTACGCGGGAATCGCAGTACGGTTGCCCTTCGCGCACAACTAGTGACCGAGGCCGACAATACCAACGCTCGCTTTTTTCCACCCTGGCGAGACTGCTCGGCACATGCCTTCATAACGCCAGGGCTTACCATCCACAGAGCAACGGCATGGTCAAGCGTCTCCACCGACAACTGAAGACGTACGTCATTGACGGCCACGCTCGACAGACAGCACTGCATGGAAAGGCTACCACTACTACTATACTGGGGCTGCGAACAATCAAGGATGAATTCGGAGTCAGCACAGCCGTGATGCTCTGTAAGTCAGCAATCCGCGTTCCAGGCCAGATTTTCGGCAACCAGCAAGGCACTTCGCCAGCGGCCGCGCAGCACTTAGGCAACATTCCTGGCTCGACCAGCTTCGCCCAACATCCCCACGTATCGCCCGCGGGTAGCCTGCGTTTCCCCGACAATGGACATAACCATGCACGTCTTTCTGCGGCAAGACTCTATCATGCCACCATGACTCTTTCTATGAAGGCCGCCTTCGAGTGGTTTCGCGTTTAGAGAAAACCTTGAAGATTGACGTTCGCGGCAAAGAAGAGATAGTGTCGTGCGACCACGTGAAACCAGCCTATCTTGAACATAATTCCGCCATTCACATCTAAGCCTTCGGAATTCTATGGGGGGGGGGTGCCCTTGTAGCGACCGTCCGTCACTTGGTTGTCCCCGCCGTGGGGGTCATTACAAACGAGTTTTGCGCCAAAACCACACACACAAGAAAGGAGACAACACGGGGGTCATTGCCTCTTGCTCTTTCTTGGAACCGAAGAGCGGCTGCCCGACTGGGCTGCCACCACTGCCACTCAGCAAACCTGGTTTTACTTTCGAATAAAGCCAGTTGACTCTCCGTTCTGAAGCTGTCAAAACGTGTATTCTTTGCCTCCGCGAAACCGAGCTCCCAACGCTCACAATTTTACACAATACGGTTCTTTCAGTATCTACCTGCAGGTGACCATCTCTGCCGCAGTAGCTATACGGCATTCTACACATTCTATACTTCTGGTGGCCCGAAAACATCTCTTCGTTACAAATAAAGTTGACGTGCATTCAAAAGACAGCAACTTTTAGATAGAGCTAGCTTCTTAATTAATCGTTGAGGAGCTAGTTAACCCCTTGGTTTTAGAGCGCAGCTCACAGGCGCCCGTTCCTATGGCATGCGTAGGCATTGTCTCGTAACCGAGCGCAGCGAAGGATGAAAGAGCGGACGCGGAGCGCAGATGAAAGATGGCGAGAGCGAAGGGAGCGCGAGGAGGAAAGCGGAGGCGGAGGGTGCAGCTGAAGCATGAGGAGGAGTGTGGCGAAAGGATGAGGAGGAAAGCGGAGTGCCGGCGGCGATGCGGGGAGCGCGAAACAAAGCGCTATAGTGGATTTGGACCTACTGCGCATGCGCCACTTCACCTGCGGAGTTCCGCGCTCCGGCGAATGCGCTCCGCGCGAGCCACGCATTCCTAAAACCCCTAAATAAAAATCATTTAGGGGCTTTAGGCGTTCTCGTGTTCACACTTTCTTTCTAAACAATGAGTCGCGAATTGGTGCGCTGGAATCCATAAGAAAGCACAATCGTAATTTTTAACCCAACAAGCCACACGACTGCTCCTGCTTGAGAAACACATGCGGATGCCTTCACATTTACAAAGACATCGCATTTTGCATCATCAATGGCTACAGAACTCGCCACCCTCCGTGCTGCCCTAGAATTCATAACTGAAGAACGGGCCCAGACATGGTCAGTCTTCTGAGACTCCAAAGCCGCTTTCTAGTTCCTTACGTCGACATTTCGTCATGGACCGAACGAACAATTAAACGCTGACATAAGACTTCTTCACCACCCTGAATAGAGAAAAACACAACATAGTTTATTAGTGGATACTGGGCCATTGCGGTATCTACGGAAACGACCGTGCAGATGAGGCGGCCCTATCTGCTCATGATGGCCTCCACTGCGTACCTATACCGTTACCCAGAACAGATGCAGCTGCAGGGCTTCGTTCGCTCGCAAGTGAACTAACACTTGCACAGGGAAACTTGACGGAATTTACCAATGCTTGTCTCCACAACTTGGATCCGAATCTACGGCTATAAGTCTTCCGTCAGGACTATAGAGCTGAGGGGATGCTTCTTTGCCGCTTGTGGCTTGCCGTGGCCTTCACGACTGCTTACTGATTTCGGATCAGAATGGCCAACAGCCCTACATGCGATAACTGTAAGTGAGAGGAAACAATTGCCCCCCTTCTCTGTAGTGTCCCCACTTCAGTGCGCCCACAGAAGAACTTTCAAGAGTGTTAGATAGTCTTGACAAACGCCCTTTGTCGGAAGAAAGGGTCTTGGCCTCTGGGTCACTGGCCAAGACCGTTCTCAGAACAGAAAGCTTTGAAAGCGTTGTTGCGCTTCTTGCGGAGAGACAGACTCTAAGCAGTGTCGTATTCCCATTTCCTTTCACCCTTTCTTTATTGCTCTTAATTCCTTTTTTTTTTTTTTGCAACATGCATCTCTTTTCTGTTATCTTTATTTCCCTCCTTTCCCCAGCAGAGAGTAGCCAGCTGGTCTGAGAACTGGCTAACCTTCCTGTCTTTCCGTCTATTGCTGCTTGCTCCTGCTCCTCATGCACACTTTTCTGGATGCTTTATTTCGTAATATAGCAGATTCCCCTATGCGGCTGCTATCAAGAAGGGTGTTTGGGTCAGTGCGCTTTTTCCCACTGTTACTGCGTATATTTAGTTATGAAGTTTATCTAACAGGCTAGCGCTATTCAACAATAGCGCTAGCCTGTTACTGTTTATGTTTTACTTTGTGTTTTTGGACTGGTTTTTTCCCTATGGAAGGAAAAAAACCAGTGAAAAAACACAAAGGACAAGAGGAGAGGTTCACACCACAATGACCAGTTCATACCACAACTACTGTGAATCTCTCCTCTTGTCCTTTTTTTTCACTGTTTTTTTCCCTTCAACTATGTACCAACTGGCCCGGATTTCAACCCTTCCGCACGTCCATGCCTTTTTGATTTGCGCTAAGGCTTTGCCATTATGAGGCTGAAGTAAGCAAAAACCTGCTTTCAAATTTCGATAATTACGTACTTCCGGAAGAAGATGTCTATCGTCTGCTCAGGCACGCTCGGCCGCAGCCACCCATGTAGGAATTAAACTTTGGCCACCCTGCTAATTTCGACTGGTTTTGTACACTCAACTATAGCCTCGAACCAGTCAGACCACACGCACGCTGGCCAGCGTGCGCTCACTCCTGGCCAAGCCTGGTTAGACGCTTCGGTAGACTTATTGATAGCCGCTTCAAAATAGCAAGTTGGTTGTGGCTACCAGCCATCGCTCAAGCTGGTGAAGGACAAAGCCAGTCTGCACCTCGTAGCACGGCCAGACTGGAGCATATAAGCACGAGCACGCACTCAAGCCCCGTCGTGCACAAAGCAAACATTGCGCATACACACTTAGTTGCGTGTAGCTGCGGTCTGCTAAGCGTAGATGCCTCGACGAGTCCATGGGCTAGGCGCACTGCGGCTCACTGAGGACAACCACGTTTGGCGTACATTTGGCACGTCGTAAAGGCGGCAAAATCGAAAGTATAGTGGCGTCTGAATTAACATTCAAAATCAAACTTGAGCTGCACGCCACGGTGGCGTTCAGTCATGTATTAAGTAGACGTAAAGCCCCTCTATCAAAGGTTCTTAGATAAAACAAGTTTACAAGGTGGCGGCCACGAGTCCACGACCTACGTGGTAGCAACACTCACTGTTCTTTGCGTGTTCTCCTTGCTCTTGCGCTTACTCTTTTCTGCGTCATTCAAGTCTGTGATAAGTAAACTCCTTGTACGTGATGTTCTAAATGGCTAGAGGTGATATTTATTATATTGCAGAAGGTTCCAAGCTAGTGTGCATGCGCCAATGCTCTGGTCGGATTTTTGCCGGAAGGCGTAGTCGTAGCCAAGACATAGGACGGTGTTACAGTGTACTGTAAGGGTGTTTTATAATTTATCACCGCAGCTGACATGAAAAAGATAAGGCCTCGGCGAGCCCCAACCCACGGACCAGTCCGGGTTCCAGTTTTGGTGCCCCCGTTGCCATTCTGGTGTCCTGGAGGCGCCGCGAATAATGCAAAATAATGACACGTTGTTTCAATTAGTAAAAAAGACGATTGAATAAATATAGTTAAGTCCTACCACCAACTTGCGACGCTAAGTTCAGCACTACCGCGCCCCGCGACTTCTGCCGGCACGCCTATGGACAAACGCCTACAACACGAGCTAAGAAACTCCTCCGTAACGCCTGGGTAGAGTCGTATATTCAAGGAGCTAAAGTGCCCACATTTCCTCTCTCGCACCCGCTCTTACTCGCGCATGCGCACACACATCCGGCGTCTCTGCAAGTGCCACGCCCCGCTGTATCTACTAGCAACTGTAAGTATGCGTCCCGGTCCTGATGGCATCAGCGCCAAACTACTTAAATTAACCTGCCATAATTCAACTAACCTGCTCGCATCAATCTTCCATTAATCCCTTGATTCTGGCTGTATACCGGACGACTGGAAATCTGCTTATGTGGCACCTATATTTAAATCTGGCAGCAGCAATCATCCTAACAACTACAGGCCGATTTCACTTACGTCCATTTCGTGTAAAATACTAGAGCACATCATATATTCACAGGTGATAGGTCATCTCAGTCGTAACAATTTACTTCTTAACACCTAGCATGGTTTTCGTGAAAAATTATCATGTCAGACACAACTTTTTGAACTTGTGACAGATCTGCACACAGCACTACATACGCCCGTCTACATCGATGCCATTTTCATTGATTCTTCAAAAGCTTTGGACCGTGTTCCACATAATCGACTAATGTTAAAAATACGTAATCTGTGTCTCGACCTGAGAACGGCTGCTTGGATTGAAGAATTTTTAAACAGTCAGTGTCGGTCAGCTAAACTTAACGATTACGTATCTAATCTGAAACGTGCAACATCTGAGGTACCTCAAGCTGGTCCTCTTCCTCTTTAGTCCTCTTCCTTTTAGTACGCATTACTGACATAGCATCTAACATAAGTTTGTTGATCCGTCTTTTCGCGGGCGATTGTGTTATTTATAAGAAAATAACTTGCATGGCCGACGTCGCAGAACTACAATCTGATCTCTCAAGGTTAAAGGAATGGTGCAATAATTGGCAAATGGAAATTAATCTCGAAAAAACCAAGCACTTAAAATTTATTAACATTTCTTCTGCATGCTAAAACTCTTATAAAAGAAATGCCGGAAGAAGTAAAGAAAGCCTTGGGAGCTATGCAAAGGGGGAAGGCAGCTGGGGAGAATCAGGTAACAGCAGATTTGTTGAAGGATGGTGGGCAGACTGTTCTAGAAAAACTGGCCACACTGTATATGCAATGCCTCATGACTTCGAGCGTACTGGAATCTTGGAAGAATGCTAACATAATCCTAATCCATAAGAAAGGGGACGCCAAGGCCTTGAAAAATTATAGACCAATCAGCTTACTGTCCGTTGCCTACAAAGTGTTTACCAAGGTAATCACAAATAGAATCAGGAACATCTTAGACTTCTCTCAACCAAAGACCAGGCAGGATTCCGTAAAGGCTACTCAACAATAGACCATATTCACACTATCAATCAGGTGATAGAGAAATGTGTGGAATATAACCAACCCTTATATATAGCTTTCATTGATTACGAGAAAGCGTTTGATTCTGTCGAAACCTCAGCAGTCATGGAGGCATTACGGAATCAGGGTGTAGACGAGCCGTATGTAAAAATACTGAGATACCTATAGCGGCTCCACAGCCACCGTATAGTCCTCCATAAAGAAAGCAACAAAATCCCAATAAAGAAAGGCGCCAGGCAGGGAGGTACAATCTCTCCAATGCTATTCACAGCGTGCTTACAGGAGGTATTCAGAGACCTGGATTGGGAATAATTGGGGATAAGAGTTAATGGAGAATACCTTAGCAACTTGCAATTTGCTGATGATATTGCCTTGCTTAGTAACTCAGGGGACCAACTGCAATGCATGCTCACTGAACTGGAGAGGTAAAGCAGAAGGGTGGGTCTAAAAATTAATCTGCGGAAAACTAAAGTAATGTTTAACAGTATCGGAAGAGAACAGCAGTTTACGATAAGTAGCGAGGCACTGGAAGTGGTAAGCGAATACATCTACTTAGGACAGGTAGTGACCGCGAATCTGGATCATGAGACTGAAGTAATCAGAAGAGTAAGAATGGGCTGGGGTGCATTTGGCAGGCATTCTCAGATCATGAACAGCAGGTTGCCATTATCCCTCAAGAGAAAAATGTATAACAGCTGTGTCTTACCAGTACTCACGTACGGGGCAGAAACCTGGAGGCTTACAAAAAGGGTTCTACTAAAGGTTCTACGCAAACGCGAGGTAATGACATCTTAGTTGAAATCAAGAAAAAGAAATGGGCATGGGCAGGACATGTAACGAGGAGGGAAGATAACCGATGGCCATTAAGGGTTACGGACTGGATTCCAAGGGAAGGGAAGCGTAGCAGGGGGTGGCAGAAAGTTAGGTGGGCGGATGAGATTAAGAAGTTTGCAGGGATGACATGGCCACAATTAGTACATGACCGGGGTAGTTGGAGAAGTATGGGAGAGGCCTTTTCTCTGCAGTGGGCGTAACCAGGCTGATGATGATGATGACATGTCGTATGCTGCATGTGCGAGTGAAAGCATGCGAGGGTGAGCCAGCGAAGGCAGTTCAATCTCGCGTGCACGAGCGAGGAATACAGGCTGGCAGCGTGGCCTCTCTTGTCACATGCGAGGCATGGCGGTCAGGCGAGGGAGGGCATTCTTCTCCGGCAGCTGCTAGGGTGTCTCGATGTCCTCCTCGCCTGCCATTCCGTACAGAGTGGAGACATACGTGGTGTCTACTACAGCATTGGACACGCGAATGGTGGACACCATAGTAGACGCCTTTGGCGGACGCCGCAAGGACGTGTTGCCAGCGCTTGTGTGTCTTGAAAGTGATTTGCGACATGGCAAAAGTGGGCACCTGCGTGGGCTTCATCTTCAAAGTAATCTGCGATGTTTGCAGAGTGTGTTTAGTGCCGGTAGCTTCGTATGTGCTCTGCTTTCAACATTTAGTTCGCATTGAAGCGAGAGATGCATGAAGGTCAATTCGCTTGCTGCTGCCGCGATTCCTCACTCCAGGATTTTCACAGCGAGTTTCCACACTCATCAAGCGAGATGTGTTCATGTTTACCTGTGCACATGTGACACCGTGCTGGTTAATTTAGTTAAAACACATTGGCGGGCTGGTTGATCTGAATCCATAATAGAATGCGTAAGCGTGACTGAACAAGGATGCAGAAAGAAGCAGACACACAAAGACAGCGCTGTCTCAGTGTGTCTGTTTCTTTCTACATCTTCGTTCAGTCATGCTTACACATTCTATCATTGTCAATTTAGTTAGTAAGCGAATGTTTACAAGTTCATGTGGCTGATAAAACTACTATCCTTACCTTGTACAGCTATCCACTAATTTGCTATCGTAATCGGTGCTTCGCCTCCCGCACAGAACTGCAAATCTTTTAATGGGAGAAGAGTCTAGGTGTGCACAAATGCAAATGGTTTATTCATGCACTAAAAAATGTGCAAAAGAGCACTTGGATGATCTAGAAAAAAAATGGGCCCAAAAGGAGCCTCCACTTGCTTTTTTGAAGTACAACTGTGATGCACAATTCTAGACAACAACCAACTTAGCTCGCTGTTCTCATGAGTACTGACCAATATGGTCAACTCAATGAATCTGTTTCTGGTTCCTTGAAGTAAAATAGTATGTAAAGCAGCCACAAAATTCAATTAAAATAGTGCCTAACTGGGAAACAATGTTAGCACAAGATAACAACAACAAACATTCAGTGAATATCCAACTCAGTCAACCTCTAGCTCCTTCAGTGACAAAAGACCAGTAAATTCCTTCTCCTTGAGCAGGCTGTCCAGCAGCTTCAGAACTTTGGCAGTTGAGTTATCCGAGAACTCCTGGTATATTCTTGCAACATTATCACGAGATTTGTTTAAGAGCTCTGAAAACAAAACAATACAAATTAAATGGAACCTGCAAATTGGATGGGATGTACCTTTGCAGCCTATCTATCAACAGCTGTAGTAACAGTCATGTATCTAAAAAAAAAAGCAATTACCTTCTTGTACCATAAAAATTAATGCATATTTTACACATTGTGGTGGGAATCTATGTAAGCAAAGCTTTGGTTAGCCAACAAGATTATAAGGCACTGCACAATAAGAGACACAGTGTTGTTTTGTCATATCTCGCACAGCATATTTCATCAACGAAAGCATCCAGCAACTGCCTTCAGCTATGGCAGTAGACTTTACAGATGCTTTTGAAGAAATGAAACTGAATGCCACACACAGCAAGTAAACCTTTGGATGCCAAAATGAAGACTTGACTAAACAAAGCCTCCCAATCGCAGAAAGTTTTGTTCCGCTGTAACTATAGAATTCTTGTTCAGCAAATGTAGTTGCAAATGAATGATGGTGTGCCTGCATAGGCTTTCTTTTTTTTTCAGGAGCAAAATTTTCTATCTTTATATTCAGCTAACAGAGTGCTGACTAGCTATTGCTTGCTAGCAGCAGAACGACCCCACGCTGAGCCTATTGGACAATACAAAGATGAAAAGCCAAACCCATACATAAGCAAAAAAAGCTTCACTTTAAACAAAAGCATCAACTGCATCCAGTCTGAACAGTTTAACACACTGAGTCAACAGGAACTACTGTATCCCAATGTGGTCATGCCATCCTGGCAACCTGAGGTGGAAGTGACCTGTGTGACACCTAAAGCACACATTCTTTGAGTGAAGCTTCAAGTGCTTGGCTGACAGGGTCTGACATCTCAAAGTGCCACCTGGACCATGAGAGATGCTGCCGTGAAGGGCTTTGGATTAATTTCAACCAGCTGCTGTTCTTTACAGCAAACTGGAATGCAAGCCCAAAAGTCGTTTTGTATTCTACTTCCAATAAAATATTATTGCCAAGTTATTGAGCCTTTCTTTATAAAATCTTGCATGGTATACTGAATGCATACTGGTAGCTAAAATATTTTGCTTACTGCAGCTGAAATGGCTGAAAATAGTGCTACTTTACACTTTCGGGGGGTTTGCTTGGATTTATGATATGACAGAAAAGCTTGTGTCTTTCATTTAAAATGAAAAAGTGGTTAGGTATTTATGCTCTAATTTTCGTCCTAAGAATGTAGTAACAAAAATGTTCACACTTACCATATTTACTCGATTGTAACGCGACTTTTTTTCATGATTTTCGTTGCCTGAACTCGAGCTTCGTGTTACATTCGAATAATGGCAAAATTTAAGATTTTAAAACAAGTATTCCAACTTCTGCCGATTTCAATGTTTTGTTGACAACCAGTACACTTATGTCCCGACTCCATCGATAAAGTCAACCGATATGAAAACTTTGTTCAAATCGACACCATTTTCACTATACTTGCGACTGGTGTTATGGTTACAGTGCTGCATTACCCTGTGGCTTTTCACGCTTTGACTACATTCATTCACAATGTTATGGCAATGCAGGGCGTTCAGTATGACAGTTGCTTTGACAGACGAGTAAGTTTGATGGCCAAGGAGCTGAGAAACTCCGCCATGGCTTGGCGGCTCAACGTCAATGAGTCGACGATTCTCGGATGGTAGCACCAATGGGAGGCCCTTTGTAAATGCGCGGTCGGTTGGAAGGGCCTCGTAGTGGCCTGGTGCTGTCCCTGAATAAAATGGTTTTGCTGTATTTTAAGAAGTACTTAATCTCAAACGAGCTTGACCGCACGGATAACTTTACTCTTGGGCGATCACTATCGGTAATAGTTTCACTTTTGCAGGACTTGACTCGCTTCAGCACCGAACCCCACAATGTATACGGCCGACAGCGCTCTTGGCACTGATAACAAGCTTGGCAAAGCGCCAAAAACACATGTCGGGGACACTTTCGGTGCTGAGTGACGTATGACATAATATTTTGCGAAAGTGAAGCTATTTCCCAATGTGATCACCTGAGAGTACCACCCAAGGAACGCTTCATCCCCTTCTCAGATGACGACAAGTGAAGAGAACTCGTGTCCGAATTGATTCCTTAAATAAAGGTACCCTTTCTCTTTCTGTTCATCTCACGTTACACTCGCAGTTTTATTTTTTTCTATTTCGCGAACTGAAAAGTAGACCCTTGCGTTACAATCATGGTTGCGTTACATTCGAGCAAATATGGTAACTGCAGATGAATTTTAAGGCAGGTAACGCACAAATAAAACACGGACAGTGGAAGGAGCGAGAACACACAGAGCACTGTGAAGATGAATGTCTAGAGAATAATGACTTTAGATATTAACTTAAATACGGAATATATATACTGTATTTATATTTTTCGATTTCTAATATGTAAAAGAAACTTGGCAAAAACAGTAAACCAGTATAGAGATTGGAAGTGCATGGTTGGAAAGGCAAACTGAAGTTAACACACCATACATTATACGAGTGATGAAAACACATTGTTCAGCTCCGTGAAGAAAACACTTATTTCGGTCGAGCTTCAGAAGATCCCATTCCCAATAACACTGCAAAGCATTTTCTGGCATTGAAGATACCATCATGTAGTACAAGTGCCTCTTGCTACCTGCCATGTATGTGGGACTGTGGGCCCTGTAAAGCCCACTTGAAGCTTTTCATCCATGGTCCGCAACACAATTGATGTTAGTTAAATATAAAACCTGTGCTTTGGGCCTATAATAAATACAGTGGCATTATAAGCAATAAAGGGGCTTCTGGTGGAATACATCACTCAGTAGAATAAGGGGTGACAGATATTGAAGTAGCCATAAAAGATATGCAAAAAGTGTGTATGCTGTTCACTGACATGAACATGTCAATCAGTTCACCAGTCCAAGCTAGGACAGAAATGTAGTAAGGGATCAATACAGATTATTACCATTACTATAATCAGTTCCCAATCCAAAAATATAATTCTTCAAAGAGATATAGGTGATGCTTCAACCTATCGAGGTCACTTCACAGGTTAAAAAGAATGCCTTCAGAGGCACTTTTAAGGGACATTAAATGAAGGCACTCAATCAAGCTAGACTGGTAGATTACAATTATATAACAGTATTTTTGTTACTTTCAGGAGGTAGTGACGTGATAAATAAAAAAAAGTGATATAGATAGGACAGGTGAATATTTGTTAAATTTTTTAGAGCAGTTTCCTTTGGCACAAAAGCTGTAAAAATTATTGGTTGAGACTAGACAATTGCCAGTTGTAATAAAATAAAATAATAATAATAATAGATATCACTACATTCGAAAACAAAAGAGTTTGGCCTGGCAACCCCTGTAGACTTTTCAAGCACAAAAGACTCCCCCCAAAACAGAAGTAAAGATAAAGACAACATCTGCGCCATCACACTGACTTCATTTGTGCTATGGCTTGTGAATGACAGAAATGAACAATGATGGGTCTAACTTTCAAATGAAGTTTTCTTTCCTGAAGAAGTCATTTACACGTTTCAGGCAAATGCTCAGAAAATCAAGAGGATAAACTACTGCTTTAACAACAATTCAATGTTTGGCTTCAACTTGCATGCAGTAATAGTGCTGCCTCAAGGAGCCTACCTAGAAGTGATGACTTTCCTTGTGTCCTCTTAAAGGCACTGGATATATTGCACTCATGTTCCAATGCAGCCCGTGCCATATCGGTTAGATCTTCAGATTTTGCCAGGGACAGGAGGTGGCATATTGTAGCACACAACTAGAAAGAATAAATAATGGCTCGCTGAAGGTGCACACACGCACAAAATCCTAACTGCAATGGCCACCTTCACCTGAAGGCCCCCTCAGCCATTTCATTTTATTTCAGCATTCTTTTTTTTTACAGCAGAAAAAGAACGCTAGGGCAAGAACAAAAAGCTGCACAACAGCAGCTTGACTAGGTCCTTGCCCCTTTTCTTGGCAACAGGCACAGATTCATACATACATTCAGAGTACATATAATATGCATAAACACACACTCATACCAGAAAACTTCCTGCTAGTTTGACAATGAGACAGGGAAAAAAAGAAAGAAAAAAGTGTGCACATATTCACCAATAGAAACAAAGACAAGTACACCTATAGCATTTTCTTGAAACATTGTTCTTTAAACATTGTTACAACATTCAGTATTCAGAAACTTGCCATTGTAACTCATACAGCCACTCATAAGGGTATAATTTAGTACAGCAACATGCTTTCGTACAAAGGATACTTAAAAAATTTAAGCAAAATACCGTTATATAAATCATTTTAATCAAATTGCTCAACTGTTTGTATCGCCGGTTCCATGCAAATGCACCGTATTCTGAAAGTTGTGCTGTCAATGTTCGCTTAGAGATACCATTTAGGGTTATATCAACACTCTGTAAGGCGTTTAGTGACTTCGGTATGTGATATTCTAATCTAGTAAATCCCCCTCTCAAGAAAAAGAAGCAGGAAGAAAGAAAGGAAAAGAAGAAAGAGGGAGGGGGCATCTGAAATAGCACATTTGTTACAACTGAAAGTGAAAGCATCTGAAGGCTGCTTTTTCTTAAAATCCTAAATTCAGTGTGCACATTACAATCCTGGGCACATCAGATTTGAACAAATATGAAATATTCTCCTGCCTCCGTATAATGTACCCCAAAGAAATGGGATTCGCAATGTAGTTATCCTCTTACGTTTCAATTTTGTTTACAATGAATACCATGGTGGGAACCCAAATTCAACTGTGGATAGGACTCATTAATTCCAATGTGCAGCAGTTCCTATGCATACGGTTTTGCAGTTACTCCTTTGTATAACAACCATTTGATAATCACATAGAAAGTGTTCATCCTAAATCAATATTGGCTTCGAAATCAAAATCGACTAATCACACAATGCCTAGTGAATGCCCATATGTAAAACGATTCCAATGACATCACGAATCAGAAGTGCAGTTTCCACATGTGGGGCTTGTGAAACACTTAGCATCCGCAATAACAATTTGAAGGCCATCAATGCCTAGGCAATAAGGCAAGATTGTTGTGCATGCACAAAAACAGAAAAACAAACTAAATAAAAACAATTAGCCCAAATGAAAGAAGACACTCAATCAGTGCTTTGATTTACGCACGTTGGCAAGAAAATGCAGCAAGATGGGAACAGAGGGCAGACTCAAAATACAGCAACCTATATTTTTCGTCCTTTTTATATTAAATGTGAGGGCATTCCTTTGGCTACCCTACCCCACCTTGGTTGGTATATGTTGCTTTGATGCAATTATTGTGTAAAAAAACACACACACCCTCCCGCACGCACGCACGCACGTGCGCGCACACACACACACACACGCACGCACTGGTGTCATGCCAACAGTTGAGAAGGGGTGCACGATACATACTACAGTACAGCAGAAGAGCACAGCCACAGTTGTGCTGCCACAATAGCAACGTGCATGCATGGCTCATTGCATGGAGGGTTAGCAGGCCTCCAGAGTTGAGGAATGCATTTGGCAGCAAAAGTTACAAAGCCAAACGGATGCATCGTCACACTCCACTCAATTTGCCGCAATGAAAGTTGAATAAGGTATGTGTGTGTAGTGCAAATGCTCTCGCATAACTTAGACAATTATTGTAGGTGGGTTCTACCGGAATATTTTTGTTGTGGAATCCCAGACATATGAGTGCCCAAGTGCTCAGGAATTGAGTTGGGAACCCGCACCACATACGAGTGCTCAGGTGCTCAGGAATTGAGTTGGGAACCCACACCACATACAAGTGCTCAGGTGTTCAGGAACTGAGTTGCAAACCTGTATCCCACAGGAAAAACTCACCTGCTCCCTCAGTTGTTCCTGGTGCTGCAGTTCTCGATAGTCAACTGATTGCTTGGTGCCTTCGAGAGCGGTCAGTGTACCACACCACACGGTTTGCATGTGGTCGCCATAGGTGTTGCGTACTTTCGGCACTTGCAGAGCTGCTGCCGCTTGTATGCGCACCTTGAAATTGCTACAGGTGTTGAGGCTTGAAAGTAGGGCCCCGAAGACAGAAGCCTGGAAGGCACACATAAGCAGCAAAATGCTACATGCTATTTTCTTTTACCTCACAAAAGGTCTGGGCACTAGAGCAAAGATTCAGTATTTTTCATGACGAGCTTGAAGCAGCACCTTGGACCTGGAGAAGACTTCAAACAGTACACTCTTAAGAAAAATTGGCACCCTTTGGGGTTTATCTTGTTCCCAAACAATTATTGTCATCTATCTTTTCTACATTTGATGAAGATAGTCACAAATGACAATCACAAATAGATGAATGTCAGAAATGTCTATGCAACTAACTGTCAACGAAAGATTTAAGAAGAGTGCTACTTGAAATGTACTAAGGATTACTTTACAGAAGTGTGGCTCATTATTAGCTCTGAAATGTCAACAACAATCTAATACAGTGTATTAGTGTTAAAAATTGTGACCTCTTTATGCTATTTCTTTAAAATATTTGAACTACTGACTTGTTTGTGGGAACAAATAGGCAGTAACGTTAGGTAATCTGCAAAGGCACCTCAAAACATTGCCCATAAGCACATTGTTCTAGGAACAAATACGCAGTAGGGTTACATGATATGCAAAGGCACCCCAAAACAATGCCCATAAGCACATTGTTCTAGGATGTTCTGAGGTCTATTTAGCTTACGCTAACATTTTCTAAAATGCTATATTTGACTAGAGCCCTAACAAAGCCATGGATATAGATACTTGTGGAATTTAAGTGTTCCAAAGTTGTAGAGATGGAAAGGCACAGATACTTCCAAGAGTCATAGCATTTAATCTCTTGCACAGGCTTTGCCAAGAGATATGGTGACAGCTCTCAAAGGTTGCACGACTTCATAATTTTCAGTTATTGCTGCGCATTTGCCTTTTGTTACCTGAGATTTCTAACACAATCGAGTAAGAAGTAAAAACACTGTGGCATTCTGATGTGGATGGAATGCAATATAATGTCGAAGCAGTGAGGTTTTTGTACACATTATAAGCCAGAGTTACCAAAATTAATCTACGAGTCTCCTACATTCCCATAGCTGAAGCCTAGTTTGAGGACCTGAAAAGCTCATCAATACGTACCACATCAACATAGTCAGCGGAGACAATGTCAGTGCTTCCCAACAGACAGCCCAAAGAGTAGCAAGCATTCCAGCGTACTTTCATTAGGCCTGCGTTGAGGCTCTGGATCAAACATGATGTTGAACTGATGGCAAGATTTCTGATGCTTTCATTTTCTGAATGGGAAGGTTTGGAAGAAAGAAAAGGATAAGCAACAAGGTGAATGCTCGCAGCAAGTCACCACAGTAAGACAGCCATCAACAAAGTATTGACTCTTGCAATTGCACAATTTCACAGATGAGATTAGTATCTTTAAGGCAACTTCACATGTGTATCGTAATTCTCCCAGCATTAACAAAAAATTTTATTCTCCTATTTCTTTTAAGCGTGTGTTACACAGTGTCCTTCCATATACAGTGAAACCTCATTAAACCGTAGTTGGCCGGAGCTCAGAAAAGGTAGGTACTAAATGGTAATACTGCTTAACTGAAATAGCATGAGATCGCCCACTTACCTGTCTAAAACGAAACTCAGAGAGAGAGTATGATGAAAGGGCAACAGCATGGCAGTATTTATTCACTTCCTGCGACAAAAGCTCTTTTCGTTTGATGCTGCAGCGGCCTAGCAGCAACGACAGCGGCCTCAAACTTACTGAAGCTGTGAGCCAGCTTTTTAGTCAGCCCCCACTTTTGTCAAAGACTCGCATGGCAGATTCCTCGTAGGCGTTGCATATACTCCGGGCACGGGCGCAGTAGCGCTGCTTAAGTTGCGGGGCGCCTTTTATATTGCGGGTTGCTGGTCTTGTCGTGACAATTGCATTCATTAGGATAATGTAATGCGCAGATTCTGCCACTGTCGGGCCTGAATCACCTGTACTGTCGCTTTCCATGTTGTCCTCATCACTGTCGTTAGGTGACACTTTGGCAACAACAGAGGCAATGATGGCGAAAAGTTGAACCTCGTAGCTGACTTCTCTTCGAGGTTGTAGCAGCGTTGCCGAGCAACTTCTTCCCATTCCAAATGCCACACACCGCAGTCAACAGTAGATCTCCAGCTGTCGCATGCCAGCACCGACTTCTTCGTGCCACGTTCGATAGCACGAACGATGTCCAATTTTTCTGCTATGCCGAGCACCCGGTGTCTTTCATCCGAGCTTCAGCATGAAACCACAATGCTCTCTGGCATGGTGCCCAAAGCAAGGTATATGCAAACTGGTAGCGAAATTTCCATAAAAGCCCACTTGTCAAGAAAATGGCGGCTCATTGCAACCGTCACCACTTATGCATTGCAGGGACAACTAACAGCAAGCAAAAAATAAAAATATAAAAAAGTCATGTCACAACTGGAAATGGCAATGCCGTAATGCTTGGCACGAATGTTTGAATTTCTTTAGCCTCTGGCATTTCGACCGCTACGGCAGCAGTTATTTTTCTTTAGAGGCTGAGGTGAGCTTGTGACTCGCCTCAGCTGAAACGCCTTTAACTATACTAAACCCTTTAACTAAAATCCTTTAACTATAGGACTGGTATATGTCTTAATGTGAACATAATTAGGCTGTTATTGGTGGCAATTGCTCCAGTAGCTTCCTTAGGAATGTGAGCGAACAGGATGGAAATAAATGACACTGCCACCAAGGTTTCAAAAGCAACTTCACTTTTACTCATCTAGAATAATGCAACCAATATAACTGACCAAACAAAACATGTTTCAATGGATGAAAAGTATGATGGCGAGCAGACAGCCATAATGTAAAGCAACATATGAGGATCCTTTTCCCAGAATCATCCGTAATTCCTTGTGACACCATGTATTCATATGCAACAGTTATCAGACAAGACAACATTGCCCCACGTCATCATTTAGAAAACATTCAATTTACTAATTTTGCTGCCCGTCATACACTCGGAGCTTGTGTTATGGAGAGTGAACGAACATATCACGGCGTTTCTTCACAGAGCGTTCCACATTTATCGTCACAATGAGACGAGCACGTCAGATTCCGCAGCGTGAGCTTGCACAATAACAAAAAACCTGCACACACACCTTTCGCCAATGAATGGCATGCTCTAGGTCACACAACGCCATTCCGCACGACATAATAGCTTGCTTGCACAGCCTTGCCAAGTCTTGCGCCAGAATCAGTGGTTAGAAGGGGTCACCGAGAAAAAACTAATAAATTGTGAAATAGAAAAAAAATTAACATTTGTTGTTTTAGTACAGCAGGAATATTTGAAAAGGAATATTTACTCATATGACAGTATCCTGATTAAAAGTTTTCGAACATAATTTTTTTACATAAATTTTCTAGTTTCAGTGTTTGTCCCCCCTCACATAGTTGCACTTAAATTATGCACCACTAACTGATATCCTTGGCAATAAGTTTTGGCACACTTTTCGTTCCAAGCTTTGCAACCTATTTAGATGTACCTTGCCAAAATGTTCTTAAACACACTTCAGTTTCACAACTCCACTTGCGAGGTGGCTGAAGTGGTCATCACGCGAACGAGTGGTGCTGCGATAGTGTCTTTCATCACTTCTACCACTTCTGGTTTCAGTTCTGTTTTCATTTTGGTGGTGCTGCTTTGTCTGTTGCTACTGTGGTCATGTTTTTGGTGTCATGTGATGTGCGGCAGTTTCTTCCGGCAAAAAGTTTCGCGCAGACGCGTGTCGCCGTCTCCTCACAGGAAGGAGCTTCCTGTGCAGTTTTGCTTTGCCCACAGCTGCTTGAGTGGCCAGATGCAATGTGATGCTGGTGGTCACTATTTTTTTTCACACCGCAATGACGATAGAGAGTCCTATATATGGAAACAAATGCTGCGCCCAGATAAAAAATGCCCCACAGATAACTCCTACACGTGTGAACGTCATGTTGAGACCAACAATCTAAATTTTAATTCTTGGGAACAAATATATATTGATTGTTCACTGGAAACATGGATGCTTGTTCACGGCGCAATTCCACAATTTAGTTATTCCCGGTCTTCACGAACACATCTTGAAGCCAAGAAATGTGATGCAAAAGCGAAGTTCAGCAACAGAAGTAGCTTGAGTTGACAGGCACTTCGATGGAAGCTTGCAGAGGCAGTCTTGCTGTAGAGGCAGCCTTGTTTGAGGAAGCCTCCAAACACAACCCTTAAGCAACTACAGAAACATAAGTATGGGCAATACGATTAAGAGAAAATAAATAAATAAATAAAAAAAACCATCCACGAGTGCCTGTATTTGGATGTGAAGATTTGTAATTGTTAAAATGACCAATCAAGTTTTATGTGATCATGTGTATTCACTTAATAAAAAGAAAAGAAAAGAAAGAAGGATATAAAATGACCGCTAGAGCATGTGCACATCACTCGCCAGTAAAAAACACGCAAGATTACTTTGAAAAGACGTTGATCAAGTAAATAAAAGACTTCACAATGTTCGTTGCCACTTTTGTTCGTAGAAAATAAAATAATCTTTTGACCAATGAATGTTCAGTTGTTGAATCGGTTCTTGCCACTTCCTGCCGATCACATTGAACGTACATATTTTAAATGCGTGAGGGAAATGTAAAAAGGTATGCACAAATTAGGTTAATTAGACAAGGAACAGACGGCGGGCGGAGAAATTCACTGAGCACATTGTTTCCAGATAGGACCTTCGTTTGTTTATTGTTTATAGCTTATACAGATGCCAATCATCTACATTTACACTACTTTAATGAATTAATGTACCTCTTACATGCGCAAATTACGCACTTTACGCGTGACAGACAGATTTTGCAAAGGGTACTCGTCAAAGAATGCTTATGCATTAAAATAATGAGAAGTGGTTAGCTCACGAGCAGAGGAGTAGCATTTGGTGCACTTTACAATCTACGGCTGCACGCGATACATTCTTAATACCACTGCAGATTACATACAGGCACTCGTCTTTATTACAGATGGTAGGAATATGCTGCTAGAAAAAAGCACCGAGCAGACCAGTGTGGTGCTTCAGACTAGGAAAAGTTGGTTGGAAAAAAACCGAATTGTTGCACCTGGCCGCTCATTTGCCCCGTACAGCTCCAGATGCGATGCGCCAACCACATGTGCATTTCGAGGTCGGCACAAGCAAATTTTGTGTTTTGCATTAACCTTAGCATAAAAATTTGCGCGGGCAGCTAAACCACATTCACTAACGAGCAAGCAGTACAGGTTAGGTGGGGCAAACAATGCATCGCACCAATCATAGTAGACGAAGCACCATGTATAAAGAGAGACACGACTGTAAGACACATTGACAGACACATCAACACAATAAAGTAGCTGTTACTTAAGCGCGGCAGGTTTGTCACAAAGCTCAGAGTGCATATATAAACTACATTTAGTGATGGATAAGCGCTACAGGCCAGTTGGTGCAAACGACGCACTGCAGCAGAAGCAGACGACGCGTGGCGCGTGACGAAAGAAGCGAGTGCAGCGCCGATAGTTCCAGTGACAGCTGCTGTGGCCACGTCAGCCAGTGAGCTTGCATAGGGAGCTGCGAAACTGAAGTATGTATGTCTAAGAAGGTTGATGATGGCAACGTGGCGCTGAAATGATGTTGATGTCGCTTCACATGCAAACACACAGGCTGTTTGGAGGTCGTTGTTCTGATCTCTGAGGCTTGTTGTGCTGCGGGCTACCCGAAGGGGACGACGCACAGCCGTGATTGCGCGACAAAAAGTGGAAACACTATGTGTTAATCGATATGTACGCAATAAGCTAGTACGGTTTATCCGGATACACAACGCATTATGTTCAATGGCTGCTGAGCCAGGGATTTGACTTCAGTACTTCTAAAACGAAACTACTGTTTAAGCGGGTACGGTTTAATGAGGTTTTACTGTATTTTATAAACATGTCTAGCTCTTACATGTGTAAGGGCTAAACTACAAATACAACTACACACAGTTACTACAAACATTTGTCACAGCTCTAAATAGGCCTATAGTCAGATACAACTTCTGTCTGCAGTGAAGCCCCGCCCACACCCTCATAACCACCAGCCACTATTCCTCCACGATGCTGCAAATAGTTCGTACTTCAAACTTTCCCTGCTATGCAAAAAAATGAGTTAACCACAAAAATAAAATTACAAGCACTTGATTTTATGTGGTTTCACTTGTCTATTATAGTGGAACGGCAAAAGCCTAATTCTTTATTGAACTGAAATAAAATGCTTGCTCCGCTGCAAGTTATTGCAAGTATAACTTGCAACAAGTGTAGTTTCACGAGTTAAACGGGCTTAGCAGTGAAATGAACTGTACCGCAACCTTTTGAAGAGTGAAATTCTCAGACTCCGTAAACTTCGTCCATGTCTGTTGCACACCTCATCGCTTCTGCCAATGAGGTATCAAGTACGACGCCATTTTGAAAAGGTCGCATGACGACGATTTCGTTTGCTTCTCTGATTGGCTCGCAAATTAACACAACCCTGCTCTGTCTGTATGCCTCGGATGCCAACTGCTGTTTCTTTAAGTTGTATCCCACTATAAATTAAAGCATCTTTCCCAGGTTCAAGCAAAAAAAGCTCAATCAAGGAACACTAATCTGAAAAGCTTGTGAGGCACAGAATTTTATGCAGCAATAGTGGATAGCTGTAAATGACCTATTAAGGGTACAGCACAGCTGGAAATAATGCAGTGCAAGAGATCACTGTAGAGCGATAGTTTAAGCTATCTGCACTAAAAAGACAGTTACCTAAATTCTTCACCGAGACGAACTGCAGTAGGCAACCGAGTGCTCTGACCGCATTTGCCTGCATTTGGTTTTTGTCTGGCCGGACATGGATTGCTGCATTCCCGAGAAGACAGATGAAAGTATCTGGCACTTCAGATGCAACCTCTGACCCGCTCTTCCTGCATGCAAAGGCACAAATGCACATATTACAGTCAGTCATGGTGGAAGTAAGGCCAAGTTGGTCATAGCGCTGAAAGACAAGGACAGACAAGAGGACATAGGAAATACAGTGCAGAACCTCAGTTTCTGTCAAGATGGATGAGCCAGGGCAGTTCATGGAACCGTGAGTCATTTCTTAGGTTTTTGTTGTTCAGCAGTAAAGATACTGAAGTCACAGTCAGACCAGGAGATGGTGGACAGCCACGAGTTATCAAACATATTGACACGTGTACTTATCTTTATCGGGCGACCACGTTTCGCCACCTAACAAATGTAATCGCACAGCGCGGGAAGCGCCTGCTTGTATCCGAAGTTTCTGGAAAGTTATCGATACTTCTACCCGGCTATCTGTTGTCGCCGAACGTTGTGTTATTTGATTTCATCGTGTGACGCGAATGGTGTAGAACTTTGTGGAAGGTACGCGGGTCCGAACGATTAGTCTGGAACATTTGACGACTGCTGTATAAAAGCCGACGCGCTTGACTCGCTGATCAGATTTGCGACGATCGCTGACCGTGTTCGCCGCTATCGTTGTGCTATAAGTGTAGCCTGTGTTTGTGGGCACAGGTTCGCCCAATAAAAGCTAGTTTGTATTCCACCGTATTGCTGCTTTTCTTCACCGTCACTACCACGTGACAATATTTCCATTTTTTCGTCCACTTCTTTGTCACTGCCATACTTTTCCTCTCCTCCTGATTGTTATTACTAATTTGATTATGTTTTTAATACGTCCAACCTGGTCAAATCTATGAACAGGTTTGTGCAGTAAAAATAGTTCAATGTATTGTCTAGTTCGATATACCCGAAATTGCCTATAACAAACTTACATAAACCCATGTGATGCATTTGTTAAATATATGAATCTATGTTATCTTCGTTGGAAGAAAGAAGCAAGAAAGAAGTCCACTTATTGAAGACAAAAGTACAAATAGTAGGCAGTAATTATTGCCAGTGTCTTAACCTCAGTGTCAATAGGAATGGTGTTCTCAATGATTGAGATTGTCTGTGCACTACCGGTGAGCACACCCACCGCAAAAGTGCATCTTGAAGTGCTGAGGGGAGGTGGTTCCTCAACTGGTAGAGGTTGCCCGGAGTTCGATATATCCAATGCCCAGTTCTTTACGAGGGAGTTATTTCAGATGAGTACCGATCAGTAAAATTAGCGTGTTAAAGAGACATTCGTTTTATCTGGGTTCGTTATATTTGAATTCAATTGTATTACTTTTTTCCACAATCCTGCAGAGTGGAGCATATTCATGACATTTGTTACTTTGTGGTTTTGATACACGCCCAATTATTTAATGTATTATCGTTCCATGCATATTGCTGACATTCTGTATGCTACCGAAACTCTTAATTTACAATGTTTTTCACTGATGTGTACCACATGTGTTTCATTAGACATTTGTACTTTGCAACATAACGTCCTCTTTGTACATGCTTCAAGTAAAGCTCTGCATATGGGGCATTCAAGTTTCAAGTTTATTCATCAAAAATGTCAGTTTCATATAGAATTGTATACAAAATTAGTACTACACAAGGAGCTCCAAACTTAGAAACTGTCAGGGGGACTCCCACACACAAACAAAATCGAAAAAACGAGATATACATCAAGCAGTGGTTATGGTAACGTTACAGACAATTCGAAAAAGGAAAGAACAGTGCAAAAAACAAGAAAATATAAAGCTCTTTAGTAAGACAAAAATGGCAAAGAAAGCTTCTGTAATAAAGAAGCAGTGACAGTTAACAATACAATAAAATGGGAGCCATATAACATGTAGTATTATTACTACATCAATTAATATTATTACAATCACAAATGTCAGTTGTTAGGAGGAACAGAGATGTTGCATAAACTATTCCTTAAACTGGTTCTTGAATACATGCTCTGTGGGTGATAATTTAATGGTATCTGGAACAGATTTCCACAGTTCGATACCCGCATATGTGGTAGTGAACTTACTATAGTTTGTGTGCACTTTAGGTAAAAAGACGGTTATTGAGTTCGGAGAACCTAGTAGTGATGTTAGGATTTACAAAAACTTCAATGACAAACATATGTATATGTGCAACATTACAAAATAACTTATATATCTCAATTGATAACTTAAACTGAAAGATCTGATGAAGAGGATGAATGTTTAAATTGCAATAAAGTGGCATTGCATTGGATAAGAAATGGCTGAAAGTCATGAGACAAAGCGCCTGATTTTGCAGGCGTTGAAGTTGGCTGAGGTGTGTGAATATAAAGATAAAGGAGAAGAAAGGGGGTTACGATATGATTATTAAAAATTGAGCCCCTCAGTTAACCCCCTTTCTTCTTGTTTATTTGTTTATTATATAATGAACTGATACGATTATTAAAAATCGGGATCCTTGGTTAACCCACTATCTTCTCGTTTATTACATAATGAGGGTCTCGAATCCGGCAACATTGATGTCTTCCGGTAGCCTATGCGGGTTTATTGATCAGCTGCCTTCACCCCCCGCACCCCCCCCCCATAAAATGATCACATATCGTGACGCCTGCGGCAGAAAGGACGTTCCACATCCACCACCAAGGTTTGTGAGTGATGGCGCTGGCTAACACTGTCTAGGTCAATTCTAGTAGTAAAACATAAATACCCAAGAAAGTGGATGGGAAAACAGCGCCGCAGTAGCTCAATTGGCTAGAGCATCGCATGCATAATGTGAAGATGTGGGATTATTCCCCAACTGTGGCAAGGTGTTTTTTTCATCCACTTTCATTTCCATTAATTTATCCATTCTTCAATTCAATTACTAGGTACAAGTAATTTCTTCTATGTTTTCCTTGGTGTAGCTGTCTGTCGGCCTGTTACGATATGATTATTAAAAATCGGGCCCCTCGGTTAACCCCCTTTCTCCTCAGCACTAGTAGGTCGCAAGTAGAAAGAATGAAGATGGCGGGGCAATGCCGGTAATGGTGGATCTGATTGAAAATCACAAGTACTACTACAGTGTACTAGAATGGGAGCAGTGTGTTCACGAAGCACTCTCCGCTGAGGTGCTTCATGTAGATGGCACGAGATGGCGCTGTAGGAACATGGGCTGTACGGAACCGACGGTGCAGTGTCAGCACTGCATGTTGATATTTTGATAATCATTTTTTGTCTCAGTCAAATAGACGTGCAAATGCTCGGCGGATGTTAACATGCATGCCTGAAACTCACTTCATATAAGAGATGAATTATATGTGCACTCCTAGCGCATCTCAACGCCCATTAGATGCGGATTTATTAACCTGACAGCAAAGGTTTTGCGGACACCGAAGTAGTGGTGTAAAGCTGTTAAAAATCTGTTTTGAGCCACGCTGCCACGTAACCAGAAATTATTCGGAAGAAAAAAGAAAACTGATTGATTAATGGGTTTAATATCCGCAAGCAACACTCGGCTGGAAATAACACCGTAGTAAAGGACATCGAATAGATTTAAAGCAACTTGGATTCCACGTGCACACATTTTCTGTTGCGGTTTGCATTTATATATAAGCGCCCGCGGCATCCACGACCCAACGTCAGGCGCTTAGTTCCTCAGCCACTGTTGTAGAAGAGAAGGCAAAACAATATGTACGTACATAGCCCAAAGCCAAAGACATTCCCTGCTTGGCATTCGCCTTCTTTCGCGATAAACATTTATCCCTCGTTCTTTCATTCTGTTTTGTGAATCCCCCGCAACTACATTGACGCAGTTTATTCATGAATTTTTTTTTATTTACATCATAAAGTGCTCCTGAACGTCAGGCTCATGTGCGAGTATGAGACAACTTTTTCTGCTGCATTCAAAAAGCTAATTTTACGTATATAGTTAAGAAAAGAATGAAGGAATCTACTTACACATATTAATTCTGATATAGGTCTCAATTGCTTGGGATGGAATGTACTCATACTGTTTTTCTGTGTTTTGGCATACTGTATGTAGTTTTGCAGAGATCCCTTTTACTTGGTGTCTTTCCTACCTGTTTTATTCCTTTCATAGAAATGTAGGATGTCGGTGTAAACCAACATCCTACACTGATATGTAGGACTCTATAATATGGCTAAACTCTATGATATGGATAAGCGAAGGCAATAAATATATGGAATAAAAGGAGTAGGAAAGACGCCAAGTAAAAGGGATCTCTGCAAAACTACACTCAGTATGCCAAAACACAGAAAAACAGTATGAGTACATTCCATCCCAAACAATTGAGACCTATGGCGGAATTAATATGTGCAAGTGGATTCCTTAATTAATTTCTCAATTATATTCTCAAAATTAGCTTTTTGAACACACCTGAAAAAGTTGTGCGTTTAGATAAAAAACAAGAAGGGTCAGTATACATATGTTTTGCCAGCCTTGTTAGGACATAAGAATGCACAACTGCTGATGTGAAATCATCAGCATGTAATTTGCAGCCTATGACATAGCCAAATTTAAAGCTTTCACTGGAATCATGACATCGATTATGCTGTCGCTGCAAAGCTCCTCTTTGCTTGAAGAAGGTTGTAAATATATTCCCTCAAGTTTATTTACTGCTTCAACAAGCAACTTGGAGGGATACAGCAATCCTCCCCTGTCACAAATTTCATGAATTTTGAGACTATGCTACTGACACTAGAGTTCTGCAAAAGGAAAGAGCGGCAGCTCTCACGTTTGTTGCAAGTAAAAAATGTCTGCGCAACATACCCTGTCATATAATGGATGAGGCGGTCATCGCTCCTTTCCTCCACATAAGCCCGATGCTATACCGGAGTACTGTTTAGCCTTTGCTGTACCAGCGTCAGATTTCCAGCTTCAACTAACTTATCAAGTGATGCAACATCCCCTTCCTAGTCCGAATTATCAGGTGAGTGAAGTAGCGGTACCGAATCTGCACTGACCTCTGTGTTCCCTGTTTGCATTGCCTTCGCCAAGTTATAAAAAGACAGGCAATTCACAACAATAAAAAATTGAGACAATGTTTGGTGATCAATGGATCCACATGACTACCTCACAAGAAGTTCTCCAACTTATATTGGCTTAGTCTAGATGTCAATATGTATTTAAAACCCTCCCCTTCCAAGTATTCTAACAGAACCAAAGTGCTGCACAATGTCGCACGGAGCCCATCTGCTGTCGACTGGCGCAAGAAGAAAAGCCCTTTTGCATGTGACTTCCAACGAGACTGAAAGACAGAAACTCGAGGAATTCCTTCAGAGTCCTTAAGAGCAAGCACACTGCAACCGGCCACAACACACGGAGAATGCGCCCGTACAGCCTGTGCGACTGCAGCGCCGCCGCATACATCTGGGACCTGTCTACGCTCCCGGCTTCAAAGCAGTGCGTGGCACGCTCCACCGTCTGAACACACTGCCCCTATTCTAGTACACTGTAGTACTACTAAACTACTCACTGAAGGAATTTGCGATATCAGTTGGATAGCAGTATGTTTGTGTCTCAGTTTTTATTATTTCACTATGTTTGTTAAATGCTCATGACATTTGTTATTTAAAGATTTGTTGATAACCTGCCAGTTGTGCCTCGTATTACTGCCATTATTCAAAATGTTGTTCTGAAAGTAATCTTGTTTGGTACACTCAAGTGCGACTGCAAGTGTGTTGGAATATTTCTTGAAATGAGCTTTAAGTTTACAGTTAAGTGGCTCACAAATGACAAAATTACCCTTTGTGGAGCCGATATTTCTTGAATATACACATAGAAATAGCTCCCTCGTGACCCAAGGTTTTCTAGGGATACAAGTTATAATTAATGCAGTTGTGCATTCATGAATGCAGTGTGTAACTTCAGCCAAAAACAACTTATAAGCCTTTTCAGCGCAGAATTCATGTAGTACGGAGGTTCAGCCAGTTGACTGCATCATAGAAATAAACCTTTGAGAGTCAAAATATAACTTCTCTTTGCTTTCAGTAGATTTAGAATTTCTGTACCTAAGGTCAGAAATATAGGGTGGTGGTCTGTTATGCTGTGCTCAATGACTTCAGCTGTATTATCTGTAGTAAAGTTGGTTAATATGTGATGCATTAACAAATTAGATCCTGCCATGTCACATTTAGTTGGAGTGGTGATTAAAGAAGCAAGGCTGTAGCTAAGAAAACACCCAGGATAATCAGAACATGACTGATAATTAGAGTCAATATTGTTAATGTTGCTGTTTCCACAGATAATGACATTCTTGTTTTTGTTCGTAACAGTGTGCAACAACTTTTCAAACTGTAGACAAAAAGTTCTGGTTAACTTCTAACCATGTAGACTCACAGACCAAATAAGAAGAGGCAAGGTCGTAGCAGTGTTTGTATAACAATGAAGATTTAATAAATATGGCAGATCTTTCACAAGGTAGTGTGGCACGATAGCAGTACTCTGCATTCTACTCAGAGAGTGCATACAAATTTCTATCGTTCGGTGACAACCATGTCTCAAATATACAGAAAAAAGAGAAGTGATTAATTACAGAAAGAAATACAATGAGGCTGTCGTAGTAATCTAATTGGAGTGGTGATTAAAGAACCAAGGCCGTAGCTGAGAAAACACCTGAGATAATTAGAACATGACTGATTATTCAGGTCGACAATTTTCGACAATGTCCTTGATTGATGTCAGCTATTGGCCAATAGCAGCTGCGAATGGGAATACGCTATATTACGAAATAAAGCCTCCAGAAAAAGTGTGGAGTAGGCTTCTGTTGGAAAGAGAGCATTTGAGAGAAAGGTGACTTTGCGCTCTGCTTGCGAGCTCCGTGCAAAGTGCACGACAGGAAAGCTTGGCTGAGATCTTCACAGCAGCGTACGCTATCCACGCACTGTGTTTTTTCACCAAGCCCAAGGGTGGTTAGGACCCCGTTAAGAACAAACATTACCCGACATCTTAGAATTTCTTGGACACAATACTAAAATGTTAAGGCGGTTATGAAGCACACAACCACCTTACAGTGGTGCTAGCGACATAGCAAAAAGTAAAATTCTGTCTTCACACACTGCCATGCCATTGTAAGAATGTATGATAATGCAGTGTTTGCAGAAGGTGGCTTAATTTTTAATGCTTACCTTAACTCTGAGAGCATTTCAGTCACGTTGCTGAGAGCCCATGATGCATTCATTCGAACACTGACATCTTCAAGTGCTTCTACAGCAATTTCACCAACATCCATCAGGAACAAAAGATCCTATGATTGGAAGACAAAACATGCAAAAACGCAACAGCTATGAGTCTTATAACTCATGTATGACTCCTAACTCAGTTTCATACATAGCGGGCAACGCTGCGAAGGCTAGCGAGGCTTTTCTCACTGCACAAAAAGAGTGCATCAGATTAGAAAGAAAGACATACGCTTGAACTTCGTCATAACGAAATGGAATATAAGAAAATAACGGATACAACAAAACAAAAGAATTTGCCCTTGGAATCTTCATAGAGATTCACGTATTGAAAACCTTGATTTAACAAAGCGAAATTGTTCAGCCAATGGATTTAATGAACTAGATTTGTCTCCAAAAAGAAACAACACCCAACTGTTGCATGCTGAGTATATCTCTTTCCACGGGGTTTGGCATGTATTAGCCACGGCATTGCAAAACTCCTGCGTCAAATATCTTGTTGAGCAACAGTGGTCTTTCTTACAGTCGCACGTAGCTGCACACCTGCGCACCTGTGCACAAGCAGCAGCTCACTATCACACTTCTCCACTGACCTCTCACTCTAGTGCATGCCTGGCTGCGCAAGAGGTGCAGTAGTGCAAAAGATTAGTGCATTCACTTCTACTGCACGGCGCACAGCGCAGGCAGGTGCAGCTCTGAATTGCCTCTGAGATCGCGCCGGGGCAATCCCGAGGGGTCCTGCCCAGACCATGCATTCACTTATCCCTCTCCCTGCGGTGTGTCATGCGGGCTGGCAGCTGGGCATGGCGTCTGAGATCGCATTGGCATCAGTGCGATCTCAAAGGCCATGAGCCGACAGAGCCAAGGCGGTGCGGCGAAGTTCACTTGCATCCTCGACTGCACACAGCAGCACAGCGCTGTGTTGATTGCCACGTGCTGCTCGACCCCAACGAGCCAAGTGGAAAGCGGATGCAAAAGACCATCACAACGGAACAGAAGGCCACTATCTAAAGCCTGTTGTGTCAGTAGCTAAGTTGCATGTTGCACACGCTGAAGATTGTTTTGTTTATTCAAATATCATTGCATGCGTGGCTGTGTAGTGATTTCGTGGGCTGTAAAGCAGTCTCCTTATTTCGATGTTTACAATTGTGCATCCCGTTGGGCATATATGGCATTACATGGCAATAATGGATATAATTAAATAATATATATAATGAAGTAATTTCAGCACCCCCTTCAACTTTGTTAAAACGAGGTTTGAGTGTATAGGTATGAATCATGCAACTCGATGTGACATAAGTCTCATACTTTTAGTGGCAAAATGTGATGTAATTGTCACATGGACAGCGTCACAGATGTAAACCTACCTGTATCTCCACCTAGCGAGTGGAGCGACGCATTTCTGTCAGCAGTGGCGACCATTTGCTCTCACGACCAAAACACAGTACTGCACCATATGTTGACAGCACAAAGGTGCACAAATAATAAGCGATGTGACACAACCTTACATCCACAAGTTGTAGTTGTAACATATGAAGTAGTTGTTTCGTGAAACAACTACTTCAACAGTGAAATGCATGGAGGGAGACTTCTACGACGACACTACATTTTCTCTTAATGTTTTTAATTCAGTGAACATATGTACTTGGCAAGGCATATGTACCAAAAAAATGAAAGGGGAGAGAGCCGAAGGCGTCATATAAATGCATACAGCCGAGCCATGTTTGATGCAGGCATTGGATGGCACTACTTGTGTGTCTTTCACAGTGTTGCCTTCTAAGTATGAAATGGAGTACAGGGGTGTATTCCCTAAGTGTCCACCTAGTGTACTCTCCATTTTGGCTGCTTCCGAAGTGCTGATTGGTTGGGCTAGGGCATGGCAACAAGGAGGCAGGCGCACTCAGCCTGTCCCCTTCTCGTTCATACAACTTCAGGCAATCAGCGCCAGCCAAAATGGACAGTCCTCTAGGTGGACACTTACAGAATACTCCCCCAGATACATTGCTTCTGTTGAGTAATAATAAGTGCAGTCATTTTCATCCTATCCTGTTTGAGTGCTATAATCATGTCTTGGCTGCCATTTTGTGTTCCACCTTGATAATTGTGAAACTATCCAAGAAAACAAACAACAATGTGGAACCAAATTGGCATGGTGAATTTTCTGGGGCTAAATTATTATATGGGCTGGACTTATTTATGCTTTAGCAAGAATTTGATCAATAGCACTGCTGCAGACATGGTCTCTTGTTAAATTTTTGAAGAGAGCTTTATCTAGGGACATTATAAAATGACTGTGGGGCTTTGTAGGCTGGAAGGCATGGCCTGCCTGAGAGCAGCTCTGTAACAGGCAGCTGATAACAACACCACACCGGGCTCTACCAGGTACAAACTACTTTCTCTTATTTTAGGATAGCTGCGTATATACATATACAATTGATCCCAGATATATCAAGCTTGAATATATGGAATTATTGTCTATACCAAACAGTTGTAAAATTTCCTTGAATATCCCATGCAAAAGTGTACCGATTAACTCCACATACGTAGAACTCGCACTCACCATCACATTCATTACATCAAATGCCACGCCACATCCCTGCAAGTGCGCTTCTCTTAATTGAGGTTGCAATCGCTTTTTAATGATGGCAAATTAGAAACGGCACTATTTTGACAGATGCTGCCAAACAAGATATCGAATCTGAAGGGCAGTGCAGGCCATGGAGAAAAAATGAGCAGGGTGCTTTCAGTTTTGCTTGCTGTGCATTTGGATGGCTTGCGCAAACTGTGGCACGAGCCAAATTTTAGCATTTCGGAAGCAGCTACAATGAATTCAACCCCAACTTCTACTTGGATGAATCTTTACATTACAGTTTGAATTTAACAAAACTACCGCATGTCAAATCTGCAATTCGCGGTAAGAACCGCCTATGCAGCAGCGGCACTCAGGACTTATCACTGTGCGATTCGTAGGTCCGCCCTGAAGGCATTTCATTTGTGCTCACATGGTTACATGTGAGTGGGAATGGACTCGGACGTTCTTCAAGCTGAAAGTCGCTTTCAAAATTAATAGCATTTGTGTAGTGTTGGCAGTCACTGACGCAGGGGCTAGAGGGGAAGGGTCGATAATGAACGGATGTAGCATCTGCGAGGTGTCGGAATGCTAAGTGGCATGCAAAAAGAGGTGCGTAGACTTCTTAGGGCAGTTTAGAAGCGAGGGCGACTGGTTCCAACAAAAAGTCAGTTCCAAAGCCAGGCACAACGTCTGTCTGCCTTGCTGCCCACGTATGACAATCAGCCGTTTAAACAGTAAAATGTTGGTATTGTAATGAACATATGGCCGGGCACGTTTACATGCAATTCGCAGTACAAATGCGCCGCTGGCGGCATGACACATATCCATACAGGTTAGTTTGCTTCCGTGGTGTGTCCATTTCTACCTTATCTTCAATAAAAATGTGCAACATGCACTTCGATGTGCGTGAGGCACACCACGATCTCATGTACGGGCTAAGCGGGATTTTAGGGTTAGCGTTGCAATCAGTATACCAAAGACCATGCCACGGCATGAGTAAGCTGCAGCATTCGTAAGCCAAAAATAAGTCAAGTTTTGTTTATTCGAAACAGCCTTGGAGAAGTAAATAGTTAAGTTCGCGCTTTCCATGATCTCGGGAAACTGTTCTGGACATGGGGAGGACTCGGTTGAGCTTCAAATAGGCATATTTTATATTTCTAATTATTGATATATCAAACTATTTCAAAATCATTTTTGAGTTTCACATATCCAGGATCAATGTATGTACAAAAACACAGGGGTGCCACCATAGTGCAATAATGATGACAGCAACAGTTTAATGACTAAGCACTTGAAGTACAGTCAAACCTGGATATATCTAACCCACACAGAACAAATTATTGTGTATAACAAATAGTTGTAAAGTCCCGTTAAAAATCTTTGTGTAGAATTTTTATTTTATATATTGAATTACTAATATATTGAAATTTTTTTGTGATCCCCTTCAGATTCACTATAGCTGGGTTCGATTGTGTCACTGTTCACTGGAGTAACTAAGTTGTCAGAATCATAGGTGCTGACTACGGGGGGGGGCTCTGCGGCCCGAGCAGTCTCCGAAGTTTTCCGAGGGAAGGGGGGGGGGGGGCTGAGCCTCCCCTGGCAATGCTGAAGCCTACCTCCCCCCACCCAACATGTAATTGCCAGAGTTTTGTTACCCCCATCATTTGAGGTTTCTTTTGTCTTGCCTCGACCTTCTCATTTAAAGCTTTATTGTGGCTTATAGCTTACTGCATCATTGTTCACGTGGATGTGCACGGATTTTAATTCATACCTTGCTTTACTTCTGCAAATCCTGACAATAGGAGAACAAGCACATTAGAAGTACCTGCAGCGGCTGCCTCATACGTATTTTCTCACTTCAGCATTGTTTTAAATTTCCACTGTAAACACCATGCACATACAAAATATATTTAAATATATACACAGGTCAAAGTTCGTTATATTTTTAAAGAGAAGGAGATAGCCAATTAAGAATTACTTCTAAAGCTATGTATAGCTTATGCCTAGAGAATGAATATGTTGCTGTATCTTCACCACGCTTCAAAAGGCTTTGAATGCTTTTTTGATGCTGAAAAAGCCTGTAGACTTTAGTGACCCCTTCGGCAGAGTCTTTTATCAATGGCGTGTGAAATGCACGTGAATGATGTGTGTCTCATTATCGCTTCTCTTTCCAGTAAGCAAAGCTAACGACTCATTAATTGACAACATTTATTAGGGATGGAAACATTGTCACTTGCATGCAGAGGTCATAAATATATGCAGGGTGTCCTAATTAACTATCATGCACAAAGATAAAAAAAAAGCAATGCATTACTCAAAGAAAATCTAATGCATATTGTTTCCAGTACAGTGGAGTAGCTGGCAGTAATTTTTTCGTTACTGAGATTTAAATAAATAATTGTAATTAATTATCTAACTTGAGATGTAATATCATAATTATCAAAGTGCCAATGAGGAATTTATAGGCCCAACCGAGGGACATCTAGTTGTGGTATTTTCAGCAAGGTACTCATTGCATACAAATTTTTTTCCAACTGAAAAATAAACACTGCGAAATGTGGCAAACATCACATGACTGCGCTCCCACCTGCATCATAAAGTAGCGCCCTCGAACAGGCTCCTTCTCAGTTAGCCAGAACGAAATGAAGGAAATAAAGAAAGAAATCACCGCCCAAGCACTCCGTACAGATGGTTAACCAGCGAAGCTACAACGCAGCCTCGGTGTTTATCACTGGGTGAATCCCGATGGTTCATTAAATGACGGCTTGGTAGGTTGCCGGATCCTCAGTACGCAGTTGCTGCTTACGCTCAGCTGGACGAGCCTGTTCTTGTGCCCGGGCTGCAGCAATGGGACGGTGTAGAAGAGCTCGTTCCCGGTTCTGCTTGCGGCATTGCTGATTGAAAGCTGCCTGCTCCTCAGGAGTATGTATGATGTGTAGCCTATTCATTTGGGAGCCGGAGAGAAACTCCTGCGCGCCTGCTCGGCTGCGACGGAGAACAACGACATCACTACTGGCACAGCCAATCGCACGGCTCTTTCACTTCTTTTTTTTTTTCATGCATTCACATGGGGTTGCACCGGAGGAGGTTTCGGCATACAGGCGACAGACAGACGGGTGGACAAATCTAATAGCCATATACAGCTTCGCTATAAAACGTCACGATTGAGCTAGTGCCTTATCTGCCGCGCCTTGGCCGCAGTAACACGTCGCATTTGGTGTTAGTTGGAAACAAGCAGTGAGCTATTGTCTTAGCGAGCGTAGATAAAGTGCACGGATGGTCTTTTTTTTTTTGCCGCAGGACCTACCACCACAAAAGCGAATTGACGTCAGTGCAAATGTCTGACGGTGCGTTTTTTTCGTCCGAGACGCCGTGTCTTTCTCTAATGAGTAAACACTAACCCTTGCCTTGGGAGCTGCAAGTGACGACAAGAGGAAGGCCCCAAATATATATCAGTCGTGGAAGTGTGGTGGTAGACCAAACACGTCAACTATCATCAGAAATGATGAAAACCTGAGACAAACCAGCAGTGTCAAGAAATAGCGGCATAGGACTGTATCTTTAGTCCTAGCCTACGCACTGATGTTAGAGCATTCATGGCCTCAAACCCTCATGCTAGTGTGCCGGCCGCGGCCGCCCAGGTGCCAATTTCCAAGTCATAAGTTTGGAGAATTCTAAATTTCACCTGTACCATCTTAACCAGCACCACTGCTTGGAAGATAGCCCTGTCGAATCGTCTAGATTTCTCGAATTATGTCCTCGAAAAGCCGATGAGTCACCAAACTTTTTAAGCAACATCATGTGCACAGATGAAGCCAATTTTCACAGAAATGCCCAGGTAAATTTGCATAATGCACACTAGTGCAGTGACTACAATGCACACTGGGTAATGTGCAATCGGCACCAGTACCAGTGGTCGTTCAATGTGGGGTGCAGAATTTACGCCGGTGCCATAATCAGCCCCATCTTCTTCGATCACAGACAGACTGGAAAGCGTTACGTGGACGAGATCCTTGAAGTAGCGGTGGATGAGTTTCTCAGCAAAGTCCCGCTGTCACGTTTTCTACTTCTGTGGTATCAGCAAAATGGAGCACCAGCACAGAGCAGCAGCCGAGCACGAAACTGACTGTATGCGACTTTTCATGTGCAACAGATTGGAAGGCACAGGCTTGTAAATTGGCCGGCTAGTTCACCTGACCTCTCTCCACTTTATTTCTTTCTTTGGGGTTATATGAAAGATTGTGCTTACATGATCGAGACTGACGTCAGTTTAGATGAAGACAAGGATGACAGATGGCTGCCGTAGAATTCGAGAATTGGTCATCAAGAAAGCGACTGAGGATGTGATAAAGTAGACTCAGTACTACATAGCTGTAATCTTGTAGTGTTCAAGGGCGCTTACGAATTCATAGATAATAAGGGCACACTAAAATATGATGTATTTTTCTTTTTTGTGCAAGCATCCCAATTGCCAATTCAGCTCATTTAGAAGTGGTTATTTACTTCTTGAATGCATCGGTTATGTCTTTTCTGAACACATAGGTCGCTTCCCAGTGTGTTTATTTCGCTTTTACTTTATGCCGTGAACCTATTTTTGCAGGACGTAAACACTCTCATGAAAACTAAGACCGTCACTTTAATTTGGCTTTGGTCCGAAGCAAGCTTTTGGCACGAAATATTGCTGCGCGTGAAACATGCTACAGTCGAACCCAATTATAGCAATGTTCAGGCGCCAGGAAAATTCCATTGTTATAAACGGGTTGCATGAAAAAACCAAAATATGGGGATGGCAGAGCTGTTGTGAGAAAACTATAATGGCGGGGAGGCCAGTGCCCCTCCACAACACCTTCCTCCATCCGGCTGCTGATTGTGTTTACTTGTTTAACTGCTTACTGGGCGCTCTGATTGCGTGTAACAAGACGTGGCTGTCGGCGTTAAAGAATGACACTGCTATAACAAATGCAAGGAGGTGTCAGGGGTGACAAGCGATACGTGAGTACCGCCGAGGCATTGCTTTGGTGTCCCCAAAAGGGGCCTTCTAAAAATTGTGAGAACGCTGCCGCAGCAGCCTGTCAGCTTAAGAAATCCAGAAGAAACATTGAGGTGGGATCGCCACAAGCACCTCGACAGGTACTTCTCACTGGCTTGCACGAGAAAGCCCTACGTCCCTCACTCTTGCGTGCGAACGCTTTACGCGAAGCTTGCCGACATCCTTCTCCAAGGCATCCAGGTGCTCCACACAGTGCAGCGGAAGGTTCCTCGCAAAAACGAAGCTCCGGAGCGACTGAATAATCTGCTGGGCCTCCTTTGAGGACAACATTGAGCAGTCTGCCCTACCGCGTCATCGCTGTCATCATCGCTATCTGATGCAAGCACGGTTGTGACAATCGCCTCATTGATTAGAAGCACTTAGTTTCTAAATCTACGGCCGTGTGCTCTCTTTTCACTGGCAACGTCGTGCATTGTCGATGATCAGCGGGCGAATCAGCCATTTTCCGTTTCGGCAGCGAGCAACCGCGTGGCCAGGAACTATTTCAACACAAACAATGAAGACGAACACGAGCGATTAAGCTGTTTGCAGAACTGCGCTGAATGAAGAGCCAGCGAGCAACCTGCGAACAGCGTGGCTGGCATGGTCCAT
Organism: Dermacentor andersoni; assembly: GCF_023375885.2. Classification (NCBI taxonomy): domain Eukaryota; kingdom Metazoa; phylum Arthropoda; class Arachnida; order Ixodida; family Ixodidae; genus Dermacentor; species Dermacentor andersoni. The sequence goes on along the minus strand of NC_092816.1, from coordinate 20,072,099 downwards.
TCGTATTTCGGAGGGTGGGGCGCCATAGAGCTGTGGGTGCAACCGAGCTGTGTGTGCAGCCCATTCGTGTCCAGAGGGGGGGGGGGGGGGAGATTGGATTGGATTGGAGAAACTTTATTTATGCCTGCAGTTGGGCGCTCGCGCGCCCCGACGAGGGCCTACGTCATCCTCGAAGTTGCCGTTACTCGGCGCGGGGGGAGAAGGGTGACGGGAGAGAGGCGTGCAGAGATAGCTAGAAAATAAGTGCACGGTGGCTGTTGGAGCAGCGGCCCATTGTGCAGCGGCTCAAATTTCTTGCTTTCTTTTTTTCTTTTCAAGGATTTCGCATTTCACTACTGTTCGGCTCGGACACCCAACAGCCAAACTTCATCGTTATAACCGATAATGCGGCATCGGGGCATTGTAGTAAGCGGGTTATTTCACCTTGGAAAACATACAAAAGTTGGCAGTGCAGCAACTTCTCATTGTTATAACCGATATATTGTTAAAACCAATATCGTTATAAGTGGGTTCGACTGTATGCCTATTACATCACTTTTCGCGTTTCGTGCGTAGTCAGAGTGGCGCTTTGGCCGCGTTATCAAGGGGCTTTTGTCATCACTGTGATCAATCGACCTTAAGAGACAGTAATAAGTGTGAAGTAGGGAGGAAGGAATAGCTGCAAAGCCGCGAAACGTGCTGGTGGTGCTCCATCCGTGCCATTATCAAGGTGATGCACTGTCTCTTTGGGTTTAGGATAGGCAATGCAGTCTTTCAATCAGCTTATTTGAGGGCTCTGCTGTACGATGTGGATGGGAGTGCAGTCACGTGGTATTTTTCATATTTCGTGAGGTTTGTTTGCCAGACGGAAAAAAATTGCACGTAATTAGTACATCGCTGAAAACACAGCAGTTAGATGTCATTTGGAGGTGCCTGGGGGTGCCTACAAATGCCTCATTGACATTTTGATAATTAGGACAGTACTTCTCGAATTAGATAATTAATTGCAATTGTCAAATTAAATTTCAGGAACGAGATAATTACCGGCAGCTACTCCACTGTACTGGAAACAACATGCACTAGGTTTTCTTCGAGTAACGCAAATGCTCTTTTTTAAAGTCTTGGTGCATGATAGTTGGGGCACCTTGAATAATTCATTCAGTAACTGAAATGAGGCCAAGCTGGATTCATTCGAAATCAGAACCAACAGCTGTCATGCACAGGAGGGCACACGTGCGCGCATGCACACGCACACACACACACACACACACACACACACACACACACACACACACACACACACACACACAAATGGGGTTCGGAAAGCTGGTTGGGCCCGAACCAGCCTACCGCCCCCCCTCCCGGAAAAATGAAAACTTTCTGCCGATGATCAGAACATACTTAGTGCCATTTGCTCACACACTTACAGTTGCTTGCACACAAATTACAGTTAACAACTCGGGTTACCATTCTTGGGTGTGCCTACTGTGCCCCTTCGTTGAGCCCTGATCACTGTACACGTAATATGCGGCGTCTTGCATCTAGTGCCAGAGTTAATCTAGTGGGGGATGTTAATCTGCCTGATTTCAACTGGGAATCGATGCAGTACCACAGCGCCAGCTCATAAGTCGTTTTCTACCTAATGCTTTCCTTTAACTTTATTCAAATAGTGACCCAGCCTACAGGCATACGGGACACAGCTTGAGTATGCTTGATTTACTATTTCTCACTAATAATTTTCCGGTTTGTGATGCAAAGATAGAAATACTGGATGGCATATCAGATAGATAGATAAATAAATAAATAATGTCCTCCTCACCTCCCGTAGTGATGTGTACATACAGAAGATGCTGAGGCACCTGATGGCAGCATTACGCACAAAGGCATCTTCTGTCCGTTCCACAAGATTACCATTGCTGTCGGGTGACCGCGCAAGTCCAAGTAGCACCGTGATGCACAGCACTCTGCGGTCATCCTGAAGAGAATGAAAGTTAGGCTGAAAATGGCTGCTGGGTTGTGCCCAAAGACAAGCTTTCGAGCGGGGGGCGTAGTTGGTTCACTTAGGAAGCTCCAACATAACTGCTGACTAAGGTGCAAGGGAGTACACTATGAAGCATTATGGGGAATGATAGCAGCGGTATACTGACAGACATAATACTTGGTGCACACTTTGTATAAAAGCATAGAACCCGTGCATACAGCTGTACTTAGTGTTACTCATGATAACAAGCAATGAACCAACAACGAAGGTGCAATTCTGCTAGAAATATCTAGGGATAAGTCTTTTATGTACAGTACGGTACACTGCTAAAGAAAACAAATAACTAGTAATAAAGCCAACATTTGGGTTTTCTAATGTCAATAATTGTTGCTGTCATGGTATCTTTGATTGCACCTACAATTGCAGTGCTTTTTGTGCTACTGTCTTAACACACATTGCATCTTTTTTCTTATTTTATTGTTGTGTAATGCATTTTAAGTGCTTCAAGGCCCCCTTAATGTCCCATTGGGGTCTTTCAGAGCAAATAAATTGTGATTATGATGATAACTATAACATTGCTGTTACTAGAAGGAAGTGGCTTATCAGATTCATAGTGTACACGTTAACATAGGATATTGGTACATGTGCTTTTATGTCATATCTTAGAGATGATCAAAGGCAGTATACTATACTAAGTGCATGTTTCCTTTAACAGTGGGCCATACTGTACTATCAGTATATATAAACTACTACTACACTGTGTTCCATTTTCAGGTTCACATGCACATTTAAAATTGGCTTAATCCAGGCTTAATCCAACAGTGGCTTAATCCAGTTATTCAGCAATGTATAAGCCTCACCAGTTCTTCTAATCTCACTAAGTCCGATGATATCCCAAACAATTTCTGATAGTTCCTCAAAGAGTTCTGCTAAGCAAGCCTCACTTGACAGAGTTTGGCAATTAAAGGTTGACAGGGTCAGTTTCCATTGGCAGCCTATCTGGACCCAGAGATTGAGTACTTACAGGCAAAGAATCCCACATAACCGTCCCAATGGTGGAGAGGCAATTGCAACTCTCTGTTTGTAGCATTGGTTCAGAAAAATCTTGTAGAAAAGACTGTAGTGTTCCGTTCAGCAGGCAGTCCAACCAAAGATGGCGCCCCTGAAAAAAAAAGAAAGAAGAAATATATATATAAGTGTACCAAATACTGATTGTACCAAGTACTCATTGCCCGAGGCAATGCTCGAAAGACGAATTATACAAGTATAAAAAAAAAACTTTGGTATTCTAAACAGAGCTTTCCCAAGTCAAGCAAGCATTGGAAAGTGACAGCTTCTCCGAAACTTTATTGTGCTTGAAACTATGATGTTAACAAGATTTGCTAAGTTCTATGCACATTTATATATAGGCAGAAAAAGGAGGAGTAATATTGCTTATACCTGATACGTGTAGTTACAGCTGAACAAATGATTGCACGGCTGAAACAGAGTGCAATAGAATAAAATCTACTTAAGGCTATGTACACACTTCGTCTCGGAGCAGGCGGAAGCAGTAAAAACTTGACAAAATCCACCTGCGTAGGCAGCGAAACAGGCAGAAAACCAGGCAGCGAGCCCGATCACTCTCGGACCGTTTTTTCTATTACAGAGAAGTGGAAAGCTGTTCTGCTTCACCAGAAGCTGCACTATCATGTAACTTCTGGTCGTAAACCTCTCCCGTTGTTTATTGTCCATATTTAAGAAAAACAACTAGCTAAAGGTGTTAAAACTACGTCTTTTCCTGCTTCCATGGTAGACGAAAGTAAATAATGACATGTACAGTTGAGTGAAAGGATAGCTTTTAATAAATGATGGACCAATAAATGAACATACTGCTTGAAATGGTGTGATGAACAGCACCACCACGCGGGCAAACGTACGCAGACTAGATGAATGTGGGCGAAAGTGGATGTGGTTTCTGCTGCAGTGGCAAAACAAATGTGAACATCTTGGTCATGCGCGGAAAAGATTTTCCACCTGATTTGGCCTTTCCGGCTGCTTGCCGCTTTCCAAGTGTGAACGTAGCCTAAAAGCTTATTTTACGCAGCCTCTACTGCAAACAATAAGCTTTTTGGCGTGTCTTAATGTGGCAGTTAGAAAATCATAACCAAGTGTTTTTCATACTGTGGTTCACAACCATCAGGGTAGTTATACAGGCTGAACAGAGGGCCACACAGTGGTTCAGAGCTTTATTCATGAGAGGGGAAATTAGTAGAGGCTGCTGTTCATCAAGCATGGCAAGAGAGTACCACACATTCTTCAGTACCAAACCCACATATGTTTTCATCATTATTATCACTATGTACTGTAGTGCAAACCTGGCTCTTCAGTACAGTGCCGTGAAAATACAGTTTGCCTTTCAACACCCAGAAAGGACTTGTGGTGCTGAAAAGAACTATGCCCCCTTTTTGGGGTAGCTGCGGTGTAATGAACAAGATCACTTCAGCCATTTCTGCTGAATTTTTTTTTTTTGCTGCCTTTTCTAGCACAGTGACCCGACCATGACCATATTAACCTTCAGTAGAAATATCAATTTTCTATATTGCAGATCCGGCACAGAAACCTTGAAGCTTGCTGTCTTGTGGAAAACCAAAGGGGACAAAAGGCATAGCGCATCAGAAACAGGACAAAAGAACACAGACGACACACACGTTTGGCGCCTCTATCATGATATACCAACAAGCCCAAAGTGCAACTTTAACCAAAGGGGAGGTAGAGTGCCTCAATATTATTTTTGCACATCACCAAGTACATAGCTGCAACATTAAAATTCGCAAAGCTTAGCAGAGAGATAGAGAGAGATAGACAAACTTCATTGAAGAAAACAAAACTTGAGGTCCTGTGATTGGGGCCCCTAGTCCAGGGCTCCATTGGCACGAGTGGCTCGCTGGGCTTGGTCCATGAGAGCCAGTTGGCTATCATAATTTTCATCCACAAGCCGCACTTCCCATTGCTTGTTAAAATCTTGTGTTCTTAGCTTTGTGGAATTGATATGGGTCGGTCTGTTTGGGCACATCCGTGTGATGTGCGATAACGTTGGCATGTACTTGCACTACGAGCATTCGTCAGTGTGTCGTGTGTGGTGAATGCGGCTAAGTGTATGTATGTAGGTTTGGGTACGCTTGTGTTTGAAGTCGGCGCCAAATCCTCGCCTGTTTAACTTTGGTTGCAACGTCCATATTGTCTCTGCTCCTCTCTTTCGTGTTCGAGGATGTCATGCACTCTAGAGGGGGAGGGGGGGGGGTCATCACTCCATTGGTCCACAGCTTATATGCTTAGTACGCAAGCTAGCCGGTCCACCCTTGTGTTACCCTCCATGCTGTTGTGCGCGGGGCACCAAGTGAGATTGCAAAATCTGGTCATTTGGTTCCCTAGAATTTCGAGTATATACTAAGTGCAGCGCTGACCCGGAGAGATACAGGTGACAGGCGATTTGTGAGTCCATGAGTATGGCTGCAGATGTGTCTCTATTCTCCACATTCCTAATTGCAAGTGCAGTCGCTGTGGCTTCTGACGTGATGACACATTTTGCCCTGACAGATGCCCCTATCATGAGAGTTAGGTTTGTGGCTACCACCACATACTTGTCCTTGCCAGCCTGACTAGCGTCTGTGGAGTACACGTCGGGTTGCGCTCTAAATGTCTTGTGCAAGGCTCTTGCTCGGCCTTTCGGCGCCCCAGGCAATGCCTTGGACTCATATTTTTTGGCATTGAATACACCGCTATGTGCTGTCTGACTTCCCGAGTCATCTGCACTGTCTCTTCTGCAATGAACTGAGGGCGGAGTGCAAAGCCGAGTTTGGTTAGTATGGCCCCACCCTGCGTTGTTGCGCACAGCCATTCCCTTTGCGTGATGAGGGTAGCCACTACACACCGAAAGGTATTGTGGATTCCTAATCTCTCAAAGCATTCTGTACTAGTATATTCAGGGAGCCCTAGAGCAGCTTCAAAAACCCTCAGAATGATGACTTCAAGCTGTTTGAGCTTCTGATTGGTAATGCTTTGGAAGGGGAGTCCGTATGTTATCCTACTGATGACGGAGGCGTGTACGAGCCAGATAGTTAACCCTTCCAAGAAGCCTTCGCAGGTTCACGTAACACTACGAATCAGCTCAGCTACGTATTGGGTGGTACCTTTGAGGTGGCGGATCGTGTGCACTACTTTGGCCATGTTGGATCCATAATCACAGGATGCGATGTTTATCCACCTCCCTTGTGCACTCCCCATACAAGGATAGTCCAAAACTCTGGCGATTTTCTAATCTCGCGTACTTTGCCCTTATTCGAATAAGTTAAGACTTCTCTGGGGCACATGCCATGCCAGCTCCTTGCATGAAGGTCTCGACCTGTTGGATTGCCCACTGGAGAAGCTCCTGCTTATCCCCCTAGGATCCCCAATTTGCCCAAGGCGTAAATCATCAGCGTAAATGGCGCTCCCTAGGGTTTGCTTCACCCCTAGTTACAATGTGGGTTTACACATTCCAACATTAAATAGGAGCAAGGAGCGTATAGACACTTGCGGGGTTTCTCGATCAAGAACTACAAAGGGTTTCTACCTAGTTGAGCTTGGACTGATGGTGGCCGTACGGTTTTTCAGATAGCTGCGTACATACGGGTAAATGCGTGTCCCGCAGCCTACCGCTTCTAGTCCTCCCAGTATTGCATTGCAGACATGACAAAGAGGAAGGGGGAGGGAGGGGGGGGGGGGCAATACACATCTTTTACAATGTTTCTCCTATGAACACAACTTTTGTGGGATAAATACACTCTTTATTAATGATTTACCTTTAAACGCAGCTGTCAAGCAGCAGCAAACTTGGAACAACAGAGACTGACAAGCAACCACGCGTTTGAGATCAAAGTGACTTTATCACTGAGTTTGCTGTTGCTGAATTGGCCGGCTCTAAAAACTTGTGAAAATAAATTTGTTCAAGCCAACCAGCCTTCGGGCATAATGGCGGCTTGAGTTGCCATGAAAATGACGGTGCAGATACCATCACAATTTCTTTTTTTTGCACAAAATTTTTCCAATATTGCAACACTGCATTTTCAACATGTTATCTTTTGCAAAATTGGACACAATAATCTTAAAATTGTAGAAGTAGCCTAAATTTGTAAATTTCTGCAGAGCCGGCAGGTGTGATAGTAATATCTTGGAGAACACTGTCACAATAAATGCAAGAATCAAGCTGCTTACTCGAGGCACAAGAAATAATTAACACAAAAAATTACATGAATGCCTTTGCTGTGACTGCCAGTTCAATATCTAATTTGGGCCTGAGGTTGACACGTACCAGTCGAGTATGTGTCAATCCAAACAAGATTAGACACTGAGCCTTACCAAGTCTAAGCAGCGTTGTACATCAGCATTATCCTCATCCTGCTTCACGCTGACAGCTTCACCCAATTTCTTACTGAATGCACCAAGAAGCTGTAAACAACAGAATAGAGTGCACAGTAAGCAAAGTTTCTTTAACACGATGGCATGACTGTGAACATTGTAATCAACATGATGTGACTATGAAGAAAAATGACAAGGTTTTATTAATTTATTCATATAGCCTAATAACACAAGATACTGCTGGAATAAAAGTGAAACAGCCCGACACAGGCTGAGCAAGTAAAGAGCACAGGACAGAGTGCTGACTAACAACCAAATGCTTTATTTGCAGAAGCAGCATATAAAGATCATTAAACGTGACATAAAAGAAAGAAAAAGAAGGATAAGCATTAGCCACAAAGATAATACAGTTCTTTTGTCAATAGCGTGAGGGACGCAGAACTGACGCGTGCGTCGCCACTTGTGAATATGAAAAAGGCCTCAAAGATTTCCTGCGTGCACTGTTCACTATATCTTCCAACTATTTAGCACTATTGGAACATATAGTCAACAGTGTGTGCAGGAAATCTTTGAGGCCTTTTGCATATTCACAAGCGGTGTCACCTTCAATGATGTCTTTATATACTGCTTCTGCAAATAAAGCATCTGGTTGCTGGTCAGCGCTCTGCCCTGTGCTCTTTACTGCCTCATGTTGTGTCATGCTGTTTGTTTTATTCCAATCCTGAACCAACTAACCCCTTTGTACACACTGCTAACAAGATACTGTGCCAAAGCCCTTGCAGGTATTGTGCAAAACATAAAGGAGTAACAACAAAATAAAGGTACCTATGCACAGAAGTTAATTTCACAAGGCAAAAGAAGACACATGCAAAACCAGTGATAAATTCAGAAAGCAGTTTTCTCAAACTGAACTTCAAAGTATGTACCTTAGTTTTTAAATGAATTAGTGAAGTACATTGTGCATACATGTTGCGAGCAAAAAGAGAAGCCTCAATGAGAAAATGTTTTTGTGCAGAAATGCTTTCTCATGCAAAAGAAATAGGCACAATAAAGCTTGTTGTTGGGTGAGTGGGTTCATAATGCCTAAGAGAAGATACTGCGCCAAACACAGACAAGCACAAGAAGGTATCGACACAGACAAGTGCTAGTTCGTGTTGATACCTCTAGTGCTTCTTCGAATTTGGTGCACTATCTCTTCTTAAGCAGAACTAGGCCCATCATCATAGAAATTTTGCAGAATAGTTTAGTACTAGACTCACCTTCAATGTGTGCATTTTGATGGTTGAATTGGTGTCCTGAAGGCATGCTTCTACTGCTGATATCACACAATCTGATGACTTCCTGAAAAAGAAGATAAGCTAAATTACACAGTCAAGATACAAAGTTTTTCTAAGAATGGCAAAGTTACAAGCGTGCAACCTTCTCTACTGTGGTTCATAAAGCTTCCTGCTTTTCAAAGTATACAGTATCTTTAAATAATCTTTGCGTGACAGCAATTTCTGCTACTGCATTTTTACACCGAGACTGTAGCTGTGATGACAGATGACATAACATGGAGTTTTACATACCAATACAATTTGCCAAGAGCCATTTTTAAATCATCCTACAATGTGAAATCATACATTGAGAACGTCCTCCTGCCATTAGCCTTGGGACATTCAAAATAATTTAGTGCTTAACATGCTTTTACATTATACAAAGCAAACTGTCACTTAAGAAAAAAGGAGGGTAGGAAGAATACTCTCCTCTTACTGGAATAAAGATCTTTTTAATACATACTTATAACGTATCAAGTGAACAGAAGATGTTATTTGTGTTAGTCGTTTATATAAGCACAACCTGTACTGTAGAAACATACATGAGCTGTGCAAAGTATCCCTGGCACATGTTGGTCAGGACCTGGAGTGCCTCAACACGCACGGCTGTTGTAGCTATTCGAACAGACTCGGTCATGTCGGCCAGCAGCTTGTCAGCACAAGCTGCAGCAAGCCAGCAAGAGCCAGGAAAGTTGCTGCTGCTCTCTGTGCTCTCAGTGCCATTGCTTCTCAACCCAGGAGTGCTGCTCGGCTCCAGTGCTACAGCAACTTCCTTTGGCCACGGAGTTACATTCACTACTGCACCCAGCACAGTCAAGGCAGCGACCTGCACCTGGACACCTGTGGAATGCAAGCAGAATGAGAGCTCAACATTCCTTACATCATGCTGAGACCTTACATATGTGAACCTAAATTATTTTTAATAAACATTGTTAATACTACGCTCACTGCTAGCTGAGCAGTTCAAGGCACGTCATAAACAAGAGCAGTGTGTAAACAATTAGCATGAAGGCCAAATTTCCTGCCATGGTGGATCAGTAGCTATGGCTTCAGAAGAACTTGTTGTTTGCCTAGTTGGTATTCGTTGTGAGAAATAATAGCAGTTTTTTTTTCTAAAGGATGTGCGCAAACCACAGACACAAAAGAAAACAATCATGAAAGAATTACAGACATGAAAGAGAACAGCCGCCCATGTGGTCGCAATTGTTTTTTTCCTCTTGTGGTTTGTGTGCTTCTTAGAGGCAAGCATGTCTCACAGTCACTATGACACTCTGCCCAGAACACGAGGTAACAGGTCTGGTTGTCAGCTGTGGCAGCAGCATTCTTATTAAAGAAGAATGCTAAAACGCCTGTGTACCAAGGTTTGAGTGTTCATTACACGACCCTAGGTGGTTTGAACAAATTTGGTGACAACCATTGTGGCATGTCTCACAGCCAGATTGTGACTTCAGTTTATATAAGATCCCATCATAATTTATTTTATTGTATTATAGGGGCCAAATATTATTGTCCAACACAGTGCAAGGTCCACAGATGTTTCAGAAGAAAGCCAGTGCTCGCTCCTCAGCAATGGGGCTCGATTAATCCTCTGTTACATGAGGACGTGTAGAACAAATATGGTCTGTGATGATGGCATACACAACTGCAGACTGCAAGAGTAAAGGTGTGTTTATAGTTGCTCGATGCCAGGCGTGTCGGAGCGTGTTGGCCGTGTCTGGTTATGTTGGCTGCGCCAGTGCATGGAACCATCAGTTGAACTATACACGCTGTCGCTCTCGTTAACGTGAAGTAAGATGTGTGCGTGCTCAAGCTACGTCAGACTATGTTTAGCCCTTAAGGTGTGCCACAATATAGTATTCTAGATTATATGTAATGATGTTAAGAAGATGCAGTGCTTCTATGGTTTTCACATTCTTCAAACTTTTGCAGTTGATAGCACAATCAGAAAAAAAAAAAAGTACATCTTTATTAGCATCAATGAATGCACTAGGCATGGCCTCAGTTTAAAGAACTGCACCTTAAATGGCACTGGAATACATGCTTGTGGACAGCACCGGAAGCCAGACAATGAATTTAGCACAACAAACCTTTGTTGTCCATAAAGGCAGCCACGTCATTAATGACGCGACTAAGAAGTCCTTGTTGCAAACGATGATATGGAGATCCTGTGACTACAGCTGCTAGGCACTGTTTTCAGCAATAGGCATTGGGGGAAGTTGTGAGAGAAAAAGAGGGAAGGACAAGTTTAAGGTCAACAAACTGTTCTGTTCACTTTATGGTACACTCTCATACACACAAAAGGCTTTAGTGAATGCTACGTTACTTGACTTGTGCAAGTTCTTCATAATAGATGATGTAAATAAACAATATGCTAAACGCAACTAAGTATGACATCAAATGATATGTACACCCACTCAAATTTCATGCAGTTGATTCACAAAACCAGAACATAGTAGCTGTGTGCTGCAAATGACACAATTTGGCCAGCAACTCATAATATCCCAGCCAGACGAGGAATTTTCAATTGCGAGCGAGCCCAATCCAGATCGAATTTCTCAATCCTGATCGGCCACCTTCTACATCTTGTGCAAAGGCACCAATTGGGATTGAGAAAGCATATCCAGATCAGGCTCAATCAAGATTGAAAGTGTCCCCTGTGACATCAGTACAAGACTGTACAGGGTGTTGATATCCTCTGAAAGTGTGGTGAAATGCAATGCCATGCTGTATTGAAGTGTAGTTCTTACATGGAGTGCAATATTTGTTTTTATTTCTTATTTTGTTTGTTTGTTTCTTTGTTCAAAACATGTACAATAACCTTTCTTCAAAGTGTGTTGTAAGGTTACTTAGAAGAAATGGCTCAGACTGCGCAGGTCACGTTTACATGATTTCCTAATAAATCAAACCATTTACCAAGGATATCTTGACAACACTGAAATCAGTTTCATTCAACTTCAACTCTATTATGGAAGTGCTTCTTGGAAAAGAGAAAAATTGCCTGCTTCTAGAAATTCTTCATGTAAAATGTAGTCCACTTATCATCAAAATACATAGTCAAGATCAGACAGCCAACAACATTTATGGAACTAGTCACATACGCTTGCTTAGGTATGCAAAATGTACTGAGCACTCAGCAGGGTATACAGACCTTGAGAAGCTGGATAATCTGAGCTGGATTGTTCTCTGCAATAATGGCTAGATGAAGGCACCGATGCACTTCTCCTAGGATAGCAGCCACAGTTTCGGACAAAGTCGTGAATGCTGTTCTCTTTGAGCCACTACGATAAATCAGAAGAAAATAAATATTAGCATCATCAACACAGACACTGGAGTCATTTCCCATGACAAGTAACCCAAAAAAAAAAGAAAAGGATTTAACCAGGCACTTAGGTAAGCAGTGGCAAAATTTGCAGGTTCATTTTGTGCGTCAACTGTCCATGATGGTACTGCCCTAGAAAATGTTTCTTATGACTTATAACTTATTTTATGTACTACTCCTAAACAGGCTGCTAATGTGGGTTTCTATCTATGTAATGCATGTCTTAAGAAAATTAAATGGCATTCAAATCATATGAAAAGTGGCCAACATTTAAAAGTAAAGTGCAGAAAAAAAGGTAAGTACAAATATCAAAATGAAGTCTATTTATTTACTGGTAATTCAAAGGTGCAGATGTTTCTACATCTAGAGGATGTACAGCGGATGGATGGATGGATGCAAAACTTTAATGAAGGTCCTGAGGTATGCGAGTCAGCGCGCTGCGGGCCACTCCCACGTTGGGACAGCCAGGGCAATACAGAAATAAAGCCACGAAGTTCAGCAATGACCTAAATCAACAATGTCCAGTACATAAACGTTGTCTGTGCCTATAAGGGGAGACACGGGTCTTAGAGACCGAAAAATCGGGGAAAAATAACTTTTTTGAAGAGTTATTTATGGATTTTGCAGTATCGGATGCATTATCTCAGAAATTTTCACCCATCTTGGACCAATATTTTGGTTGCGTCGGCAAGCTGTATTTTTATTGATGAACACACAAAAATAGGTCTTTTTCCGTGACAGGCAGCTGCCATTCTAAGTTTCCGATCGCAGCCATCTTGGTCTTGTTTGAAAGAGGCACACTTCTCGTTTAGTTTTTGGGCCACCGCTACTCCATGCGCTGAATGGTTATGAAGAAAAAGCCCACAAGAAAAGTTCCAATGCGCAATTCCACTCGTCGGCTGAGGCACGCGACCGCAAGCACACCATGCCATTGGCAGATTTTCGCCGTCGTCTGCTCGGGCGTGCGAAACTCGCCATGAAACAATGTCAAATTCAGTTTGCTACAAGCCATAAATTGAGCGACTAGAAGAAGAAATGAGGGGTATTAAACTTTTAAAAGTGCGCATTTAAAAAGATGCCAGCAATAGTTTGCTACCCATGACAAGTGCTGACGAAGCCTCCCCCCACGACAGCAGAATAGGCTTAGCAGATGAAAGCGGTTCTGGCAGCGACCGGTGTTCATGCGGCATTCCAGCAAAACTACTGCAACCCGATGATTTGGAGAAAGTGAAGAAGGCTCAAGAAAAACTGCAAGACTTTGTTTCCGCATCAGCTACCAAGTTAAAATTGGATTTTCTCACTCACCCTGATGCAGCCGCGGCTGGCATGGATGTGATAGAGACGCACTTCGTTATTGTAAGCCGCGATTCTATGAATGCTCTGCTGTCTTGTGGGAAAAGGTGAACGTGACTGCAGTCTTTCCATAGAGATAGTCATTTCGTGTGCAATCTGCAGCGATGTCGCATTGGCGCAGAGTTCGCTATACGTGAATGGCGGCCAAACGTGTACTCCGTTGCTCATGTAATCTCCTTTTGCACGAAATGCAGAGCACTGGTAGTTGGCAAATGGCATTAAATGATATTTTTTGCGATGAAAGTTATTCATGTTGTGCCCGATCTGCGGTAATGAAGCATCGACAGGATGTGCAACCTATTCCTCGTGAACAATCTCGCTATGCTCGAAATGCAGAGCACCGGTAATCTGCTAACGACACAATATTATATTTTTTTTTCAATAAGAAACGTTTCAGGCTACAGGTTTTAGGCTGCAGCATACATACTGGGGCATGTGCCAGGGGCATACTAACCTGTTACAACTTGTAGCATGTAAACACTTTATTATATTTTCTAATAAACCCAGTTGTCCATTTTTCTCAAGACAAACTTTTCACTCAGCCTACTTGTTTGTGGCAACAATATCTCAAGATCTAGGACAGTTACAACTGTAACTTTTTTTGCTATATGAAGCTAAATGCATAAAGCTTGAAGTGCTGCAAGAAGATTATTGCAGGGCTTACTAGTCAAATCCGTATTTAAATATGTAAGTACTTCTACTGTATAACACTGAGTAACCTTTACTTTTTCAAATTTTTCTCAAAAGATGATTTTTAGTCACCTTGCTTGTTTGCTACATAAGTATCTTTGGACCTACAACACCTACAGCTATTATTTTTTTGTAGCACAAAGCTAAATGTGTTGGGAAGGCAATGCAGAGAGCACATTTTTTCTTTCCAGCTTCAAAATTCTTTTATTTACATCTACATTTGCTCTTATTATTGACACTGTGGACACAGAATTTCAGTGGGCTGTAAAATGACAAATAATTGCCCAATTTCGAATCTGCTTCCAGCATTGCAATCCTTATGCACTGTAGTATCGAACTATATGTTGTTTGCAATTTTCCCTTTAGCAGGTAAATTTTAATTATTTCAGCAAATAATAGAAGGTAATTATTAGTTATATCAGCAACTACTACATATATGCAATATATAATTGGATATTTAAAGTTAACACAAAACACTAAATGTGCATATGCAGTTTTATCAGATTTGATCAAGAAACAACAAAGTTATCTCAATAACCCATGTCCCCCCCATTGAGGCAATTCAAAATACTCATAGGAGAAACATGTCCTACATTACCTATAGGCTGCAAGCCCTAGGAACGGCTTGTACTTGGTCACAAAGCCAGTCAACAAATCGAGCGCTGCTACCCGAACCTACACACAAAGAAAAAGTAGTCAGCTGCACATTAAGCCCAGTCAAATGTCTGTGCTGTGATGAATTGCTAAAAATTTTAATCTCTACTTGCTAGCAAGGACAACAGTATTGTGGGAGCTCCAGAGGAGATGTAATCTCTGCCATATAATACTGATTACATAGAGCGTAAAGGGCAAGGAAAATGGCAAGACGCAAATGCTACACACATGGCACTAACTCAACTACTAACAAAGAAGGGTAAAAAGCACTGCATGCGTGACCTGTGTCTTGCTGGTGTCCTTCTCTATTATGGGCTACGGAATTTGTACTAATGGCGCACCAGCAGGCCGAAATAGCAACCTTTATATGAAGTACTCACGGACAGTGTCAGAATGTAAATTGAGTTTGCAAAAGACAATATGTAATTCTTTGTGATACCACTTCGGTAAATGAACACAAAATGAAGACTATGAAGACTCCTTGCAATTATCTAGACTATTAATAAAGTGTTTTCAAGCCATAACTTAGACTAATTAGGAGAATTTCAAGCACTGGAAGTGTACACATAACTGCACCTGTGGGTTTGGGTCCTTGAGGATGGTCAAAAGAACTGTCTGTGTCTGAGGTGCACCAATGGTAACTGGTATATCAGGAAGAAAGTGAAGCCAGTAGCCAAACATCTCTCGGCTGTCAACGACCTGAAATGCCAAATACAGCATTGTGCCAGAAGAGACTTCACCCATTTACCCAGATGGCATGATATACTGTAGCTTCAACATGACTTGATGAACGTGTTGGACAATACAAATATGCGATCAAGCATGTTATCAGTAATTTGGTGGGGTGTGCTATGCCTGCTACAAACTGTACATGAAGGCTACTGCAGAATTTGCCTAGCAAGGGAGCGTAACAAAGCAAACAACTTTCCTCCCAACTTTTCTTCTTCAGACATATGTGTCTAAATAAGAGGCAGATCCCACACACAATTTATTTAGATTGGAATACTATGAGCAAATAATTTGAAAGAATAAAAATTAAATTCTGCCTATCGCTTTAGGCACTTCGGAATAAGGGGTTAATTAACAGAGATGAAGATGTTAGTTATCCAGCTTTCCAAGAAAAATTACTTACTAAATAAGTCTACTACATTAATCTTTCCTCAAATTTCTTTTTTGGGGGCCCCAGCATCAATAGGAGATAATGCACAATCTGCTGGACAATCTTCTTGCCAAAAAGGACAGCTAATAAAAACTCATCAACACATAAGTTAAGAAAATATGTTACTAAAGAAATAGAGGTGGAGGGAGACGACTAAGAAAGAAAAGTTATGGACACAATTCTCACCTTTGTAATGTAAGCGAGAGTGAAGTAGACATTTCGACGGACACTTGCTTGCAAATGTCGTTGCCTCATCACCTGACTTCCTTCGGAATCAGAAAACTCCGACTCTGAACTTGATGTCTTTTTCCAAAACTGAAGAGGAGTCTTCATGCCCTCTGCAGAAATTACAGCAATATAGAAGGGTGCAGGTATGGAAAATTAAGAATCCGTCTTAACTTAACACAAACACACAAAAAAAGAGTAGCATTGCAAATGCCAGAAATACTGCCACATTCAGAGTCACATGGCAAATAATGAGACAGCCATCTTCGCTGCCATGACAACAGATCAGCGCATTACAGCAGTCTTACATTCCGCCTCATGAGATGCCACTCGCCCATGTTTCCACCTGTGCGTCTTTTCTTTTTAATTTCTTTTTATGTGGCTCCCGGTTGCCCACTTACCCTGAAGCCAATGCATTTTCTTTTTCTAAATTTTCCTTTCTCCAGATGCACAGCCCACAAGTCTCACTAAAGAGTAGTTCTACCACTTTGCTGGAGTATTAAAATGGGGTCCGAACTAGCAACACAAGTGTCACTATCATGTGACACTGTGTTCGATCAGAAAGCACTGGAGCATTCTTCAGTTGCCTGACACTTCTTTGCAAGATGATGCACAACATGAGGAAGCCTACATTGCTGCAGAAACCTTTATGCTAGCAGACAAGAGAAAACAGCTGCATTATGCAACAATCTACATGGTTAACTGAACAAATTGCCACAAGATGTTGCCACTACTGTTGTCCTACATGGCTCTCTTTAGGTATTCTGGTAAAACTACACTATTATAATATGTATAGACTAAGGCAGGGCTGCACAATATACAACCCACAGGTTGCATGTGGCCTGTGATCAGACTTTTAGCAACCCACAGCCAAGTTTAGACTTCTATAATATGCTGGTGCTGCAATCAGAGCACGGCCATATGGCGAGAAAAAGAATTTCATCACCGAACATAATGCACAACGTGAATTGTTGGCAGCATCAGAAACATTAAAACAAAAGGAGTGTGGGAGCAAGGATCTCTAGTTGGGAGGAGATATCAAAGATGCACAATCACCGAACGTATTCGTTAAGTTACTAACATCAAGACCACATTATTGGCCCATACTTTTCTGAAATAATTCCTAACATGTGCTTTTCCAATATGTTTTGACTGAATGACAATAACCAGACTGCCTTTTTGCAAATAAAAGACACACCATTTCCCGCTAAAGTGCAGCCTGTGTGGCTCCCATAAAAGTTGGTATTGGTCCTTGCTGGTTTGGAGTTGTGCAGCCCTGCATTAACTGACTGATGCATTTTTTTATATTTTGCAGGAGTCATACCTGAATATATTGGAAAGTGCATACAGCATCAAAAATTGATTAGCACAAATATGGATCCATGACTTTATCAGTTTCTATAGCTCCAATGTAAGATGGCCTGTCAAACGCATGGCCATGATATCAGCAGTTTAACATACCTTCTTCAGACTGCTCTGGAGTGTCCTCCTTCAGACATCCATTCCCTTTCTTGACCTTCTTCTTACGATTCCTTCGCCTCGGTGTTGCTAGCTTCAAGTGGAGTAATAACAGATGACCAGGAATGAAAGTGTGAACAAAGCAAGCTCCTAGCAAATCTATCAGATATTGTACATAAACAAAATATTCTTGCATAAAAAGAATAACCCTTAATGTAAATGTTTTTACCTCTCCATGAGCGATACTGAAAGTGAATGCAGATGAAGACATACTTACACACGAACACAGAGACATGAAATTAACAAGATTCATCTTCAGAATACTCAGCATGACGTAAGAAAGAAATAAAGAAAGAAGGCTTCTCAAGGCCGTTGTTTTTTTTCCTGCTGGGTCTTCTAGAGATGAGTAGTTGCCAATTCACCTAACACTTAGCTTAGTGAACGTGATGCCATGTTCAATTAGTTTCGAATGAGCCGACACACTTCTGTGCTTTAGTTAAAAGACTAGTCAATGAAATTCAGTGGTCTTTTCATGAGAAAGAAAAAAGTATGTTGAACTTTCTCCCCGAGATTCAGTTTTAACCAAAAAAAAATAAAAATTACGGGGTTTTACGTGGTAAAACCACTTTCTGATTTTGAGGCACGCTGTAGTGGAGGACTCCGGAAATTTCGACCACCTAGGGTTCTTTAACGTGCATCTAAATCTAAGTACACGGGTATTTTCGCATTTCGCCCCCATCAAAATGCGGCCGTCGTGGCCAGGATTCGATCCCGCGACCTCATGATCAGAAACCCAACACCATAGCCACTGAGCAACCACGGCGGGTAAACCAAAAGGGGTCAGTGAAAGTAAATTTACATTGAAGCTAGGATGGTGCTCAGTAAACAGCTGTGAGCTTATGTGTGCTCCAACGCCTCATCCCAAGCAATTTTCGCTTTTTTCTTATTTGCTTCTGTTTTGTCTGTAGCTGCACAATCAAAATGAGAAGTGGGGACCATATGCAGAGGGGTTCAGGGATCCATGGTCCAGGCTTTTGCAGTTCTTGCACTGCGGCAACTACCCCCACTGTGGTGGATCAAATGGGCAAGCTCACTAACAGTAAAGCGAGGTCATATCTACCTCGTCTTTTCTTTTTTTTTTTTCTGATTATTTGTAGAAGCTCTGTACCTGCATAATGTTATAAGTAAGGTATGATTTTATTTGTGCTTGAATGCGAAATGCATTTCTTCCGCATAGTCACGTCACCATATGGATCCAGTTACATCCTTGCTATTTAGACAGCTTCTCGAAAGCTTGTGTACTGGATGCAACTAGTGTTGAAGAGTAAGATGTGCAGTTATACAGATTGTTTCAGTATATACAAAATTAGTGAACTAGATATTTACTAGAAAAACAAACCAAAACTCAACAGTACGCTTAACGCAAAACATTTTCCATTAAGATAGTTGGTTAAAGTTCACCTAGAAAAATATATCCAGCGAAAAACGCCCAATTTTGGGGCCGAAATAAAAACCGAGAAGAGTGTGCACAATTTTGAGAAAATAAAAACCACGAATGCTGAAACCTAATCACACCCTCTTGTGTTATTAGCAGAGATCGAACAAGGGATGCCTCGAAGTGGAGCCAACATTTTGAGAATGGGAGTTGTCTGTTAGTACTCTTGTTGAAACGTTGGTTCTACTTCGAAGCATCTCTTCTTTAACTACTGTTTCACAATTGAAGTATCTCTCTTGCCCTGAACCTCTGTCTTGTGTTGATTTATGCCCCCTCATGCCACCCACAACATCGGGAACCTTATTATTTGATGAGCTAACAAAAGAAAAAGAACTCTTCACAGATGTATGCCAATCTGACAACTGATAACTCAAAGACAGCAAAGCTGTATAAGCAAGTTGTCACATCCTTTGGAAGTACTAGGGGTCTGTTTGCTGGCTTACAGACATGCTCGAACGCAGCAGTTGCTGCGCTCGAGCACAATTGTGGCTGGCTGTTTTTAGTGACAGTTCCCATGCAGGCTGCATCGCAGCATGACGGTGTCTGCTTTTACCGCCACAGCTGTACAAACTCATGGTTGACCTCCAATGTGGAGGTGACATGAGAAATAAAATCGTGTATTACTGGCCAAAAAAAGAGCTTATATCAGTTATAGATTCAAATGAGATATATGAAAGGTAACTTTAATTTTACAATCATTAATCGTTCCCTTTGAAAGCAAACTCGGGGCTCCGACGCACGTCGTGTTGCATCTACATTTGATATGATGATGTGTGGTGTTTTATGGCGCAAGGGCCAGGTTTGGTCAAAGAGCGCCATCTACATTTGATATCAGCCACACCGCCAACGCCCCTGCATGGGAACTGTTGTGGAACTCCCCTTTACAGCTTCGTTGTAATGAACAATGAAGCAGCAGTAAAGCTACAGTCACACATTGCCATTATGTAAAGGAGTTGAGCACAGAAACGTTGGTAGGAATAATTTAACAATTCTATTTCAATTTTTTTTCACACTTCATAAGCAAGCATCTTTTGGAGTACAGATAAGTGAAACGAAAGATTTGTTAAGAAAATAACATGCACAAGTCATCAATTATGATTATCTAAGTAAGTGAATAGGCTGGCCTGCCATCGATAAGCACTCATCACATTTGTTTGCTGTAGACAATGTTCTTTTTCTTCAGCATTCTGTGCAGCGTTGTGTAGGAAAAAATGGCACATTTCAACAAAAGACACAACGAACTACAGTGACGATAATGCTCAGCAAGGCCAGGTGGCACAGAAACGCAACACAGCACTACCACTAAGCACAGCATGCATCTAAATCTTTGGACAGTACAAAGCACATGAGACACATTTGCCCTCAAGGAGCTAAGCACAGTTGGCATTTGGCAAGAAATGTGCCCTGCAACCTTCCTGCTTTCCCACCGCTTCCCTCTCCCACCTCCAACTCTGGTGCCCACTTTTCTGAGTGTGACAGTGCACTAGCATAGGGCCAATCAGTGAACACTCTCTCCTCTTCCAACCTCTGGCGCTCACATGTGCTGCCCCTTCCCTCTGCCAAAGATAACGGGGCACCGGCACTCTATCATGCAAAATGGTAGCCAAAGAAAGATATTTACTCAAAATCATCAAGTTCCAGCGTATCACTGCGGCCCATATTTGGCAGCTTTCTTTATAACGATGTCTAGTTTACATTTTGAAGGAGCTTGGTAGACTTACCTTTGACGGACTCTGAGATTCATCACTGGTTGCAACTGACGGCAAATGTGTGCACAATGGGCTTGGATTAAGGATGAGATACTGCCTGTTTTTTTGTCCAGGGAAACCAAAAAAGGAGAGGCTCTAGCAAAAAAAAGAAGAAGAAGAAGAAGAAAAGGGGAAGGAAAGAACACATTAGTTTATTTATCGGAAAGAGTGGAATAAAAAAAATGAAAATCGTGGATATGCACTGTGAGTATTTACTCAAATTTAAAAGATACAGAGCTATACAGTCCAGTCCACTTATATTTATAATCAGGAAAACCCCAAGAATCTGGTTGCTATGACTGGTCATCCTTATTTCTAGACTGATTTAGCTGAAAAGTGCTGCCCAGCGTTCAGGAAGACCTCTACCATGATGAGTAATGTGAGAGGGAACACATGAGCTAAGCATGAATGGCCTCAAAGAAAGCTTTCCGGTCATATGCAGGCAAAAGGGCAGCACAACTAGGTTAACAGGTGGCCTTCCCATTGCATCTATGTTTCTACAATGTGGGGTATCCCACCGCATCTGGAACTTCATATATATTCAGGCATCACAATGACTGGCAATACACTTGAGTATAGCTGTGAATACCACTACTCTGACAATGGCCAATTCCTATGACGAGGTGAGTGCGATATACAAGGGGGCAAGAGGAGGTTTGACTGGAGCGGCTTTATCACTATCAGCACAGACCTGCCAATCTTATCATTTGAAAAACATTTTACTGCAAGCCTAAAAATGCTAAAATGTGGAGGACAACACTAAAGATTGCTTCATTATTGAACAAGTCGGCTGTTTTAAAGGATCCGTGACTTCGTTTTATAGGGTTGGTGTGAACAGGCACCCTGCTCTATATGATTGTAGCAACGATCCCTGCTCTAAACAAGCAGAGCTGACTATGAAGTTTAAAAATGAAATATTCAGGGAACGGTTGTCAACGGTTCAGTTGCCCTTATAGCGAAAGGACTGGTGCCCCAAACGTGAAGGAGAGACATTTATTTTGGCAACATGGAGGCAAACTTCTCGATCCTTGCACACATGTGAGCCCTTGTGCCTCGATTTAGCCTCAGCTGTCTCTTTCCCAGAGACGCTGTCATGGTCTTTGTTGCTCCGTTACATTTTTTTTTTCCTAGAGCCCTTATGCATTGGTTCTGCCTGTTAATGTCAATTATACGGACAAGTCCACAAGGACTTGTCCGTATAATTGACAGGTCTGAAAAAATGGGCCATAAGATATCATCCATCAACTGCTTTGGTTATCTTTTAAAATTAGTTTTGCCTTAACAATCAGCACATAAAAATCAGAAAATATTTTTGGCAATAGGAAAATTGTAGATGAGTGCTAAAAATCAGGCATTTTATGATAAAATCATAAAAGTTGGCAGGCATGAGTGCAGAAGCTGTAGAACATGCCTTTGTACTCACACGTAAAAGTCTAGAGCACAGGTGCTCTCCTCCTTTCCAACATATTTCCCTTCCCCTCATTTAACATTTAACAAGTGACTAATACTTGTAAATGTAAATAACACAAGAAGTAATTAATAGTGAATAAAAGTTCCAACTAATACGATCAATATAGCAACAGTAGATAAAGTGATGTGGACCAACTTTGTTAAACAACGCTGATGCAATAACCTGCCAAATAAGCATGCAAACCAGAGACCAGCAATCAATAGCAGTTAAAATTGAAGATTCCAAAGAGAAACACAACTGTGTGTCATAATGCTGCTGTAGCTTACACTTAAACCCTATACTTAAAGTTGGTTATAAGTTCTGTTCTGAGACCGAATCAAATACGAGTCGATTAGTGCCAGAAGCAAACCAAATCAAATAGCATATCCAATAGTGTTTGACTAGTTTTCAAATAATGAATAGTCGTTATCCCAATTAATAAATACAAAATGATGTTCACATCTCGGTATTCTTAAGGCTAGTAAGTTTCTTTCATTACATAGTACATTTTGAAGCATGTTTATTAAATGTACAAATGGAGCATTAGGAGCAAACAAATAGTTTCTTTGCATGCGCAGGGCTCTTCAGAGAGTGCGAATGATCATTGTACAACCTGTAAGTATGGAAATCTAAGTGACGCAACTGGCTCTACTACGCAAGATCTCATGTTTTATCTCTATACTATGCCCACGGGGGTAAAAATTTACCGTACTTTTGCTCCAATTTTATGTTTATCTGGGCACAGTTGACGCTTCGAGGTATTT
Source organism: Dermacentor andersoni (assembly GCF_023375885.2). Lineage (NCBI taxonomy): Eukaryota > Metazoa > Arthropoda > Arachnida > Ixodida > Ixodidae > Dermacentor > Dermacentor andersoni. The sequence goes on along the minus strand of NC_092816.1, from coordinate 20,049,129 downwards.
GAAAAGTATGCGAAAGGTATTCACATTTTAGAACAGTGACTATTCGATTCGAAGACCAAATCGAATAGGATGCTATCTTTAAAATTTTGTATGTCTGTATAAAAAGCCACCATAATCGTGGCAATTCCATCACTTGACAAATGCAAATAACATGCAGGGTTTTTTACACCTGTTCCGAACAACTGTGTACAACTCACTTTGAGAATGCCCAAAAGATTTCCTAGGTGCTCACTAGGAAAATTCCATTTTGTAGAAAAAATATTCTGCAAGCACCTCAGGGCACTGATCACCAAAGTCTGTGAAGAAACCAGGAGAAAAAAAGTGCATAAACGCCAATGATAAACTATTCACACAATACAAAAACTCTGAACATTTTTCAGCTCTCAAGAAAAAGCTTTAAAAAACAAAATAATAAGGTCAATATTGCATGAAAAGGGTTAAAGATCTGAGCCCATTTACCACCGAATGCATGGAGTGAGAAGTTTTAGCTACCAGTGGCCACAGTGCTATGTTTGATAGCGTGACCAAAACCAAGCACATTGAATATTAGAGGCACAAAGGTGCACAAATAATGTGATGTTATGCACCCTTACGTAAACAAGTTTTCATTGTAATATATGAAGTAGTTATTCGGTAAAAAGTGCTGTAAATAAAATTCATGCAGAATATTGTCTGGGAGTTGCCTATGTATGCATAAGCATTGTGCCACTTGCTCACCTCCACACAGCCAGGTATTATTATCAATCTTACCAAACTTGACTCGACCAGTATAAGAACTTATCAATGCTCATCGGTCGTCATCAACCTTACTGGACTACATCCAACCCTTATGAACTTTTATCGATTGCTATCAACCTTATCAGACTTGATCTGACTCTTATCAAACGTTATTGCTCATTATCAACTTTATTGAAATTGATGCGATCCTTATCCTAAACCTATCCTTAAAAACCTTATAAACATTATCCAACCCTTATCGGTCCTTGTCAAACTTATCAGAATTGCTTCAACCATTATAAGGCTTATTACTCTTTCGCACCTTATCCATCCACGTCGGACCATTACCAACCATGATGAGACCCATTAACCCTTCATTACTCCTTATCATACTTATCAAACACACATAAACCACATTACTAGTAATGCTAACTGCATGCTTTGTTACCTCCGTCGCAATTTCTCTATGGCCTTCGCTAACTTAGAGCTACTTTAGTACAAAATGCTAATACGTCCTAAGCTTGAATATGCCTCTTTCTGCTTGGGACCCTGGCTTAGATTACTTAACAAATGTAATAGAATCTATACAAAATCGTAGCACACGTTTCATTCTTACAAACTATTCTCGGGCGTCAAGCGTAACATCTATGAAGGCTACTTAAACCTCCCACTCCTCTCATCCTGTAGGAAGTTAGCCTGCTTATCACTGCTGCACAAAACTTATTACTACAATCTGGAATTAAAAAGTGAACTTTTGTCCAAACCTGCATACATATCATCTCGTACTGACCATCACCATAAATTGAGCATTCCGCATTGTCGCACAAACCTATTTTTTTATTCATTTATTCCTAAAACTACCAATAAATGGAATCATCTGCCAGCCTCAATTGTTAACATAACTGATACATCTGCTTTTAGAACTACTATTGAGGAATGCTTTTGTTAATCTGCATTTAAAATTATTTTATTATTATAACCTGCCATCTGTACATGCTCTGTATTTCGTTCCACTCCCTTCTGTAAAGTTTTCGGGCCTTGAAGGTACAATAAATAAATAAATAAACAAATAAATAAATAAATAAATAAACTAACTGACTGCTTATCTATCTGTGTTGTGTAACACGAAGTGTGTGCATCCTTAGAGATCAGTGGCATTTCGGTCAGTGAAGGAACACCCCAAAGGAAAATGCATCCTGCGATCACCGAAATGCATCGGGGATGGGGCATGTTTGGCATTAAATTTTCACAAAATTAGAATTTTCTTATGTTTACAAGGCTCCAAGTCGGCTCTACAAATGGTCCTAGAGATGGCTTTTATTCCACCATCACCAAATCTTTCAACAAAGACTTCATAGAGGCTGTTCTCCTTTTATTTTTTTTTGTACCGCCATTACAACACATTTATATGGTTCAGATATATTCACCTTGTGCGAGTCTAGGTGTTCAGCCCAATGGGTAAGACACTTGGCTTCCGAGCGTGGGTCGTAAGTTTGAAACTCCCCACCACCAATGTTTATCCTTTCGAATTTATATTGTTTTATACATCAATTTCTTTATAGCGATTCATCTCACATGACAGACGGATTAGCGGTCGAACATGTTTCCTCGTTGGGTACGCACAGAAATGCTTATGCACTTGAAGAACAACTGCCTTGCAAAACACATAGAGTGATATCTTTATGACCAGACTACCTGTGTAGCTTCCACAGTGCTTCCTGCTCAGTATAAAATGAAGTCTTTCTACAAAGCTTTTGCTTCCTTCTTTTATGTGAACATATTCAGCAATGGCAAATAAGAGAAATCAGAATATGAGCAGGACTATGATACAGCATTTCAGTATTGCAGAGTAATAAAGAGGGGAAAAAAGAAGAGAAAGAAAGAAAGATGGGATCACACTTGCCTGTGCTTGCACTGTGCTGTCATTAAAGCATGGTCCACTGAGCACACCTAGAAGTATTTCCACCATTCGAATGACGTAAGCATCTGGCATGTATGGTTCTCCAGGATTCCTGTTTTGCATGAAATGCATAAGCAATCAGCTCACTGAAAATACTGAAGCTTTTTCAAAGCTATTAGAGAGTTTGAGGTTCTCTGTAATCTGTCAGTCCTTGTGTGGGATAAGCCCGCTGCGCGCTGATGTGCGTCCTGCAGGACCTTTATTCAAGTTTGTCCAATCCAATCCAATCCGTAAACTTATTACCGTTTACAGAATACTGGAACAGTGGAGACACAGGTGCATGACAGAAAAGTGCCATCTTGTGACACAGAGCTTAACCAGAGGTTGGTAAACTGTTGGTATGAAGTGTTGGTAGCAACGTAATCGTTGACGTGCAGTCCTTTTATGATTTTACCTCGACAAGAACACTCATGCAATATGAAAATGTTTCAAATGCATTGAAGTTGGGCAAAGCATCACAAGATGTTTCTACAAGCTTTGCTAATTCTGTCTACAGTTTTGCTAGCCCGATAATCTGCAAATGGTCAGAAGTTCGGAAAAACTATAAATGAGACTATTTATACATTGAATGTGTATAAAACATTTGTTCATCCTATTTTGGAATATGTTTGCGTGGTATGAAGTCCAGACCAAAAAGTTCTGTAAGGTAAAATAGAGAGAAATTCAGAGGCAGGCGGCCAGTTTTATATGCTCTAAATACTGACGAACTTGTTCAGCTACAGATATGCGAAATGAACATGCTCTAGAGCTGTCGGAGTGCCGCAAGGAGAATCATCGATTAAAGTTTATTTTCAGGATTTTGCAACAAGTGGTTGGGATAAATAGAGACAAGTATATTTGACAGCCAGAAAAGAGAAGTGTGAGAACAAATATTAGTATAGCCATTGAGCCTTATTTATTGCGTACTCATGGGTTTCATTACTCATTATTATTCAACATAATGGAAATGTGGCCAGCACTACCCAACTCTATTGTTGAGAAAGACTATATCCACAAATGCATTAGTAGGTGTGCATTTTAGTACTGCCTAACTTGATGTGTTTCTGTACTTGAGTGTGTACCTAGACTGTGTATGTTTGAGTATGATTTTAACTTTCCCTGTAATGGCCTCACACAGGGGTTGGCACTACCAATAAAATAAATATAAAAATAACTGTAGACATTTAAACTTCAGGGAATACTGACAAAAAATAAAAACAAGGAGGTGGTGATGCCAGACCATTTTCAGGAAAACAGAGATGTGAGGAGAGGAGAAGAGGAGAAAAAGCTATTCCTTGGCAAAGAAAAAAAAAATTACTCAGCCGCAGTTCTTTTTTTCTTGTAGAAATTTTCTGAGCAATTCTCAGAAAGCCTTTCTGCTTGCACTTCCTCACTGGGTGTGGCGAGGGGAGGGCACTTAGAGGGAGAAATGCACCGTAGTCTGTCAACGAAAGTTGATGATCCAGTCAAGTAACCTTCTGCTAACCTCCTGGTGCCACAGGCAGTGACGAAAGCTAGATGCAGAGCAACAGTTTACCCAGTTATTCACTTAACAGAGTTGCATCAACAGTTAGTCTCGTGACCGACATGACGTGGCTGGTTAAAGGGCACAAGAATTCACAAGAAGCTTCCAATTTCTTCTACATTCAAAAGCCACATGCACGTCTTGTGTGAGCCTGCCGTGACGGGAGAACAAGAGACAAAAGTCACATGAGTCACAAATGCAGACATGAACAAGTTATTAACAGGCTGACAATTTTGGCTGTTTCCACCATATGTGTGCTGGAGGTTTTTCCAAAGTGATGAAGTTCAATTTTTGTCAGTAACATTTGTGTAAGTAACACATTAGCAGGCTTTAAATTCAAATGGTATTTATTCATAATATGCTACTGAACCTCTTACCATATTTGTTTGCGTATAACCCCCACCCCCTAGTAACAACAGCCTGGAAAGAAAAGAAAAAATCCACACGTATATAGCGTGTAAATACCTGCATAGAACTGCTAAAATCCTTGCAAAAAGACTCCACTCATGGACGCATGACTTGTCCACGTCGTATATCCGGCCAGCCAGCAACTCCTCCCCCCACCCTCTTTGGCGATGCTGATAAAGTTGGATTGACAGAACGGACGTGATCACAGACGAACCAGTCATGTGACATGTGACGTGAATCGGATAACTTCACAGTTAGCATTCGCACGACAAAGGATGACAACACGGATGGAGTCGGCCTCGCATAGGCAGCAGCAATGGAGCAAATGAGCGAAGCACTTCACACAGACCGAGGGAGCCCCCCAGGCATGGGTGACGTATGTATGATCACACGATATGTAATCTGCAAGCTCAAATTGCGATTTGCTTCATCGTGTGAAAGCTTTATCATTAGTTTCTGCTGTGCTAGGATGGCGGTTGTGCACAGGTCACCGTGATCCGAGTTCTTGTTTGCTGGCACCTCATACACTATTTGCTAACTACTCAACACAATATGACGATCTATAAAGAGGGGAGAACGGGCAACCATGGAGGGGCGAGGGGAGCTTCAACATGCAAGGATGGGAACAGGGTGGGGTTCCTTATGAGATAACGAAACAATCATAAAACCCATCCTTAGGGTTTAGCTTCACAGTAGCATGCGCTACGCTGCCGTGAAGCCAACGCTTCAAGGCGAAAGTTGCACATATCTTGCACCCCAACTTTACTGCTAAATTTTTACATTTTTGTTGCGCATTATATGCACAAAAATACGGTATATACACTGTTTCTTGATCTGAATATTCCAATAAATGTTAATAATTATGCCAATGAATGACCTGGCCTCTTTGTCACTATCATCGTAAATAGAATGCACTTTGTAGTCATTATCAAAGGCCTCTGAATAAGAATTCACAAGAAACTTCCAATTTCTTCTACATTCAAAAGCTACATGCAAGCCTTGTGTGAGCCTGCCGTGATGGGAGAACAAGAGACAAAAGTCACATGAGTATGGAGGCTGATGTGAGCAACATCTATAGATAAACTATATAGCACCACCTGCTATATACAAACAAAAGCTGTCATGCAATTTTAGTTTAATCGACTTCTGCATAGATGGTGAAACTAGTATATAAGGGTACCATGTTCACGAGCTTTCTCAGCAAAGACAGGAACTGAGAGGAAAAAGTGATATGGAAGTTGTGACGAGAAGAAATTGCATGTGTCCTCCGTTCATTTTTTGTGTGGTTTCCACATTTGCACTAACTTACTGTATCAAGTCACGCAACCCAGTTTTACTTGGACGGACTAGCATAGTGCACATGCACCCAGACGGGTCCATTTCGGGCATGGCGCTTAAAAGGATGAAAATGATTGTTTCCTTCAGTTTTCTTTATCTCAAGATCTTCTTGGAAATTTATGCCTTACACAGTCTGCATTCTTACTTTTAGTGCATACAAAAAAATTAGAAGGACATGCATCACAAAAATTAAAAGAAAAACAAATCTATGCATGTAGAGACGGTCTCAAAAGCAAAAAACAACAAGCATACATTGAAGTCATAAGGTTTATATGACTCACCTAACCGTCATTGCTCTTAGAGCTTTAAGTGTTGCCAGCTTTGCATTGATGTCAAGCTCCAGTGAGGAAAGCAGGGTTTCAAATGCACACCCTCGGCCGAGCAGTTGCTCCCAGAACTAAAATAGGAAAGCAATGAGATATACTATTAAAAGCACTATAACATACCAAAGCTACAGACATTAAGAAACTCGACGAGTGTGTGTAAAAATAGCAATATAAAGAAAATGAATAAAGAATTTATATATGAATCTGAAGAGTACGAAAATTACAGTCATTTCATGGAAGCAGTAAATGAGTATATATTTATGCTTTAAGGGTATCTAAGAGTATTTATTGTGCTTCACTACACAAGGAAGCGAAATTTCGAGCTGCTAACACAATTTTAATAAAAACTGGAAGGTGTTGATGGTCATAATATAAGGACTGGTACCAAGTTTTATTATTTTAGAGTAACTTGTTAAAGAGTTACTGCTCTTAAAAGGTTTACGTGATTGTGGTTAGTCATAAAAGTTACCTTTTCAAATTATGACAAAGCACAACAATCTCTTTTTTCCTTATATAATAATAGGAAAGCCTAAACTATGTTAAGGGGCTCCATTTTTATGTTTCAGTAGTTTTCATACAAAGAAAATATTATATAATTGACACCACTATCATTGCACTTCCATCCTGCATTCAAGATAGCAATTTTTTCTATTATAAGGAAGGTAAAATTAAAGAAATCTGAGCTGACAGTAGCATTCTGCATAATATTTAACCACCGTAATACCCTCTACAACTAAATCAGTCTAATGTAATGCTGAAACAATAACTTTTGAAAACTCAGACATAGCTAAAAAATGCAAAATGCAAAAGAAAAAAAGCGAGTGCTTTCAGAGTTAGAACTGTGCTATTTTATTTTCACATCACATCTCCACCCCCCCAGCCCCCCTGGAAATATATGCTGGGTTTTCCTGTATTCTGTGTCCTTTTGTGAGAATGGTTTCGAGCTGAGACTTCCTTCTGACCACTTTTACAATTCTGTTACATCAACTTTTGCATTGAACACACATTCTTCAAAGCTCTTTTCCAAATGGTATGCTGCGTGCATGCCACTGTTACAAACAGTGCCCGAGTTCTCAAGCAATCCCTTATGGGCAAGTAAATTTTAATGAGTGACAGAGAGGTTGCCAAACAAGTGGGTCCAGGATCAGGGAAGATGCTGCATCAATCTCACAGTGGCCTGAAAAGCTCAGAGCATGAGCTACTTTTGCATGTGGTCACTCGTCCATCACAGGCTGTGCCCCTTGGCCTCACGAAACAATGTTGTGTTCTAAAGCTGTGGTTTGTGCAAAACTACAGGGCCATTTTACAAATGCAAATGTGCACACTACAAATGGCGCATGACCGTACAGCAATACATGCACCGAGAACTGTAATAGAAAATTATTTTAAGGCATTAAGCCGCATGTCTCAGGAAATCAGGTTATGGTGCAAAGCCTCATGAGGTGGTAAATTGCACTCAAATGTCGACAGTGTATTGAATATTGCTTCCTTTGCAGCCACTGCCCAAAAGTGGTTGCTTTTTGACTTCACTTGTCAGCCTCTGCACACGCCATATCGCACCTTTGATGCCACTGCTTGAGCTTATAGAAAAGAGAGAACTACTTTACAATGAAGGCAGCCATTCAGCCAGTCAGTCGTGTTAAGTGTTTTCCTCATGTTACAAATGCACTTTAAGAACGGTGGTCACAGGCACATTTCGTTTATCCAAGGTGTCACCAGCTTATCTAAAAATAGTAATTCCCGCTTTACTACTGCACAGATGTGGCTGAAATTTTGCTGGCACCTTCTTGAATAATTGAGGAACCATAAGCGGCAACAAAGCCAAAACAAGCTTTTCGGCTGAAAATTAGAGTATTTTTCACTGTGTCCCTACTTAATACATTTAACTTCATGCACTTAGTGCCACAATCTTATTAAAGAACGGACCTCAGTAAAGAATTCGAAGGAACAAGATTTAGCAATGCAGGCCTAAATGTTGGGCTCACAGTGTCACAGTAACTGTTGCAAAACATAAAGCATGCAGCAATGACTATGCATGCAGCAGTGTGGGTTAAAAACAGGTGTTCTATGTGGTGCACAGCCACAAGATGTTCACATATCTTCAACTACAAGTTATAGTAGAGATGGCATCACACTCTGCAAGCATGACACAGAGTACTTTACTTAGTGAACTTAAGTAATTAAAATAAAATTTGGAGTCTAGTAAGGAAATGGTTCAGAAAAGGCTGTGATGACATCCACACACACTGTTCCAGTTGCTATTCTCTGATAGAGATGAAGGAAAGACTGGAGCAATAAGTGAAAGAAAGACAGAAGCAAATGTTTTAACAAAAGCAGACATGTTGTGGCTTGCCTGCTCCAGCCGCGGCACATTTGAGTAGAGGAGTGCACCACAGGCACTGATGCAGCTTGTCAGCACCCAAAAGCTACAGAAAGACAATGCCTTGAGGAAGTACTCCATTGCTTTGTGTAGAGTCCTTGTCTCCAATGTGACCTGAAATCATGAAGAGCAACGTAGAGATAGCAGGCAATGGCAAGTCATATCTCCTGAATGCTATCATATTTCCTGGCAAGTGATTTTTCATGAAAACATGATGAAATCATCTGTATACTGGTTACACGAAATCTTTTAAAAGGAGAGAGCTTATTTTGCTCCAAAACTTGTAGCAGCGGTCTACATAGTGGGCACGGACTAAGGAAAGGCTTTTTATTTTAAAGGGAGAATAAAGAGAAACGCTCTTTAATCTGATAAAATATTATTTCAAAATTTAATTTTCATTCATTTTTCAGTGGGAGCGTAATTACGAGATAAGAAAATGAAGGCCAACTTATATAATCTTAATTTTTCATCAAAGACCCGCCATGGTTGATTAGTGGCTGCACTGTTGGGCTGCTAAGCACGAGGTCACAAGACCGAATCCCAGCCGCAGCGGTTGCACTTTGATGGGGGCGAAATACGAAAACATCTGTATACTTAGATTTATGTGAACGTTAAAGAACCCCTGGTGGTCTAAAGTATTCCGAAGTTCCCCATTGTGGTGCCTCTCATAATCAAATCGTGGTTTTTGCACGTAAAACCCCCTAATATAATTTTGCATCGAAACCTCGGTGCAGGTTTGTTATTGCTACATCATGGATTTCAAAATGTTCTTTTGTGTTATTTGGCTTGTGCCGCTATAATTGTTCTCAAGACTTACCAAGTTCAGTCCTTGATTCCTTTAGAATACAATGAAGTCCGTGTTTACCACTAGACAACTGACTAGGCCCAAGCAGAAGCCCTCAAAATCCATGGCAAGCTTATGAGGTAACTTCAAGGCAGCACTGGCACCTGTCTTCGGTTTTTGCACATTTTTTGTCTAACCAAGTCTTCGCTCATGGTAAGAGTAGCTTGTTTGGTACTGCCCAACCGTAATATACTAATACAGCCAAACCTACTTTTCTGTGTACCATCTCTTTAAGACCAAATGTGCCCCTGCAGACATTAAATCAGGTGCTGCATAGACAATACAGTACTCTAGAGAACTTATGTACTCTATTACAGTAAGAATTTGAATCTGTGAGTGCATGTGCACATATATACATACTGGCATGCCACAAAATTATCACGTCTGTTCTGTTTATGAAGGCAGGGAGGTGATTTCATTTCGATATTTTTGTTTCATTTATTTCAGTTTTGCTCATTGGCTCGAAACTTGACACACCAGTGTTGATCATTCGAATGGCACAGTCGATAGGAACAAAGAAAACAAAGGTAAGAAACCATCATACTCTGTCAGGGCAGTTCTCTAGATATGTTCAATTTAATTCACATCTTCAACAGACTATTCAAATGAAATCGTCACACGCTCCATATGGGTACAGCCATACGCACATGCAGGATTTCAGATGTTCATATCAAGGCAGGAACTACGCTGAAGTCCCATGGCACATGCAAAACAAATTTCAAACCTTTTGTTTCGTGCAGATGTCAAAAACGAGCTGACCGAAATTTGAAATCAGGTCGTCATCATGTAAAACATTCAGTGTGTCGACGAGAAGTACAATTATCACATCAGCATCCTGAAAAAAAGAAAGAGAGAGAGATAGAGAATTGGTCATATCAGGCTTGGGGAGTTAAACAGGGTAACGCGCAACATCCGATTGTAACTCTGACGAACCTACATCTGTGCTTACTGGACCTTTCACTTTGCACGAACACTGCGCCTCTCAAGACACTACGCGTTATTTTCACAGAGGGTCGCTGAAACGTACCGAGGTCAAGGCACAAATCACAATAACATCTGCACGATGAGCAAAACGAGAACAAGGTAAAAGCGGGAGCCAACGTTTCGACAAGTGGACTTGTCTTTTTCAGTAACATCTGCAGTAATATCTGCAGTAATATCTTGTATGGTGAAAAATAGCCCAAAGCCTAAACAATTGAGGCAAAATCAAGACGTTCTCACCCGACTACTAATGAATTGAAAACTATAGTTGCACTCATTCAGCTTTCGTAAGTTCTGTTTGAGCTCCACACCATCTTGGATTTCTTGCTTTCGAAGCAAAGTATCGTAGCACTCTTTGAGGCATATCTGCTGTCTCAATACGATGTCCATCGTCGGTGTTCAGCAGCAAAACACCTCAGCGTTGGCTTTCAGCGTGATTCGAGGCGCGTTTCAGTTGTACACCAGTTCAACCTGCGCCGAAATGGACGTATTTAAAACATGAGTTCATAGCGAAGCAGACACATACGTCAGCGTTAGATCGTGATGAGCTGACCGCTCGCTCTAACGATACTCAAAAGTACACGTGAAAGGGTCGCAATGCTACAATATCAACATATGCCGATGGCATAAGGGCTCATTGCAGACAGCTCCCCAGAAGGCGGCCATGATTAACACATGGGCGCCACCTAGAATAAAATAACTTCAGTGAGCAACTGCCGACTACTTTCGGTTTTAGAATCGTTTTAGAATACTAGGTTTTAGAATACTTTCGTTTCCTCGTATTCCCTTGGTGTCGAACCGTGAAGTACGCAAAATTATGGCCTTCGAGATCGGTTAGATTGGTCTCGCCCTAGTTTACTGACGAGTGCAATGTGAACAGCACTTCGTGCAGGCTCATGTTATAGTGTGGCTTGCTCATTGCCCTTATTGCATATCGTATGGCAACGGCCGTGTTCACGGCACACGGTGTTGTGCGCAGCGTCAAATAATCTCAAAGGCCATACCTTTCTCATTTTGTAGCGTCACAGGCGTCAACGCTTGTCATCAAACAAGCGCAACGTCCTGTGCACAAGTGTATACCCATGGACACGATCCATTTAAAAATATTGGTTCAGATGTCGCACCTTTCTGAGCCAAGAACGGACGATTTTCTCTAGTCGAATGATCTATTTTAGATCACAGACTCCGTGGTTGCGATCGCAGGCAGTGCCAGCACGCGAAATCTCGGAGGCCGTGTCTGGACCTTCTGGACGTTTGCTAATTCCTCCATATTGTCAAATTTTGTAACAGCGGCATTTTCAGCCCATCAGAGGGAGCCAGAGAGCTGCTACAGGCTTTCTGATCCTCAAAATGCCGCGATTACTAACTCAGCATGGCGGAATTTGACAGTGTCGAGAACTGGTCCAGAAATCCTGAGCCGACATTTCCAAGGTCATGACGGGGTCAACTTAGTTATATCACCCTCCTCCACCTTCCCCAAAATTTTCTTTTGTGCAGTTATTTGCCGCACACACTACCGCACTGTTGCACACATTCTGAAAGGATGTCGATCTAGATCGTAACGTTTACGAATTCGGGAAAAATCCTGGGGATATGCGTGGTCCTGGAAAATCAGGTCACTCACTCCACGTAAAGTGTGCACACTTCTAAGGTATCACCATTATTTTAAAGTTAGCGACAAACCTTGATGCAGTCATAAAGCGCGACATTGGATGATCCATACGGGGCCTATGCCAGTCGTTCTTCCTCTATTTTACTATCTTGATGTGTGTAGTGCAGCATCTTACACGTGCACTATAGCGCCTAAACGTAGTTTTTGATAAGCTTTGTTGTCACCTAGCTCAAATATGTGACACCGTTCTGAATTCTTTTGAGAACTCAGCGCAGAACTGAAATGCGATTGAAATGCTCACGTATATATCACTAGAAGTATTCGCAATGCAGACTAATGGGTGGTCCTAAGGCTCACATCCTTGTCTACTATAGCAATACTAGTTCACACAAATCCCAAGGGACGATTATACAAGCAATATCAGGTTTATGGTATATCTAGACATGTTTCGAAATTAGCTCGTGTACGAGTTATTAAAACGCTGAAGTGCGCCTGCTGCCAAAGCTGGCTTCTCCACAATAAGAGGTTGTGTGCGGAGAAGTACACTCCACTAATCTCTTTTGACAACTTGAACGGAGGAAACTTGAAGCACAGAAAGCCAGGCGTTCTAGTCCTCTAATTCTAGTAGAACATTAACTCTGCGGTACCCTGATATCTGCTAGCATTTTGGCTCGCTTGAGTGGTAGCACGGTAGGGTGTAATTAGAAGCGTTAGATTCCCAGACCATGGCGGATTTTTCTTTAACTAGGCAGCTTTCTTACCAAGAAACGCTTCGTGGTCTTATGCTACGACTAGCCGCAAACTTCTTTCACTGACGGAATTTCCACAGAGATCACGTCGTTAATCCCGACCAAGCTGCGAGCTGTTTTCATGGTACCTAAATATTCTGTAGTCAACAAAATTTAGAAAATGTAACATATTTCCACAATTATCAGCGACTCAGGATAATATTTATATGTGTCTGAAACACAACAAAATTGCTAATATTAAGGTTTTCATCACTGTGACGCGCTCGATCGTGCTAGGCCTCCGGCGCGGCGCCAACATGAGCTGAGTGTCTCCCTGTTAACGAACTTGTCCTAGCAACGTTCGCTGCTTCAAGAGCATATTAAACTTTTAGGAAGCTTAACCTTTCCCATTACTCACGCTGCATGCGCTCAGCAGCACCTAAGTACGGTGAGAGCGCGCGGGAGAACTACGGCGCGTGACGTCAAGGCACGACCTGTGTTGAACGCGCTTCTCTTGGAACGAAAAGTCCGCCCCTCTCCCCCTTACCATCTCGATGCGCGCGGAGAAGCTTGCGGGCACTGCAGTCAACCGCAAGACGTAATCCGCTTATCAGAAAACCTTCGCTGGACCCCCTGGGCATGCTTTTTGTACGACGCGGCCACAGAAGCCAAGGGACAGGTCCAGAAAGATATTTTCACCCGCAAAAGGCAACGTGAAGCGCTGAGCCTTACTTAATCTGAAGATGGCTAGCGAAGATCATCTATTCGATCTTTTCAGCGGTGTGTGGAATTCACGAGGAAAATAGAAGCCAGAAAAAAAAGCAAGAAGAAAAGAAGAAAAGAAAAACTGGCTAACGATACAAAAGATACAGTTAGATTAGGGAGAATGAATTATTATAACTCCCTATAATATTGCATTAATAAAGATCGGGTGACCACCGGAGGCCTCAGCCGGGAGACAACGTTTCGACAACTACAACTAGTCTTCGTCAGGGCGAAGGACGTCAGGGCCCTAAGAAGGACAAGTTCCCTTGTCGATCGAAACATTAGCTCCGGGCGGAGACCGTCCTTGGTCGTAATTCGAACGTCTCCATTTTTCTGTGACTCCTTTGTTTTGTTTAAATGTAACACTACATAAGCAGCCCAGCTACTATTGCTGTCAAATGTTGCCCCTACAGGCACGCTTCAACTATGTCGACGTCGTGCAGAAGCACGAGATGTGCAATCGCCACCACAATAAGCAACCAAACAAACCGAGTGCAAAAGTTGCCATCTACAGAGGTGTCTGCATCCATCGAACATGTTAAAACTCATGCGCATGGTCATCTCACGACAAGACCTGTACTAAAACACGGCGGTTTAGCTTAACACGGCGGTTTCACAATGGGCCACTGTCGAATCAAGAGCCGAGGGCGACGTTTATGCACATAGCATACCAAAGCATACCAGAGCACTGCCGCGGTTTCTAAACAAAAAATAAACAACCGAACTGTGCAGCCATCTATTAATGCGGGGTTAACGCTCACGTGCGTGCACGCGCGCCCTTCAACCTGCCACTTGTTTTTATCATACCGTCGTCTTTATCACACAGTTTTATCATACCGTTCCCCTCCCCCAGTGTGTAGGGTAACAAATCGGGTGCAATATGCACAACCTCTTTTTTCTCTTATTCACTCTCTCTGCACGCAGACTCTGCTTACTTGAGTTTCAATGCACTAATTTGCCTGTGTGTAATCGTACTTACCAACTTTAACTGAACAGGAGACATACACTCAAAAGCCGATCCTCACGGCAACATTGGAAAATGTGCGTCGTGTTATATTAAAAATAATAATAAGTCAACTAAATACTTGCAAAGGGTTGTGCATCGCGCTTGATTGCGCTGCGAGGTCAAGTGACGTTGTATCGACATTATAAAGCGACGTTGCGGATGTGGGTCTACCCATACGCGATTTACACATCTATGAACAATGCATGCGTAAGATGCGAGCGCTTTGTTCGATGTCACGTCAGGATTGTTATTAATTCGCTTTCGAACACGAGAGCTATAGCCGAACAATGGTGACGCGCACGAAGATGGAAAAAGAGAAAATTTTATGGTTGGAAGCTGCCATCAGGAGGCACGCCACGCCTGATTTTTTTTACAGCCCAGGGACAGACAGAACGCGGGGATGAACTAGTCTCGTCTCGTCTCGTCTCCCAAACACTGGCGCATAACCACTATGGGGGATTGGCCAAGAAGAAGGCCGTATGGTTAGAATTAAAGCAAAACTAGATTTGAACAGTGGAGCGTGGGACTAAAGAACTGTAATTTAGAAGTGTAATGAAAATATTGTTAAGAATTTTGATAAAGTAAGTTAAATAAAGAAATGAAATAGAAATAACTGATGATTTTAGAAATTCAGCAAGGTAATCTTTTTGTCTCTAATAAAATTGTACACTGCAAGAAAAGCATCCCTGTGGCAGGATCCCAGTGAAGTCGCCCCAAAAGAAAGAATGGTTGGTGGGGTGAGCAAGAGCGCAAGTTTGCTAAATGAGCTTTCTCAGAGTTTTCGTTGTCTTAGAAGGCGGCGGCACGAGAGAAAGCAATGTTCGATAGATTCAGGTGCACTGCAAAAAGAACATAGAGGGGGCATACCGAGACCAGACCTCTGTAGGTAAAAATTTAGAGGCGGTATACGGCATCTCAATTTACTAAAAGAAACTTCCAGTTGCTTTAATGGACACCACTTATTATTCCATGGGAAGCCGAGATGGTGGAATTCAGAAGAATTTGTTAGCATGCACATTGCAGAGTTTTGCGATATAGAGAAATTTCTGTACCTAACCGCGGTGACATAAGCTGATGTCGGCAAAACAGATATGATAGGACCATTGAGGGATGCTCGTGCGAGTGAATCGGCCATTTCGTTCAAGTGCAGCCCACCATGTCCCGGTACCCACTGCAAACACACTTTCCGTAAGTACGGAGGTACCATCGAACGAAATGTGCGTTGAATTCTTGAATTCAAAGATGCAGTTAGTGCTCTGCATACAGATGGCGAGTCGGTCACAATAACAGCTAATGGGTCACTTAGGGGGAGTTTTCGTAGTGCTAATATAATCGCTAATAATTCTGCCTGAAATATGGGTGTGAAGTCGGCAAGGCGAAGGGAGCAAGATCATTGAAGAGATTCAGAGAAGATCCCCGCTCCTGCCTTCTCATTGCACACAGAAGCGTCAGTAGCTATTACATTGTCAATGGTTAGCTAGTGTAGGCCCGGCCGTGTAAGATATTAATTAAATGTCTGCTTGGTACTAGTTTAGAATAATTTGGAAATAAATCGTCGAACTCAATTTTGAAGTCTGGTAATGCATCATTTGAATGGCAAGCTTGGCGTATGGACACATCCAGTTTTTGTAACTGAGCTTGCACAAATATTATATAAGAACTGTGTAATCTCGACCACGCTACTTGAAAAAACTCAGGCGGTTCAGTGATAAATACATATTGCGTACGTCTTTTTAAAAAAGTCATAAATTTTTAAAGATGTCTGAACCGTAACCATGTGGAATCTGAAATCTGGGATGGCTATATGAGCTTCCTGATATAAAACAGTGTTGGCAACAAATCTTGGTAGCCCGAGGCATAATCGTAGAGCTTCCCTTTCTAAGAGTATGAGAGTTTTAATTTTGTATGCGGAACCACCGGAAAATATTACGCAGCCGAATTTCTAATATAGGCCGAACATACATCTTATATATCATCAGTAAAGTATCCCTGCGTAGCCCAAAGCGACAGTGGCTGAGCCGGCGGAGTATAGCTACGGCACGTTCTGCCTTTGTTTTAATATGATCAGTGTGACTGCGCCAGGTGAGTTTGCCATCGTAAATAACACCAAGATACTTGACTGCGTCCACTTGAGGAATGATTTCCTGTCCGTATTGTAAAGATATATGCACCTGTGCAGTCAACGGGAATACTAATACTGTACTTTTGCTAATGTTTAACGACATACATAACCCCTCCAGCCATGTCTCGAGCATTTCTAAGTAATTCTGCAACGACTGGTGCATTGAATTTACATTATTTGCGGATATAAAAAACGCAATATCGTCCGCATAAACATAAACATGTACTTCCGGAGACAAAGTAAGTGTGCTTAGCAAAATGTTAAATAATATAGGAGAAAGAACGGAACCTTGTGGTACACCTCTTGTCTGCTTGTGTTTAGACGTAGAAATAACGCGTTGGTAACAATAAAACCCTCTATCCCTTATACAATCATAGATAACAGCGGTTATATACTTCGGAAAATTCGTAGACTGGAGCTTATCGAATAGAATCCAGTATTCTACAGAGTCGTATGCTTTTGCTGCATCTAGCGTCACCAAAGCTGCGTACTCACGTTTGCGGCGAGCAAGTTTAATGCGGCTTTCTAAATCTACATGAGAGCACCATATGGAGTGGCCGGGACGAAATCCAATCTGACAAGGACTGAGAATGGTATCATCCTGCATAAAATTTGTTATACGGCCGTGAACAACCCTTTTTATTACTTTGACGACATTGGAAGTAAGAGAAATTGGTCTTATGTTGTCTAAATCAAGTCCAGCATCATTTTTTCTTCAATAGCGGAATAATTTTAGCTACTCTCCATTCTCTTGGAACCCATGCATTTTTGAGAGAGAAATTTATTATATTGAGCAGGTCCCGAGGCGCATAATCAAACAAAACCTTTAGCATTCCTGTTGTAATGCCATCTGGATCTGGGGATGACGCCGGTAATGAACTAATAATGCCCTCAAGCTCTGTCGCTGTTACTTTTACAAAGTCGTCTCCCAAGGGAGGTTTTTTTAGTCCTATCAGCAATTTATGCTTGAAACGCCGCGAAAGTCCTTGAGTTGAGCAATTTTCTCAAGCGATTCCGATACTTCTTTTGTTGATAGAACGACAGAGTCGATATTCACGGGGCCGGTATAACTTTACGGAATCGAAGAAATTTAAACAGGGCTTTTTTATTGCTAGACTTCGAAAGATATGTGTAGTGCTTGAAATCATAATCTTCCTTAGCTTTTGAGGCTGTTCGTTTAAACGTAGTAGCTATATGTGTATAATCAGCCCAATTAACAGAGCATTGGTTACATAAACGTTTTTTCCACGCAGCTTTTCTGTGTCTAAAATCTCGCTCGCAGTCAGAATTCTACCAGGGACAATATGATCCACCCTTAGTACCTTGCACAACAAACTGAGCTTTTTTTTATGATTGTTTTAGAATTGAACATCCCATTGCTTTAATATCCCTCTCCATGCCCTCCTGAACGTGTTAAGCTGATATTAACGCATTTTTTTTAAATTTTGCGTAATTAACAAAAGTGCGCACGTGACTATCTAAACTACTTAACGGGGTAAACAGTTCAAAAATTATAGGGAGGTGATCACTGTTATTTCCGGCACCAACAGTCTTCCAGGAGGTGACAGACATGCTCGAGGTAGCAAACGTAAGATCTAGGGCAGATCGCAGCTGACGCTGAACAAAAGTATGTGCTCTCGAATTTAAGCAAGAGAATTGATTTGATAAGACCCAATCCCACAAGCGTTTGCCACAAGCGTCCGTTCGGAAACCCCACAGTACATGATAAGAATTAAGATTGCCCACTAGTATGATGTTCTTCTGACTGCAAGCAATAGAGGTATACCGAGATAACGGGCATCTTGCACTCCAGCGGGGAAGTACGTGTTAATTATAGAAAAAGGCGTGCAACCAAGAAATACTATATCCAGCACTAAGGTTTCACAGTCTGGGGACATTCTCTGGTATGCTACACTAGCTCTATGGCAGATGTTTGATGAGGCAAAAAAAAAAAAAAGCTAAGCCACCGCCACGGGATAGGTGATCCAATCGAAAACGTCGGAAATTTTTTCGATCAGAAGTTTGACCAGCACCAAGCTAAGTTTCCTGTAAAATAATAATATCTGAAGAATATTTAGAAGTAAGATATAATAAATCTGTTGCAGCGGAAAGTATGGAACGACAGTTCCACTGAATTAGTGTTAAAGTTCCTATGGTGAATAAATCCGAGCAGCAGAAGATTGCTTGGTCTAAAACGCTCTCTTTTAACAAATCCTTAGTCGGAATCTCTCTAATGTACTTTTTTGCCTTGGAGTTTGTGGGAGAGCTAGACTTTCTCTCTATCGGTGACCTTGTTCGTTTAAGAGATAAGAGGTCCATATCTACATCTTGATTTTCCCTTTCATCTATGTCGGAGAGACAGATGTGGTCAACTTTCTCAGAAGTTGGTGGCTTTGATGAATCGTTATTAGTGAATGGCTGCGCGGTCGACATTTCAATAGGTGGATTCCGCGGTAGACCCGACACCTAACCTGCAATGTTGGCTTTATTGGTTAGTTGAAGCCACGGAGCTAGTTGCGAGGACAGCACCTGAACAAGGAAGTCGGTGAGATTTGTCACAATGCGCTCCATTGCTTTCTCCAACGCCTTTTCTACGGAAGCTGCCACAGCCTGAGAGATTTAGTTTTCCATGCACTGTATTTGACGGGCCGTTATACCAGCATACCCTTGAGTCCTGCTCGGAATTTCTCCAATGGCATCACGACGAGGGCATCGACGTCTGTCAATTACTTCGAGGATTTGCACTTCTTTTGACCTTGCAGGGCAGTTAGGCTCATCTTCAGGGTGAGTACCACTGAAAATGCAGCAGGACTCATTTCAGGAAGAGCAGTCATTTGAATTATGGATTTCTCCAAAAATCCGGCATCGTGTGTTGGACTTGCAACCTTTTATGGAATGCCCAAACCGCCAGCACTTTAGACACTGAAGGACGCGTGGTGATAGAGGATCAACTCGGTATATAAGTGGCCATGCCTTGATTTCCGATGGGCAGTTCATCCCAGCAAATGTAGCAATGACTGTTTCTGCGCGCATGCGCTTATTGTCAACGACACGGCAGCAACGATACACAGAAATCACGCCTGCCGCTGAAAGCATTTCCGAAATTTTTGCGGGACATAGACTTATGTCGACACTGCGGACTAAAAAAAAAAAATTAAATTATGGGGTTTTACGTGCCAAAACCACTTTCTGATTATGAGACACGCCGTAGTGGAGGACTCCGGAAATTTCGACCACCTGGGGTTCTTTAACGTGCACCTAAATCTAAGTACACGGGTGTTTTCGCATTTTGCCCCCATCACGCTGCGGACTAGCCCTTTGGTACATGCAAGGTGATGAGGAATGAAACTGCTCACCGGATGTGTCGCAAGAACATCGCACTTCAGTAAATCTTGAACACGAGTCTGGTACGACGAACCGCAAAGGATTCCCTCTCTGCCAAACTGTCGAACCTCGGTGATTTGTCGAAAATTGGCCGAGTTCGGCCGAGTTCGGAGTTCGGTTTGAATTGCCTTGAGATTCTTCATGCAAATCACTCCGCTACCACTCTGAACCAAAGCCACAGGTACGCTGCTCGTCCCACTGCGTAAGAAAAGCTCCACCGGCAAATCAGAGGGAGGAATAGAAGCCGACCAGGTGGAAGCCTCCTGGCCTGGCGATGAGAGAGAGAGAGAGAGAGACATTGCAGAGAAATAGGAAATTACTCTGGGAAGTTAACAGATATTGGAACTAAAGGCTCTAAAACAATTAGGTAAAAGACACAGATCAAAACAAAACCGCCAGCTACTTGACCGGAACCAGCGTCGTGAGCTCCACGGAGCTGGGACTTGCTGTGGACTGGACTTGATGATGATGATGATGACCTTGATGAGTTTGGCGCATACCCACTCACGGGGATTGGCCAAGAGTCGGGCAGACTTTACTTATGTGTTCAGGCGATGAATTTAAAGATCTATCATTTTGTTGCATAAATTGAAGCGAGGAAAGTTAAAACGTTCAGTAGACTGCCATTCAATCAAGAGAAATATATTCTATATAGAAAAAAAAATATATATATATATATATAATATAGAAATGTATATATATATATATATATATATATATATATATATATATATATATATATATATATATATATATATATATATATATATATATATATATCATTTGCCTGTGAGTTGATTTTCACTTTTTGCCCGAGCATTCCCGCATTGTGATGATGCAAATAAATTTCAACTTCAACTTCGACTTCAACTTCCTTCTAATTCTATTATTATCTGAGCGGCTGGCTCAGGAGCTCTTGCCATAGTGACAAGCAAATTCACATTATAGAATTTGGAGGCGTTTTGGCCCCGCACACAGTTAATGTAAAAGATAGCAGTCATGAAAGCTTTCAAATCTGTCACACGTTTTTCATGACACGTTCCCTCCCGCAAAAAACTATCTGACATATACTTAGCTGATGTTCCAACGGAGAACGTTGAACAGCGCTCTTGAAGTAGTCTCGAGGCAGAAGTGCAGTCAATGCAGGTACGTCGTGGCTCCCGCTGATGTCTTTCGACATGCCTGTCATTTATAATACCAGAGTTTGTACCAACTAAATTTCGCTAACGCACTTCAACTATTCTCTTCTTGCCCACACTACAATGATAGAAAGGCCCATGCATATAATCACGCCGATGACAGGCTTTCTTTCACTGGGTGGAGACGCTATTATTAAACCGTGGCCCGGTCCGCTGCTTTTATTCCTTGCCGAGCGTACGATGCCGGAATCGCGACCAAGGCTGCGGCATGCATGAGGAAAGTTGGCGCAATTTATGTGATGACGGGCTGTTCATTACTAGATCGCGTGCACTTGTCTTTCCTCGTGCGGTTGGAGGGCTTATGTAAACGCAAGAACTTGTCCGGATTGAAGGGGAGAGAGAGAGAGAGAGAGAACAGTCACGGGAAACAAACAAACAAACAATAAATTAATGTGATGCGTGTTTATCGATGTCCATATCTTTGTGCAGTTTGAATTCTCCGTGTTGCAAACGAGTGCACGCTTAAATGCCTCACTATCATGCTGTGTACACTGCGGGCTGCTCTTAGATGGAACACCAAAGCAGCCCTATGCATCAGAGCTCGTGCCCTCACCGTTGGGCTGGAAAACAACACGTGAATTCATCAGAATAGTGGGACGCTATACCAGCACAGACAGAGGTCCTTCTTTTTTTTGTCTTTTTTCTTTCGCTTACTGCGTTCAGTGAAGTTCGATTATCCTCACCAGGTGGTACATAAAGGGTGGCGAGGACAAATTATAGATAATAAAGAGACAGTGTGCCGTACCAATTGAGAAGCACGTATACGCATTTTGACAATTTCGAGCACGTGCGCCGATTTTTACTGGTTTCGTTCTGCACGTGATGTCAACACGTGATTCGTGCAAGGGCACGTATTCGCGAGAGCTTTTTGGCTTCTAGGAAACAACTGATTAGCATTCCAGCATTGACTTCTGCTCGGACTTGACATAAATGGCAGTGGAAATCCCTTCGTGAAAAGATTTCGCAACAAGTTAATTTGACAAAACATGTTTTTTGCCGCAAGTTAAAACACACACAAAAGGAAGACAAAAAGAAGACAACACGGGTGCCTGTGTTGTCTTCTATGTGTCTTCCTTTTGTGTGTGTTTTAACTTGCGGCAAAAAACATGTCTTTTAGCAAGCACCAAACTAGGCCAACAAGCAGTAAAGGCACTTTAATTAGTTTGTATGTTGCGGGTTGCTTAGCGTTTACGTACGCTGTGTGTCAGTTACGCGCGCTGTGCGCGCAACATTTATTATCTCATCATATTCACCTGAAGTAGCCGCTAGGCAAGCCTCTCCATGAATCAATGAGCCTGTATCTCGCCGTTGTATATACACATTGGCATCGGACAACTCAGTTCGCTATTTTGTGCCGCTTGCAAGCTGTTTGGTGATGTTGAACCCGTGTTATGCCACTGCTGCCGCTATGCCATATAGCATGCGGCTAGTCGCAAAGACTACACTTGATCACGACTGGACTGGGACGCGCGTCTGGTAGACCAGACACCAGACGCGCGCTCAAGACAGGCCGCTACTTGATATACGAGGATAACTACAGACTTCCTACAGAGCCCTGAGACAAGTGAAGGCGTAACCCGAGCCATGAAGGTCCTGTGAAGATGTTTATTGGCTGCGGACTGAGAGCGGCTAACGCGGCGGTCAAGCAACAGCTACAGTCCCGAGCGGCGAACCACTGCAGCCCAGCGCCAGTGACGATGATTTGCCAGCGTTCGTCGTCTTCACTACAGTTACCCTCGGTAACTAAAAAGAGCCGTCTTGGCGACCTAAGAGTTTATTTATTTACTTATTTACAGTACGCTCAGAGAAATATTACATTTTAGAGGGGAGAGGTTACATAGGAGGTAAAAAATGAAGTAACAATGAAAAATTATGCTAGTTCACTAATTTACACATCATAAACAAAAGATAATAGCGGTAGTTCACAGAAATCTCTTAATACACTTTTCAATACACAAGTTGGGAATGATAGGTCAATACATACATAGTCAAGTTGCAAATATAGTATTTATACAATGAAAAGTCACATGATATATTCAACGCGTTTCATGATTTAAATGTAGTTAACTAAAGCGTTTCTATATTGAACAGGATTACTTATACTAACAATAGATGCTGGCAGACCGTTTCATTCGTTGCATGTTTTGGGTAAAAATTATTGCGAATGTGTTAGTGTGTTAGAGCGAGGCACATGTACCTTATGCGTGTGGTCTCTACGTGAGGAGATGAATGGTGCTGGATTAGTCCGTGCCGACCGAAGCGCTGCGTTCTGGTAGTAAATCTTATGAAATAAGCGTAGGCGTGATTGTTTCCTGTGGGTTAACAGCGAAGGTAGGTGCAGTGTAGTCTTCATTTGTGTTACACTTGCCGTGCGATGGTAATTTGCTAGTATAAACCGAGCGGAGCGATTCTGGACACTTTCAAGGCAGTTAACTGAGATTGCATGATGTGGGTCCCAAACTGACGATACATATTCAAACTGTGGACAGACATATGTCGTGTATAACAAATGTTTGAGTGATAATGGTGCGAGCGAGAAGTTTCTGCAAAGATATCCAAGTGTGCGATTAGCTTTGCTCGTTATAAAGTCGATATGGTACTTCCAAGATAAGCTATAGGTCATATAGACGCCCAGATATTTGTAGTTTCTTACGCTCTCTACAGGAATGTTATCACGTAAATATCAAGGACAAGCTTCATTAGTACGGGATATTCACACCGATTTACATTTCTTGACGTTAAGCTGCATGTGCCATTTTATAATCCACTTATGCAGTGTGTTTAAATTGTCTTGAAGAGATGAAATATTAGCGTCATTAGTAATTTTACGATATATTACGCAGTCATCTGCAAAAAGAGAAATTTTAGACGAAATGTTTTCAGGTAGGTCATTAACGTAGACCAAAAAGAACGCCGGCCCAACCACAGACCCTTGTGGAACGTCAAATTTGACGGATGTTAGAGTTGAATTAACTTCACTGGTGCTTACAAATTGCATGCGGTGTGTTAGAAATGCTTTTATCCAATTAAGTACATTAGTATACATGTTTAGTTCTCTGAGTTTAGATAGCAGTAATGTGTGGTGTACTTTGTCAAAAGCTTTAGCGAAATCAAGAAAAATACAGTCCGTAAGAAATCCTGCGTCCAAGTTTGAATTCAAGTCGTTAATAAAGCAAGGAAGCTGGGTATCACAGGAGAATGTTTTACGAAAACCATGTTGGCTAGATGTCACCACGATGATCGGGTTTTTAGGCGCTGCACATGGACAATATCTTGCCCTTGGATACAACTTGACCGAGTATTGTAAGCTGTCTCGCTGCAAAGCGGCACTTTTGCAAGTTCATCTGTAGGCCGGCATTCGCTAAGCATGTCAGGGCACATTTGAGCCGCTGAAGGTGTGCGGTGAAGTCCGCAGCAAAGACAACAACATCATCGATATAGCACAGGCGTGGGTGCCACTTTAAGCCACGCAAACCTGTGTCATGCGCTCAAATGTTGAGGGCGCATTACAAAGTCCAAAAGGCATTGCGTTAAATTCGTATAAGCCATCAGGCGTGACAAATGCTGTCTTCGGTGGGTCGACTTCTCCCACTGGCACTTGCCAATATCCCGACTGCAAATCTAATGAAGAAAAGAATTTTGCGCCTTTCAGACAGTCGATGGCGTCATCTATGCGCGGTAGGGGATAGACATCCTTGCGAGTGATCTTGTTAAAGTGTCGGTAATTTACACATAAGCGAACAGAGCCATCCTTCGTCGTAACAAGGACCACAGGAGACGCCCACAGACTATATGAAGGTAGAGTCACCTGGTGGCGAAGCATGTCGTCGACTTGCTCGTTGATGACGTTACGCTCTGAAGCAGATGCGCAATACGGGTGTTGTAATGGCGGGTGAGAGCCATCGTCAATAGCATGCGTAACGGTGGACGTGCGGCTCAAATAATGTTTAGTGGCATCGAATAAGAACAAAATTCGTTTAAGTCGCGTAGAAGCTGTGAACGCTGAACCGGTGTAAGATCATCGGCGATGTCCTGACACACCAGGGGACAATTCTGTAGACGTAGATAAAGCAGCCAGGATAGGGTGGCTGGCAGAGGCCGCGTCATCCGATACGTCATGGACTTGCTTCTCGTCAATGGCTTCTACAATGCCCAGGCATTCCCCTCGAATCAGTACCACAGGATACGGAAGCGGGTTCGAAACAAAGAGATTGCTGCTGCCTTGCGTAATGTGAACTGCAGCGAAAGATAGCACAACAGCTCTTCCTTTAAGGAACAGGCCAGGTGGAGAAAACAGCGCGACTGCGTCGGAGAAGCTGCTGCAGCACACGGGCAGAAGCGCTGAGGCATTGGGCGGAATGTCCGCATCTTCCTTCACGAGCAGTTACAGAGAATGGGCGAAACGTCGGCTAAGGTCCCATCACCATCGGTGATATTTCAACTCCAGCACGTGCGCAATGAATGACGGTGTTATGGTGCGAAAGAAAGCCCCAATCGAGGATAAAGTCATGAGAACACGAAGAAATAGCAATAAACTCAATGGTATACCGGACGTCCTCAATGAACACGCGCGCCATGCACGCCGCGAGACCGTGAACATGCTGAGCTCTTGCTGTGCAAAAGGAGAATCTCGAAAGTGGCGTCGTAACTTTCCGAACGGAGTGACAGAGTTTTGCATCCATAACACAGACGGTGCCTCCAGTGTCTAGGAGAGCAAATGCGCGTACACCTTCAACGTAAACTTCTATAAGATTTGATGGGCGACGGGGAGGACTTTTGTATAGTTCGACGGCGACGCAGTGGACTGCGACAATCAGTTTTCCTCGTCTCGAGCCACAGAACGAGGTTGCATCGGCGATAGTGAGCGGCGACACGGAGCAGGTGAACGGCAGGTAACGGGCATCGGTCCAACAGCTGACGGGGCCGAATATGAGTCGTAAAAGCTGCAAAATGGCCTTGGCACGCCTGTATCACGGGACTTCATGGGTAATGCGGCACCAGTCCATTGAGCGCGTCGACAAAAGCGGGCGCTGTGACCGGCATATAACCACAGGCAAAACGTATTTGCCGATCGTCGGACGTACGCCACAAGTTTGGGACAGCAGGTCCAGTCCAGGTCACAGGATGTGGCATCGTGAAACAACGGGACGGCGACTTGTGGTCGGGGCCACGTTGGCGTGATTGAGGGGCGGAGCTGCAGCTGCAGGGCATGATGGGGGCCTGGCGACGACTTCAGTGTAACTGACAGGCTCACTGCAGGAATCTGTTGGCGGTGGAGAGGCAAGACTCCGGCAATTTCTTGCTCAGTCGCGTGGCATAGTGAGGGCCCGAAATCTGTAGCAGACAATGGATATGCTGCGGCTGAGTGAAGGGCACAAGAGCCTTACGCACAAGAGCCTTTATCTCAGCGAACAGCATTGACTGGTCGGAAACGGCAGACACACCAGCCAGATGTTGGTCGTGCAAAGAAGGTCGGCGGGTCAACGACAGCTGCCCTCCCAGCTCCTCGTAGTTTTTACACAGAGTAATTATTTCGGCCACAGTGCGCGGATTCTGCGCAAGCAGCATGTTGAAAACGCCCTCATATATTCCCTTCATAATATTCTTGATTCGGTCTGACTCTGACATGGCCGCGTCGACTTTTTTGCACAAGTCTAGGATATCTTCAGTGTAGCTCGTAAACGATTCACCCAGCTGTTGAGCTCGTTCCCGCAAACACTGCCTGCGTGCAGCTTACGAGCAGCAGGGCGGCCAAGCGCGTCTACGAAAGAGGTATTAAACGCTGACCACGTCTGGAAATCTCTCTCACGGTTATTCTACCAAAGGCTAGCCACATCTACGAGATAACAGATGATCACGTTGTCCAGTTCGGCTGCATCAAGCCATTTGTTGTGCACGCTTACCTTCTCGCACGACGAGAGCCAATCTTCCACGTCGTTGTCATCTGCGCCGCTGAAACGCGGCGGAGCATGCCGGGGCACACGACCGATGGAGGAGGAGTAGCCTGCCGGGATGCGTCGTCTGGCAATGTGGAAGGTAGCATGTGGGATCGTAGTTCCAGTGTGGCCGTTTTCAAAATACCCAGCACCTCCACCACTTGTGAAGAGGTTTATTGACTGCGGACTGAGAGCGGCTGCGGTCAAGCAGCAGCAAGAGTCCCAGCACGAGCGGCGAACCCCGTGCCCAGCGCTGGTGATGATGACTGGTCAGCGTTCGTCGTCTTCACTACAGCCCTAATGTTACACGCCAATCACGACTCAAAGACATTCTTCAACCTCTTATCACTCGTCTGGACTTGACTGACACGTGTGTGTTTTTCTTCTGTGTGTCCCGTTAAAATGTTGGGCATTCCAACTTGTCGTATGCCATACCAACACACCCAGTCTTGAACCTTAACTTTTCCTTAACTATAATTATTTTTTGCGTTGGCGTATTTCTTCCCTTCATGCCAATTCAAGCACTTCATCTGAAGCAGCAAACCTTGCATATAACAGGGGTGACATCTTTAGCTTCCATTAATCTATCTATCTATCTATCTATCTATCTATCTATCTATCTATCTATCTATCTATCTATCTATCTATCTATCTATCTATCTATCTATCTATCTATCTATCTATCTATCTATCTATCTATCTATCTATCTATCTATCTATCTATCTATCTATCTATCTATCTATCTATCTCTCTCTCTCTCTCTCTCTCTCCGGCCATCTCCGTCTTCCGCTATTCTCCTTTTCATTAAAAAATAAATAAATAAAGAAGGGTTAAAATTACCGCCGCGCTCCTATACACCTCTGGCTCAGCAGAAGTGCTGCGGCGTTCCCGAGGCGGAACAAAGTTCCGAGAACCGCGCCACTGCACGGCAAGCGCGTAAATATAGAGACGCGGGGGCAACTGCAGTGACGGAGCGGCCGTTGTTTCCGAACCGAAGCTTGGCATGCGCCGTTTCCGGAGGAGCCGCGGTGTGGATGACGATCTCGCGTTCGCCCGCACTGATGCGCGGCGAGCCTCTCCTAGCTTCTTCCTCGCGTCGGAAGAGAAACCACGGCTTGCGGCACAGTGTACTGCAACGCCGGGCGAGTTCGTGCCATTGCACGCCGACGCGTTTCTGCGCTCGCTTTCCCCATCGCGCTGCAGTTGCACGGGGCTCGCGCAACGGCGAATCCGCGCACCCGACTGGAGAACGCGCGGTACACACGCCGCGCGCCGTGGTGCAGTGGCGTCGCGCCGCGAAGGCCAGACAGAGGTCGCGGGTGCGCGTCTCTGCCGCGGCGCATTCTTACGGGGTTAGAATGCGAAAGAATTTTCGCGTACTGGGCTTTGAGTGCACACTAAAGAACCGCAAGTGGCCAAGATTAATCCGAAGCGTCCCCACTGCGGCTTCCCCTACAACATTGTGCAAGTTCAGGACGTCAGACTCCACAATTTCATTTAATTAGAGAACGCGAGGTGAAGCGCGGAACCGCACTCATTTTATGAAATCAAACTCGCCTTACAAATATGCTTTGGTTACCAGAATCTAGCTTCTTCACGGCCATAATGCCGAAGCCACCACTCCTCACACACATTCCTAAAGCGCCGTCAAATCAGTCTTAAGACTCGACAGCTATTCGGCGGTTAACATTATTGCTGCCTTTTAGATGGCGGTAGTTATCGGCATCTCCTTTGGTGCGAAGGCCAGTTTTCTCATAGATTCGGTGCCCGCGCGAATAACTCGAGATACGTTCAGTTGTCACCGTCTGTTGCAACGGTCACGTGCATCACTGTTGCTTCGTTAGTTTAACCTTCTTTCGTTAGACTGACCTAGAGACCAGGGATTCAGTTCGTAATGAGCTGGTCTGTAGGCGGCCGGAGAAAACGCCAGTTGTGTTTAACTTTTCTTTTTGCTTCATTGTTTCCTCGAGTGATGGCTCGCCGAGACGCTGGCAGATCCTCGGAATTATATACCTGTGATATGGGTAAGATAAAGTGGAAAATAAAATCATACGAGGCAGCGTCCATCATTAAACCCTGCATTAACCGTTGAACCCATAAAAAATATGAATGTCACCCGTTATATCGCCAGGTTTTTTCCATAATTACACAGCACTTTTCCTGCAAAATTGCCAACTGGAAACAAGAGTCACAAGGAGTCGACAACTTAAGTGATCTACGAGGGAGAGAGCCGAGGCAGCAGCCAAACGGTAAGCAAAATTGAAAATTAACAAATTTAACCGTTGTTTGTGGAAATATTTATGAATCAACATATTTTTATTTAAAAAGAAAGCAGTGAAAACGCCGCCGGAAGTGGAGAATGATTCCGTGTGTTTTCAATAATGCTTCTAGAGTTATCAGTCGAGCCACCTGATGCAGCCACTTCTCTGCTGTGCTTATGTGGGTGCCTTTATGACCTTCCGCGGTGGGCGCAGTACGTCTAGAGCCGCAGCGTCCTGCGCTCTACGTGGTTGTAGGGGCCTGCCGATCACGCATCGTTACGCAACTTCCCAAATAACAATACAAGTCGGTTGTGGCACTTAACTTGGTAGAGCAGTAAACGAGGGATCCAAAAGAACTGTGATCGTTCCGCAAATATATATTTTTCTATAATTTTTCCAGGGGTAATTCGAAAAACGCTACTAGAAATCTTTATTTTACACTTTCTCTTGGTCGCTTGTTATTGGCAGCGTTCTTCTTGCGCTTCTTTCCTGGTACGTCCATTTGATGTGGTTATTTGTGAAGTAAAGGAGAGGTGTATCTCACAGGCCTATCTGTGAGATACACCTTATTTCAGTTCTCTTTTGCAGGTTTACGCGTCTTGATGGTGAACGGTGGGCATTATTCACACTTATACTAGTAAAGGTAATCCCCCCTCATTTGAATAGAAAAGTTACCTTGGGTTGCCCCCCCCCCCCCCCCTCGAAAAAACATTCTGGGTACGTGCCTGGAACTTTGTATAAATAAACATTGCTATACGGTTATTTACCAACATTGTACCACATTCGGGATCATCCCCGGTGGTAACGGAACAGTTGGTAAAGCTCTTTCGCCGGAGTATACCATAAATCAGTGGTCATGCCATCGGTCAGTGGTCGTGTCAATCAATGGTCATGCCATCATTGTCGCCTTGTTACTGTGGCCACACGCACGACTGCTCGCCTTATGAAAACACTTTCCATCTGGTAACGCTTTGCAGAAACTCAAACGATGCCGGACAGCCATCTATCTGCAAAATTCTTCGCATAACGTCAGTACCCACAGTGCGTGGGATCTGCATACTTTTTTTCTCTGGTCTATGCACGAACTAAGTACACCGGATCGTTTATAAAAAGTGTAAACTCATAAGTCATAAGTTAGGAGGTCCTGACAGTAGCTCCTCAGGATTAAATAAAGTTCGTTGTCTGTCTGTCTATCATAAGTCAACGAACTAGTCGCAAACAATGAACTTAGTGCCTTATGTGAAATTGTGATTCATTAACGTGTGTTAGGTTGTTCCTATCGACTATATTCTGGCTAAAATATTTTTAGGCGAGTGGGCCCGAGTTTTGTAGTGGGTCTCCCGTTCTGTTTACAGCCCTACAGAACATCGCGGTGAATTTTCAACGTTGTCGTGGTTGATAGCCACCGCCACTTTACAGAGGCCCAAGTCTAAGCCCTCCGAAGGATGACCTCAGTTCGGGCCCCTTCGGAGGACTTAGATTCGGTAGCTAAGCATGTCCTTTATGTGAATGCAGCCATAGGAGCGGTCACAAGATATTTTTCAATGTCCGCGGTATGGAGGAAAAAGGGATAAAAACGAAAACTACAAAAGTGCCAGTAGTAATAGAAAAGTGCCATAGGCTGGAAACAAATGACAAAATGCTTGTTTTTGTTTCCGCTTAGCCCGGCGCCGAAATCTTTCTCGATGCAGACTGTGAGGCCCGTGACGCACGACTTGGGAGGATACAGGAAATAATATGCTAACGTTGACGACGTAATTGGTAAATTGTATGCCAGCTTGAACTCCCGCGTGCGGGTCAGATTATACAGCTGACGCCCGCTATACAAACGCCACCAACGTGTTCACGTAATCCCACGAAAGGCTGAGAAGTAAACGAAACCAAAAACCGGGGGCGCTCGTCCTCGCCGCAGGCCCTGCACAGGTCCTCGCGACCTGATCGCACGGCGGGGTCGACGCGGCCGCTCACCGACGGCATCGATCACCGGACCGCCGCGAGTCGCGCAGCTGACGGATGGCATCGAGCCGCGTGGAGCACCGAGCTCGGATCAATGCACGCAAACTTTGTGGCCTCGACACCCGCTGTCGCACAGAGGTCACGTGGTCAGTATACCTAGAAAGCACGCGGTGCACTTTCCTACTTCTGTTTTGGTGCTCGACACGTGTGGTTGTTGGTCGGTCTTTCGCTAAACTGAAACGACGGCGACTCCCGGGTCAAACTTGGCCGGCAGCTGCTGTGGTGCAGTCGCCGAAATAGATTAGCGTGTCAAAGGGACAAGGTATTTGCTTTGTTCAGCATGGCTCGGCGTTTTATATTGCCCAGGTTGATGTAAAGGAGAAGCTTGCGGATAATAATTATGTGCGGCTTCGCTTCTATATGTGTAGCTATCACGCTGGCGAGATTTGACGTCGCTTAAAGATTACAGCGCAGTAAGAGACGAGGCTCACTATGGAGGTAACTGGAAAATTACTGCTGCGTTCGACGGTTGGAAAAAAAGTGCGGTTCCGAGGTAATTCAGGAGAAAGCCAAGCTAGAGACCACGAAAACAGAAGCAGTAAGCTTTAAGAGCTATTCTAATTCCTCGCACTTTGTTCTGTTCGATAAGGAGCTTGGCTTCCCCTATGTAAATAGACAGTTCTAGTACCTATCCTTCTTAATGCGCTAAACAAAACGAAATAAATAAATAAATATGAAAAATTCCAATACAACGCATGCCCGATATGCATAATCCAAAATGATCATATGTGATCCTGTTTGTTCCCGCACAAACCCATACGTTCATATGGTATTATGGCAAGCGGTATAAAGGTTGTTTTCAATGCGAGGTCAGTCGGTCGGTCCAAGAAATGCAAATTTTTATAAGAGTGGCTTCCATGCTAATCACATCAGACTTTTCTGGACAGTTCTGTGTGTTCTGACAGGTCATCTCAGATCGCAGTAAAAAATAATCGCTAGTTTGGCATATTCTATTTTGTTGGCGTCTCTGTTGTTAACTTTCTCGCGCGCTTTTAAAGTCTGCAACATTTGGCGACTGGACAAGATTTTTGCATCTTGTCTCAGTTAAGATTTCATCATGTGTGAAAAAGAAAGTATGTTGGGAAAGTAGACGCAGTTTGGTGGTGTGGAAGGATTTTTATGCCGAATATAAAAGTTTAAGCGAAAATTAAAATATTCGGGACCCGTTTTGCACCTGTCCTCATCTGCACATACCCGCCTGGCTCACCCACTGCAGGGGCGTCACCGCAGCTTCCCACTAGGCTGTTGCATCGTTCATGCACGCAGGGAGCATTTTAGATAGCAGATGTAATTAGAGATCAACGCCAGAAATAGGTTCCCCCCGACTATAGTCTTTAAAAAATTTGCTGTACGAGCTCTCGCGTGCTTGCTACTGCAACATACGGCAGTATAGGAATACGGATGCAGGAGCCTTGAAAACTCAAGCTCAACTCATTTCATGGCTAAAAAAAGGCAAAAAAAGACACAATCTGAGTGACATTTCTTATACTACAACAAAAATAATGGGTTCAGAGTACAATACGAGTAATACACGAGAATACAATACGAGTAAAAATGGCCTACAAAAAAGAAACCCTGATTGTGGGGTCAGGCAGAGGCAGTTGCTCAAAAACCAATGTTTGGCAACTTTTCAAAAACATACTGGGAGTGACATAAATTTAACTTCCCGTGAACCAACACTACAAGTGGTGTAGCTTTACTGAGAAAATAATGGCGGTGTACAATGCGTTAACTTTAGAGTGATAGGCCTATGAATTTGTAAAATCTTAAAGTCGTTAAAACAGTCTTTTGCACCTTTAGTGAAATACGAGTTCTTTTCCAAGAAATCCGTGCTAAGTTTCGCAAAAACGAAGGTTGATTCGTTTCTACAGACATTTTTCCACCTCACATAAATATCTTGCTGAAAATTTAAAAAAAATGCAGGAGTCTGCTCTCATCTGAACACACCCAATAGTACCTGCCGCTATTTCCGCAATGAGTATATACCTTCTCAAGAGATCTATGCGTTGAGAAAAAGAAGTTACATTGTTAAAATTTCCGCATAAAAATATCTCTCTTATCCAGGCTGCGGCCTGGGATCAGTTTCTTGCGAATTCTTTGCTCTTTGCGCAATTGAACACACTCGTTCCTGAGGTTCTCGTGGTGTGAATCTTTGTTGATATCGTCAATCCCCTTCTGAGATGGCCCTTAGATTCCTCTTGCCACCAAAGACAATCTTCCCGGCTTTAGTGCTGAGCTTGCGTGTGTGTGATCGTTCGTTCCTTGTGTATGCATTGAACTATGCAGGCGCAACTTCGCATCCAACTTTATGCTGATGCAGTTCTTGTTCTCACACATAACGCCATGGCGAAACCATCCACGTTCTCGCTCTTTTTAAACCTTTGATGCAACATGCGCGACTGCGACTGTTGGTCTCAGATGTTGCCGATGCAATGTTTATCTCTCCGGGTCACTGCACACATACATTTTCCTGTCATTGTTTCAGTCACCTGGCTCATCTCAATGCTGAGCTTCCTCGCTACCGCTACGGTTCCATGCTGTATTACTAGTCGTCGTACCACTGTCTCATAAATGTGTACTGTTTGTTATTGGACTCTTGTCGCACATAATTCTTGAGTCATTCTTTCTGTCATTTTGTTTTTATCCTGTCTGTGTTTTGTTTGTTACCTCTTCTGAAACGCTGACTTCATTTTTACCCATGCATTGAACCAAGGGATATCCAAGTCAGTGCCTTCTTGATCCCCTTCTTCCACATTTACGTATTCATTGCAGCGACTGCACGTCTTTCAGAGTTGCCGACCATGAACTCGCTTTGATTCTTCTGCAGACCCCAAAACCCTGAGTGCCTTCTGGTCATTTGCAAGACTCTACATTTGCTTCAGCACTTTCTTTTCAACAGAGGACAATGTCGTCAGTGCAGTGTGCGTGGTTTAACAAATTTTGTTGCTGGGCTCGTTGGTTCATTATTGATTGGAATAAAGGAAAGCACAAACTTCAAACTGGACGAATAGAAAGACAGAGATCGCCTGTTCTATGTCTCTGTATTTCTTTGCGTCCTGTTTGAAGTTTGCGCTTTTCTTTATTCCATTCAGTATGTTTGGTGCTTAGACGTGAGTATATGTGCGTGCTGCACCGAGACAGCCATCGCCACGTTAAACAGGAAACGGTGCAGCGCTCAACATCGGTGGACTCCAACTGTGATACCGAGGCTAGCAGCTTCGAACCTTTGTCCTTGTTCGCTGTACATTTCCCTATCAGCCGGTCATGCTTCCCGGCGCGTTGTTTTCTTAAGTATCCTACAAACTTCCTGCCTTGGCATTACATCACAAACGCTTGCTCTCTCCACGTCAACAAACTCAGCGCACAACTGCCACTTCTCCGTCATTTGTCTCAGAACGAATGTTGCAATTTCTTGCAGAAATATTAGACATTATTCTAATACCTATCTTCACAAAGACGTACACGAGCTGAATCCGTTCTAAAGTCTTCATTGCCGGTGGTATGGGATCCATGTGTACCTTCTTCACACCTTGTCATTCTTGTGAGCTGTCACCTTTATCTTGTATTATAGAGGGAGAGATCGAGAACAAGACAGAAATAACACACTAGCGCTACTACGAATTGTGCTTATGCTTCACCGCCGCAAAGAGATAGAGAATCTCTTTATTGGTAGGCGGAAATTTTTGCTGTTGTATATATATATATATATATTACCGCTGACATGCTCTCACCATAGGGAGGGGAAAATGGGTTGAAGAGATTGTTGTACAGATAAAACACTCATGCATATATCTCCCGTTTCATTCGCTGTTTTAGTTCGCAAACGTCATAATTAGATTAAGGCCCCACAGTATGTAGATCACATCTCCCGGAACCTGTCCGGCTTCTGCTGGTATTCCGACTGGCCCATCTGCTTTATCTTCGCTCATTATTTTCAGCGCTTTCCCGTCACCTCGCTTTTATCGCGATCTCCCGGATACATTGGAGGAATCTATCGTCCTCGTGGCATCTTTGTCCTGTATGCGCGTTGATGAGTTGGCGAAGATATTAATTATCCCACGCCAAGCCTCTCAGTATACGCTCCCATAAATTCCCTCGATCTGCATTATGTGGGTCATATATCTTCTAAAAATTTTATTTAAGGGTTTTACCTTTGTGGCCGCCGTAGTAGAGGGTGGTGCATTAACTTTGATTGATTTCGCGTACTAAAAAGTGCAGCACACGAGCTTTTTTTTTTTTTTCGTTCCGCCTTATTTGAATTGCGACCGCCGGGCGGCCGGGGATCGCACCCCGACCTTATGCTCAGCATTGGAGCTCCAAAGCCGCCGCGGCGGACGGTGACATCCTCTGCTTTTCGGGTACTTGTAATTTGTAAAATTACTTCTTTCGTTCGCCTGTTCCAGGATTAGTGCACATTTCTCCGCGCTTTCCAGTCGCCTTTCGCCACCCTCTCCACTCCCCGCTCCTTATCACGGAAACAAAGGCGCTCGACTCCTACGAGGGTGGACCAAGATGGAAAGTTGGGCTAATCGATATGCGTTCGTGGTAAAGGTGCAGCGATTGCGGCGTCGGATATTGTGTTGCCCGCGCGTTTTTCGCGCTGTACCTAAGCGTGGCCGGAGAGACGCACATGAACGCGCCCATCCCTCGCGCGAGCGTATAGCGCAGCACTGTGCTTCCAGCGTTCCGGGCTCGCATCGCTGCTGTCCAGAAGCGGTCGCGCGAACGCGAGCCCAGCCGGCGCCAGGGCCACGACCTCCCCTGGTGAGCGACACCACGCCCTGGGACACCATCGCCCTCCCCGTGGAGCGGAAACTCAACGATCACGAATAGACGGGCGGTTCTGTCGCCGGCCAGACGCGACGCCTCCTTCAATAATGCAGCCACGCCGCGCTCTCTTTGCACGTGCGTCGGTTAGCCGCCGCTTGTGCAGCGCGAAGCTCGCTAGCGGAGCGCTGCAACAAACAGCTCCGCCCCATGCTTTGTGTCCTCGCAGGAAGCAAGGATGGATAGCCAACGAGGTGGGCAAGTCACCTTGTGCAATAATTATCGCGCCCGGCAAGGCAGCCTTCGACTCAGGCTCTCTGGTACCAAACAAGTGACGTAAGTGTACGAGATTTCCTTATAAGAGTTTCGATAAGCTCGCCTGCCATCTTTTTTAACGCTTCGATGGCATGGTTTGTTTATCTGCGCGTATGCTTTGCAGCACGGTGCTCAGCGACAATAACTAGCACACTTTTCTTCTACTGTGCTGACATCCACGGAACGTCTCTTGTTCAGAATACCAAGAACATATTCCTTGTTTTCACATCACTTAGAAAAGAAAATACTGCGCGAGAAACAAACAAACAAACAATATATATATATATATATATATATATATATATATATATATATATATATATATATATATATATATATATATATATATATATATATATATATATATATAGAGAGAGAGAGAGAGAGAGAGAGAGAGAAACCGCTTTATCTAGTTATATACAGTGCGGTGCGTACTTTCGAGGGCTGTGGTTAATTTTGGGTCAGCGGTGTATGACGGTATCCCGCGGTTTTGTTTGTTTGGGTTGTTGTTGTTGTTGTCGTCGTCGTTGGTGATGTTACAGTTCCCATTGTACGCCGCCAACAAGGCGTGCGGCGAGTTTCCTTTCTTTCTTTGGTTCTGCCTTGCTGACTATGATTTCGTTTACCGTGCGTTTACATAACTGTTCCCAATCTTTGTATGTGCAGGCTCGGTCACGCTTGCCTCACGCAGCGCGAGAACAACGCTTTCTCGATTGTTGTAGCCACAGACTTTCACGTGCGACCGCTGATTCGATGCACTCTCCTCGCGTGCGTGCATTGTTGCAGGAACAGTGTGTCGCTCGCCGTTAGCTGGCCGTGTCAAACGCCCCCAAAGTTCGAGACAGGTCTACACTACTGCCAGCGAATCGCTTAACCATGCCTAAACTGCACACGATAAAGGTCGCCAGCAGGAGGTCTTATGATTATTATAATGTTTGAAACTTTAACTACCCTTTTATTATATTGTAGTGTGCTGTAGCGTGCAGCTGTTACCTTCACGGCAAGCGCGTTATAGCTAGCGTTTAGCATTCTTGCACTTTGTTTTCTTTCTCTTGCTGACGTTATATCGCGTTACCGCGAAGGCCCTGTTAACCGTTTGATATTGAATTTACACTGATAATGAAAGTGAAATTATGTATCACATATTCTTGTATCTGATGTTGGCTGTTATGTCTTGGTAACCTACTCTTCGCACAGAGTTTGTCAACACATTTTAGAGAATTATTTTTCACGAGGACGTCCCTGTTCCTCAATCAAATAAACGAATAAATTCTGTCATTGCGCTCCGGAGCAAACCGTTCTCTCGCTCAAAACAGCACCTAACAACACACCTAGGACGTGCACTCACACGCTTTCGTTAACTGGAATGTGCCAGAAATGTGAAAGCAAGCAGCAAGTAGTCACATAATCCGCTGTAATGGTTTTGAGTTGAACGCACACGCGTACGACCCGCACGCGGCCCGGCCCGCACACGCGTGCTGCGGGCCGCGCTTCGAGCAGTGTTTTGCTTTTGCCTCGGTACACTTACGCTGAGCAGAAAAGCTTTCTTGCCGTTATGGCGATGTATGGGGAAACGGGGCGCCACAAATTTGATCACACGAAGAGCAAATCTTTCTCTTTTAATTTCGTGCATCTTGTCAGCCTCCTCGACTCATTGTCTTCAATCCAGATGGAATTCATTCGAGTTATTCTCTACACGTTCACATTGCCTTACTTAATTTGTGTCTTATTTATTAACAGTTTTGGACAAGACATGTTGCTGAAGCCAACCTTTCGACGAGAGCACAAGCGAGGGAAGCCTCAGCGCACAGCCAACGTTCAGGCAAAGAAAGTTATCTTCGTCAGGGCGAAGTCTCCTTGCCTAACGTTTGCTCCAGCCTGAAGCCAACCTAGTTCACCCTCCGTTGATCAGCCCGAGACTCCACTTTGCATTCGTATATCTGCCTTTCTTGCTTTTACTTTAACGAAACGATGCGCTAACAAGCTCCAAAGGGCAGGAAGCATAACAACAGAAAGCACACTGTCACGTTGTAGTGACGTTGAACAACTTTGTCATGGCACAGCCAAATCACCCCATCGCCGCGCGCAGTCAGCCCGTTTGAACAACGAAAAAAAAAAAAAATCCAGGATGCGTTTGAAGTGGGCAACTTCCTTCAATCCATATTTGGTACGTGCTGCTATAGTGTGGACGTACTTGAATGCAAACGACTATTCACGAATACGGCTATGTGACCTTGTGGGTGCGCCCGCGTAGGGTAGCATTAGGACGGGCCAATTCTGGCGAACGATCTCAATTCCTTTTGTTTTTTCTTTTTCCGCACGCATTTTTCCTGATACCCGCTATGCCCTGACGCTGCGTGCCGGGGGTCGCCGAGCCAGAAGTGGCCGTAAAGATTTGCCATTTGCGTGTCGCGTGCCGTGCATGCGTGAGCATAGCAAATGACCGCACGTGGTTCGGTCTGCAAGCGATCCGTCGATGGCGGGACGTGCGAGGACTGTCCCGAAGAGGCCGAACGGTGCGTAGCTATATACGCTGAGCTATAGCAAAGAACCGCGAGGGAAGGCGGGATAACGTCGACACTTTAGTGCGGCCGCACGGCTTGATAATGTCGCGGAACACGCTCATTGTGTGCGGCCAGAATAACTGCCGAAAAAAGAGCGTCAAGCCCAAGAACGGAGTATACCAGTAGGTGTGAGCAGCGCGAGATTCACCGACGGCTACGCGCAGCTTAAACGTGTCAAAGCGAACGCGCGAACGCGTAGCAGTGATGCGC
The DNA here is from genome assembly GCF_023375885.2 of Dermacentor andersoni. Taxonomy (NCBI): domain Eukaryota; kingdom Metazoa; phylum Arthropoda; class Arachnida; order Ixodida; family Ixodidae; genus Dermacentor; species Dermacentor andersoni. The sequence goes on along the minus strand of NC_092816.1, from coordinate 20,009,785 downwards.
GCAGCACCAGCTCGTGGTGAGAGCCACTGGCGCGTTACCGTCGTTGCTGCACGTGCACCGACAGCCGAGCGCTGGTGACAGACCTCGTTGCGCTGCCGTGCTGCCTGCATAGGTGAAAGACCTGCGAGTTGCACTCGCGTCAGTCTTGTAATAAGAGCGGCCTATACACGGAAACGATGTGAAAGGCGTTATTGTCGATACGTGTAGATATTCACGCCTTAAGCTTTCAACTGGATTGCATATTCAGTCATTCCAACATTCGCGTGCGGTTGAAGAGCATCATCATCACCATCAGCCTACTTTATGTCCACTGCAGGACGAAGGCCCCTCCCTGCGATCTCCAATTACCCCTGTACTGCGCTAACCAATTACAACTAGCAACCGCGAATATCCTAATTTCATCGCGCCACCTAGTCTTCTGCTGTCCTCTACTGCGTTTCCCTTCTCTTGGTACCCGTTATGTAACCGTCCAACGGTTATCCAACCTGTGCATTACATGACCTGCCCAGCGCCATTTTTTTTTCTCTTAATGTCAACTAAAATATCGGCTATGCCTGTTTGCTCTCTAATCCAAACCGCTCTCTTTCTGCCTCTTAAACGTTATGCCTAACATTCTGTAGGTTAAATGAGACATAGCATTCCTGACTTCCTAGCGTATAGGCCCGCAGCGTTCCCGCGAAACTGCTGATTTTGACACTACGCTGCCGTTATCGGCGGCAGCGTGCTGTCAAAATTATCATTACTCCCATTACTAGCATTACTCTAAATTACATTACTACCATTACTCTAAAGCAATAAAGCATTGCATGCCCCCCCCCTCAGCAGTTGTATTGGTGGTTTTCGACAGCTTCGCTAGACGTCCATTTTCGCAGGGCCGGAATAGCGAGTCAACTTTTCTGTTGAAAAGTTTTTGCATCTAATCGCTGTTATATAAGCTGGTAACGAGAGAACAGAAATTATAGTTCCATGCAGAGCTCCTGGCCACACTCACAACTACTAGCTCTTCTTTTCTTTGTGATGACGATGACCTAAAATTGTGGCGTAACCAATTTCCCATCTATGAGCGGATATAAACAACAAAACTATGGCCAGGAATCGAGAGGAATAGGCAAAAGTGCACTAATTCAATAAATTTTCAAAGATCAACAAATTAAATAAAGAAAAGCAGAAATTAAAGGTGTGATCGAACAGTCAGACGCTGTTGGTATAATTTCTGAGTTTTAATAAAACATAACAGTAACCAAATGAGATAGAGAAATAAATAACTAAAATAAACAAAATGATGTTGACAATTTAGTCAGTGGGAGCAACAAATGAAATTTTCTATGGCACTGCATAACTCATTGTGCACGTTCCCCAGTATGAATAACAATGAGATAACAGTACAGAAACATTAATTTGTCTCCTGTCTCCTTTGTTCCCTGGTTTGCTAGTGTGTGTGCTTCAGTTCTTTTCTTCGTGTGATTTCACTGAGTCTGGCGTTTCTTCTCGATTCTATTTTAGAGTCCCCAAAAAAGAAAGAAAGAAATACAAAGATTAAACAAGAAAGACAAACGATTAGATAACCTGCTGCTGTTTAAACCGCCTATTTCTCGGCCAATCCACCGCAGTGTGTAAGAAGCCTCGACTGATGAGAAAAAAAAAAAAAAAAGAAAAACTCACGCAAAAGCAATGCAATGTATTTAGACCTGCGCCGCTGGTTCAGCACAAAACCTTGAAGAGCAACTCACGATACCTTGCTCGATACGAGTGACGGGTCAGGTTCAATGTCTCGTTTTAGGTGGCGCGCGCAGTGTGCTGTCCGGAAAGACTGCGAATAGCGGTACTTACGATCCGATGCGCGACTTTCGGGTGCCGTGCAGCCTCAACAGGCGCGATTGGGCATGTCTCCAACAGCATTCGGCTAAATGTCGCAAGTACTATATTCTCAAATACTATATATGCGACGTAATGATACACAGAAATTTGGGAGAATTGCGGAGGGGAGGAAGGGGGTGAGGGGACACGCGGCTGGTGTGCTTGACGATCACTTGTCGCAGCTGTGATGTCGATGAACGAAGCAGCACAAGGCCGTAAATCTGCTACAAAACAATAGGGCTGCGCTACGAACGCCGCGCGCGGAGAGAAAGACAGAGCAGATGCAGAAAGCGAGTCAGCATTAAGAGATTAGAGCAGTTTCGTCCACGGGCAGCTCCTGTGCCTTTTGGCCGTCAATCGATCGGGGCCAGGAATTCGAAAGGCGGGCTCCGACGTAACGAAGAGAATTGCGTCCGTACAGCTTGGTCCTGTTCTCCGATAGCTGCCATTATGTGCCCGCTTTATTTCTGCTTCGTGCGAGAGATTTCTTTTCGACGAAACGTGCGCCGTGTGCCGGTCTGGATTGCCCCCGTCCGTGTACCGTCTCTCCGCGTGTACACGTCTACGGCTGCCGGGGGAGGAAGAAAAGTGGGCGGGCGGTGGCGGCGAACAAGATGACGAAAAGAGTGCGGGAAATTGAATGGAACTGCACTTCCCGTCGTCGTCGTTCCTTCAAACAGAAATCAATTATCCTCCGGCAGCCGCCCCCACGGTTCGGGCACGGTTTCCGCTCCACTACCGGCGAACGAAAGGGTACCTCGGTCACGGACAGATTGGCCCGCGTACAGGGCGCTGTGCGCGGCCGTGGGAGCTCCCGCGAGCGTCCGGGACTGGCGCAATCGACTACCCTTGGCAATACGGGTGTGTTCATCTTCGGCCGAAAGTGGCCGGCCCGTCCGAAGAACCTGCCGAACATCTCGTAGCGACCACTTGGTTTGGTGCCTATGGATATGGCTCAGCCCACTACGGGGGATCGGCCATGGATCGGGCGGAAGTAAGTTAGAAGGGAAGAATACTTCAATAGAATTTTGTAATTTAGAGATGATATTCAATTCAATTCAATTCAGTCTTTATTTTTCTCTTGGACAGAGAAGGAGACAGGACTAAAAGCTCGTAAGCTTGACAGAGGTCCTGCCCCCTTTATTAACTTGGCAGTACAGTACACAGGCAGAGATTTGCAATTTTCCAAATAAACACTGAAACAAAATAACAAAACACTTTGTGAAAAGTAGCGCTATGCATTGCAGCACAAACATAGGTATTAGAAAATGAATTGATTATCAAAATGAATATTATCAAATGAATACCAACCTTTATTAACAATTTTCGGGCTGGATCATTTTAAAATTTGAAGTTAATATTTTTGTGTTCATATCGAGGAAAGTAAAACAATTAAGTTAACAAGCAGTCTCTTTGTTGCGGTGATTCGGAGGCTGCACAGTGTTGCACAGGCTGCGCATCACTATTGTGATCATGATCATCATCATGGCCGCCGTCTTGATCATCAAACCCTCTTGACAATCCCTAATACAACCGGCACCAATTCTTTCTCGGTCTCTTCCTTTTTTTTTTTATTTCTCATTAGCTGCAAATTTTACTACCTGTCCGCATCAGCACTTCGGAGGGTTAGTGCTTAATATAATTTCCATCTGAAATTATGAAAACCAAGAAAACAAAAACAAAACAAAAAAAGAAAACAGAATACATTTTTCCTTTTTTTTCTGCTTCGTACATTTTCACCATTCTCTCCTCTTCGTCCGCCACAAACAAGCTTGTTATACGAGAATACTGAAGCAACGTGCGTTGTTGGGAGAGTTTGTAATTGTTTGAAAAATACCAATGAGCACAAAATTAACAGGGACGGATAAAGGCACAGGACTGATGCTTACTCACAAGTGATGTTTGTGGAAACCATCACGCCAACATATTAATTATCGTGTATGCGCGAAAATGCATGCACATATATGCACCTGCATTAAAGACACCACATGCCGTTTTAGTTAGGAAAAGGGAATATGAAATGCTCTATAAACTACGCTCTATTTGTCTCGTTAATTTTCACTGCGTGTGCGCCTGAGAACTTGGGGGAATGTACATGTTCACATAACGGTTTCAGTAAATATCAGTTGCGACTGAGCACCTGTCCTGTGCCCTTACTCGTCCTTGTTTAGTTTATGCCCGTTTTCAAATAGAATATTGAAATATGCGTGCAATTACTTTTGTCGACGTAAACAAGCTGGTAATAGTATAAAAGGTCACAGTTTCGCCGCCACTCGAAGCAATGATTGCGATAGCAAATTATTAGACAGCTATACGAAGTAAGGTTAGTAGTTTTATCAGCTGCATGAACTGCTGCGAACATTCGCTTACTAACTAAATTAACAAGCACGTTGTCAGGCGCGCACACGCAAACACTACTCACTCGATGAGCGCGGGCACTCGTTGTTAGAACGCTGGCGTGATGAAGAGCGGCAGCAGCGGTGAGCGAATACCCCTTCGTGCTGCCTCTCGCTTCAACGCAAACTAGGTGCGCGAGAACACTCTGCACACGAAGCCATCAGCTATAACCGACCGGCTAGCCTTCGAACCCAGCGCAGGTTGCCTCCAAGATAGGACGCGCGCGGCCGGTCTCAGCGGCCGAACCTGGAGTAGATGTGCACCAACCTGGCCCCTTCGACCTCCTCCTAGCGCGCATGAGAAGACGGCGCGCACCCCTCCCCGCCTTCCTCACTTGCGAGCGCTAGAGTTACTGTATATGCTACCAAAGGTACTTGGTAGCATATACAGTAACTCTAGCGTGCCCGTCATTGCAGAAGTATAGTTCGCGCTTGCTGCTGACGCTAGTGACAGCAGTACAGAAAACTTGTGCATAGAGACATACTACGACGCTTTCCTGAAGGTTGCCACACTTCCTTGTTTTGGTGTTGCGCCTACAGAGTCCTTTAGTCGAAACGTTGGCTCCGGCCCAAGGCATTCCTCATTGGACCACTATACTGGTCGCATGCCTATGGCGTGCTATATTTGTTTAATACTGGTGCCTACACGGCCTTTGATGCGTTGCTAAAACATGAATGGAAAGGATGTTCCACATCCGCCGTCAAGCCCGTGAGGTGTGGCGCTGGCTAACACTCCCAGATTTAGTTCTAGTAGATAAATACCTCAGCATTTCCATTAATTTCCATTAATTTATCATTTATTTAATTCAATCAATATGTATATGTAGATTCCCATATACTGTCCTTGCGTATTTGTTTATTGTGTTCTTATAATATGACAAATAAAAATCGGGCCCTCGGCTTCCTTTCTTCTCGTTTTATACATGGCAGTAACGCAAGAACGCAGATGAGTGTTAAAGTAGATGGTACACAATTATTTGCGCCTCCACTGCACATCTTCTGAATGTATTAAACTGTTACTTCAACAATAAAATCATTGTTATCGCAGTAATCGAGGTAATCCAAGTGACGAGTCGCAACAGACACGAAAACAAGTGAACACAGGAAAATATATGGAAGGAACGTAAGGCATCCTTCGTTATTCCGTGACTTTTTTCCTACTGGGATTGGTTGCTCTTGAATGCCATCGACACCGCAAGAATAAGGCTCCAAAACATTAATATGCTACATTCTGGAAAGAACAACTTTTTCGAGGACTGCTGTGCAGAACCTTGCTGTTCTGTCGCTTCGCTGCTGGGAATCATCATTGCTCACGTGAGCTCTTTCACTCGCTTCCGCGATGTTTTCTTTAGCTAAAGAAATTTGAAGCAAATAACAGACTGTCAGATATAACGACGTTTAGCCATTTAAATCAAATAGTACAATAAGGAATGAAAAATTTATCTACAAGCTCGAAAGACCAAACAAAAGCGCGCGCTTAAGCCACCGGCGACGAGCAACTTGTATCGTGGTCGTCAACGAAACACAGAGGCCGTAGTCGCCTTCCTAGCTCTGACGTCCAGCTCTGAAGAGACCGCAGGTCTTCGTAGCGACGCGAAGATGCAACACATCGTGGGGCCGATTAGACGATGAGGGAGATAAGAATTCCAATAACTTGCTCATTTTCGCATAGAGACGACAAACTCCTAAGCCCCGCACCATGCCCTATTATCGCACGCCACATCTAAAGCCATCGCACGTGCATTCGCTAGAGAGCGCACGGCATACGAAAAGTATCTCTTGCTGCATGTGTGGGCACAGTCGACACGTCACGATCGTTTCAAGTATACGCACCACCTACGCATATGCGCTTTGTCGAATTGAATTGACTTCTGGGGTTTATGTGCCCAAACCACGACTTGATTATGAGGCACGCCGTAGTGCGGGACTCCGGAATAATTTTGACCACCAGGGGATCCTTAACGTGCCCCCAATAACTTGGGGCAAAGTGAAAAAAAAAGAAAACATCCCTGAGGACAGGAGAAGGAAACAGAGACACAGCGCTACTAACAACTGAATGTTTATTGCACATCATGGTTACCACATATATACCATAGTACAACAGGCCATTATTATTATTATTATTATTATTATTTTTTGCATCGCAATATTTACCTCTTCAACTTTTGTTATATGTAGATAAGCAAATGTTATCTTGTTCTTTTCAATTTTTTGCCTTTCATTTTTTTCTTTTTTTTATTCATCTGTCATCAATTTATGTATATTTTTTTTTTGCTTTGTCTATTACACTCATAGGCACGGTCCTACAAGCCAACTGAGGCTTAGACCGGCCTGCTTGTGTTATTTTGTATATTTTGTGGCAATAAACATTATTATTATTATTATTATTATTATTATTATTATTATTATTATTATTATTATTATTATTATTATTATTATTATTATTATTATTATTATTATTGCCACTTTGTGCCGGTCGTGGCACGGTAGCCCTTCTGGAGGAGTTCTCGGGTGAACTGTTCTTCAGCTCTTGATCAAAATCTGTTTAGCGTTGCATTATTTTTGGACATATCTAAAGCTTTCGCATTCATTCGTGCCATAAGTTCTTCTTCTTCTCTTCTTCTTCTTCTTCTTATTATTATTATTATTATTATTATTATTATTATTATTATTATTATTATTATTATTCTCGCTACATATGCATGCCAACAGCGCGAGGTGGCGCAGTTTTCCAGAGCAAGATGGCGCACAGAATGACGCGTGTGCAACAGGCACGTTGGCACACTGCGTGCCACCGATTTCGTGGCTACGTTGTACGCCCTCGTAAGCACACTCACTTTTTGTTTTAGTCAATTTGACTGCAAGGCCCTAACAGTAGTCGCTTGTGGCTGCTCTCTGCGAGGCGTCAACACATGCTGGCAGTTTCAGCGACAGTTACAGTGGGCCTGGGGCGACTTCCGCGCTTCTCCTGGTGAGCGATGATACTAGTCGTGTTTGTTTCGACAAGAACTCCTTCGATGAACGGTTTTCCCCGTCCGCCGCTTTATCGGCTGTTATATATATATACGCCTATTCATTGCGTGCTTCGAAGAAGTATTCACGCTATTAAACTGGGAAGGCGTAGAAGTAAAGATCGACGGCGAATACCTCAACAACCTTCGGTTTGCCGATGACATTGTTCTATTCAGCAACTATGCAGACGAGTTACAACAAATGATTGAGGACCTTAACAGGGAGAGTGTAAGAGTAGGGCTGAAGATTAATATGCAGAAGACAAAGATAATGATAAATAACCTGGCAAGGGAACAACGTCAAATGTCTGATTGTGCTGAACTGGAATCTCTGAAAACAACTGTGTTAACTCAGACAGCAGCAATACAAAAGCTAGAAGAAAGCCAATATGAAAGGGGCGCTACAGCAGACGAAAGAATCACGAGATTCACGATTTGCCAGAGGAAAGTAATGAAAGCTTAACGCAATCTGTCGTGCAAATGGCAGCAAAGCTGGAACTGTCTGGGTTCTCATCCGACGACATTGCGGGCCATACATCGCTTAAAAGTCAAGATCGGTGGTACATTTGTGGTCCTGTAGTTAAATCTGTAATTTGGAAGGGAAAATGGTTTGAAGCGCGGGGAAAGCTGAAGCAACTATGTGAAGGTGTATCATTTCCAACGATCTACTTCAACGATAACTTGACCAAAGTTAAGCGCGATCTCTTCTGGAAAGCCAGAACAAAGGCAAAGTAGGATGGTTATCGCTTTTGTTGGACGAAAAGAGGCAAGATATTCGTGAAAAAGAATGAAAGAGTGTCTCTTGTTCGAATCGGTAAACAAGTAGACCTGGAAATCATCGCTTAGCCAGCATGTTTTGTTTTTTTTCTTTCAGCCAACTACCGGACTTCAGTTCATTTAAAACAAAATTTCAACGCCATTCTGATAAAGATTTCACTGTGGTGAGAGTTAAGATTCGAAGTCTGCGTAAATACTGGGGCGAATTTAAATTTCTGGCTGAGTCGGCAGCTGCCTTTGTTGACGTTCTTGTAATAACAGAAATCAATGTTTCCCAGGCTTACCTTGATACATTTACTTTGCAGGGCTTTTCCACACATTTTGTTACACGAAGCTGGCGTCGCGGCGGAGGTATTGCTCTCCTTGGAAACGACAACTGTGAAGTTTCTTCTGCTGACGCATCTTTTGTACATGCTGAATCCATGATGGTCAAAGTTTGTAAGAGGTCATTTTTTGTGCATATCTTGTCGATTTATCGACCACGGAGCCTGTCACGGTTTCTTGTAGGGCTTGATGAAACTCTGCGGCAGTGGAGCTCAGTGGACCCATTATGCTTGATCGTAGACTTTAATATCAACATTTTATGTCCTGAAAAAACTACTGTTTGTGATTGTCTATCTACGTTGTCCGCTTATGGTGTGGAATGTACAATTGGAGCTCCTGCTAGAGCGGAATTAGTTAATAATAGCCTAGTGCAATCCTGTGTAGATCACATAGCGGTCGGAGCTCCCAGCTGTTCATTTAGGTCATGTACTATTCTACAAATGTTGGCTCACCACTACTTAGTGGCATGCCGTCTTGTATTACCAAACGTGCCTGGAACGCCGTCGGTAGAAACTGCATCTGGGCAGCGCAAATGCCTTGTCCTTATTGCTAATCAATCCAAGCTTGATAAGCCTATCGTTTCGTTTGAATGGGCATCCTTAACCAAAGAAGATTCGTCGGGCAAAGTGTATGGAAGGTTCTGTACGCAGCTGAAAAAAAAAATGGAATTACATTGCACACGGCTGATAGCTAAGTCGATAAGAAAGGGTTACTGCTGGATGAACACGGAAATTTTTGCTTCTATTTCGTATCGAGACACCTTGTGGAAACGCTGCAAAAGAAACCCGAGAAACCAAGCACTAAAATTAGAATACAAGTCTGCAAGAAATAGAGTTGTTGCTCTTCTTCGTGACGCCAAACACCGATACTTTTTTTTTTATAAATTTCAACAATCTTCAAATAATGTAGCAAAACTTGGTCTTTGGTAAATCGTCTCAGAGGAGTGAGTTTCAGTAAACGGTCTATTTTCAGTGCTTTTCAGCAACCTTCCACAGCAGTGGCTGATGTTTTCAACAGACAATTTGTAAGAGCGTCCGAAAGAGCTGTCTCTCTATCCACAAACACTCGGTCTTTAGGGCAATCCGTACCTGCGTCAGCTTTTCTTCCGAGAATTGCGAGTTGTGATCTGGAAGAAACTCTTTTCAGTTTCCGTCCTAACAATGCCACTGCATTTTCAATGCGCTGTCAGATATTATCCTGCATATACTGAATGGTTTTTTGGAAGGTGACGAAATGCCAGATTGCTTAAAAACTGCAGTTGTTTCACCACTACACAAGTCAGCGACGAAAGATAATATTGAAAGCTATTGGCCGATTTCTATATTGCCGGTTATTGCTCAGGTCTTCGGAAAGTTTCTTTTCCACACTATGTCTTCTTTTCTTAACAAATTTTCTATCCTGCCAGTTTGGCTTTGGTTTAGGGCGTGGTACTGTGGCACTGCTTGAGGAATCTTCAGATGAACTGTTGTCGGCATTCGATCAGAATCTTTTCACGTGTGCGCTGTTCTCAGATGCAGCGAAAGCGTTTGACACCCTGAATCGTCGAATCTTGTTAAGTAAACTGTATTTTGGGGGATTTCGTGGGCCTTTTTACAACATTCTCGAAAATTACTTGGGCAACAGATTTCAAGGGGTCGCTATCGATGATAAGAGCCTTTTTAGTTCTAAGCTGTCGCTGAAAGCTGGAGTTCCTCAGGGGTCCATTTTATCGCCATTGTTGTTTAACATATTTGTTAATGACTTTCCTTTGGCAATTTTCAAATGTTCCGTGTTCCAGTATGCTGACTGCACTGTGTTACTGGCAAAACATCTTTCTGACAAAATGTCCACTGAAATGTTGCAAAATGGCGTGTACAATGCAATGCTTTGGTTCACTAATAATGGAATTGTATTTAATGTCCAAAAAACATAACTTGTTTGTTTTCGCTCTCCACTCAAGGCTACTGTAACTAACATGCCTGTCTACTTGAGTTGAACTGTGCTTCTTGTAAATGTGCGCCAACTCCATACGTGGATTGTGTGAAATATCTCAGAATATATTCCGAGAGTAACTTATCGTGGTCACATCACTTATCACTTATTTATTCTAAACTGAGGTCAGCCGCTTGGCTTTTGTTTAATATAAAAAGTTTTGCACTCCTGTCCGTAAAAAAAAAAAAATATATTATTGTACATGCACTGGGTTACAGCGTATTGAGATACGGCATTAGAGTCTTCAGATTCTGTTCGGATTCTTGGAGATGCAGGGTAGACAGGATTATAAAAAATATTCTTAAAAATGTTGTCTACAATTTCCCAATAGTAACAGCTGCAAATATCTTCCGTAAACTTGGTCTACTTAATTAACAATCATTGCTTATAGAAACAGTTATCGTTAAACATTTTTAGAATTCCGCATTCACACAAGAAGTGCTACCACAAGAGAACTTAGAAAACACGTCCATTACGTAGTTCCTCGTTCAGCGACAAGGTAAGGTGGGGCCAGACGCCGTGCATATGTGCCGGACATCTTTAACGAGTTACCAGATGAAATCTTTAATGCGACATCGAAAAGCACGCTGAAAGAATTATTAAAGGAGCTATGTTGAAATTAACCTCCAGAACGTTTCTGCATCACAGTATTTACTTCTTCAATTTCCTTTGTTTTAAGTACACTAAACAAATGTTATCTTGTTGTTCTCCCTTTTTTGTCATTCATTTTATTTCTTTATTCTGCATGTCTCCTCAATTTATGTTTTTTTTTTCGTCAAGTCTATCATATTCCTCCTACGCGGTCCTACAAGTCAACTGAGGCTTAAACCGGCCTGTTTGTGTTGTTTTGCAGTTTTGGTGGCAATAAACATTATTATTATTATTTAAACGCATATATATATATATATATATATATATATATATATATCACTAAGAGAAACAAAACCGGGCTAGCAATTGTCTCCTCAAAGGAACACCCCACCTGCAGCCGCTCGCATAGCATCAAGAAATTCTAAATACTACTTCATCAGTTACACTTTACGGCACATGTTGCCACCGTCAGGGCTCGGGACATGTGCTAGAATTATTGGCAATCCTGATACTACAGCGCCAGTTTCGAGATATCGGTTGTGGGGAGCACGCGCGCCCATCTTCCCCCGCGCCGTCGCGTCGAGAGCCGGCATAGACGGGGGAGAGGCGCACTATGCCCTCTCCCGATTCTCCCTCGCGACGCGCACGCGCCCTTCCTCCGCGACTCGCGGGCAGGCAGCTGACGGGCGAGGAGGACATTCCCCTCGCCCAGCTAAAAAGGGACAAAACAGCGCGACCGGGGGAGACCCTCTCTCTCTTGGGACGCGACCCCTTGGACTGCCGGACTGGAGTACCTGCTGCTACCCGTGAGTGACCACGTTGCCTGACTATCCCGGGCAACGAGGCGAGACTATTTATTACTATTACGGAGAGGACGTCCCTCTGCGAGTGTTCGCGATTGCTAATAGCAATAAACGTTGTTACCGTTGACACCGCTGGTTGCCTTATTCGTCCGAACCCGGCGTAGCCGCGATTTCCGCGCTACGGGTTGGGAGTACCACGAAGCGACTGCGTGGGGCTAGATCCGGAGCTCGCCTTCAGCCCTAGCCGCACGCAGAGTGGAACCCCCACATTTGGCGCTACCAACGTGGATCGAATTCGGCAACACGGCGAGTCTTCTGGTGTGTGTTGGCGCTAGGACTACCCACGTTTCAGCGAACAATGGCGGCTGGCTTGTCTGACCTCTCAGATTTATTCATGCTGTCAAATGTAGCGACGCAAAGTCAGCAGCCTATTGCTAACGCGGCGGCAGCTGCTGAACAAACCAGCAGCTTTGGTTTTGAGTGTTTCACGCGGAACAGTCAGGCTGGCGCAAATGCCACGTGGGCCGAGGTTAACCCCAATACGAGGCGTACCCCGTCGGGCCCCTCGCCGCATCGCGACGCGGACACAGAGGCACACATGCCACTAAATAACTCAACCCCGACAGCGGAGGCATCCGGCCCTTTGGGCGAGAGTTTACCGTCTAGCGAGGCAATGCTGCAAAATGCGTTGCAAATCATGCAGAGCTTAGCCGGCGCCCTGCAAGGCACAATGCAGGCTTCGTCGCAGAGCGAGCGACCACGAATTAAGGTAGACATGCCTACCTACAGTGGGTACCACGATCGCACGAGCGCGAGTGAGTACCTCGACCGTCTACTGTATTACCAGCAGGCAACCGGGCTTTCAGACGCCGAACTAGTCGCGCGCGTGATCCCGGTTTCACTGACCGACCAGGCGGCTCGATGGTTCCGACTGACCGGACACCGATGCCGCACAGTAGAGGAGTTCCGCGCGAACTTCCGCGAAGAATTTCTTCCGGCCAATTACGAGTGGCGTTTGAGGAGAGAGCTGGAGCTTCGTACCCAGCATCCGGACGAGTCCCTGCTGGAATATGTGCGAGCGATGGACGAACTGTATCGTCTCGCGAACCCCCTCGCCACCGATGAAGAGAAAGTTGAGCGCGTCACACGGCAGGCGCACCCCACTTTCGCGGCCTATTTCAGAGGGCGCCAATTTAGAGACCTAGACGAACTCGCCGCCGAGGCGAAGCGCATCCAGGGAGACATTCTCGCGGCGCGAGCATACCGCCCGCCTCCACCCGCGGCGCTGTCACTCGAGCCTCGCTGCGCGTGGAACGGCGGCGCGATCACTTCCCACTCGTCTAGAGTCGACGCGTCGGCATCGTTCGCGGAGCCGCAGGTCCAGCGTAGTTGGGAGTTATCAGACCGCGCTTTGGACCCGTACGCCTACGCGCTGAGAACAGCACCGACTAATGCCGCACTCAGCGCGCCGCGACAGGAACGAGAGGCCGATACGAGACGGGAGGAGCGGCACACGCCGAACGCAATTCAAGGAAACTACGGCGGGCCGGAGTGGAGCGACGGCCGCCCAGGCCACCGAGGCTTCAGCGGCCGCTGCTACCAGTGCGGCCGACCAGGGCACATCGCCCGTGACTGCGGCCGCACGCCGGGCCGAGGCCGAGCACGTGGCTCGGGAAACGGGCGAGGCCGCCGGTGATCCACCTTGGGTCCCGTGCGGCGATGTCGAACATAGCCGGTGGCATCGAATTACTTGCGCCTTCGGCTTGTCGCGTAGGAGGAGTTGCGGACTCGCAGGCGCCGTTCATCGAGCTAACGATAGCCCGAAAGAAATTCGCTGCATTATTGGATACCGGAGCAAGCGCTTCATTATTTGGTGACGAGGTGTTGCATCATCTCCGCGAGAACAACATCCGCTTGAGAGATAATGGCACCACCTTCCGACTTGCTTCCGGCACAGCGCAATCTAGCGGTGCAGCTAGGCTAGTGATCCGTTGGGAGAAACGCGTGAGGCGACAACGCCTCGTACATCTCCCGGGTTTATCAGTGCCTGTTATTTTGGGTCGAGACTTTCTCGTCAAGTCGGGCATTGTAATAGACATCGGCAACGGAGGTTACCGGGAGAACGGAACGGGTGCTTTAAAGCTTTTCGCAAAAGCGCCCGTGGCAGCGGAGACACGCCAGTCTCCGGGCGCGGCGCGAGCGGGCCACACCCGGCCACAGCCAAGCGAGCGAACAGTAATCGGCGCAGGCGAGGAGAGCGACACGGTGGCACAACAGTGCGCCACTGTTCTGCGAGGAGTTACGCACCCGCTTTTGTCAGAGGTCAATATGCCGGAGAGAGAACGGGCACGACTGTCGTCGCTGTTGTACGAATACGACGCGATTTTCACTGACCGTCCAGGCCGCACTACGCTAGTCAGACACAGGATATACACGGGTGACGCGGCACCATGGAAATGTAATCCTCGGCCGATTAGCTTGACTAAGCGGAAAGCACTTGATAGCGCCTTAGACGAACTCATCGACACAGGCGTGGTGGAAAGGTCGAACAGCCCATGGGGCTTCCCGGTAGTTCTAGTCCCGAAGAAGGACGATACCTATCGCCTTTGTGTAGACTACCGCAGGCTGAATGAGGTTACGAAGAAGGATGCGTACCCTCTACCCTCCATTTCCTCTTTAGTGTCAAACCTAGGCGGGGCGAAGTACTTTACGACGCTCGATGCTAGTCGTGGATACTTTCAGGTCGAAATGGACGAGCGTGACAAAGAGAAAACGGCTTTCACTTGTCACCGGGGGCTCTTTCAATTTAAGAGAATGTCTTTTGGTTTGGTCGGAGCTCCCGCTACATATCAAAGGTTGATGGACCGAGTGCTAGGAGACGCGAAGTGGCAACATGCCCTCGCATATCTGGACGACATAGTGGTTTATTCGAAAACATTCGAGGAGCACTTGCGCCACTTGAGAGACGTCCTAGACAGGCTGAGGTCCGCGGGTATCACGTTGAACCCGAACAAAGCTCAGATAGCAGCGAGTAGAATAGCGCTGTTGGGATTCACGCTGGACAACGGCCGCATCCTGCCGAGTGAGGATAAGCTCGAGGCTATACTGAGGTACCCGTCGCCGAAAGATATCGGCGAACTAAGGCGCTTTCTGGGGTTGGTTAACTTTTATCGCCAATTCATTCCAGACTGCGCGGCAGTGCAAGCGCCTTTGACGAAGCTCTTGAGGAAAGACGAACGGTGGACTTGGGGCCAAGAGCAGGAGGCGGCACTGCGTGGCCTCACGAAGGTGCTCGCTGACACGGCCGAATTGCAGCTGCCCGATTTGAATAGGGAGTTTGTGATTCAAACAGACGCAAGCGACCTAGGCTTAGGGGCGATTTTGCTTCAGGAGCACGGAGGCACTCACCGACCGGTTGCGTTCGCGAGTCGTTCGTTGACGCCGGCCGAAAGGAACTATTCGGTGACAGAGAAGGAGTGCCTCGCGATAGTTTTCGCTCTGCGAAAGTTCGACTATTACGTCGATGGAGTGGCATTCAAGATTGAGACTGACCACATGGCTCTCACTTGGTTGAGGCGCTTGAGCGAGCCGAGTGGCCGCCTGGCGCGTTGGGCACTGCTGCTGCAGCGTTACGACTTCACCGTGCGCTACCGCAAAGGAAAAAGCAATGCCGCAGCTGACGCACTTTCGCGAGCGCCAGTCCGAGGCGATGGAGAGGCCCAAGTAAGGGACGCGGAACAACCGTCGATCCTGGGCGAGAGCGTGAACCACGTAGATGTTGTCGGTTCCGCAGGAGTCGTCTTCAGCAGAGAGGAGCTGTTCGAGGCTCAGCAGAAGGACCCGTTTTGTCGAAAAGTGCTCGACGAGCTCCGGGAGCAGGGTGGCGCGGCCGCCGCACACATGGAGGCAGCTGGTATTGCTGTCGGTGCTAAGCGCTCGGGATCAGCTGGTAATGCTGTGAGTGCGCTGGATTCTTATCTGCTGAATTCCGACGGCCTCCTGCTGAGGTATATTCCCACCGAGGACGACACAAGTGAGCCGTTTAAGGTGGTGATACCGCGCGCGTTGCGAGGAGCACTGCTACGCTACTTTCACGACTCGTGTATCGCTGGGCACGCGAGCGGCCCCAAGACTTACGTTAAGTTGTGTCGCCTCGCTACCTGGCCAGGCATGAAACGGGACGTGATGCGCTACGCCCGCTCATGTCATGTGTGCCAAAGCGTGAAGCCCCGAGGTGGACGACCGCCCGGCCTCATGCAGCCTATCGACAGCCAGACTCCCTGGCAAATCGCGGCGTGTGACGTCATGGGACCGTATCCCACCACACCGAGCAGGAACAAATTCTTGCTTGTAGTCACAGATCACTTCAGTAAATGGGTCGAACTTTTCCCCTTGCGAAAACTGACGGCACGAGTGATCATGGATAAGTTGATAGAGGTTTTCACTAGATTTGGCTTTCCGGAGCAGTTGATAACGGACAATGCGTCCTACTTCACCGCGAAGGTTTTCGTCGACTCGTGCGCTGCACTTGGCATTAAGCACAAGAAAACGACAACTTACCATGCTCAGTCGAACCCCACTGAACGGGTCAATCGCAACATTAAGCACATGCTTGTCGCGTTCTCTGAAAGACATAAGGACTGGGATACCTACCTTCCAGAGATCGGGTTTGCATTGCGATCGACAGTGAACCGCTCGACTGGGTACGCGCCTTCTTCTCTCAACCTGGGGAGAGAGCTGCCGAATCCGATGGATAGAGTTCTCGCGGATCGCAGCGGAATGTCGGTCGCGCCGGCAGCACGAGCTGAATACGCGACGCACCTACGTGACAAGCTGACGGAAGCTTTACACAAAGCACGCCGTAATCTTCGCACTGCTAGGGCGCAACAGAAGGCGCAGTACGACCGCTCGCATCGGAACGTCCGCTACGAAGTGGGCGATCTGGTGCTTCGACGCCAGCACGTTCTCAGCGATTCTAGCAAACAGTTCGCTGCCTCGCTGGCGCCGAAGTGGACCGGGCCGTATCAAGTGCGAGAGAAGGTTTCCTCGCTTGTTTACCGGCTCGAGAGCATGAAAGGGAAGCCGATCGGCGGGCCGGTACACGTATGCGACCTGAAACGCTACGTGCCGCGTGATGAGCAGTGGGATGAAGATCAGACCCTCCCTCAACCGCGGTCGGTGAGTGAGAGCAGCCAGAATCGAACGGCGAGCCCACAGCCGCGCTACAACTTGCGTAGCAGGCGGAAGTGATCCGACGGCTATATTTGCGTAGCCCGATGACTGCGAGGGCTATTCATAAGTCCGGGCCGTGCTGGCACCTTGTTAGTTCCTGCCGGGAAGCGAACGTCTAGCGACAGCAGAGCGCAGAGTATTGACGACGAGCCGTCGTTCCAGTCTTCAAGCAACCACACAGACTACGACGGGGATGTGGCGTGAACGATTCAACGTGTTTGCATGCGGTGTGTGCATTGACTAAAGACTTGCGAGGGCCAGTGCGGTGTGCTGTGAGCCGATGATGCGGACGACCATTCCCTTTGTAACGGGCGTTGACGGTGTTCCCGGATCCGGCCAGTCATGCTGCTTATCACAATTTCGTTCCGTGCAGTGGACTAATCCAATTTTCTGAAGCAGGAAACAAGACACGGCCGTGCGAACTGCCTGCAGTACTCGCGGGTACAACTGACGCAGCGCTACGCTGGCCTTGCAGCCGCATGAACCACTACCCGGCGCCCAGCAAGCGACCGCCCGGCTTGTGCAGCCGACACCTGGGGCGCGGCACGGAGAGTCGCCTTCGAGCCGGGACTACGATCCGCCTCGCAAGCCCGAGCAGTGCCGCTGACTGGACACCTTCGAGTCGGCATCAAGTATCTGCCACCTGAGGGCTACAGCAACGCAAGCCCGACGCTCAAAGCCGGCGTGTGCAACGCTGCCTTGATCGTCAACCTTGGCGGGAACTTTAGCAAACGGGCGCCCGAACCCTTCGGGCTTACCTAGGTGCCAGCATCAACGTACGGGGGGCTTCTTAAGGGGAGGAGGATGTGGGGAGCACGCGCGCCCATCTTCCCCCGCGCCGTCGCGTCGAGAGCCGGCATAGACGGGGGAGAGGCGCACTATGCCCTCTCCCGATTCTCCCTCGCGACGCGCACGCGCCCTTCCTCCGCGACTCGCGGGCAGGCAGCTGACGGGCGAGGAGGACATTCCCCTCGCCCAGCTAAAAAGGGACAAAACAGCGCGACCGGGGGAGACCCTCTCTCTCTTGGGACGCGACCCCTTGGACTGCCGGACTGGAGTACCTGCTGCTACCCGTGAGTGACCACGTTGCCTGACTATCCCGGGCAACGAGGCGAGACTATTTATTACTATTACGGAGAGGACGTCCCTCTGCGAGTGTTCGCGATTGCTAATAGCAATAAACGTTGTTACCGTTGACACCGCTGGTTGCCTTATTCGTCCGAACCCGGCGTAGCCGCGATTTCCGCGCTACGGGTTGGGAGTACCACGAAGCGACTGCGTGGGGCTAGATCCGGAGCTCGCCTTCAGCCCTAGCCGCACGCAGAGTGGAACCCCCACACGGTCCCGAAAATTGCGGAGAAACGCAATGGCGTTCCAGTGCCAAGACTCACTCGCGCGCGATGTGGGAAATAGCCAGGTGGAACGCTAATGCTTTCTCTGACACATTTTGAGCACGGATATCGCTCAATATAGTGCTAATTTATATCAGGACTCTCACCATGTCGACAGTCCTCCAACACTGACCGGCTTCAATTCAGCAGTCGCAACACTTGCTGTTAAGTTCATCAGTTTAAGGTTATTAGCTATATTGATTCGTTCATTATTTAGTAGATTTTTATCACGCATTTACTGTCGTCAGCCACCACTAGTATAATGCACTGCCGGAAAAAAATAAAGAAGACTACAGTGATCTCGAAATATGAAAACTGGGAAATTTTAAACGATGTCTTGAAGCAGTTTCGCTCTTATACCATTCGAAACACACGGTACACGCGGTGTGTATAGACGCATACAGACGCCTATTCAATTCAGTTCGAATTAATTGAATTCTCGTTATTTTTCTCCGCATCGGAGGATAACAAATTCAACTGCCGCTGTAGTGGGGCGCAGGCTTTTTCCCCACCGTGACCGAACTCGAGCATTCAAGCAAGGGCCGCCGCACTTACTCGTAAGCGCCACTCACTCACTCACTCGCACTCATTTCTCACTCGAGAGGCACGTGACCGTGAGCGCGAATGAGAGTACACTAATTTTGCGGGAGGTCATTTTTCTCAACGCGGCGAGAAGCTCGACGCAGGTTGTTGTCCCACGTGGGCGCGCGCGCGTCTGGAACCCGTCACCGCTCCCCGGCCGCGGATTGCCCAATGTCCTCAGAGTGGCGGCCCGGCCCGCTCGCGACAACGCGACGACCGGGGGGGGATTTGGTCGCACGCCCGGTCCGTCGCGGCGGGAATCATTTCCGACGCGGTCGATGCTAATTATTAGCAGGAGGCGTCCGTCGCTTATCGCTGGGAAGGTCTGCAGTAATAAGTGCCAGGTGTGGAGGGTCGATCTGCCATGCCATCGCGACTCCGTGGAAGCCGAGGCGCGAGGTAGCCGAACGTTTTCCAGAGCAAGATGGCGCGCCGACTGACGCGTCTGCAACAGGCACGTTGCCACACTGCGTGCCGCCGATTTCGTGGCTATACGTACGTTGTACGCCGTCGTAAGCGCACTCACTTTTTTTTTTTACAATTTGACTGCAATCCCCTAAGCATGTGCGTGAGAATATCAGCTACGTCGTTGGTTTGACGCGGATGCGCGTGCTTAAACAGAGTGCGCTATACTTAATTAATCTATACTTAATTGCATCTTACTGTACTAAACTGCATCTCAACAAGAATTTTATTTAAGACAACGTAAGTCAATGGAAACACAACCATATCTTTTGTAACGGCTCCTTTAAGGGCGGTACAGTCATCATTTGGCGGCTTGTTCATTTAGATGCCGCATGCACTGCCGAACGAAGCACGAGCCCGACAGAACCTGCATGTGCTCAGTGTACAGCTGCCCGCTTCTTTCGAAGCCCCGGGATTATTACGTCAGAGCACTAAGTACAGTGTGTCGACGAGGAAGAGGAAGTGAACGATTAAGTTCTTACTCCACGTCCAGTAGCACCGACAAAGGTGTCACTGATAATGAACGAGGGAACAGGAAGTGCAGGAGGCGGTGACGGCGGTTGCGCATTCAGTCAACGAGAGAGCAGGGATATGTTGACGACGATGAGTGGGGCAGAATATGCATGCCCACGATAGAGCGAAGAACTTTATGTTGGCAGCTACTTCCGCGCATGTGCTCAATAAAAGACTATATTTATCAATCGATACACAATACAGTGTGTTGGCTAGTCGGTCACGGCCCAGGACCCAGTTCTAGCCTATACAAGGCCGTCGGCCCGACGGATTCTAGAGCACTTTGCAGTAACCCGTCGCACGGGCTGCACAACGGAGAGGGCCCACTCAGTCAAATGAAATTTGTTGGAATGGCTGCAGCTCAAGGATGCCGTTGTGTCTTGAATACAGAAGCAGCGGGCCACGAGGGAGAATAATATTCTTTCTCGAGTATAGTGCATTCGGGATATTCGGGTAGCCGCCTCTAAAGTGGCCTACCTTCCCGTCTTTCCACGTTTAAGTACAAAAAAAAGTAAAGAAAAGGAGCGAGAAGAAGATTAAGAGCATAACATGGAGATAAGACAGCGTGCGCATGAACGACTTTAGGAAAAAGCAGCCGAGAGCGGAGGAGTAAGACAGCGATGAAAAAAATAAAAATAAAACTGAAGATGAAACGCAAGTATAGTTGCCCCGACTGACCTTTCTGGATTATCTTCTCTCGATCGATGGCCGTCTCAAGCACTGGACTCTGATGCCGGTGCTAATGACGGTATGGTTGACACTATTTGTGTGCTGGCCGTGTCTTGAGATAGCGTGCCTAGTGCGTGTTACGATTTTTTCTGCATTTCTTTTCGTTTTTGTCTTCTTTATTCTTGCCCGATTACAGTGTATTTGGGATTTCGGAATAGTCGGACCTAAATAGGCCTACCTTTTTTCTACATTTTATATATATATATATATATATATATATATATATATATATATATATATATATATATACTGCAAACAAATGCAAACACCAAATCAGGCGGATGCCCAGTGTGAGACACCTAAGCAGGGATGTTACGGGGGCGAAGGCGACGTGTGATGCTTGCCGAGGCAGCAGTGGCGATCACAGATGTATGCCCACGGAAGTACGACTGTTTTATCCTCTTTACACTGTGGCTACACCTTTTTTTTTTCACATTAAAGGGCAGATATCGCGGCCGTGTTGTCCTAATAGATCGACACTTGAAAATACTTGTGTAGGCTCTCCAGTGTAATGGGTCACCGTCCTATCAGTATTGGGCTGTGCTCTCGGGGCTGGTGTTCGTAGAGACATTCCTTGTGCGCTTGTGTTAGTGTGTGTATCGGGATTATTGATATTTTCTTGCTTTTCCTTTCTTTATTGTTGCTTGAGTAACGAATTTTGGATTTTGGGATAGCTGGTTCTAAACAAGCCTACATTCCCATGTTACATGAGAAATAAAATAAAGATCACTACATATATCTCGCACAGTTTAGGATTCTATTTATTTATTTATTTATTTATTTATTTATTTATTTATTTATTTATTTATTTATTTATTTATTACGCACTGTGCACTGAAGGTCTAGGCAGGGTGGGCAATACCAAAGAAAAGAAAAAAAAAAGGTCAGTGAAGAACAAAACGAACAACAGCAATGTAGCGCAATAATTTCAACTCGCAAGTCTGATCATCTGCTTCAGTGAGAGAATTCCGTTCATGTGGTCCTTAGGGGGAAAAAGAGGAAAAACTTGAACAAGTTTGTGCGGGGAAAATATGGCGTTAGTTCCGGAGGACTGGCCAAAAATGGGCACACATTATAGTGGCAACCGAACGGCTAAATCAAAGAAAATCAAGTAAAAGAAAATTCGTTTAATATAATCCGCTGTCCCATTAAGAGGTCGGTGTGCTTTATGTATAATATATGTGAGCCGACATTATAAGTTCAGGTTCTATGTGGGAATTTATTTTTTCGATACGCACATAAAACAGAGGTGCGCTTATACGTTCACTGCTTTGTCGGTCAGCATACAGGCGCAATACAAGCTCGTTTGCTGGCATTTCCATTCGTACAGCGATCCACAAATATAACCGTCGAAATACCGACCAACCTATTAGCAGCAGCAGATACGCCAAACAGCGAAGAGTAGAAAAGGACTTTAACGAAAAGCGAAAGAAAAATAAAATAAAAATAAGTTTTATGGCACATTTAAAACTCGCCTGTTGTAGATAACATAATTCGAATCCTTGAGCTGGATTGTTCAGAGAGGCGGACATTACTTGCAGCAAAAGATCGAAATAGATATTCAAATAATTACCAAAGAATTACTAATTTACTTCTGAATTAATTATTTTAGGGCACATATTGCAATTTACTGAATTTAGTACGTGGGTGAGTTTGTCAAGCGTATCCCCTCGGAATGATTTTTTCAGAATGACACCAGTTTGGAGAAATGCGCCATCAAGCTCGCGTAAGAATGCACTGTTGTTGCGCTTTTTTGTAGCTTTTTTAACAACACGCTCTTTATGCATTGGAGCACAAGAGTAACTGGAACGTCCATGTATTCTGTCCCGCGTTTTAGGAAATAATATCTCGGAACTGGTGTCATCCTGGAAATTCACTTCAAGTGGATGCGCCCTGCAAACTTGGCGGCTAGAATTGGTAACTTGCAATACGCGCCGTAAAATAATGGCAAAGTAACTAACCCCATTATTTTTAGCGCAGGGAAACGCACGACACGAGAAAAAGCACGCAGGACACAAAGCTACTGACAACTGATCCTTTATTGCACTTGGTCGCAGTGCATATAGCACCGTACAATAAAAGACAGAAAGGGAGTGTTTGTCGAACTAATCTTAGTAATTGAAGCTTACAAGCGACTGCCGATTGATTTAGGGACCTTCTTCTGAATACTAAGAACCCGGGGAGCTCTCTAATCATCACAATAAGACCGATCCTGATTCTGATTCTAAGAAAATAATTAGTCATCTTTTTTTTAACTAGTTGAATATGCGTCTCGATTTATCGTGCCGGTAATGTCCGCCTTTCCGAATAACCCAGCTCAGCGACAAGAATTACGCTATCTGCCACTGGCGATGTTTAAATATTCCGTGAAACTTAAGAATGACCGCCCTGTAGGTGGTGTCGAAATTCACGCCCCAGCCATGCTTTTGCGAAGTGCATGCGCCGGAAGCAACTGCGGAGCCGGAAACACGTAATTGACGCCACGTTTTGGACACCACCTATTGAGCCGAGGGTAGGCTTGCAAGCAGCGAAGAAGTACTAAGGAAGAGATGGTGGCTTGGATAGTGGGCCCCTTCGATTTGTCGTCCGGGATTGTTCGGGACTGCCTCAGACGCTGCATACACAGCGCTCATCGGATGAAAGCACCGCCTCGGGCGGTCCGAGACTGTCAGGGACGGATAATCGAAGAGGCCCAGTGGCGCCAACTCGTGCGCTCCTGTTTTCTTTTCTCTTTTCTAGTCTTCTTTTCCTTTCTTTTTTTTCAAATGTGGTGGGCGCTATCACGTATGGATCAAACTACATTTGTGGGGAAGCGCACTTGCAGAATTTCGCATATCCCCTATCAGTGTTCTGGCTTCTAGAGGTGTTCGTATAGCCACGTTTCTTACAATGAAAACGAACGCCTATACTCGAAAAATATGCTCTTCAAATATCGAGTCGAGGTTCTATAAGTAGAAAAAGAAGCATAAATAGGAGAAGTGGCAAGATGGAGGAATTTTCTTTTGTAGAAAGGTAGAGATGGTGGCCTGTCTTATGCGCTCTAATCTGCTACTCTGCGCAGGGGAAGCGGAAAGAGGGAGTGAAAGGGGAATTGAAGATGATGGAGACAAGAATAAGGATGCGATGAATGCTGGTCAACACAGCAGCATATCTGAATCATAGACTTGAGTCCAGCCGTGTTTTGCAGAAAATCACCATGACGGGCACTGTTAACGCAGTCAAGGGACAAGAAATGTTATTTCAATACGAGCAACGCGTAACTGCTAAACTGAACCACTTTTATATGAGCGAAAAAAGGAAGAAAGAGGGACATCGTAACTTTCTAGTTGGCTAACAAAGGGCACTTGAAGTTACCAGTGGGAAATAAGCGCGTGCCCTTTCACGTGACAGGTAGGCTGCCATAATCGTGGTATTCCCTATATATTTAGCCAAAATAGAATATTCGGAGAAACCGAACATACGAAATTCTCGAGTATAGAATAGTTCGATTCGAAACGAATGCACAGTATAGCGCCTACGGGGCCTGGTTATAGTATGCACCACTTTGCTCGCGTCCACGTCTTTTTCGGACTGGTTTTCTTGTTGTTGTTGTTGAGATGGATCCACGCCAACTCGCCCAGCTCTCAGTTTCGATAAAGGGACAGCAAGCCTGAAAAGACGAAAAATACTAAAGGCAGGTAACGCCGCGGCCTTTGTGTTGCCGCACCAGCACGCCACGACGTCATGGATTTCGACGGCGTCTGCTCAGGCCTGGGTAATCTATTATCGGTAAAAAATGAACTCCCATACCATGGGAGTTATAACGTAAAGCTAAACGTTTTTGGACCACCTCCACTTGGCCTGTCTGTCACGCAACGTCACGAAAACCGCGATAGCTCGATCCAATCTTATATGACGTGTACACACTGATTATGCATGATTCGACCGAACAAAAAGAAAAATAATTATTTCTGATTCGATGCCTTTTCGCCATTAACGCTCTGCTATTGGTCAAACGGTTTCAGGCTGCACCCACTTCACCTGTCTGTCGCTCGACGTCACAAAACTGGGAAAACTCATTCCGTCAAAGTGACGTGTACGCGTTAGAAATGCGTTAATATGCCGAACAAAACTGAATATTTTTCTGAATAGCCGGAGACTGCTCCGTTCCGAAAGGAATAGAAGATGGCTGCCGCCGATCGCTCATGCACTGGCTACTCGCACCTGTCGGAGAGCATGTATTTATTTGCATAAAATAAAACATTTTGTGTGGTCGTGTAACGTTTTCGAGCACTTTCGGCACGCTTACGACGTCGCTCTGTCACCTCTTCTTTGCTGATGATCCGTTTTAGCGGCATTTTTAACTGTCCGTTGCACGCCGCCGCGATTTTAAACAAGCCATCGCAAGCTAAGCAAAGGGAAGCGGACCAATCGCAGACACCGGCACCACGCTCCTCATGCAGTTACTACTTTCACTGCGCTGGCACGGTCCCATCGAAACCATCTCCACTTGAGTGCGCGCATTGCCTCTTGTCAGCCAATTAGATAAGGAAACCGCTCAATGTAGGCAATGTTATTCGTTTTGAAAGCAAACAAAAGTGACCTCCTATAAACGAGGAGAGCATTTGGTTAGAGGAGGAGGAGTAAAAGAAAGGAAGGAAAGGTAGGGAGGTGAACCAGACGCACGTCCGGTTTGTTACCCTACACAGGGGAAGGGGGTTTAAGGGGAGAAAAGAAAGGAGAGGGAGCGAAGAAGGTAATATCGATGTGAATACGTGCGGATATCCATCACTTCACGCCTATAATCGGTCACTGAGGCCAGTCGCTTTCATGAAACGTTGCAGTGCCCGCGTCACTTTGTAAGCCTGCGACGCGTGAGGCCATGGTCCGAGAATCTTAGTCTCTGAAAATGGTCTGTTATCTAATCGGTTTAGCACCCTCCGAAGAACGCCGCAGGCAACGCTGCGGGTCACCGCCCGATGCTTGCGTCGGCGGTTACGTAAGTCTGACGTCAGGAGATTGGAACAGAAACATATTTGAATAGTTTTACCTTATAGGGCCCCATGTGTCCCACGCATAACTTGTGCCAAAACTAACTAACTGTGTGCGTGTGTGTGCGTGTGTGCGCGCGCGCGCCACGTAGCCGTACAGAACCATGGGAATGTGGTGTGCCGTCGCTTGAAGCAAGTCAGTATATACATTGTATTTCACCTAATTACATAATTAGTAATGAATAAACGTCTGATATTGAAGCAGCGCACTTAGATCTGACACGTACAAAGGAGAAACACAGGCGCTGGTGTATGTCCTTTCTATCTGTACGTGTACATTAAATTAAATTATTGGGTTTTACGTGCCAAAACCACTTTCTGATTATGAGGCACGCCGTAGTGGAGGACTCCGGAAATTTCGACCACCTGGGGTTCTTTAACGTGCACCTAAATCTATAAGTACACGCGTGTTTTCGCATTTAGCCCCCATCGAAATGCGGCCGTCGTGGTCGGGATTTGATCCCGCGACCTTGTGCTCAGCAGCCTAACACCATAGCCACTGAGCAACCACGGCGGGTTTGCGTGTACATGTCAAATGTAAGTGCGCTGCTTCAATATCATGCAAAAGGATAGAAAGTTGGGCGAGTTGGTACGGTAACATGATCTTGGAATCTCAATATCATGGCTCACCGAATAGCACATCAGTATCTTCTTGAATAAATCTCATTAAATATTATATTTGGAGGAAACGTGTCGATGAGAAAACTGTTGACCATCTTGGAAAAATTCCCGATCCAACTTTATGTTGCTCAATACGTGCTACATAAAAGATTTTTCAAAGCCTGAAAGAAAGCCAGCGAAACACGATAGAGTGCCGTGCAACTAGTCGCGAGGCACTTTTTATGGACTCTACGATCATTAACATTCCTCTGGATAGGATAGGGATAAATTTAATAAAGTGCCGGCAAACGACGGTTTTAACATTCCTCTGAATATAATCTTTAATGAAACTGAATAATTAATAATAACTAATTGTATAATTAGGTGAAATACAATATGTAGTCTTACTTGCTCCAAGTGAATGCAAACAACATTACGTTGGTCCTGTTCAGCTACGTGGCACTTGCAAAATATAAATTTTTGCGCTAGTTAGTGGGACACATGGTATATTCTAGAGGAGGCAAAGACGGAATTTTGCAATTTTCTAAACTTTTCCAGCGCCCCAAGAGCCATATTACATAGAAATACTTCGAAATCCTTGACTTCACACTGACCTGTCGGCGCTGGGGCATCGGCAAAATTAGTCAATGAATTAGACAAACACTAATTAAGTAATAGGCTAATAAAGCGCTTAATTAATTAATTAATTAATTAACAATGGTCACATGTTTCTTTTCTCGTCTAACCTAAGAAACCTATTACTGTGAAATAAACGAAGATAGAGTGCTGAAAGAGTAATTTGTCAGTATAAACTGAATTAGTGTTTCTACTTAGTGTGCACTTAAGAATGAGGGGGGGGGGGGGGGGGGGTAGTATTCCAGTTACCCTTAATCTAACACAAAATGAAAACTACTATAATTTGCCATTGATCTTTGAAACAATCTTTTCGGGCGTTTCATCGGCACTCGAGAAGCGAACTTCGCTTTGGGCAGGAGTCGTGCCGCGGAGCGCTTGGTTACGACGACCGCGACGTTGGCCTGCATCCCATTAATTTCCCTACCACACGACGAATACTGCCATGCGTCCCGTGACGAAGTGTTGGCGTCAAAAAAATACACAGAGACAAGCCAAGAAGGAACTCAGTCAAATTGCCCTTCCCCTATCCTCTGACGAGGCCGACAGACGCCAAGGAAGATAGATACATGACGAGATCAGCCGCCTCACAAACGAGCCCCAGCTGTTTTCGTTGGAATGATTTGCTCGTCTCCACAGTGGCCCGGTCTGCCGCTGCGCACTCGGCGGCCGCCCAGCTAGCGGCGATAAAAAAAAGCTCCCTCTTCGGCTTTTTCCACACACGCTTGCTTTCCCTGTGTCCTAACCCCTAATCGTTGGCTGCTGCCAAAAGGCCACGGCCAGGTCGCCTCGGCAGCAGCGGAGACAAAGCAAAGCTCATAGCCCGCGGGACCGGCATCCAGCCGGGCCTCTTCCGCCGTGGCATAGGTGGTAGGGAGACACCCAGGAACGCGCGCGTTGTCCAAAACGAACTGGCCGCCGCGGCAGCGTGCGGCTCCGACTGTCGCGTACTGCGCCGCCTCTTGGAAGTTGCCGAAATAGCCGAATAGCGAAACACCATCTGCGAAGGAGCAATGCTTACAAGAGAGACACGTATATGTAGAAAAAAAAAAAGAAAGCGTTGTTCCAGCATTCAGTGGAGCGGGTACCGAAGAAGACCGAGGAGGCAGGCGAACCACGAGCCAGTAAGAGAAGACGGAGACGCGACAATCACCTCGCGAGAGATGCGGCCCCGGTCTTCAACCGCGACGGCCCATGGCGACAGCAACCAGGGCACCGCGTCTTCTCACTACCTCGGAGGTGGAGGCTTTTGTTTTTACGAAGTTCAGCCGAGAGCCTTATGGCGAGAGCCTCATGGACCTCATCGCGAAATGACCGAACTCGGTGAGCGGGCATGCCCCCCGATATGTGTTATGTTCAGGTTAGTGTGGTGCTTTAATTCTTTTCGGCCCTTCAGTAGCGTTTAGCACTGGGCAGGTTGGTACAGGTCTTAACTTGATGGTAACAGCGCCGAAGACGGGACGATGACGAGAATAGACAAAACACGGCACTGATTAGCAACCAACTTTTATTGCGTGTCGACGTCAATATATCGGGCGTTTCTACGAAGACACTTAAGCATGTAAAATATATATATATATATATAATCTGTGGCAGATAGCCCAATTCTAATTCTATAGCTAAATTGCTAAAACAGAAAACAGGCGACCAATATTTACACAACAAATCGAAATGCATAACTGACTAATTATCAAAATTCGCTGCTCAATTTCCTAATTAATTATCTTGCGGCATATATGGCAATCTACAAATTGTAGCCGGGGAGTTCTCAAGGCGGATCCATTTGAAACAAATTCTCAGGATGACACCAGTTTCGAGATATAAATTACCCAACTTTGCGAATAAATACATTGTCGGTCCAGTTACTTTCGCGCTTCAATGCATGAAAGAGCGTTTTGTTAAAAAGTAAGTGCACGTGGAACAACAGTGCATTTTTACGGCGAGTTTGATGGCGTATGTCTCCAAACTGGTGCCATCCTGGTAATACATTCAAAGTGGATACGCCTCGCTAATTCACCGGCTACAATTCATAAATTGCAATACGTGCAGCAAAGTAATTAAGTAGTTCATTAGTGACTTTCTTTAATTAATCAAATATGTGTTTTGATTCCTCGTGGATGTAATCTCCGCATCTCTGATGTCTTCAGCGACAGATGATTTATTAAAATTCCGGGTAACTTAGAAATTATCACCCCGTTTACTGACGTCGATATGTAATAAAAATTACTTGTTAGCGCCGTTGCGGGGAAAGGGGAGGGGTCTCTTCTCCTCATCGTCCTGTCTTTAAACTTCGGCCATTGCTTGATTGTTTTGAATTTCGTTTAGTTTCAGTTAAAACATACACTTTATTATGCCTTACTAAAATGTGCTGTTTCGAAAATTACATCGGCGGATAAACATGGCCATATTAACATCCGAATAAATGGCCTATTCCAGAAACAGTGTAATTCAAGATGGCGACTTGGTGGGTCGATCCTGCTGGGGGGGAGGCCGAGACACATTCTGAGAGCTCGCACTTGCATTCCTTAGAAGAGTTGTGTCTTCGCCTGAGAGGGGACTTAGGGTGCAGGAAACGACTACCGTACGACGCCTTCACACAATGCAGCATAGAGACAAATAAGGTGTCGACACACCATTCACCAACATAGTTGGAAAGAATTCGGGAAATTTGGGCGAAGGAAGAAGCTTCTCGCTTGACCTTCAGACATACGGCGACCATGTCGTGAGTTTATATGTGGTGATACCAAAGAATTTGTCTCGTAATGTAGGGAATTGGAGTGCCTGCAACTTTGAGCCTGTAGCTCGAGACGTCACACTTTTCAGGTGAGATTTAAAGCCTCGTGTCAACAGGCATTTCTTAATAGAGTCAATGGCTATCTTCAGCCTATAGCACGGAACACACGTCTTTTGTGCCTTGAACACCATACACGCATGTCAGCGTACGCGGAATGTAGAATGCATTCTTCCAAGCCAATAAGTGTGATGTTAAAAAGCGTCGAGCTCAGGGAACCTCCTTCTGAAGTCTGTTGGAAACAATGTAACGTCGTGTAGCCGTAACTTGTAAACATGTGCACTCACCTGTCAGTCAGGTAGTCAATGCAATACACATTGCTATAGGTCGGCCCACACTCTTACGAGCACAATGACTCATCAGGCACGTACCCAGAACTTTTTTTTTTTGGGGGGGGGGGGGTCAACCCAAGGTAACATTTCTATGCAAATGAGGGGCGTGTTACCTTTACTAGTATAAATGTGAATAATGCCCACCGTTCACCATCAAGACGCGTAAACCTGCAAAAAAGAACTGAAATAAGGTGTATCTCACAGGTACGCCTGTGAGATACACCTCTCCTTTACTTGACAAATAACCACATCAAATGGACGTACCAGGAAAGAAGCGCAAGAAGAACGCTGCCAATAACAAGCGACCAAGAGAAAGTGTAAAATAAAGATTTCTAGTAGCGTTTTTCGAATTACCCCTGGAAAAATTATAGAAATATATATATTTGCGGAACGATCACAGTTCTTTTGGATCCCTCGTTTGCTGCTCTACCAAGTTCAGTGCCAAAACCGACTCGTATTGTTATTTGGGAAGTTGCGTAACAATGCGTGACCGGCAGTCCCGTACAACCTCGTAGAGCGCAGGACGCTGCGGTTCTAGACGTACTGCGGAAGGTCATAAAGGCACCCACATAAGCACAGCATAGAAGTGGCTGCATCAGGCGGCTCGACTGATAACTCTAGAAGCATTATTGAAAACACACGGAATCATTCTCCACTTCCGGCGGCGTTTTCACTGCTTTCTTTTTAAATAAAAAGATGTTGATCCATAAATATTTCCACAAACAACGGTTAAATTTGTTAATTTTCAATTTTGCTTCCCGTTTGGCTGTTGCCTCGGCTCTCTCCCTTGTAGATCACTTAAGTTGTCGACTCCTTGTGACTCTTGTTTCCAGTTGGCAATTTTGCACGAAAAGTGCTGTGCAATTATGGAAAAAACCAGGCGAGGTAACGGGTGACATTCATATTTTTTATGGTTTCAACGGTTAATGCAGGGTTTAATGATGTACGCTGCTTCGTATGATTTTATTTTCCACTTTATCTTACCCATATCACAGGTATATGATTCCGAGGATCTGCCAGCGTCTCGGCGAGCCATCACTCGAGGAAACAATGAAGCAAAAGGAAAAGTTAAACACAACTGGCGTTTTCTCCGGCCGCCTACAGACCAGCTCATCACGAACTGTATCCCTGGTCTCTAGGTCAGTCTAACCAAAGAAGGCTAAACTAACAAAGAATCAGTGATGCGCGTGACCATTGCAACAGATGACAACTGAACGCATCTCGAGTTATTCGCTAGGGCACCGAATCGATGTGAACGTGAAAACTTCCCTTCACACCACAGGAGATGCCGATAACTGCCACCATCCAAAAGGAGATAAAAGGCAGCAAAATGTTAACCGCCGAAAAGCTGTCGAGTTTCAAGATTGATTTGACGGTTCTTTAGGAATTTGTGACGAGTGATGGAGTGGGGCGGGGAGGGGGGAGGGGGTGTTGCCGCTTAATTTTGTAGGGGGGGGGGGGGGGTGCTGGGTACGTGCCTGTGACTCATACACGCTCTATTACGATTTTACAGGCATGAGACAGAGTATGAGTTCTGAGTGCAGGTGAATATGAATACGAGTCAGTGCCGATCAATGTGAATAAGAACGAAAGTCAGTGATGGGGATTTTGAGTGGATGTAGTACGTCAGTATGAATGTGAGTTACTGTCGCAAGTTTGAGTGGACGTGTATTACGCGAGCGTCGGTGAGGGAGGGCGGAAGCGAGTGTGAGCTTGAGCGGGTGCGCTTAAGTGAACAAACATGGACGTGACTATAAACACAAGCGAGTATTTGGCGAGTGCACGAGTACAGGCGTGATTAGGAACGTGGGCGCCGATGAGCGTGAGTGCATATGTGTGTGAGTGAGCGCATAGCCAGCTAAAATATGAGTGAGTGAGTATGAGTATCAGCTCATTCTGCCGACCTATGCCCACTAGAACGTACCGCCGCCAATCCTTATGGATTTTAAGGCCGTCAGAATAGCTGTGCGTGCCACATTGTCAAAGGCTTGCGACCCGGGAAGACGCAAACGGGATCGAAGTTTCAAAGGGCGCGCGCGGCGTGCGCGAGCGAAGGCAGACGTCACCGTGACGTCAAGCCCCGCCCATGGCCGAAAAGCGGCGGGGCCCCGCGGCGGCGCCGGTGCCCGCAGCCGGCTGCCGCCTCCGGAGGAGAGACTCACGAGCCTCCGCCAAAGCCGGTCGCCTGGCCTTCGACGGAGAGCGCGATCGCGGGTGCCTGCAGCCGCCGCCGCCGCTGCTGGGACGATGATGTGCGCGCGGACTCGGACAACACGCGGGGAAGCGGGCTTCTCGCGCTAGGGCGAGGCATGGAGCACGCTGGCCACGGCCGCGACAGCCGCTCGAGTCGACGACAGACAAGAGGGACTCCGCGCCGCTAGACTTAGGCAAATGCAGGGTCCCGTCGGCCAGAGGAGCCCGCGGTGCGGCCCGTCAGCGGAGAGGACGCGGCAGGCCTCCTTCCAGCTGCTGCTGCTGATGTTGATGACCGTGGCGACAACGTCCGAGGCGCGACTGGCAACGGAATCATCTGTCTCGGATGCGGATGCTCTGGTGAGTGACGGCACTCTTCACAAGCTCGCGAGCGGTGGTTATTCTTGATTGCTCCCCTCTTTTCCAGTGCATGAGAATAAACTCCGCACGAATTTATGTCCGCAATCGGGGAAGTCCGGGGCAAACGGAAGTAACCTAAGTAAACTTTCCAGTCAAACTCGAGAGCGTGAAACTCGACAGCGACCGAAAGAAGAGATACTTTCGTGAAACTCGAGAATGACGTGACCTGTCAAACAGGTCGCGCACTTGCAGTTTTTCAAATGCCTGTATGTTATCTGCTGCAGAAATTAATCCTAGGCACTTGACTTCAGCATAGGTTCCTCAACCGCGTTGTCCCTCTCCGTTTTCTCTCACAGCTTCTGCACTCGAGCTGTGGACTCGTTGCGCTATCGGAACCCATCAGGTGCCTTTTCAACATACGTGAAAGTTGTTTGCTGGAAAGGGTGAAACGCTCACAGCGTCGTGCCGTTCACTCCTTCACTTCGCCGGGTCACTTTCTCTTGCGTGTAGGTGAAGTCTGCTTCCGGGGAAGTGAGCCCTGCCGGAGTTGTGCTGAACTGAAGGCATCGTAACACAAGGTAAAGCGTGCAGACACGGACATAAGAGAAGACAACCAAGAGAAGAAGTGTTGTCTGGTTCTTTTCTCTTGTGTCCGTGTCTGCACGCCTTACCTTCCGTCACGATGAATGCCTACCAATCAGCTCAACTCTCTGTGGTTATAAGAGTTCAAGACAGTTGACCTTCAAATATTAGCGATGCTCATACGAACTGCGTTGCAGTCAACATTCTACTCTCCAGATAAGTGCGCACGGCTGCTCTGGCGCCAATAACGTGCATGCACAGGATTTTGTCGTGTGACAACATGTCATCAAATGCGAACGACGCACCTTGTTTATTGCATACTGCTACAAGTGTACGGAAAGGCCTTTAGCATTGGGACAGGAACAATCTAGCTGCATGATCATATTTCGTTTACAGGGGACAACAAGATAATATAGATGACGGTCACCTGCTTCTCGGTGTTTTCTTGTTTCCTTTGTTCGAAGTAATTTGTTTTGTCGCTGCATAACTTGCACGATCAACGAATGGGACAGTAACGGTTTGATTCGGTTTGTAGAGCTGCCTATCCGTTGTTCTCCATATCGTCGCAAGCCAGAGATTCCGCTAACATCCTTTGTAATGCGAGAGATGATCTGTTTCGCGGATTGATGGGCTATGGACGGTGCGCAGACGCATCGCGGATGGTTTGGCGATGACGCAGACCGCTTCAAGTCGGTGATTGGAGGAGTGCGCCCAGCAGCCTGGCACGGGCCCGGCAACCTTTACGCCCACTTGTGTTTCCAAACGGAGCCATTTAATGGACGTTCGTCCGGACACTGATGCATAGGCGTCATAACACCAAACCTCGTGCATTCTCTCTCGCACTATAATCAGTGTAGCGCTACGGAGCCAACAGCTCTAGGTTTAGTCGATCCCTTGTCAAATCAACGCATATATTCGCTAATGCGAACGAGTGTGACTGGACTGCGCACGGATACTCGACAATCACGATAGATAGGTGAGGTTAGATGTCCACCAATTGTAGACTGTTTGCAGAAATACTCAGTGCGTTAAGATTTAAGCACGGAATATCCTCACAGTGATACGATCAACGGTCACCGCAACCAACGTCGAAATTGCGAGTGTGACGGTTCTTTCGATATTAAATTGCGCGTTTGTGCGCGGTGTTAAATTACGGATACCGACAGTCGCGAAGTTTTTCGTTGAGGAACTGCAATAATTTCGCTCGGAGTCACATTTCGTTATATCCTGTTTTCAAGGCCGCTATTTCTCTAGACTTTCTAGAAGCGTAGGCGCGCACGGGAGACGCGTACGGCCGTCTTCAATTCTGACTTCGCGCTCCAACAGCAGCACAGATTCCGATGACAGCTTTTCGTCACCGGAGAGCGATTTCTCGCTGGTTGCACGGGAACGCGCTTCGACGCGTCCACTTTTGTTTGTTCTGCTCGCTTTCGTGACACCACGCGCGCCGCACGCACATCTCCATTTGACGCTGCACCGCGCACACCGCGGCGACGCATCCCCTGTACTAACATACGCCGCTTGGTGCACGTACAAGTCTAGCCGGCAGAGTCTTCCCTCGCCACATTCAAAAAAAAAAAAAAAGAAGAAGAAGAAGAAAACGCGGGCATCCCGCTGCAGTGTGAGTCGCTGCAGTGTGAGTTCCGTTGCTCACTATACCGAGAGCCGCGGAAGGGCGCGGACCGTTTTCCAGAGCGAAGTTGCACAAACTTCCTGCGCCGGTTGTTGTTGTTGTTGTTAAAAACTTTATTTAAACAGAGGTGTTCGGGCCACGTAGGCCCCTGGGCCCCCGCACGACCGTAGTCCACTCAAGTGTTTATGTTCCGTAGGTCCATAACACTGGCAGCCCGGCTGGTCGCGATGTTTTGCGTTGCCGGGTCCTCAGAGCGGAGCACGGTCTCCCAGTCCTCCCACGATGTCAGGTGCTCCAGGCCCCGCGGGAGAGGGTCCGCCGGGCAAAGGGAGAGGATGTGGATGGCGGATGCGAACGGTTCGGGACAGAGGGCGCAGGCGGGCGTGGGGAAAGAGGGATGGTAATGGGATAGGGTGACAGGGGAGGGGAGTGTGTGGGTCTGGAGTCGCCTCCACAGTGTCGCATGCCTGTTGTCTAGGGATGGGTTAGGTGGGGGGTAGATCTGACGTGCTGCTCTATAAGCCTGCGTCAGATCGCTGAAAGAGTGCATGCGCTCCTTCGTGAATCCGGGATCGGAGGCCACCTGAGCCCGGTTAATAGAACCTCGGGCTAAAAGGTTGGCAGCCTCGTTTCCGGGATTCCCGGAGTGCGCAGGCACCCATATCAGCTCCACATGGCGGGGTGGAGGTGCAACGGGCGAGTCCAGTATGCAAAAAGCAGGAACATGGACTCGGCCTCGTGCAAAATTTAGTATAGCTGTTTTTGAATCTGTTATTATGTACCGGGCTTCCGTATGGGTGATGGCAATGGCAATGGCAGCTTCCTCTGCAGCTTCTGGGGAAGTGTGTGCGGGTAGGGGTAGTGTGATGAGTGGGGAGAGGGAGGAGTCCACCACGGCGGCAACCGCTTGCTCTCCCATGCATGCGGCGTCCACCCATACGGCGTCCGGTTCGGGGCCGTAATAGCGATGGAGCGCCTTAGCTCGAGCTCGGCGGCGCGCCTCGTGGTGTTGTGGATGCATGTTCCTCGGGAGCGGTTTAATAAGCAGCTCCCGGTGGATGTGGCGTGGGGTGGCGAGTTGTGTAGGGTCGTTGGCCGGTATCCGGATCCCGAGGGAGTCCAGGATGTGCCGCCCAGTGAATGTTCGTGTCAGGCGAGTGTATTGCGCCATCCGGTGGGCTTCTACAAGTTCCCCGATAGTGTTGTGGAGGCCCAGGCCGAGTAGTCTGTCTGTGGGTGTATTAATGGGTAGTTTTAATGCTACTTTGTACGCCTTGCGTATTAATGCATCTAGGGCATTAGTATCGTGTCGGGATAAGTGTAAATATGGGGTTGTGTAAAGCACACGGCTGAGGACGAAGGCATGGATGAGGCGACATAGGTCGCGCTCCTTCATGCCTCTGTGGTGGGCTGAAACCCGGCGAATGAGGTGCGAGATCGCACCTGCAATCTGCTTGAGTTTCTTCAGGGTGGTGGTGTTTTTACCGTCACTCTGGATATGGAGTCCCAGTACTCGGAGGGTTTCAACCTCCGGCACTGGGCGTCCGTCCAGCTCGATCGTGATGGGGGAGCATGGGGAGCAGCGATTACGAGGTCTGATGAGTAGTAGTTCGGATTTTTCTGGGGAGCAAGAAAGACCGATACTGGCAGCATAATTTTGGGTCAGGGTGGCTGCAGATTGGAGAGTATCCTCTATGCCGCCGTCACTGCCGTGGGTAGTCCACAGCGTGATGTCGTCGGCATAGAGGGTGTGTTTAAGATGGGGTATGATTGCCAATTGTCGGGCCAGGGGGATTAGGGTGATATTAAATAGAAAGGGGGACAGGACGGACCCTTGCGGTGTGCCAACACTCCGCAAAGTAAAAGAGAGGGAGGTGAGTGGGCCAAAGTGTATCTGAGCAGTGCGGTCGGTCAGGAATGCTTGAATGTAGGTGTAGGTACGTGCACCCACATTCAGTGGCGAGAGGGCAGTCATGATCGCATGGTGTTCTACGCGATCAAAGGCTTTGGAGAGGTCCAAAGCCAAGACTGCCTTTGTGTGACCCGGGATAAGGGGGTCGAAAATGTCGTGCGTAAGTTGTAGCATGGCATCCTGCGCGGATAAATGGGGGCGGAAGCCCACCATGCTGTGAGGGTAAAGGTCGTTTTCCGCCATGTGTTGTGTGAGTCTCGATAACACTACATGCTCGAAAAGCTTTCCGAGGCATGAGGTTAGCGAGATCGGGCGAAGGTTTTGGAGTGTAAGTGGTTTGTTGGGTTTGGGTATGAAAATAACCTTCGCATGACGCCAGGACTGGGGGAGGGTGCCCTCCCTCCAACACTGGTTGAAGTAGTCCGTAATCTGTGTGATGGATTGATCATCCAGATTACGAAGCATAGATTTGGTTACCTGGTCGGCGCCAGGTGCGGAGCTGGTACGGAGAGTCAGGAGGGCCGCTCTGACTTCCGTCTCCGTTATGTCCGTGTCGAGTGTGGGGTTGGGCTGCCCTGTGTAGGGAGGTAAGCGAGTCGGTATGCCTGGGGAGGTGTAGGTTTTCTGAAGTGTATCTATGAGGCTGTCAGGGTTGTCCATGTGTGCGTGGACGAGTCTTGTTACATGGTGTTGTGTTGCTGTTTTTGTCTGCGTCGGGTCTATAAGGTGGCGGAGGAGTTGCCAGGCCCGCTTGGTGGACAGGTTCCCAGCAATGCCGTCGCATATCTGGCCCCAGTTGGACCGGCAAAGCTCCTCAGAATGTTGTTGGATGTGGGTTTGCAGCGCGGCCAGCCGCTTTTTAAGTGTCCTGTTTAGCTTATTCCTCTTCCACCGTTCTAGGAGGCTGTGATAGGCCTCCCAGAGGTGGGCCAGTCGGGTGTCTAATGTAGGGGTTTCGGTAGGGGTTTCAATGAGTTTTGTGTTGCATTGGACGTCATCCTGGAGTGATTTCACCCAGGTGTCGATATCGGAAATAGGGGTGTCAGAGCGGGCCGCCCGAGTGGTGCGGAGAGAGTCCCAGTTTATGAGTTTGTGTGTCATGTAAGTGTGACGGGGTTGTTTGTATGGGACAGTGACCTGTATAATGTAATGATCGCTGCCTAGTGTGTATTGTGTTCTGGTCCAGGTGACGCCTCGGAGGGAGTGGGTCAGCACCAGGTCCGGGCTGGTGTCCATGCTGACGCTATTTCCGATCCGAGTGGGCGTCAGGAAGTTGTTGTGTACGGTGAGGTGGAGGTTCTGGAGGAGCAGCCAGAGCCTGCGACCTCGGTGTGTTGTTGTTTTGTATCCCCAGTCTGTATGTTGACTGTTGAAGTCTCCGCCGACTAACAGGGGGTGCTTTCCTGCCAGCCGGTGCACCGATCGAAGTAGGGACTCCAGAGACGCCATCGGGTGTGATGGGAGGTGATAAATGTTGACAATAAATATGGATGGTAACGTGTGTTTATGGTGTATGATTTCAGTGATCACGCAGGGCGTCTCTGAAGTGATATGGTGTACCCTGTGAGTGATGCTACGGTGTATGAGTGTGGACGCCCTGGGCTTGTCTGTGGCGTCCGAATGTACTGAGGTGTAGCTGGGAAGTGTTGCGCAATGTGCAGCGTCTTGGAGTAAAAGTATTTGGGGCTGAGGAGTGAGTGTGGGAAGTAAAAGCTGCAGAGGTGCACGCTTGCCCCGGAAGCCACGGCAATTCCAAGTTAGAATTTGTAGGTAATTATTTCCCCGCGCCGCCATACTGGAGCGTGGGGGGGCGGAGAGGGGGGGTTAGTTGCGTGTCCATTGGAATGTGTTGGACAGGAGGGGTGAATTGTGTAGGCTGAAGGGTGGGTTGCGAGGGTATGGAAGGACGCATTTGTGTGAAGCGGTGTTCTATGTTTTCGAGCATCTTGTTAAGCATAACATCCATGCGGTGCTCTAATTTCTCCGTGAGGGTTTCTACGAGGTGAGTGAGTTTAGTCTCGAGGCGTGTTTCGAGTTCTTGTAGTTTACGATCGAATTTAGCCTCAAGCGCTGCGAGTTTGGCATCTATGTCTGTCAACTGAGGGGGTGGTATTTCCTGTGCGGTTCGCTGTTTTTTCGTGGGAGGTGTGCTGGGAGATTCCTTCTCGGTGGGTGGAGTGGAGTTAGGGAGGCCTGATTGTGTCGGAGGTTGGGCATGGACGAGGGAAGCAAGGCGACTTACCTCTTCCCTGAGGGCCTGGAGCTCCCGTTCCTGTTGCAGCGCTTCGGGAGTCTGGGTGAGCGGGGGGTTATGTCTTCCGGCGACCAGGTCGGCCCATGTGAGATGTCGAGCGTCCGAAGAGCGAGAAGCTGTGCTGCCGGAGCGTCGACGCGGGCTGGGACTGAATCGATGGTGTTGTTGATGTTCTGTCTTCTTTTGAGTGGATCGCGGCTGGCGTGTAGTAGGACTTCTTCGATTTGCTTTGCATCCACTTGTTCCGGTCATGTGTCCTCCACCGCAGAGAATGCATTGTGGAGCGCAGGTTGGGGGGTCCACTCTTTCATGAGTTTCGCCACATCTTGGGCATCGATGGGAGCGGGGCAGGGTACATACATCTGCTCGATGTCCTGGCTTTCTGCAGTTCGCACAGGCGTCGATGTGTCCCCGGTAGACCGTGCATAGGTGGACACCGCCGCCGTAGATGATTTTCCTCGGAACTGGTCCGTAGGCAAAGGTGATAAGGATTGAGCGTGTTTTCCCCATACGTCGGGCATCAATGATGGGGACTTCGGAATTTCGGGCCTGAAGGTCTGTGATGACCTCGCTGGGGGTTTCATCCCAAAATGCGTTCGTGATCACTCCGCGCACCGCCCCGGCTGGTGGGGCGATGTAGGCTGTGATAGCATATTTTCGGTCGCGTAGTGTAATTTCCTTGAGATTGACGAGCTTGAGGGCGGTCTCTTGGCACGTGGTGGCGATGGTGCATGTGTTGTTGGTGGGATGAACTCGGATCTGGATGTCTTGTTGGCCTTGTAGCTGCGCTGCCTGCGTGATTGTGGCGAGTAGCGGGCGCGGTGGGATGTCGAGAAGCGCGAGCCCTCCCTGCGATCGGTAGACAACCTTGTAAGCGTCGGCAGGCAACGGCGCGAGTTGGCGACCTTTGAACGCTGCTGCTCTCGCAGCGCGCAGCTGTTCTTGGCGAGGCTGGAACGCGGGCGGCGATGGCGTCGTGGCGTTTGCGTTCTGTGGCGTCCCCATGCTGGATCCTGGGCATGCGGGAGACGATTTGGAGGCTCCGGTCGTGTTCCGACGGGACGCGTGCATGGACAGGACATGCTTCCAGTCCCGGGGGTTGTATTCGGACGGGTTCAAGTCCTCTGCAGACACTGTGACCTGCATGCTTGCTGCGTTGATTGAGGTAGGCAGTGGAGTTCCACAGCGGGTTCGCTGACCGCTGAACAGGTCTGTGTGCCTGGTGTAGTCGTGCGCACTCGAGATAGCAGCGACCGGCAGTTTTCGCCGTCGCGGCGGCCGAGCGTCTCGCCGGAGCTGGGGAGCCGGAGTCACCGGGGTTTCGAGGCGAGCCGTGCCGCTCGCGGTGCCTCGGGGGCCCCCGGCTGGGGGCGGCGGTTCGGGCCGAAGTGCGTGCCGTGGAGCAGTGTTTAGGCACGTCTGACCTCGACAAGCGCGCGTGGCGTTCTCCCTGCGCCGGACTTCTGCGTGTCTTCCGCGAAGCGTCGGCGGTGTCTCGCCGATGCGCGCGCCCTTCT
Organism: Dermacentor andersoni; assembly: GCF_023375885.2. Taxonomy (NCBI): domain Eukaryota; kingdom Metazoa; phylum Arthropoda; class Arachnida; order Ixodida; family Ixodidae; genus Dermacentor; species Dermacentor andersoni. Next base: position 19,969,306 of record NC_092816.1, on the reverse strand, counting down.
ATAATGCATGGGTGAGAAAACGACCTTCTACGGCCGGAAGAGAAAGAGCAGGCGATTATGGCGGCCGTTTAGACCGTCTCTTCTTGCCGCTCCATTGGTTTTGCTCAGCTGCAGCAAAAGGCGTGTGCGAACGAATGAAGCCCCATCGCCGTGGGTGTACTACACGCCGACCTGTTCTGACAGGGCAGCTTAAATGGGCCGCGAAGCGACCCTTTGTCAAAGCTGCGGTTTCTTCGTTTTCGCGAGCCGGACTCGCGGGTGCCAGGCTCGAGAGGCCATAATTTTTAAAGCGGAGTAGAAGGCCGACGCGGAAGCACACAGACTCCGATGCCTGCGTTATCTGTGTGTTATCTTTATGCTTTGACGTCCTCCTGCGCCCTTTCGAAATTATTTGAAAAATTATATTTGAACAAGCTAGGCCAAACAAGCATTCTCCAGAAGTAGCCACACACTGCTCAAAAGTATCCAAACAGTAACGAGCCGGTGCCACAGGGGGGTCCGGGAAAAGGGCCAATATGAGAGAAAGGCAAGGTAGGTGCACGAGGGTTAACTATAATAGCGCTCGGTTGCTAGCCAGTGTCAGGACTAAGCTGAAGCTAAATGACAAGTATACATGTAGCTCCAAGACAAGTTGACTTAATCTGACGGCGAAGAAACTTAGGTAGTGCCTTTTAACATAACACTGAACGCAAAAAAAAAGAAGAAAAAAGAAGACGAATGAAAAATAAAAAAGGGGGTGGAGGGAAGAAAGTTGCATTGTTGTAGACGTCTGTTGTTACTGCGCAAAACGGAGATGTTTATGCGCAATCTAAAATTGTTTAGAATTTTATAAACAACTGGGATGGCTCAAATTGAAATAAGAAGTAACCGGCAGCAAACGACCAAGAACGTTTGTGGCTAGGAGGCTTCATTGGCGATACTTGCAATGCTTGTTGAATGATCGCGAAGTTGGATTTCATAGCAACGTTGAATGCGTGGGCGCAAGCCCGGCGTGGCATGTCGAACGCCACCGATACACTGATATACCGGGTGTCCCAGCTAACTTGAACCAAGGGTTTAAAAATGAAATATTGGGGTCAGGAGAGTGAAACTACCTGCATATTGGTGACAGGCATTTGGCGCACCACAGGAAATTTTTTGTATTGCAATTACTTAACTAGTAATTAAAATAATTTTTTTAAAATTTTTAATATTGACTTTAGACACTAAGTGTGATTCGCAAAGTTGGAGAGCACTTTCAGAAACCCCCATTCCATTATTCGCCATAAAGAAAACCTTACGTGTACCTCTTTTTTCGAGCTCGAAAGAAAGCCCGCGAAATACAAAAAAAACCACGTGACGAGCGCATTCGCGCGCCGCGATCGTGCTGCTCTCAACCGTGCTTTCAGTGAACGAAATCAGCTCCGGTATTCATTCGGCGGCCCCGTTTCAGAGGCAGGCCGATATCTTGGTGGTGGTTTCTTCGGCCGTGTCAGCCAGTTCGCGCGTGACGGTGTAAATTGCAGCGAGTGCGCTGCGCTTTGCAGTCGCGATAAAGACTGCCAAGCTCGAAGTTTTCAAATGAGAGGAGTTTTATTTGCCAGTTGCAAAGAAAATAAAAGTGGCGGTTTATGGCTTGGCTGTGCGGCGATGACAGCCGTGGCATGCGGTTGTCCTGACTCCATTTCATTTCGGTTTCTTACCAATTATAAAAAGTGCTCGAATAGGTCACCTTGTGCGACGATACAGCTATGGCATCTTGTAACCAAATCAGCCGTTGCATTTCGTATGACAGCCTCAGGCATGTTTAAACAGACTTCCGTTATTTTGTCTTTAAGGTCTTGCGGTGTGGAAGTTGGTGTGCTGTACACCTTGTCCTTGATATGACCCCACAAAAAGTAGTCCAGAGGTGTCATATCAGGAGACCTGGCTGGCCAGTTCACGGGACCTAGTCGTCCTATCCATTTCTGCGGGAACGCTGCGTCGAGCCAGGTCCGAGCCTTGGCGCTGCTGTGCGCGGGGGCGCCATCGTGTTGAAACCACACATTTGTGGCCCTGGCGAGCGGTAGATCCGAAAGGAAGTCGTCAACGGGTCCTCTGAGGATATCATTGGTGTAGCGATCTGCTGTCAGCGTCTGGTCGAAAAACACAGGCCCGATCAAACTACCGTCGAAAAGTCCACACCAAACACTAAATGACCACTGGTACTGGTGCTGCGTCTGTAAAACCCAGTAGGGATTTGAATCGCTCCAGTAATGAGCATTGTGCAGGTTCACCTGTGAATTGCGCGAAAAACTAGCTTCGTCACTCCATATCACTTTGTTCAAAAAATCCGGGTCGTCCTGCATCTTTATCAGAATCCAATTAGCAAAATCGGTCCTGTTTTGGAAGTCCCGTGGCAACAGATTTTGATGAAGCTGTACGTGGTACGGATGCAGGCGGTGTTTGCGCAGTATTCGCCAAACTGATGACCTGGAGACTCCGGTATCCTCGCTCACGCTGCGCACGCTTGCTTGGGGTTCCAGAGCGAACAGCGATAAAATATGCGTCTCGAAGTCCTCGTCAAAAACAGGTGCTCTGTGTCGTGTGGACGTAAAACTGCCCATCCGTCGCAGCGTCTCGAAGGCACGCAGGATCGTTACTGAACTTGGCCGCCTGCCTGGGTGCCATTGTTGCATAAGGTCTGCAGCGCGCCTTCTGTTCCCATGACATGCACCTAGAGCCAGAACCATGTCTGCTTTCTCTTCATTTGTAAACGGCATGTCTGCAGTGCTAGTAATCACTACACCAAAGATTCAGTCTCGCATGAGAGTGGCATAAGAAGAGCACACGACAAACTGTGCTTCACCGCTGCTTCCAGCTTTCAAAATCCTCATTAGGAAACTGCAACACACAGCCGCCAACACCTCGCGGCGAAACATTATTCCCTGTATTTCTCTTTTGCTTCTGAGTGACAAAGCAGACTCGCCATCTCAGTATCTTATCAGATTGGGACTAAGTCGTCGTCGCCGGGTGCCAACTAGCTGACGCGGACGAAAAACCCCCGCCAAGATATCGGCCTGCCGCTGCAATGGGGCCGTCGAATAAAGGCCGGAGCTGATTTCGTTCACTGAAAGCACGGTTGAGAGCAGCACGATCGCGACGCGCAAATGTGCTCGTCACGTGATTTTTTTTGTATTTCGCGGGCTTTCTTTCGAGCTCGGAAAAAGAGGTACACGTAAGGTTTTCTTTATGGCGAATAATGGAATGCGGGTTTCTGAAAGTGCTCTCCAACTTTGCGAATCACATTTAGTGTCTAAAGTCAATATTAAAAAATTTAAAAAAATTATCTTAATTACTAGTTAAGTAATTGCGATACAAAAAATTTCCCGTGGTGCGCCAAATGCCTATCACCAATATGCAGTTAGTTTCACTCTCCTGACTCCAATATTTCATTTTTAAACCCTTGGTTCAAGTTAGCTGGGACACCCGGTACATGTGATACTTTTGCGCAACCATGCTGCGTCTCTCCCTAAATTGTATAACTGATGCCCTCGGGGATGCGCACTGTTCTTCAGGCGCAAGAAAACCTGCCGGTTATAGCGGCTCCAGCGACGCATTAGAAGCCATTCTGACGTAACAGTCGCGACTAAATAGTGTGAATGGTTAAAAATAAAAATAACGTAATTGTACGCGGTAAGCAGGAACCTTTTAGGAAAATATAAAGGAGCGATCTTCCGTCGACGTATGCCGAGTTGAATTACCTTGCAGAAAAGTATGAAAGCCAAAAGGCAATACGCAGGCACGAAGCGAAGGTTGCTTATCCCTTCGCGAAATGGCGGTGCTCCCCGTCAGCCACCACGGCCGCGCCATCGTTGAGGCAGCTCCTCGTGATGGCAGGCATAACTCGTGCGAAAAGACAGAACTACAAAATTTAAGCGAAACTCGTGACGTTTACTTTTCTTTTTATGTACGTACCCACGTATAGCGCTGGTGAACAGAATTCAAAACGCAGCGACTCGTATAAAGGTCACATGTATTATTCTTCGGCGTAATTTGTTTTCCAAACGCCCCGTCGCCGCGGCTCCCGTGCAAACACCGCCAGTGTGCACCCGGTACACAGCCAGAACAAACTGAAACAAAGCCTTTATTGTGCTTGCACACTTCTTTCACGCGCCTCGCTGTGCGAGCTCTGCACACTTAATCTCGGCTCGCGTCGCACGGAATGAGGCGCGTTATATTTACCCGGTTGTTCGAGGTGCGCGCAACAGCAACGCGGCGGACGCGACGCTTGCTTTATGTTCGCAAACGCCGCACTAAAGGTGTGTCGCAGAGCGGACGAGCTTGTTTTATTAGGTTATTCATTTTTACGTCGTCGGCGATTCATGTGCGTCTCGTTTACCAAATGACGTCGAGTGGAAGCACGCTATACGAAGGTTATTGCGACGCGTTTACTGACGAGGACTAAATGCTTCGCACGGGGATCGTCGCCTGACACAATAAATAATTCGGTAGAGCAGGATGTGCCTGTTTGCAAGTGCCGAAGCAGGACATCCGAGGTATACGAAGAATCGGTGCAGCCGCTGAATCACGCCGTACGCGTAAAGAGAGCGAGAGAGGAAGATAGAGAGATATATAATGGGTTTGAAACGCGAGAGCTTAAGAAGAACCTGTTCCGGTTTGAAGCCGTGCATAGCGGGAAGGAGATAACAGAAGACAGGCGAGGCATAGAAGAGAAGCAAGATAAATATTGGGTGTGTGAGCGAAAATGGCGGTCACCGCAGCTCATCACTCGCGTCAGGGGACATAAAAAACAAAAATCGAGGAGATACACGCAGCTCAGCCGTCGTAGGCAAATGAGATCACTTAAGCCAGTTTCACTTAAGTTCTTTCACCTCGTTGTCGGCTCGGGGCACGGCACCACCGTGGCACGGAAAGGGCTGTTGCGTGCTTCTCAGAAGGCGATCACGGGTGGAGGCTTCTCTGGGCAACGACAGCAAGTGGACAACGAAGAGTTGTTCGCTGTTGAAGTCCAACGAGGACGCAGAAAGTTTCACCTGCAAGTTAAGTTAAGTTAACTTAACTAACTTTCACCTGCAAGGGCAGCTAAGTCCTCGCTCCGGCTCGGATCACGGAGACGCACAGAGCAGTGACGAGGCAAAACGCAGTACGTGGAATCAAAATGAAGAACGCCAAGTTCGTGGTTCGTAAGATCGTGCATCTCGTTGGCATTGCCTATTGCCTTGGCATTGCCTTATTGCCTTGCTGGCTGTCGAGCTTAGCCGGTGGCCGTTCCTACGACGCGTTCTTGTGCTCGAAAAAATCGCGAGATTTACCATCCGAAAACAGCGTACGGGCTATAAAAGACGCCGTAGTGGTGAATTACATCCTACAAGCTGGGAATCCTTGATATGCATCCAAAGCTGGATATACAGTGGCCTTTTTGAATTTCGCCCCCAGTGACTTACTTGACCTCGGTCAAAAGTAACATAACGTTGACGCAGCGGCCGGATATCGAACCTTCGATCTTGTGCTCAGCAGCGGAACGCCATAGCCGCTGAGCCAACGCGGCTGTTTTCACGTGCGAGCTGCTTTGTGAATGCAGGCCCCGGAAAAGATGTCTTCGGAGTCGGAGTGCTCTGTTGCCTTTCACTTTCAGCGCTGCGCGGACGTTGTTCATGCATCACTGAAGGACAGTGCATTTTGGATACAAAGACCACACGCAGGCATCATTCTCATTTTTGCTTATGGCTGTTGCGAGACGCACCCATAATGGTAATAGGCTAATTTCGGGCCTACTCATTATATTGACTAAAATTCTGACTAAAAAGTTTGTGAAAGTGGACTACCGAAAAGCCGGCTATTTCATCATCATCAATAACAAACACGCATTGAAAAAGTAAGTAGGATAAAATGAATTTTAAAGAAAGGAAATTGAAGCTATTATCGCAAATTATTTTTAAAATGTGATAGGGTTGACAGTGACATGTCACCCTATCGCATAGTGGCGTAAGTGCTTCTATGCTTCTAACAAACAAGCCAAACCAAACCAAAACAAACATCAGAGTGCTAAATTTCCTGCGGCGAGTTCCCCCTTTCCCTTCCCCCAGACTAAGGTAGCCAACCAGATGCTTTCCTGGTTAACACCCCTGCCTTTTCTCTTTCTTTTCTTCTCCTCCTCCTTCACCAAGCTCACAGCATGAGCGCTATTTTACACCACTGGCGGGCAACACCGATTGGCCTAGCCAAGCGGCGACTACCCGTACACTTCCTTGAATTCGTAATTTATTCCGAGACCCGCACACCCCACCCTAAAATTCCTGTCCTCGATACGCGGGGGCCGAGGAAAATTGTTTTCATGCTGCTTGGATATCACAGTGCATTAAACTGAGATGATCAGCGTAGTGTTTGTTCATGGAAGCACATCATTATGTATTTTGGGACACGTGAATTAGCTCCGAGAAAACCTTTTATCACGACTCCCAAGTTCCGTAAGCTGCCCCGGTCGATATGACGTTGTCCGGCGGGCTTTCCAGTGATGTCATCGGGAACAATCGGTGGTTGCTACTTATGGTTTCTTTCTTTCTTTCTTTCTTTCTTTCTTTCTTTCTTTCTTTCTTTCTTCGGTAGTCAGTTGATAAATAAGTGCGCAGCCGCGCCTTCAGCATCAGTGATAGCTTTGGTGACATCAGTGCATCGACCGCCTTCACGCTCAAACGGCCACTCGAAAGCGATGCCAGTGACGACGAGGAAGAGACGAAGAAGTGGGTGGGCAACGACGATCTTGATTCGTATCTCCGTCTCCCTGCTCATACATTGCCCGCAGCGTCTCGGAATACACTTACAAATTTAATATATATATATATATATATATATATATATATATATATATATATATATATATATATATATATATATATATATATATATATATTTCTGTTTACTACGAAGCACAGAAAGTAACTTGTTTATGTGAGGCTTCTGATCGACACATGGAGACTCGTCCCTGGATATCAGTTGGCAGAGGTTTGCAGAAGATGACGTCAATGCTCCCTGTCTTGATTTCTTGTTTGTTGAGATAGCTTTTATTTTCGTGGATGAGCCAAGAAGAAAACAGCACAGACTTTCTTCGTTGCTCTTGCTCAATTTTATTCTTGAGCTGTAAATTCAAGGCAGCCACAGGCACGCTCAGCTGTTGTATATGGTGCGGCAAGTAAGGAGCAGGCTACATCGGTTTCAGGTGTATAACAGAAACTTAAGCCTTGCCGCGTAATGTAGCATGACGACTATTTTCCTCGCAAAAGATATTTCAAAATGTGTACAACATATCATTTTTTTTTGTAAACAGCATTGTTGCGGTTGTTTTTGTCCGTTGTTCGGCAGAAGAGTTTAATATTGTCGACGTAATATACTAAAGCCTAGCCGGTGGTCTCTGCAAGCGCGTTTTTTAATATGAAGAGATTCTTTCTCCGTGCGCAAATTAAAGCCAACAGCTGCTTCAAAGCATCATTTTTTTACTCAAGAGTAACCTTGAGAGCTAGAAATCTATATGCAAAATCCGCGCTGTCGACCGAGGTTCGAGGGTGCAGATGTCAGGCGTTGAAGAAAGCCATGAGTTAGGCTCAGTCCGGCACTATTCATTGGGAAGAAAAGAATATCGAAGTTTTACCACCATATATGACCCGAGGACGTGCGCTAGCCGCTTGCGTAAGGACCGCCTTCATTTTCATATAGACAATAATGTGGGATGCTAGGCTAATGCACAATAAACAATTTAACGCTCTTATGAGTATATAAAAGGTGCTTGGTGTCTCGCATGGTTAAGGCCCTCACAGTTAAGGATAAGATCGCATCGTCGATGAGGGGGACAAATGAAGTTTTCTGTTTTGGCGGTTTTTTGTGGCAAGCAAGCACGATGATAGCTGCGACAGAGAAAACTAACACTGCATGACAAACTTTATTAGCTCTCGCGGTCAATTTGGAGTCCGATATATCGGTGCGCGCCAGGCTGTCAAAATTAATGCGCAGTTTTTAACTGCGGCTTCTCTAATCCTATGTGTGGTAGCAAGCTCGCTGTCGTGTACAACAAAACTTTTTTGTAGTCTTAAAGATAAGGGTGTTAGCCATAAGACAAAACAGCACCCTTAATAGTGTTTGGCTAGTGCTTTCTTGCGTGCACAAGGCCACAAGAGCCTTTTCGCACTTCTTGAAGGCGACTGTACTGTACGAGCACTAGCGACAGCGTACATTCCTCTGCGAGCGTGTTTACAATGACTGGCTATTTATTATTTGTATTCTCTTTCCAATGATCTATTCTTCCTTTTACTGAAGCGTAGGGTAGCCAACCGGGCACGTTCTTGGTTAACCTATCTACGTTTCCCCTATTCGTCTATATATATATATCTCTCATAAAAGTGTAGATAGTGCACGGTGTCCTGCTGACTACCTTGCATTGGGGAATGAGACATAAGGGTTGAAAGGTTTAAGCGGAAGCGAACAACGACGAAACGGGAATGTGAATTTGCGCAAGGAAGCGCGCAACGACCGTCGCGATCTGTCAGGCGATCCTCTTTAAGAATCCCAGCACTCGGACGCGCACGACACCACCTTCGAAGACTCGAGCGAGGCTGCCCGGTGTGTTCGTGGCTTTTCTCCTCCGCATCTTGCGGAGGCGATAAGATTGGAGCCGCGGGAATTCAAGGGCTGCCAAGACTTCCTAGTTCACTTGGCCGGAGGAGCTTCTGGGGCGACCGATAAGGCTGCGCGGCGATACGCTTGTTTACTTTGCCACGCTCTCTGCGCGCGTGATGACGGAGCCGGCAGGGTCGGGCGCGAAGCTTGGGTCGCTCTTCATTTGGCCGCATTCGTTCGCCGATGTAAGAAGCGACGCGATCGAGGCACTTTCTCCGCGCGAGTGAGTTTGCCCGCGTTTACTAAACAATAACAGAGAAAAGTAAGAAAAGATAAGTGTCTGAAAATAAGGGAACCATTTGGGGACCCACTCGAGGGAAAATAACCGGTAGGATTATCGGACGCCCTTCAATGTTTGTCGAAGCTTCGAAGTCTTTTAAAGCACACCGCGCTATAGAAGAATTAAGATGTGAAAGCGCACTGACTTACTTTTCCTTTTTCTTTTCACTGAATTTCTCTGGATACATTGGTTGCAGGCGTAATCATTTTGACCGTCAAGCACTCTGCGCTATATAACCAGCAAAACCAGCGAAACTAGAGGGATCACAGCCCAGTGTAATCGTTGGCGAGAACGGCTTTAACTCGGCTGCGCAGAAGTTTCTGGCTATAGTCGCAGCGTTCTTCTTGAGGCCCGTGTGAGTACCCGCTCTCTCGCTTCATCGTAAATGCAGTGTCTCTATCCCCTTCCCTCTATGCAGCCATATAGTCGATCAGAAGGTATTGCGGCAAACATTCCAACGTGTCCATTCTTTATTCGCGCTTTATTTTTCGCTCTGCGAACAGGTTCGCGAAGCGTTCGGGTAACTAGTCTTACGCACAGTGTCGCCGTCAGATACGCGTATAGCAAAATAATTACCGCGTATTTGTGCGGGACGCGCTGCTCCACAAAGCGCAGCTGCTTGTATGCCTCGTCTTCCGCGTTTGTTGTGCCCCTTGACGCATGCGCTATTTATAACATCGAGTGTATTTGCGAAACTAGGCCCTCAGCGGGTTCTTCCGAAAGGCACGAAGCGAGCAAACGCGCATTCTTCTCGTTGGCCCGACACTGCTGACCAGTCGCCTGGGTGATACATAGGTAGACGATCGCAGAGCCGGGATTGGCGCTTTTCTTGATACATCCCGTCCCGTTCGCACCTTGCTATCCAAGGGCGACGAGGTTCACGCAAAAAGTTCGTCGCTCGTAATTCACACCACTGCAGGTTCGCGCACGCTTGCACTGCGCGCGCGCGGAAAGCGAAGCGGCCACCAACGCTCCGATCGCGCTGCCCCGCCGACCCGGATCCTGAAATGCAGCGCTGAATTCGCAAACGCGGCCTTCCGTCGGCTCGAGAATTTGCCGAGTGGGCGCTCGCTTCGCTGCAGCTCGTTAGCGCGGTCGGCCTTCCAGAGGCGTCTTTTGAGGAACGTGCGCGGCCAACTTGTTGACCACGAGAAGAGCCGAGCGGGCAGAAGAAAATACGAAACCACGGGGCGCACGAGTTCACAACAAGCTTGAAGAGAGTATTCCTCCGTGGTGTATGCGGCCTTCATTTGTCTGTAATTAACGCAGAAAGTTGGGCTAGTTGGTGTTGATGCATTTGCTGAAGCATAGTTACTAGCGCTAACGAGACTAACGGAAAAAGGTTGGGGCAGGACAGGACGCTCTGTCCTGTCCCAACTTTATTCCGTTAGTCTTGTTAGCGCTAGTAACTATGCGTCCTTTGTCTGGGTGAGGGCGAAGTGAGGAGATCAAAGCGGTGCTCACTGCCTTACGTCGGTGGTCAAGTAAAAACAAAAATAAAATATATGCTAATTATGTTCATGAGGAGCAACGTGCACTGTCCAAGGCAAGCGTGTTCCGCATCTGAAGCCGTATGCAAAAATAAATAAATAAATAAATAAATAAATAAATAAATAAATAAATAAATAAATAAATAAACAGCCGACAGTTCGAAACAGCAGTGAGCGCTTCCCAACGTCGCGATCACGGCTTGCGGAAACTCACAGACCGTTCGTACACTTTTAGCTAGATAGAATTTACGCGGGCACTTGTACGGCTCGCCAGCTTAGGATGCACCGGTCGGGAGTGGCAGTATTGGTATGAATGAGAGAAATGCGTAAGATGAAATTAGAGAAAGAAGGGCGTCAAAATAGAAAGAAAGAAAGATGGTTGAAGCGTACCCTAAGCCGCCAACTACAATTACCTTTCCAGCAAGGTGGAGATCAGCGCAGTTGGGTGAAAAACACTGCGACGCGTGTATGCGCAATTAGCGCCTCGCAGTGACGGCAGGCGTATAACGGTATGTCAAGACGCACTAAACCAAGACGCCTAGCATCGCAGTTCCGAAACAAGATTCTGGGATAATAAGTGGCTCTTGACAAACGACAAGGAGTCGGCAGAGAATGGACAATTGCAGCACAGGGTGAATGACGTTGTGAATTGTTCTTCGACACGCGTGCGTGCCGTGCAGGCTGCAGGTTAGCCTCGTGGCCGATGGCATGCCGTCGGCAGCCACTGGTTTGAGCCTCTCCCGCACAGAGGTGCGCGACCGCGGCGCGTGCCCCCCCCCCCTCCCCCCCTTCGGCGTTGCGCGCGCGCGTGAGATGCCTGCGTGGGCGATCCCGACGCGCTCCGAAAGAACGGGCTCGCGGCTGACTCGGGCAAGGGGAAGTCCGCTATACTACCGTGTTCACGCGGTCTTAAGAGATGCACTAAGGAACGACACCTCTATCGTATGCGACCATCTCCCGTGCATCCTGCCACCGTTGCCGCGCGCCGGCATTCTCTCTCTTTGCCAAATCGCCGATATGTGATCGCATGGGAGCCGGCAAATGCTCCGCCCGAGCGGCACCTGCCGCGTGCAAGTGGTAGGTAAACCTGCAGCCACGGGTTACCGCTCATTCCTCGTGTTAAGCACTTTGCACGCACCCCATAGTGCGTGCACAAAGGTGACGTGCATCCGAACTGCCGGACGCTCAAGCTTAAGCCCGCGTGAGTACGGCACGGTGCCCCGTTGTGTAGCCAGCGCCGTAGAAGCGACGTGCGCGGCCGCCCGCGCTCGATAGAACCGGATTCCGGCGCTGTGCGTTTGTGTGCGCGCACCCAGAAATAGGACGTTGCCGACCGTTCGCCGTGCGCGCATCGGCAGGGGGCCATTCGTGAATGAACCGGTCGCCTCCGCGAAACGAGTGAAGCCATCGCGCGGCGCTCGATGAAGCCGGCCACGCGCCCGCTGGATCAACGCAGCCGATTCACTGGAGATCGCGTGCCGCGCGATAATTAATGAAATCAGCAGCAGCAGCAGCGGCGGCGGCGGCGCGTGTGTGCCTCGGGGATACATAATACCCGCGGTCACTGCGTGGTTATACTATATCCGTCTGCATGCTGCGGCCGCATTTTGGGGCCGACGCTGCGTGTGGAAAGGGACACCGTCATTTCGGGCTATATCGGGGCACACGATGGCCCAGTTTTCTTATATATTTCCTTGTTTTCCATTTCTTTCCCCTCTCTCTTCGGTGAGAGTGGTTGCACTGCGGAGTCGCTCGCTGATTAATGGCGCGGAGACGAATAAACACGTTCGGCTGGTCGCAAGTTGCCGCAGGTATACATGCAGCGCATCGACGAAAGCGTGACCGAAGAGTCCGAGCTGCGATGAATTATCACAAATATGCGCGCGAAAATGCGCGAGAAATCAACGTTTCGTAGCAGGTTCGGCCTGTTCCTCGCGCCACTCTTGCCGAGCATGCGTGTTTTTCTGCGTGCGCGGTAGTGGTCAGAAGAAGACGTCGTGGGGGGGGGGGGGGGGGGGGGGGCATTCATCTCCCGTCGAGCAGCCTTCGACTATAGTCTGTATACACATCAGGTATCGGCACGTAGAACCTCCACCTTGCCTTTGAAGGTAGGGAGGAAAGGTGGGAGACGTGCCTCCACAGCTCAAATAAATTGACTCGTTTAGCTGGCTGCAAGCTCGAAAGACTGCATCAGTGGAGCACACTCCTTTCCAGCGCTCGATTTTTCAAGTCCGCTATCACAGCCGTACGGAAGCCGTACCAAATGTCCAGTCTATATGTCAGTTTTATGCATGTCGGGCTGTGAGTAATGTGGCACATTTCTGGGCCTTCTTTAATATTACGATTGGAGACTGCCCCGCGTTTGATAGCGAACTGCTATAAAGATGTAAGGTTGCACTTCACCTATCATCATCGTTAGTTCACTTATTTAACATTGTGGAGAAGCCGGCGACATACTCCACTTGTCGCCAACATTTCCTATCTATCTATCTATCTATCTATCTATCTATCTATCTATCTATCTATCTATCTATCTATCTATCTATCTATCTATCTATCTATCTATCTATCTATCTATCTATCTATCTATCTATCTATCTATCTATCTATCTATCTATCTATCTATCTATCTATCTATCTATCTATCTATCTATCTATCTATCTATCTATCTATCTATCTATCTATCTATCTATCTATCTATCTATCTATCTATCTATCTATCTATCTATCTATCTATCTATCTATCTATCTATCTATCTATCTATCTATCTATCTATCTATCTATCTATCTATCTATCTATCTATCTATCTATCTATCTATCTATCTATCTATCTATCTATCTATCTATCTATCTATCTATCTATCTATCTATCTATCTATCTATCTATCTATCTATCTATCTATCTATCTATCTATCTATCTATCTATCTATCTATCTATCTATCTATCTATCTATCTATCTATCTATCTATCTATCTATCTATCTATCTATCTATCTATCTATCTATCTATCTATCTATCTATCTATCTATCTATCTATCTATCTATCTATCTATCTATCTATCTATCTATCTATCTATCTATCTATCTATCTATCTATCTATCTATCTATCTATCTATCTATCTATCTATCTATCTATCTATCTATCGTTGTTAGTGGCTGTGGAGTTCGCGAAACATTCCTTGGCGTGGTGTTTAAACATTGTTGCCCGTGTAGTTAGTGCCGCCTTCCCCGTACGGGATAATTACAGTGCCGCCCCTAATACCGTATCTGCATCACGGCGACGTTCTTGCCGAGCTTTATAAAAGTACACAACCAATGTGTCCCGCATGGAGGCATCAGACAGCTGAGGCCGCATATTTAGGCCGGTTGCATCGCTGTTTGTTGCTTGTAAGAGAGAGCGGTGTGGCATCGAGTAACATTCGACCAACTCGTGCACGGCACTTGCATTTGTTTCTGCGAGCGGTGCTCGGCTGTTCGCGCTTCGTGCTTCCTCGCCGGTTCGCGTATGCTCAGTGCATAAAGGCTCGCGTGTAGGAAGAAATGACGAATAAAGGGTCGTGAGGATATGAAAGTGACGCGGAAGGCATAGGGCAGGACTGGGAATAAATGACGAAGGCTGCGAGGAAACGAGTTAACAAACGTTTCGCTGTGTTTCGCTGTGGTGGACGCTGGGCTATTCGCAGATGTTGCACTCTGACCACCATGTTGTTGTTTAACGACTGCGCTTTTTACAGTGAAGTCTGTCATACAGCTTGCAGCACGCACGATTCGTGCGCTGATGACGGGGATTAATTAAGGAATACTGGCGCCACCGGCCACCAGAGGCTGCATAGTACAATGTACAATTTGCGGCTGTAATCGTTTAATTACGAGAACTGGTAACAGTTGTCGAGGTTCATTCCCTCTCTCGCAGTTAGCTCGCCTCCGCTAGTCAAGACACACACAGTAAACGCGCCCGCTACTGGCGTTCAGGTGGCCTCTAGGCAGGCACGTGTCCTCGCCGCTAGAGTCACTTGGCCACTTGCCCGCCGTAGAAAGAGCAAACAGACAGCGCCTTGGGACGCGTGCGTTCGACCAGCACAGAGAGGGAAGCTGCCCGCGTAAGCGACGAGGTCAATTAGCGGCGACCCCCCGGCGATCCGGCGTAGGCTCGCCAGGAGGTCCCTCAGGAAAAAGAAAACAAATAAACACGAAACAAAGAAGAAAGGAAGATCGGTCACGTAGAAGACGAGAATATTGTTAATTGGCTGCCGAACAGAGAGGGCGCCAGGCGCAACCGGAATGAGACTCGCTGCAGCAGCGCTGTACTCCCGTGACAGTTTGGCGAAGAGATGCGACGCCGTCGGCGGCCACGGTGTTTCGCCTTCTGGGCTTCCTAGCTCGCCGGTGTCTCGATGTCCTAATTGGCGGAATGCCGCGACTTCGTCCATGTAGCGGCAGCAGCACATTGTCTCTCCGTTTGCAAATAGGCACGAGTCGTCGTCGTCCTTCTTCTCGATCGGCTTCGCTTGGAACACGTGACTTGGCTTTCGCCCTCCTCGAGCTGTCGTGCTTCCGGGCAGGGCTAGTCTTTAACGTTGTTGCCTATTCCTTCAAAAAAGGAAAACATACCCGACATGTACCGTGTCGCTCTCGGCCACGCCGTGCCCCGCTGCGCCGCAGCGACTCGGCGGTGAGTGGACGCTCGGTGAAACGCGGGTTGCTGGAGAAACGCGAGGGCTCGCGGGAACTTGGGAGTAAATAAAGGGGGCGAGGTTTCGAGAAAACAGCTGATGCTTACGCGAGCGGAGCGTTCGCTCAGGCTGACGAGCACTCGCGCAACAGCCGACTCCATTTATCCATGCCACACTCTCTCCTTCTTTCTCTCTCTACCCTTTCCTTACGGACGCGCGCAGCTGGACACACAGCGTGAACGTCCATTTAGGAATCCTTCGACGCTGACTCAGTTTTTGAAAGCGCATTCTTTTCATCTTTGTACACGTAATTGGATTACTTGTTTCGCTTATTTGCGCTTATTAAAGGCATCATATAATTTTACTCTTTAAACTTTAAACCTTTATTATTTTACTTAGATGTAGAAGCCTTCTTCTTTCTTTACTTTTACTACCACAATTCATTTGCTGTCCGCTCTTTGAGGACTTCTTGAATGTCTGCAAGCTGCTGCAAGAGGTGAGGTTTGAAAAAAAAACGTTTTACAAAGAATTATTTGCATCTATATACGTATGTATGTATATATGTATGTAGAGCAATTGCAGCGAAAACCATCAACCAATTGCTGCAGCGTGGAACAAATGTGATGAATTTATATTCTATTTCACGAGAACAACATATACAGTAGTATGTTCTCTGGTACGCCTACACGCTCTTATAGCACTATTGCAAGGGCATACAGGCGCGTGTCTTCGCCATGTAATGCTATACTTTGACAGAAAATGATTTTATGTTGGTAACACAGGCATGGTTGCTGCGCCAAAACAAAAAAAGAAGTGCAAATAAACAGCCACAAACAGAGCGTAGGCAGAATTATGAAAGCACTTCACCAAGGAATGCGATATATATAGTACATCTTGGTCGGGTTATTCATAGGAGACATATTTGCTTCTGAAATAGTGTCATAACAGACAAACCAAATAAAAGAAATACTAAATGCAGAAGAGCCGTAGCATTCATCGCACGATATATATATATATATATATATATATATATATATATATATATATATATATATATATATATATATACACGTTTCGCAAAGACGCTCGATTTCAATTTTCTCGCAGCGAGACTGTCTTCATTTTCTTTTTTCGTCGTCCTCGTATACTGAGATTTGAGCGGAGTGAAAAATATGAATTATAGAGGTCCTCGGGCAGCGTTGCGAAGCGAGACGAGACGATTCTTGAGGGCATGAATAAGACATACGACCCGAGGTGGCACTCGCGTTATTCGTATGTATATATGTCTAAACCGGTGCCGCGCGATATGGGCCTGGCCAACCCCACGAGTTGAGGAAGGGGTCTTGCGGGAGCTTGCGCGGTACGAAACAGCAACGAAAATGCAACGGTTCTCTCTCGCGATGCGTGAATTCATTCATTCATTCATTCATTCATTCATTCATTCATTCATTCATTCATTCATTCATTCATTCATTCATTCATTCATTCTGCGTTTCTACGTTGATACGGTTGAATACATACATCACTGATAATATTGCTGAAAACTGCTGGGCAAGCAGGTTACTGGCATTATGAAACACCGTTACAGCGTTAGGAAAGACGAAACACAACGACGAAATACACAATATGGACGCTGGTCTAGTTCGGTTAGTTGGCTGATCCTAAGTGATATGATGCAACCTACTAAGGGGGTGATAGACGACATGAATCGGGCAGTAGTAGAAAAAAGCTCAAATTAAATTTTGTAAAATTATAGAGAATAGTATATTAAAGAGCTATTAGCAGCATATTGTTGTACAGCGCACACGTCCGAGAAATTTCCTTTTCTTTTTCGCCTTCCTTGCGCTGTATCCATGTTTACTAATACCTCATTGATGTAATAATCAAAAGTAGGTGCGAAAGTTGCTCCTTCAGTGTACCATGCATGATTTATCGAATTAATGCCCTTATTCCGTGCAAAACTGAATAACATACGTTCCTGTTCCAACTTCGGCTCTTCTATAGGTTCTTTCGAGCAAATTTGGTATAAGAAATTTTTTGTCGGCATTCTGGAGAGTTCGTTACCCGTGCCTTAATTACCAGGGTTCTTTTTGTTGTGAAATTTTTTTTTCTGCAAGGCTGCTCCTCTGTCTGCAGATTTTTTAGACTGTACTGAAGCTGCAGCCAATAGCTATTCGTTCACGCTTTTCCGCAGCATCTACTGCACTTGTTCATTCATTCATTCATTCATTCATTCATTCATTCATTCATTCATTCATTCATTCAGTACGCAGAGTTCGCGAACTGACTTTTGGGGGAGGGGGTACCTTTCCAGGGCGTAAATCTTTAACTGGAATGTCAAATTAAACTAAGAGCCCACGTGGCGCTTTATGTAGCAACGTGTGTGTAACTGTGACGGAAAAAAAAATAAGGTGCTCCACATAATAAGCGATGCAGCTTAGACACGCGAATGCGCGGGACGGGTCGAGTATTCCACGACCTACAGGTATACGATACAGTTAAATCAGATGGAAAGTTGAACGCAAGCTGCTTCTGTCTGTCATGTTTTTTTCCTATGGTGCAACCGGAAACTCATCGCGCACATGCATATATAGAGCGCACGAAATGTCTAAACTTGTCAGCGCCCGTGTTGAGTCCTCCCTCTTCGTCCCCGCCTTTTCAAACGCTTTATAGGTGTTGTTATGCCGTACCGACAAGGCAACCCTTGTCAAGTCGAAACTGAGGTAGTCACTTGTCGAAATATGGCCCCTCACAAGATTTTGCGCTCACATTTAACAGCGTTTGTGCCAGTATAATTGCCCTTCTGACGAAGAAGAGAGAGAGAGAGAGAGAAAACGGAACACACTTTCTGTGCTCTTGGCACCACTAAAGCTTCTGCTTTGCTGCGTATGAGACCATGCAAGAAAAAAGAAAACTGCGGGAACTGATTTCTTCAGCACCCATTACGAGGGACCGCCCACCCCACTCTTCATCATCGCAACGATGAAACCCGAAACGGCAGGGGTCATTAAATCCGGCCGGTCCCAAAGGATAGAGAAAGCGCGGCCGTGCACTTGTGTTAAAGAAAAGCGAAATGAAAGCTCAGTTTCCGATTCTTCAGGTGGTTCACGGAGCTCCGAAGGAGCTGAGTTCTAGAACCGGCGCCGCGCTGTCGAAAGAGTGAACAGAAAAAGGACTGCACACTCGCGGTCTGTCTTTCTTTGCGCGGCTATTTCGGGAGCAAGCGTGCACCACCCAAGCACCGAGGCGCAACAGCCGACCTCGGTGCTTTTTAATTTCCAACATCTGCGGGTGCGGCTCCGAGGACGAGAAATATAGAGAGACACGCACGCGAGGCGCCAGTGATGAGCGACCGTAACGAAATGAGTCCAAACAATCATTTCTGCCCGAGCTCGCTGCGGCCAGCGAGCAGAGTAACGGTCGCGACGGCGTATCACTCCCCCGAAGCCGCCCTCCCCTTTCCAATCTGCTCCTGGCGCGCCGGCGCCGCAGCACAATTTCGTTAACATTCATCCATCATTAGGGGCACTAATCGCGCGGCGTTCATCTTTTTCCATCGGCCGAGCTCTTCTCCGTCTCCATGGGAGGATCCGCCGGCCTCTTCCTGCCGCAAGTCATTAGCCGCACAACGGCTCGGAGTGGCACGCGGCCCAGCAGTAATGGCCGAAGCAGACGACGCTCTTCTTGGCGTCGCACGGTGCAGACGACCCAAGTCGAGCAAGAGAAGGGGTCGGGGTGAAAACACAGTGCCGAGCCACGGCGGGAAAAGAAGAAAAATTGAAAAGAGCAGCGCTGATGAGGATCTGCAGGCGGTGCCGCAATCACAGCGGTCACTACAGAAAAGGACCAAAGTGAAAAGACCGTGAGAGCGCCGCCAATTAGCTTGAGGAGCAGAAAGCGAAACGACGTCGCGCGAGACACCAAAAGCGCAAGCATGGCTCAGCTCCGCGCACTTCGAGCCTGTACGCGTAAATGAAAACGGGCCCGTGCGAATTTCTTGGTGTACTTATTCTTCCTTTTTTTTTGTTATTCTTTCTGTCACGCCCGAGAAAACTGCCTTGCCGTTACCTCACCTAATTTTCAGCAATATGAGGCATTTCGAGTCGGTATATGGAGAAGTGCCCGTATAGTCAATGACTGTTCAACGCAGTCACTACGACGCGCACTTCAGGAATGCCGAGCGAGAAAGATGTGAGTATGGCCCTGTATACAATCGCGTTGTACCGTCTACTTGTCAATTCTTGCTTTTCTTTTTCTTCTTCGACAGTGTGATTCTTTCCTTTCTCTCTCTCTCCTTCGCGAGATTAGCTCGACTAGCACCGGCCCACTCGCTTAGCCGAGCTGTTCCCTGTTGTGCAGGCACGGTTCGTTAACAAGGCGTACTACGCCGATCTATAGTATATACTATATCAGGTGTCGCTGGGCTGCTGCTAGGTATGGCCCTATTCGCAAGAATGTACTGCGCGGCACCGTTCAATTATGAGGTGTAGCAAGCGAGCACGTAGATGGCGTTCCGAGCTTGGTCCGAGCGTTATCCGCGCATGCGCGGAAGCTCCCTTTGTCGGGAGTGGATTCAGGTGACCTACAGGTACGCTCAAGGGCAGACCCATTGTTGCAGACGGCGCTCTCCAGGCAAGCTCGTCAGCGCAGATGTTCGCATCGTCTGCTCTCGCTACTCCGAACGTGGACCACGGGCTCGCGTGTTGCATCATCACGTCGGACTACACTGTGCCAGACTAGAGTGATTTGTGTTTGCCTCTTGAGTCCTTCTAAGGGGGGCCGCAGTGCGTACCATGACGCAAACGGACCCTGCAGTACGACCGCGGCTGCTACGGCCTTTTTTACTTCGAGACAGCGATGACAGCTCATGCATCGGGCGCAGGGCCAAAGCGTCGTAAAGAACGTGTTTCGTGAGAGCGCTTCTTGCAAGTTACCGCGAGGTCAGCCACAGCGGGGCGTGCCGCGAAAACTTACGAGCATCTATAGACCAGCCCGCTGTAGTTTCGAGTGTCATGGTTTCAAAAGCGCGTTAGGTAACAGGTAAAGTATAAATTATCGCAGCGTTTTTAGGCTTTGACGTGTGCTCGCGAGCCCAAGAGATTCCCAGCACGGAGATCCGTGAGCTCGAAGATCCGTGAGCTCGAAGACCTAGCTTTAACGTGCTCTCATTTGAGAAACTGAATAGCTTCATGAAAAAAAGGAACAAAACAAAAATACACGACCAAGATAGACAAATCTTGAAATACGACGTTGTTGGAGGGCCCGGTGCATATCGAGAGCAAATTAAAACAAGTAAATAGAAGATACTAAACGAAATGAGAAACAAAGCATAGGCTGAATTTCGCAAGAGCTTATTATCCACAATTTCTTTATTCTTTTTTTTAAAGATTAGTGGCCCCCAGCGACCGATCGTGGCGGTAACGGCGGCGTGTGAGCGAATGGCGTTAAAGGAGAACAACGGAAAAAGTAAAGAATTGTTACAAAATCTGCAGCCAGGACAAGCACTCGAGCACTTATAATTGCTTTCGCTCCTTCCTTTTAGTAAATTTTATGCGCGTCTTCTTTGTTTCATTAATCTGAGAGAATGTGAGAGAGATGGAACAAGGGGAAACGTTGTAACCTGGAGGGCTAGCACGCACAATGCATGGACTGTAAGCGGCGCTGACATCGGTTGACTTTAGATAAAATTGTACTAACGAGCGTGTAGCTTTCTGGTCCGAGGATGGGCGGGGCCCTACACAGTATCTGTAAAAGCCTATACAACCTCTGTAAAAGGTAGAGCGTCCAGACGGCTTACCGCACTCCGAAGAGGGATGCATGTGAGATGGCTCCCGCCAGCCCGAGTAAAATGAGCAAACTGATCAACTATCGACATTTAAACTAAATGATAAACGATAGAAGCTTCACCATATACTGAAAGACGGACATTATCTAGAAACGGAAGGAGCGGACGCGGCACTTTGCGTCTATGTAGCGCCTCGAGGGCCCATTGAGAAAATGCTTGCGCCGGCCTCGCTGCCACACTCCTCATCAAAAGCTTCGCAGCACCGAATCACGCTCTCTTCGGTATCATCTCACAGAGAGGCCAGTGTGTATCACTTCTCCGTCGCCCGCACGTCGATTGTTGTTATTACGAATAGTAGTCTCCCGAGAGCTCGCCTCCTCCTCGTCCCACGGCGACAAGTATGTGATCGATCGCGCGCGTACATACACAGCTCGGCCGGCATCATCGGGCGCCGACGGAGCAGCGGTCACGGCCTCGCGGCCAGCTGGCGAGCCAATTACGATCTCGATGACTCGTGCTTGATTGCCTGCACGGCCGCCACCGCAGATCAGCGGTGCTCGACGTCTCGGGCGCAGATCGCTTCGCTGAGCACCGACGGCTCACCAGGGAACGCGCCGAATCCGCACGTCTGCCACGTGGGTGCCTCTGGTCTGCTCATGCGCGATATATCTGCCGGCCAGCAAGAAAAAAAAAAGAAGGGTTAGTGTGGGGGACGGATAGGCGTACATGGCCGTACACTCAGGTTGGGTCGTTATGGGCACCGTTTTGTTGCAGCTTCGGCCGTTCGATACCGAAGCTGCGGAGCCCTCGAATGAATTGCCGAATTTCTCAGGGCTATTGGCACGTCCAAGAGTAAAACAGCCACGTTGCACCAATCGTTTTAAAACGGTTGTCCAGAATTCTGAATTCCGTCCAGACTGACAGGCACTTCCTCCGGTTTCCACAAAGCTGCGCTTTTTCGTGGTGACAAAGGTCCTTAGCCCAGGCTGCTCTGGAAGGTAGGCGCTCAGCTACAGGGACCGCGCTTATAGCAGAGGCAGGAGGTTCGGGCAGCAGCGCACATTCGGGCAGAGAGACAGCACCGACAGACTCCGGGCTGGCGGCGCTCAGTGGTCCAGTCAGACGCTTGAGGTTCGTTCAGACCGGCAGCTGCTTGCGGCACTGCTGCGCGCAACTGTTGAGACGCCGCGTGTGTGTACACGAGCGGCGGAAGAAAGGCTGCGACAGCAGCAGCAAGGATAATGGGAGCGGCGGGAGAGATTGATACGCGCCCCACGTTGGGTAGGTGGCCACCGCTCTGGCTGAAGGAGGGGGCAAGGAAATGAAGCAGTGAGCGGCCGAAAGCGAGTGCATAATGGCGGCGCCGACAGATAGATTTATCTCGCGCACCGGGGCGTGAGGGAAAACATTAGTGGGCTGCGCGACAGGCGCCGCTTTGCTAGATGTGCCTAAAGCGCCCGCACCACGGCCTCCTCCTTCTTGGCAAGACCCTGGACAGCCCTTGCGTGGCAACAAGTACGCGAGGCTTGACCGCCGCCAGGACGCGGGCAACCAATGACTTGCGCCTTCACGACGGGTTCGTCGAGAGGCGCGACACGGCGCACACCTATAGCAGCGGCATGACGGCGCAGTTTTCGGATTCGTCACCTCGGAAGTATGTGCACAAAACTTGGCCTTCGTGCATGTATTTTTTCGACTAACAGCTTGCCGCTAACGTCAACAATGCGTGGAACAAGCTATAGCTTGTTCTACGCATTGGAAAAGCTCGAAGCTCGAAAGCTCGAAAGCCCCTATAGGTGCTTCGAGCTTTTTGTCTGGTTGCCGTTGCACGAGGTAATACGAGCAATTTGTGCGAAAGTAAATTAAAATTCGACAAGATTCGAACACGCTCTCGTTACTTCGAAAAGCACTCGTATCGACATTTCGAGCAGTTTGGTAGCACCAGATTTCCGTTTGCTTGCTGCAAATCAACGCTGAAATCGCAAAGGGCTTCTCATGACCACCGAAAGCTGAGCAGGCCTAAATGTGTTCAAAAACATAATGCTAGTGACGACACTGAGACCCTGAGTTGCATGGCATGTAATTTTCATATAAATGAACAACTTCATTTCCTTTTGCAAATACAAAACAGCGTTCAATTAACGTCACCTAACAACGCTCACAAAATGGACGAGAAAGGCACGACAAACGCAACGTTGTGTCCATGTTCATCGTCCGTGTTGATAGCTTCCGTCCACATCTTTTGTGCTAGTGCTGTCTTTTGTGCTAGAGAACCAACACACGATCGTTGTGACACCCGAGAAATAACGAGTCACTATATAGATAACATATCTGAGACGTCCATGAAACTATATATAGCGTAAGGTATACGAAGCCCCTTCGACGTACGTGTACTTTGCGGGATCCTGCGAGCCTTATCTCTTTGTACGCACGGCGCTATAAACTCGAACACATGCACGCGTGTTAGTGCGTGATTATACGCGTGAGGTCGCCAACCCGTCGTTAAGAAGCGCGCGCAGTGTCTTTCTCCCCCAAAATGCGACATAAACAACCTGTCGCAGCAAGTATTCAAACGTTCTTCGTTCACGTGATAAAGCATCACGTGCGCTGGCCACCCGTTGTCAAATCATACTCAAAGGCGCTCAACCCGTCATCGCCTATGAAGCAGTCACCTCCCCGGAGCGGGGTCACCGCTCTACGTCGAGTAGTGTTCCGTTGCTCAGCTCGTTTCAGAGTTTTTGTGTACGGCGCGCCATGCACGTATATATATATATATATATATATATATATATATATATATATATATATATATATATATATATATATATATATATATATGCGCCTGTAGTGACTGCCAGCAATAGCTTCCCGCGCAGTTCGGCCGGCTGCAGCAGAGTTAATTGGACGCGCGAAGCCCGGCCTGCTTTATACCCTGTATCCGTGGCTGCATGCCGTCTCGTGGCTATAGCTCCGTGGGCGTCGCTGCGGGTTCCTTTAATCGCGCGGCATCTTCGCGGTTCGCGCGGCGGGCCGGGTCGTTGCCAGCGGGAAAGGGGGGGGGGGGGGGTGGACACACCTCGCGGTGCAAACAGCAACGGCCGCCCCCTTCCCCCATGGGTCGTCGTTGCCGCTGCGCTCGAACCCGCCGGGTGTCATCGGCTCAGTCGCGCCCTGCGTAATTGGCCCCGCCGCCGGCTTAATTAGCATCGCCGGTGGCCGGGCGTCAGCTAGAACTCGCAGCTGACGTGTCAATGCGCGCGCGACCGAGAGCCGAGGCGAACTCCGTCCCGCCTGGCACGGGGTTTGCTGACACTCCCAGTTGTCATAGTCTCGTGACCCTTGCTGTGGATACACTCAGACTTCTGGAAGAAGGCGAATACGTTGGCGTTCTCGTGCGAGGTTCGCGGCTGTACCTTGTGCTAGAAGCTTGCCGCTTATTGGATGTCGGGTTTCGAGTTGCTCTCTGTTAGGCGGTGCGCGCTGCATACACCGACCCGGCTCTCTCGGGCCCTCGTGTTCGGGCTTTAAGGTGCCTCGTCCGGTCTGCGCTAGCTCAACCGTCTAAGCAACAACGTCAGTTATTTCTGCATTTAGGATTGATGAAGATTAATCGTCGCTCATGACAAGTGTCACGGAGTGGCGCGCGTTGTAAACACTTGGCCATAGCGTCAAGGATGTGCTCGCACACAGTAAGCTTCGCGATGTCAGCCTCGCTGCGGTGGGATGTGCCCGAACAATCAAAACGAGCCCACGCACTGTCATGCATACGCGCGCGTGGTCTCGCTTATAGCGCCGCTCGATATACTCTCTCGGAGTCTGTGGAACGTATTTTTGTCCGTGACCCGTGTCACACGGGAATGGAAAGATTACGGCGCGCATTGAGAAAGGCCGTTGCACCACGTGCGAGGTCTTCGGCCGCGACGCCGGTCTGTCCGACGCCCGACGCTCGGGCCCCACGTTTCCCGGGAAACATCCCCGCCATCGATCGGCGGATTGGCTTCCCTGGGGCCGGCCACCACGCGCCCTCATGCACCACCTTGTGAACCGCCTGTTTCAAAAGCGCTCAGGAACCGGCGCGTCCGTGCGTGATATCCCGCGGACGATGCTGTATTGCATGTTCACGACCAATGCCCACAATATCGCGGAAAGCGAGATGTCGACCGCGGCAATCTCAATTCCTTGAATGCAAGGGCGTCCTTGATGCGAGTAAAAAAATGCAGTTCTCGTGTCCACTCCGCCTCTATGCGAACCTCATCATATATACTACACCTGTAGCGAGTTATGCACTGCTGTATAGGCTATAACCTTTACAGATAAGCTTTCTCGCTCTTTATCTTTGTCCCGCAAGCACACGCTTGCCTTCATCAACTTTTTTTTATCTTTTGCTATGGGGGCCCTCAGCGCGTTAGCTAAGATGCGTGGGAACAGAACACAGCACATGGCGATGTTCGGCTACTTGGTTCACGCTTGAAATGTGGCTCTGGAGCAAAGAAAACTAAATGGAAAGAAGAAGGGACACTTTCTGTCCATTCTTTCCGCTTATTCTTCCTTGCGCCAGAACCGAATTTCACATTTCAAGCAGTATACTAGAACATCAACGCAACATTTGTATGAGTTTGTAAGCTCATGCTGATGCAGTATGGTGTGTACGCGTGTGCATATGCAGGCTAAATTTGGTATTAGATCGTTCGATATACATCGGTTATATATGAAATGCAGACGTTAGTCCACATACGCGAAGTCGCTTTCTACTCCCTCACCGTAGTCATTATTTTCTATCTTCACAAGTTTGTTTTCTCCTTGGCTGTGTATATATGATCGGCGCTCTTCAGAGGCAAAGTCTACTACGTTGTCGGAACCTTTAAATTTCGCGGATACAGCGATCGAACACAATGATGGCTGCTTGGAAAACACGAGGCGAAACGAAAACGTGATAACTCATAGGCGAGGATCACAGACATTTTACGTGTCGAGGCCTCGCCTATCTAAAGGTCAGTCAGTATACTTTAAATGCATGCTCTAGGTCTGTTAGTGAGGTAGTAAAGACACTTGCGGCCTGCATAATACAACGATTTTTCTTTGTCTGGTTCTCTTCCATGTTATGATCACACCGCTCTAAGCAGTTCAATTATGGTGACAAAGGCTCGGGTCACAAGACGAAGCGCAAGAAAAAAAAAAGAAAATGAAAGAATAGGACTTCTACTTTATTCCGGAACTTTTGTCGTGAAAGTTGTTCCGAAATAGGCTCTAGAAATCGGTAAGACGGAGGGTGTCTTTAGCGAACAGAAAATTAATACTGGACCTGAATACAGCATATTCTTACAAACGCCCCTCCCCAGTCCTTAAATAGCTTTATTCTGAGGCTCCGTATCAACGGCATATGCATGAAAAGAGTAAAAAAAAAAAAATTCTTTTTCAGCGATTTCGAACTCTCGTTTCAGCGTGAGCGCGGCGGAGGTTCTAGAGGAGTGTCTCCTCGTGTGGCATCTTTGCGCTCCCTCAGCTCCGAGTACGGCGTTCCAATAAACGAGCGGTGCTCAGAGACACAAGTTTGTCTTCTTCCTTTTCTCCCCTCCCGCTCGCGGCGTTTTCTTACGTATCCAGGAGAATGATTTGTTCGTTGAATAAAGCGCGCGTAACACGAAACTCACACACAAGCGAAAGAAATAAATCGCACACACACACGCACACGCAAAAGAAATAAGAGAAATGAAAGGTGCAGCAGGAGAAAGTGGCCCTCTCGTTTCCGCGCCAGTAAACGCGAAGCCCGCGCCGATGGCCGCCCATAAAGAGTGGCCCCGCGAGACGAGGCGCGCAGCCGCACGATGCAGCAGGCCGTGAGGCCGCGGCGAGCTTGATGCGCCGTCGAGGAGCGCCGAGGAGCGATGACGACGACGCTTTATTCGCGGCCCGACGCGAGCGGTTAGCGCGCGTCCGGCGCCGCCGCGATGAGAGCGCTGAGCTATGGACGGCGGCGCGCAGAGCCAGGTGCGCCAGCCGGCTGGCATCAACCCTCGCTTTGCTCCTCGGCGCCGCTTTACACCGGCCTCGTTTCTTGCCCGTAGCCGCAGCGATGGAGCCCTGGCGTCCTCCGCGCGCGCGTTCACCGTGCTGTACCGCCCGGATAGTTCGTGCACTCGTTATTGCGAACGGCTGCGTAGAATAACGAAATCGTAAATATTCGAGTAAGAACGTGTTGGATATTGCGACAGGATATAGGCATTTTTACGTGTGCTGTATATGATATACTGTGTTTTTCATCCCGCCGCTGTAACAGACCCAGCAACGCTTGTAGTACGAATGAACGAATGAGCTTACAATCCTACTTCGCATGGGCTAGAGAGAGAGACGAAACGGAAAGAGGTAACGTTTTATTTTCTTTATTTTTAGGTTTGCAGACATAAATTCATTACAGAGAGACAAACAGAGTTGCAGTTGCCGCCAGGAGGGGACACGACGTGAAGGGGTGAGCTACCATACATAGCGGAGAAGAGGATACGGTGTACGGAAAGGCGGGAGAGAGATGTGGAACACACACGGTAGACACTTGGACGCACAAGCAACCACATTACGCAACTTTGGGCGTTCAGACACGCTTTCTACGTCAGCTAACGAGCGGCGTGGTCGCGTTCGAGTATCGCCACCCCCCTCGTAAGAAATACTCAGTCGTTTTGCAGACTGCGCAGTACGTTATAATGAGTTCAGAATAAGCTACACATAGACTTTCGGTTTTGTTATGCCAAACCAACGAGCGATTACTGCAACTGAAATATGTACGCGCGTTCTGTCCGCATTGGCATCGGTTTTCCAACGTGACAGGTGTGGCAGTGATCATCGCCGGAAATTCACCTCGATGTTTCTCTCGTTTATTGCCTCTTTTTCCTCGTCGTACAAAGTTGAGCACAGTACATATGACCGCTGATCAAGAAACAGGCCATTCCTTGAGCGCCGCGGCCTTTTTTATTTATACGAGCCTAGCCAGATTCACGTCACTCTGCGGTGAGTGTACAAGATTGAAGGCGATGGCAAGTCAGCGCATATTTATCACTGCGCGCGCGCTGTCTTTGGCCGCGCTCAGCGGTGCGACCGAGCTTTCGGGACCTTTCTTCTGCAATGTCGACACACCAGCATGCGTGCCGCTGAAAACTGAAACGCGCACGCCATGCGCACGCCGCTGGCCGGACGCTGCGGTGTCAACTCGACTTGGTGTCAGAACGCACCCGGCCCGTCTCGAAACCCGATTGGAAACAAGAGTGTTCCTTTCTGGGCTAAGTGACATCAGCGGGGCGCGTCTCGTCGAGCGATTCGCGTGTCGCCCACAATACATGGATGCCCGCGACGTGGATGGGGCCCGACATTCATTAAGCCTGACACGTGAGTGACGAAATGCGCTGTGATATCACGCTCGCTGAGGGAAAGGAAATTGCGGGATAAAAGTTGCTCTCGGAGCTTGACTTTTCACAAGATCGACAAAAGGGAAACCATCAGAAAATGAAACGCGCGCAAGAAATGTTGGCGTGGCAAGATTAATTGCGGGATAAGGCTGCAGAGGTTGGAACGAACATGCTTTGTTCCTATGGCTACTGCAGCTCTCAGAGTAGCACTGGCTTGGACGAGCTGAAGACAGCGTTGCCGATAGCCAGCACACTATTGTGCTGACCGACGGAGGAAAAGAAAATGAGAGAGAAACGCCAAGGGCACGAAGCGCAGCGGCGTTGTGTAGTTATTGTGTTCTTTGTCCAACGGTCCATACTGTAATGCTGACCGACGGCTGTATTTGATTTCACTTTTACTTGTAAATGTATTTAATACGCCAATTGCGGGCAGTCGATACATGACAGAACTGAGAAATATCGACCTATTGAATTCGGACAGGGTTATTAATGAACAAGAAAGTGAAAAGGACCACTGAAGACAAGGACACATTAAAACAGTATCGAAACCAATATAGTATAATTCCTGTTTAATGTTTATTGATGGCTATAAACATTTTAGAAACACTGCTCGCTGTTGTTTATCGTGATTCCTATATACTTTAGCTATAGTTTAGATAAATAAGCGGACGATGCTTCCATAACAAATCGCTTTGTGAAGTAATAACGAAGAAGAAGAAGAAGAAGTATTTTAATGATTGGAAAATGTAGAGAGGTCGGCCGGATAATGGAGCATCTGGCCTGCTACTCTACGTAAGGGAAGGGGACGGGGGGAAGAAAAAGGGTCACAATGGGGGATGATAATGTGAGGAACGAGGTGAAGGACATATTACACAACTGGTATCACAGGCGAAGTAATAACGAAACCACAAATGAATAAATCAAGTTGTTGTTTTTTTAGGCTAGTCGTAGTACTACTCGCGTACTAGTTCTTCAAAGACTTCCAAAAGCTTTGCCAGAAGAGTGTGGTCCGCCAATGTATTCTGTGGCACGCATTTTGCAGATGGATGTCTCGAAGCGGGTTCGAGGAATCGCATATTAAATGAAAATGCCTCGACCACTAACCGCCTTCAGTCCTGCACTTGCAACGTGTGGACTATAATAATTTATTTGTGCACCTTGCTAATTAGTTTGTAGAACCTGCGCTGAATTATGCGTATTATGTTTACTTCTGCAAGTAATCTAACAGAAGTATGGGAGCTACGCCGTATGCGACGAAATAGAAATGCACTTGGAAGAAAGAAAGAAAGAAAAAGGCAGCCGGTACATCAGAAAGGATTCGCCAATTTCCACAACAGGAAGAAAAAAAAGCACCGAGGACAACTTGAACTCGGCGGGATTCTAATGTCTGTTTTTCTTTTGATTTTTTTTCGTTTGCGTAGTGGCAACGCGAGAAATTTCAGTGGGATGGTTTATTCAGACCTTCGTAAGGCACCAGGAAAAGGAACGAAGCAAAACGCTACGCCTTTGAGTCAGTTTTTAGCTTCGTCTTGTCTTCAGCTTCTATTTGGGCTGCTGCACAGAATAACCTTCCTTCTCATCATCCTTTCAATGACGGTTAGCCTTCTTCAGTCGGTGTAGAAAAAGAAAATAGAGAAAGGGATAGAGAGAAGAAGAAAAATACGCAAATTCATGGCAGCGCTTTTTAGCGGTTCACTCGTGCTGAGTGGCTAGGTCGAATAGCTCGTGGGGGCGGGGGGGGGGGGGGGGGGCGATGAGACGAATGCAACGAAAAGTTGGCTGGCAGGGGGAAGGCGCGATGGCGTCTCCGTCCTTGTATCGCATCTCCGTTTTCTCCTCCTCTCGCACAATGCGCACGCTTTCTTTCCAGACTCCGAAAGGCAAACTCGTCGCGAAATAAATGTCAGCGCTTCCCCTTCCACGAAGCAAAGCATTATAAGAGAGAAATAAAAGGATGACACCGCCTAATTGAATCAACAGCCCGGCGCTTCCTTTCGCGCCGGGGCAACAGGAAGCAACTCCGTTGGTGAAATCAAAAGAATTCGGGAAAGCGCACTAACGTAACCAGAGACGCCTGTCCCTCAATTTCTTTTTATTTTCCCCACCCACTAACATTCCTTTCTTCCTTATTATTATTATTTATTTTTCGATCCCTCTACGGGGGGACGCGCTTCACGGCACGGCATGGCGATGCGGCTTGTGCAAACGCCGCCTATGCAGATTTCTGCAAGGACATGCCGCGCCGCTTCCGTGCTCTCATTCATCGAGGAGCCGCGCGTTTCTCCTCCGTCACCCCTTCCCCGAGTCCCGTTCTTCCCGTGCTCCCTTTCCTCTCCCTCCCTTTCCTCCCACGCAGCGCCCCTCACCCTTCCGTTCACGCGCCGGCGAGCGGCCGCTCAAATTGGCCCCGACGTCTCGCTAGGGTGTACTTTATCTCTGCGCCCGCGCTAGCGAATATGCCCTCCGGTCGCCCGCGCGCGGGCTTCGCTTTTCGTCCTCTGCTCTCCGCCGGGCCGTTCAGTGCTTCGTGGCTAGCTGCTGCACGAATCATGGCGGGCATACCACGCGCGTGGCGCCGTCACGGAACGGAGCCTCCTCGGCATTCCCGCTTTCTACGTCACTGAGTCGTGTCGGCGTCCCGGGGAGTTCGCTCGTCGTCCTTTTCGTCCCGTCTTTCCCGCCAGCTCTGAGCTTTTGTCCCAGAGTAGATCTACTTTGCTGTTCGCTTCTCCGGCGGCGTGCTCTCCCCGTCCGAGACAACGTGACCTGGCGGAGGGACGCCGCCAAGCCGAGCGTGAATTTCGCAACTCGGTGGCGGCGGTGGCGGAGGCGACAGAGTCGTTAAAATGCGCAAAAATAGGGGAATGCGACATAGGCGGCGAGAAAAGAGAGAGATAGAGAGGAAGCGCAATACGCTAGCGAAAGCGAAAGGATTGGCTCTGGAGACGGCCGACTGCACGGTGTATAGAAACGGCCAGTGTGGAACTAGCAAAAGGCGACCGCCGCCTGCAGACTGAGCCAGTTAATATACATTCGCGCGCCAGAGAACGTGCGCATCCCCGCACTACACCCGAGGCCCGAGGCGAACCAAACGCGAGCGGACGCGAGTTACACGTGTCGCGGGCGCCGTTTTTCCCATTTCCGAGAGGAACTCAATTTCCTCCGGCAAGAAAAGAGCATGTTATACCAGAGGCGCTCTCTTCTCGCGCGAGGCTGCGCGAATGCAACAGGGGCGCTTCTTCCCCGCTCCTTTCTCTCGAGACTCGAGGAGAAAGCGGCCAAAGGCTGGCGGCGTTTACAGCGGCGTCGGCAGCGTTGTCAACGGGATAGAAAAAAAAAAGCGAGGGTAGGCGGCGAGCGAGTCTCATGGAAGAACATAATTCGCGGCGTCGGATTCCAAGCCGGCCGGCACGCGAGCGCATCTCGACTGAGAAAATAAGCGCTGGAAATTTCATTACCCGCGCCGAGGGAGAAAGAAGAGGCGGGCGACGACGGCGTTGCCTCGCCCGCGGCTGCGGATGTTCGTGACGCCGTTGTTCTGTTAGTGCGCCGAGTCACTCCACTCGCTACGTGGCGATCGTGGCGGAGATTAGAGGGGAATTGCGTTCGTTCCGTTCTCGAGAACAAGGTAAAATGGCGGAGAAAAAAAAGAAATGAAGGTAGTAGGCATAGGACGAGGGAATGTACGTACGGCAGAAGCCTGACCACATGAATAAGCGAAATGGCACTTCACAAGCAAGCAAAACGGAGACACAGATACTAACGCGAGGTAGCATAAGGAGAGAGAGAGAGAGAGAGATCTGTGTGGACGAAAGAAACTTAAGTGACACTCACTTATTAATGCCCGTCATTTTACGAAGTCCACAATTTCACGCAGCTTGGGGGTTCGGCAAGACTTTCTGTCCAGATGTTTCATGTTGCTGCATCGAGAACGCGTTTTCATGGCAAAAGCATCGACCACGGAAGCGTGACGCTCGGCCCCGTATACGCGCACGTATAGTCTGTGTCATTCACCGGGCCGAGATCGTCTTGCATTGGCGTGCGCCTGTTATTACGGGATTGCTAGACTGGTCAGTTGGGTATGCCAGCCCGAAGTGTGGTCGAGGCATTTTACTGTCTCACCACAATTTGAGAAAAGCTTTCAAGTTGGGATGTTTATATTGAATAGGTGCGCGTAAAGCTTACTATGGGACCAGAATATTTCGTCGTTAGTGACATTTCGCACTCTTCAAGACACTGCCGCACCGCGCTTTACTGAATACGTGTTCTAATCTGTTTGCATTTCGGCGATTATCTGTGCCGCCTGTGACTAGGGACGGTATTCCGGAACGCCTATTTATTGCGCACTGGAGCAGCCGAGAGTTCTGTGCATATGACAACGTTGACTCCAGAGAGAGGTTCACGCAACTCCTTCGTTACTGCCCTCACTACAATGTGCCTAGAAAAGAGCGCTCTCGACCACGTCCGAGAAAGAGGGGAAAGAAACCTCGGAAACTATTGAAGACATGATTCCTAACGAATAGGAAGGCTACCCTCACCATGGGGGAACTCAAGTCTGAGGTGAGGGACATAGGCAGTTCGGGTACGCCTCAGGGCTCCGTGATATCGCCCATGCTCTTTAATCTCATTATGATGGGATTGCCGAAAAAGCTCGAGGACATCTAAGGAATCAATCACTCCTTATACGCGGATGATATTAGCATATGGATCTCGCAAGGCAGTGATGGAGAGATAGAACAGAAATTACAGGAAGCGGTAGATAAAGTAGAGGAGTACCTAGCTTACAGGCACGGGGCTTGAATGCTGCCCAAAGAAATCAAAGCTTCTCCTTTAGAGACCCACCCTCAAGGGCAGGCCGCCCAAGGGATACATCAAAGAGAGAGAGTACGAGGAGATACAGACTTGTACGAAGAATCGCGGCGCCATCCCCATCGTTAAAGAAATTAGGGTCCTGTGTCTCAACATTGAGTCGAAGGGAACTAACGGCGAAACTCTTATAACGCTCGTTACCAAGGTCACTAACGCCATTAGGTTGATCAGGAAAATCACGAACAAGTATCAGGGAATATAGGAGGCTAGCATTTGCTATAAGCCACATCATTTATGTAGCTGCGTACCTTATTTGGTACAAGGCAGAAGAGGAAGGAATCAATGCACTCATAAGAAAATATTTTAAGCAGACGATAGGCTTGCCAGAAAGCACCAGTACTGAGAGATTAATGCAGCTGGGCATGCATAACACCTTGGAATAATTGATTGAAGCTCAGCAGATAACTCACTTGGAAAGACTAGCCAGCACTCGTACTGGCAGAAGTATACTCGATAAATGACGAATTAATTACCATAACTAGCAAGGACCCAAGGATATGTTGGCCAGATAGATTAAGAGCAGGATTCAAATACCAAATTTACCCAAAAATATGCACCCGGAATTCAATCAAGGCCGGAGAACGAGCAGAGCTAAAGCTCTACTCAAACGCTATGGCAATGACGAGGAAGCGCTATTCGTGGGCGCCGCGGAGTATTCAAATCACCAAGCGTTTACAGCAGCAGCAATTAATACAAAGCAAGAAAGCGTACACACGTGCTCAATCAAAACCAGCGTATCTGAGGTTGCGGAGGAGGTTGCCATCGCTCTGGCTATCGCTTCTCCCAAATATAGATACATAGTTAGCGACTCTATACGGCTATACGAAATTACGCCAGAGGACGCACATAGAAAGTCGAGGTGTATATATCCACCTCCAAAATAGGACGGGTCTCATGCGGTTGACTGGAGGCGCCTTCAAACCAGAACTTACACGAGCCCGGTACATCTCAACCGCACGTTTCCGGAATTATACCCTGATGCCAAATGTAAATTATGTGATAGAGGAGCCACCCTAGAGCATATATACTCTGGGATTGTGAAATAGTTCAGAGGAGAATTGCAGTCCCCGCGGATGACCTAGAGGCGCGGTGGAGAGCCGCACTGACTAGCTCAGATCTTCAGGACCAACTTTGGGCCATCCAGCAAGCCCGGGAAGCTATCGAGGGACTCTCTGCTGCTCCCGGCCCGGCCTAGACCCAGGCCATCATATGCAGGGTGTTTAATAAAGTTGTCACACACACACATGATACCCACCGTGATTGTTCAGTGGCTATGGTGTTGGGCTGCTGCGCTCGAGTTCGCGGGATCGAATCTCAGCCGCGGCGGCCGCATTTCGATGGGGGCGAAATGCAAAAACACCCGATTTAGGTGCTTGTTAAAGAACCCCAGGTGGTCGAAATTTCCGGAGCCCTCCACTGCGGTGTGCCTCGTAATCAGAAAGTGGTTTTGGCGCGTAAAGCCTCGTAATTAAATTTTTTAAACACACATATGATACTTTTGAGTTATAGCGCGCGGCATCGCGTTATGTGCATATTTCTTTGTCTTTTATTATTATTTCATCTAGTCTCTACTCTATCATTCATTCCTTTATCTCCCTATACCCCGTGCAGGACAGTCTGACCTATTTTGACTTTCCCTTTCACGCTGCTCTCTCTCTCTCTCTCTTCGAGATAAAGTTTCACTTTTGCGTGACCCGGCGCCTTGCACGATGTCTCACTGGAGCGACGGAAGTCTTGTGTGCTGGATTAAGCCTTTCAAGGTTCATTGAAAGCGATATCCCCCAGAGTGATCGTTCGAGAATACCTGTCCTTCCTTCCAACTTCTGAACGAAGAGAAAGCGAGCGAGAAACGCAGTAAGCGCGCCCGAGTTTCCTCATTGCCGCGCTCTTTCGGCGGAAGATGCGTCACATCTGCCCCCAGCAAGCGGAGCCGACGGCGCGTTGCCCAACGCGCACGACGCGACTCAGCTGCCGTGTTTCTGGCCCGCGGCTGCAAGCGACGTGTTGACCGGAAGCACCGACCTGGAGACGCGCGGGGAAATCGTCGCCAGCCGCCGTGAGTCGAAGCTGCCGCCGCGTGGCCCGTCTGGAATTCAGCGGTGGAGCGTGTAGGCGAACTTCGGGAGAGGACAAAAGGATCAACGCGATGAGGGCCGCTGGGGTGCGAGCTAGCGCTGTGTACTGTACGCCCTGTCATTTTTCTCCCGCGCCGCCAAGACTTGGAGTGAGATGGTGTTGCCCCTTGATTCGAGGACAGCGTTCAAAACGATGTCCGAGGGCGTTCCAGAAAGCCTATAGAGGTAAATCTCACACCAGTACAGGAAGGCAGTTTTCAGAATACACGACAGATGAATGGGCTTCCTATAGAAGCGCGCTGTATATCGTTTTGAGAGAGCTTTGAAACAGTCGCTCGACGTCATGAGTAAACGCGCCAAGTGTCGGCACAGAATTGCAAACCAACCCAAATCAGTAGTCTTCTATGTACATACAGCTCGTCTTCATGTATGCCTTGAGAAATGGCATCTTGTTTTTCTACCACGCCCTTCCCGTGCCCCGCAGTATGGCAGGCAGCAAACTGGACTTTCTGATGTGAAAAGGCAGGTGTATAAAGCATGCATGAAAGAGAGACAAACACCTTGCTCAGCTTTCTGTCGGTCTCTCTCTCTCTCTCTCTCTCTCTCTCTGTATTAGTCTTATTTCACCCATTCGAGATTTCCTGTTTCGTCCCTATGAGCTTTGCGTTAGCGCTTCGTTCGTTGCTTTCGTTCGTATTGTCCTTGCGCTCTTTCTTCACGTTAGTAAGCGTGCATATTGTAGGACGTTTAAAGGCAGAAAACATTAAAAAAGCGTGTAGGAAATGTTAACCTCGTCTTTGGACAAGATTTATGCCACTAACGTTTCTAGCAATTGCTCCCATTACTCCTAAATATTCGTTCGCCTGTACCGAAACTGACGAAACTGAAATTAAGTGTTCTTTCCCGAAAACTGAGCTCGAACTGAGCCGTGAGTTAGAATATTCCATCCATGCTAGCGCCTAGAGGGCTCCTTCACGAAAAAGTTAGAGGCCGTAAAGTGTATCATGGATTTGGGTGACGGCGTGGACAATAGTTGGGTGTTGATATAATGTTTTGTTGGGGCAGCCTTAGATTTATCACCTTCTTTGTATATTTTGCCGTAAAGCGAGAAGAAATTGAGTGCGCCTGTGCAATATTTTTTTTATCTTAATATCTCCGCATCAAACCATTTGTAATAAAACAGAAGAGAAAGCGCCTGCATCATTGCACTTTCATGACATCGCGCTCAAACCCGGAGATTCTCGGCCAATGCCCCTTAAACTTCCTCATACCTCGCACTGCAGCAATAATGTTGCTCTCAAGTGCTGACTTCCTGTTAGGCTTATTGAGTGATTGTGGTGAAACGATGAGACGTTTCGGCAGCGCTCTCCGTTCTTTGCCGTACGCTGTGCAAAGAGTAACGACGCTACGGCTGCCCATAATTCTTCCAAGAGCTCGCGAACGGTGCCCGCAAGGTTAAACGAGCATAATGACGCAAAGCATGTAGAAAGGCATGACATGGGTCAGAAATTGCGAAAGAGTTCAACGTTCCTGCCCGTGAGCTTATAAGTGTGCCGCGCCACAGCCATTCGCATTACGTATCCCCCCTCCCCCCCACCCTTTCTGATTCTAAGTTTTTGCTAGCTTTATACTTTTAGCTCGAAAGACCGATTGACTCTGCTGACGGTTTTAATAGCCATATACATCCTTTGGAAAGGGGCCAACTAAACATAAACTATACCGATGTACAAGAACCTTGTCTTTCTATCGTTTACGACTAACTCCTTTCTCTTTCTTGTTGCAATGATGTAGCGGTGCACAGATATGCCCAAAAAGTTGGCTTGGCAGACTCATTAAGCTGAGTGATTCATTTTAAACATCCGGGAAGATAGGTCGCAGTCTGGAACAATTTTGGCGACCGGTTCCTAAACGGGCACTGAAATATGAACCCACTCTCTCTCTCTCTCTCCATGCTGCTTCCACCAATCTGAGGGAAGCGGACCCGCTACGGCTTGCGCGCATCTGAACTCTTCTTCGAGCCGTCGTGGTGGTTAACTCCGCAAAACTGACTTATCCTAGCGCACAGCTTAACTTTCAACTCGATTTTCCGGGATAGGGGAAAGAAAGGAGCGCTCAGGCGCCGATCCAATTATCTTTCGTACGGAACGCGTCCACTCCAGCTTTGCATCCCTGCGCCGCGCACAGTCCCGTGGACTTCGTGAACCATATCCAGCTCATAAAAAGTGTATATTGTAGCCTAATGTTCACACCGATGCGTACATCGCTTACGAGATTCGGCGCTGGTTTCTTACTTTCGTTTTATCTTACTTTACATTTTCAGTATAAGGAAGCTTATAATGCTGCTCGATTATGCAAACCGCGTCGGCACAAAGGACACGCCTTTCCTCGCCAACGGCAGTCTTTCTAGCGCTGCACGCAACTGCCGAGACGGGGTTCGCTCGTGAAGTCAGGAGAGCGGATGCAAATGAGATTCAGCACCGCGCTGGGCCACGCAGGCATATAGCGGTGCGGACGAAGGAAGTTCACCCCGCCCCGCGCGGAACCCGTCCGATGAGAGCGCGCTCGTTACACTATATCCTCCGCAGGACAAAACTTTTCACTGCGTTTCACCGCTACATACGTGAACGTAGTGAAACAGAGGGGGGGGGGGGGGGGGGGTCGCTCTGGAGTGAAGCCGGCGCCCCGATCACTCTCTTTGCGTCGGAGTGGATGGTGCGGCGGGGCGTTGGCCTGGAGTCCTGCCGCATATTCCACAACGAAGTGTGCAACGGAAGCGGAACGGGAAGCTGAGCCCTGCCGCGGATTCACTTCCGGTTTGCGCACTTTGATTGGCCCCGAACCAACAGGCTAGGCGCACTTTTGGCGATAGCTGTGCGCCTCTCGAAGGCTGACCCATGTCCGTGTTTGGGGCGCTGCCTTTGTTGTCTGGAGGGCCGTGCGCGGAACTCCCCGTGCGGTTTGATAAATTGCGCGCGCTCCTTCCGCGGTCAGCAGCTGGCGTGCGCCTCTAGCCAATTTCGAAAGGTATACTGTAATAGTACACTGCAGCGGAGGAGCGCAGGATCCGGGCCGTGATGTCGCGGGTACTGCTGAGGGGGATGGATAGCAGAAGGCGGGCTGCGGTTATATATATATATATATATATATATATATATATATATATATATATATATAAAACGACAAAGTCACGGGAATGCTGAGTGCCGTAGTATTGTTGGTGCCTGGTTTTCGTCCGGTATCGCTTAGCGTAGGGATTTAAGGTCATTGTGTCAGGCGAGACCTGAGACAACACACAGGCTTGACAAGACAGGACTTAAATAGGGTCGAATGAGTAAAAGTGATTAACTTGCAGGTGGCAGTTGCATGGGTTGTCGGGAAGTGGTTCTGTACGGCGTCTGGCCAAAAGAAGTTGTATCTGCTGTTCGGACCGTTGCTGCGCGCGCCATATAGGCGTCCGTGGTAACCGTCAAACTCATCTGCTTCAAAACTTGGACGTGGTTGTTAAGCAATATCAGACACGTGTGCGTAACAAAACAAGGACTGTGTATATGGCCAATGACTACAAACATTGCAGCTAGTCGCTAGCACGGTCATGCAAATCGGCTCGAATTTCCTACCTATACGTAATTATGCCCACTAGAAGCAAACGGGACATGTTTTCACTAGCGATAGCAAGTTTTCTTAAGTGTTTCTACCGGTTCGGTGAAGCCTCCCGTTTGATACCTCCTGTGCATCATATATGCTTCCGATATCTGTAATCAAGCAAAATTTTAGTTACATTAGCAAGCCTAATAGTGTTTGCGCAATTTCGTATAATCTTGTATGAAGCCTGCTGTATGTCATGTGTCTAATCACGCTAAATAGAGAGAGAGAGAGAGAGAGAGAGAGAGAGAGAGTCAGAAAAATTCAGAGCCATAAGGATAAGGATAAGAATAACTTTAATAAAGTGCCGGCAAACGACGATTTAACGAGTCGTGACGCTGGCCAAGCGTCGACCCGGGGTTATACTCTACTCTGCACTAGCCCCGTTGGGCCTGTTTGTAGTGGGTCACGAGGCTTGTGCTTTTCGAGCGCACCCCGGGCCTGCTGGACGGCCCATAGTTGTGAGTCCTTGTCTGTAGACTGCAGTGCACTTTGAAGTTCTGGCGGGTAAGTCCTGGAGTTAGCTGCCGTCGGGAACCTGGCACAGTCCCACATGATGTGCCATTGGTCCGCCGGACCCGCTCCATTCCACTCTGTGAAGGTGAATGACCAGCGGAGCTGTATATATAGTGATACATATGATGATAATAAATATGTTGATTGAAAATAACATACATTTACCACAATGAATTTCGTTTTCTCACGATTTATTGTTGTGTCATTAAATTGCATACTCAATGCGTTTTTAGTTATTTCGACCTTCTTTTGTTTGCTTTTTTCGATTTATTATTTGGTCACCAAGGTGAATATCGCTTTATGATCACAATTATATACGGCCAGTGGATCTGTGGCGACACTGGAAAGGTTCTTGGCCTATGTGAGGTCTATACACGACCGATGACGCGTCGTGGGCACACTGATGTTTGTGTAAAATTGAATGCCGAACCTTGCCAAGAGAAGCGTCACGAACCACGCTCCGTCTGACTGAGACACGTCTATGCTGAAATCACCCACAATTACAATGGGAGTGGAGTCGGTAGGGGTGGATCCAACCAAAGGTGCCTACGCTTGGCGTTTGCGGCACAATCTTCGCCCGTATTACGTGCAGCCCGCCGTCGCCGCGCACATTTCCGCTTCTGTTCACGACGGTGTTCTTCGTATGTGCGCTGTTCTTCCTCAGTCCTTCCGCACGCGGCCTACCCATCGCACGGGTGGAAGGTAACTGAGATGAGGGCACGCGATTTGACTATAGAGCCCATGACGTCAAACCGTAATCCATACTGAATAGTGTCTATACCGGTTTTACTTACTTTATGACGATATTCTTTTATCACGATAAGTTTTGACACTTCTCGCGATTAAACTCAGCTAATGCATATCCGGCGATACGCTTTTGCTTTATGATTTAGCTCTTTTAGCTCTGCAGTGGCAGCCATGTTTATTGCCCACAAACTGCCAGAACCTAGCGCATAACAGCTCCGCCGTAAAAAGATGCAAATGTGTGCCCCGAAATCTCAGAGCAAATAATCCATTCGATGAGTGCATATTAGACGGAGCCACAATACCGCGCCATAGCAAACGTGGAGACAGAAAGTTGCGCTATTCAAATAAGCATTTTTCATGAGTGGCACGATATGATTCAAAAAGAGGCGTAGTGTGCTCGTTCACAATCGTGGCAATGGCGTGCTCAGGTGGAATCCCGTAAAAACGTCGGTTCGCCTCGGCCACGCACTGCTGTCAAGCAGCCGTTTCCC
Organism: Dermacentor andersoni; assembly: GCF_023375885.2. Lineage (NCBI taxonomy): Eukaryota > Metazoa > Arthropoda > Arachnida > Ixodida > Ixodidae > Dermacentor > Dermacentor andersoni. The sequence continues at coordinate 19,928,689 of NC_092816.1, read as the reverse complement.
GCATTTTTACTTCATGCGTGTATAGTGGCTGTACCTATAGGATATTAACGCGACAGCGTCAGGAGCCGCGTGTCTCAAGAACCCGGATGTCGGCATCGGACGTCGCTTGGCGAAGAATCATTCCTAAACACAACCACGTACGCAGGCCCACCGCGTAACGCAGAGGCGTTACTGAAATAATTGAATTCCTCAAAGTAAAATGCGTCAGAAAAATCGTAAAACACGACCTAAACACAGCCTACAGACATGATACACTGTAAAAAATTTTACACCCTTAAAGGTGTTTTCTTGTCGCACGGGTAACACCTTTACCGTTAGGGCCTTACAAAAATTTATAGAGGACGACGACGGAGCGCTAACTAAACGTGCGATCACAAAAGATGTAGTTGAAAACTATGTAATCATTCTTACAGCCTTGGGCGCAAATAAATATCCGACAGGAGAGTTTCATATCTCTCTCTGTGTAGTTCTCTTGTCGGATATTTCCGAAGGCTGTTAGAATGCTTACATAGTTTTCAACTACGTCTTTTGTGATCGCACGTTTAGTTAGCGCTCCGTCGTCGTCCTCTATAAATTTTTGTAAGGCCCTAACGGTAAAAGTGTTACCAGTGCGACAAGAAAACACCTTTAAGGGTGGAGACATTTTTACAGTTTATATAGCGTCGGATTGTACTTTGAATATACCAGAAAACATAATTCTGTTACGCGGAAATTCAAACACAAACCCCTTTTTCCAGAACCGAGCGGCGCCGCCCGCTCGGTTCCTTGCGACAGCACCATCGAGATGGCAATCGCCTCCTCGCATCCGCAAGAAAGCTGCGGTGGCCGGGAAGCGTGACAGGCAATCAGGGATCTTCGAATTCTGTCGCGTTCCACTCTTAAAGGCGAAGCTTAAACCTTCTCCAAATTTTTGTAATTGAAGTGCGCTTCAAGCTGTTGAGTGCTCAAAAACCGTGCGAGATCTCTCCGCCCTATAGCAGCCCTCAAAATAGCATTCAAATGAGCACTGCTTTGTTGGCCCTCTTTCAGTTATAATATCAGCGCCGGCGAATGATGTATACGGGATTATCGTCAGACGTCATCTTCCTGTTTCATTCAGTCTATCTTCCTATCTCCCGCTTTTTCCGTAGAGGTCAGAAAGGGTATCAACAAACAAACAAACAAACAGACAGACAGACAGACAGACAGACAGACAGACAGACAGACAGACAGACGGACAGACGGACGGACGGACGGACGGACGGACGGACGGACGGACGGACGGACGGACGGACGGACGGACAGACGGACGGACGGACGGACGGACGGACGGACGGACGGACGGACGGACAGACAGACAGACAGACAGACAGACAGACAGACAGACAGACAGACAGACAGACAGACAGACAGACAGACAAACAAACAAGGAAGGAAGGAAGGAAGGAAGGAAGGAAGGTAGCAAGCAAGCAAAACAACAACGATTGAACGCAACGCCAATGAGACGCAACCGAAAACTTAACGAAACAATACTAACAGCCGCCTCAAAAGCCCGGCTCGCGAGCAACGTGCGATGTTTGTGAATTTCTTCCATTCTGGCTGAATGGGCATGCAGCGTGTAGGCGTGACGATGTGTTCGAGCGTTGAAAACAATGCTTGAATAGGCACTTGCTCAAGGGAAGCGGCTGAGAGCGCGAGCCGCCCGAGGCTGGCGTGAATGGAAGCAGCGAATAATCGCAGCCCGTTCCGAGCGGCGTCGGCACTCTTGCAGGAAGCACGCGCCTCACTTTGGAAAATCGTGGTGGCTGTGTTCGGGTAGCTGGACTGCCGTGATGGCGTGTGCACACTCGGGAATGTACCGGTGCCGCAGAGCTGGTCAGTTCCTCTTCTCGTTTGCTGGAAATGTTACTCACCCGGATCTTCGTTGTCACACGTAGCCTTGGGCACGAGAGAAAAAAAACCGGGCGGAACGGCAGTTTGACGACACGCGAGCGCGTGATGCTGAAGCCATTTGATGCAGCGCGTGGACGCGTGCGTGCCTTTGTCAGCAGGTGCATTACCGTCAGGTTGATTAATAATGGACGAACGGAGAGAAGCCTCAGTCCCACCTCCGGGCCGACACATACTCTTGTTAGGCCGCCGTTAATCAATTCAAGCAGCCACTTTTCTTCACTCGTTGTCGTGTTTGGACCGTAAAGTTTCGAGGTTACGAGCGTTACAAAGCCTAGCAAATCTGACGCTAAGGTGCTTTCGTAATCCGTTCCCTAAATTGTGGGCCGCGAAGCTTGCAGAACTTCGCGACCGTCGCACGGCGTCAGCACTCTATTTTGGAGAGCATTAATGTGTGTACTTAGCTCGAATTACCGTGAGACCCGACTGCGAGCTATTTCCATTAGCGGAAACTCCGCTAATACGTGCCTCGTCGAGACAGTTTCCCTATCGTGAAATCGCGGAGCGCCCACCCTTGATGAATACCCGTCGATTTCGCTTTCAAGACAACGTATTAGAAGCGATTTACTGGGTTAAAATAACATACCTGTCGTCAGCCTACTGCTTAATATCGTTTGTATAGCTAGTCGCCGCACAAAAAGCGCCCTAGACTCGGGCTCACCATGTTCGTAATGCACCTGCGCACGGTTACGTGGGGAGACGACATTGAAAAGTGTGCAAGACACAATTTGAACTACGTACAAGTTTCACTGATAGGATGACTGATGGACTAACCTTCCCATTTATTTATTTTATTTTTGTCGCCACTGATATACAAGAGATTAGTCGCAGTCGATTGAAGCCATCTCCGTGAAACGCGGCAAGTGTACCTTCCTAAACCTGTTCGTGCATGTGTCCCTAGACGTCTATGAAGAGAATGCGAAGTTCCGGATGGTATATCAGGCTCAAGGTTTGATACCCCATACACAGAAATGAGTCTCATGGTTTAAGAGGCAGGAAGAAAGTTTACACTGCTCGCACGCTTAAACGTACTGAGCCCATCAGCAAAAAGCCTCTGGAACCAATTGACCTAATAACCTGCAGAAGCGTTCCTGTAGATCTCTGTGCCAGCAGGATGTGTGATCGTTCAGGTTGTGCTATTCCGGAACACCGCTTGCAGTGCACCTGTGCCCTCTGTGATCCCTCCAAACGCATTGGCGGCAGTATACGATAACATGGCGGAACATTACAGTGTTCAGACTAGGACCCCGCATTCTAAGGGCCTTTGTTTTCTGTAAATGTCCTCGAGTTGATCGCGTGCCTGTTCGGCCCGTCAAGACGTCTAGCGTTACAATATTACTAGAACAAATTTGTTTTTATCATTATCGACAAGTGCTCCCAGTGCCTTCCACGAGGACATGACAATAGGAAAAAGAAAAAGAAAACATACGCCGACAAATTTTTTTACGAGAAAAAAAAATGAAAGAAGGGAAATGTGAGTAAACAGAGTAGCGTAAGGTTTGGCTACGTACTACAATCAAGGTTGTGAAAGTGAGAGGGAGAAAGGTCAGAGGAAGAAAAGTGGGACATTGCACGTACAGGAAACCGCACAGCAGGTTCAATGGCGCCCACGCACGCCTGTCGATCTCGGGAAACACAACAGCACCTTCAATACCGAAATCGATATTCAAGTACAGGACGATTATCTCGGTCATTGGTCGGTCGTTTTTTTAACTGTTAGCCGTGCAAATGAGAGTGGTTTACATCCGTAGGCAGTCTGTATAGGCTGCCTAATTGTATTTCTATAGGGTAAGCGATCGTGTAGCCGCTACCTGACAGTTTCCACAGTGCTTCACGCTATTATTAGCACAACTAAATAAATAAAAATGAGTGTATGTGTGTGTGTGTGGGGGGGGGGGGGGGGGTGAGCAATCAGTAGGGGAGCAACACTCACATCGCCGCGATTCGGTCGCCCCGTCTATTGGAAGCGGGTGAACGTGCCTGACTGGCGCAGCCTGGCGACTCACTCGTGGGCTGCAATTAAGGCGGCACAGTGTCCCAGCGCGGATGCTCATCTACCTCCGATTCACGTGGCAACGTGAACCCGGTCTGAGTGCATGCAACTCCCGGCGCTGGGTACTCGAACGGAAAGAGCGCTATTTACGAGCGCGCGGCAATCTCCTCGACAACGGGGTAATGGGCTCATCTCTGGTCCGTAATATAATTGTTGAACTGTGTTTGGGGTTGTCGAACTGCACCTGCCTTTTGCTCCTCCCCCTCCCCTCTATAGCACCTGTCGGGTGCTTCGATCACAGAGTCGCCGGGGCGAAAACCGCTCTCACAAGCCTGTTGAAAGCGGATTAGAAGGCACGCGAAACTAACGAGTGAGAAAGTCTGCAGAATCAAAGTGTTCAGGTAATACGTCAATGTATACGCATATGCGAAGATAATTCCCCTGGATTTTGCGGTCTTCTGCTTTGGTTGTTATACAGTATATCTCCTCTAGGAGCTAAGATTTTTACAGCAACGTATAGTACAGGTCTGCTACAACTTAGCGATCCCTTTCGTTCGATTCTATTGATTCCTTATCATCCACTGCTGCAGGACTGGCTGATCTCGCTGATAACGCATAGGCAGGGCGCCGCTCGGACCATTGTGAAAACGCGAAAAGGAAAACAATTGCAATAGAGTATCATCCCGGCCACGCTCGCATATATTCCTAGTTTCAGCATGAGCTCAAACCTTCGTATCCATTCCTTCGTCTCGTAATGAGTGTCGGTCAAGTTCTCAGTGTTCCTACTGGCAATCGCGATTCTGCATATAGAATTGCGAGGCTTAATAAAGAGCTTCAACTTTTAAAAATAAGAGAACGCAAGAAACTTGCGTTTCGTTTGCGTACCCAAAGCTCTTGGATCCCAGCAAAACACAAGCAGACTATGGGTTCTTGGGTGTACAAGCCGCCTGCGCTCCCTACTACCTATAGAACTCTCTATCGTCCCGAAGCTGCACAGGGAGTTATGAGGGACGCTGTACAGCGGAGGGCTCGGGAATAATTTTTCCACCTGGGGTTCCTCAGCGCGCTGCTAAATCCAACTACACGAGCATGTTTTGGCATTTAGGTACCATCGAAACGCGACCGCGGCGTACGTGAATCGAACCCGCGACCTCGCGTGCAGCAACAGAACGCCACGGCCACGGAGTCGCAGCGCTATACTCATTCCTCACTTCTCTAAGCGTACGTCCTTTGCCCTTTTTCGGACCGTCCGCGTGGCCATTCGCGGACTCAGCGGGAGAGAGCGCGTCGTGGCGTCGCGTCACGCCCAGCGATAAGTGTCGGCGGTCTGCGTGCGCGAGGTTGTCGTCCGCGCCCGTAGTACCGCTACCTGGCGCGGGGCCGTGCCGGCGATGACCAGCGCGCCGCTGGCTCAGCGGGGGAGGAGAAACACCCTCGACGAGCGGAGGGCAGCTCCGCGAAGGCAGGGTTTGCGGAAGTGCCTAATAAAAGCGCTTCGCTTGCAGGCGTCGATGGCCGCACTATACGGTGTACTAACCCCCAAGGACATCTCCTAGTTCGAGATTTAAACGCCACCCGACCAACTCGCGAGACTTGTCTTTGTGTGCCCCCCCCCTCCCCCCCTTAAAAAAAAAGAAAGCGTCCGTATCTTTCATGTGAATATGCGGTTATTCAAGCTTGTATGCTCTGAGACTGCACGTTTGCATAACCGTACAATTTGAGCCGTTGAAATAACCGTACCTTAAACTGAGCGACTCAACCACACAAATGTGAAAAAGTGAGGAAAACGTTTGCGCCGATAAACCGCAACTCATAAAATCATTTACACTTGTACGAGAATCCATGTTGAAAGGTCAGCGCTGTCAGTAAGGCAAGACGCGTCTAAAATAGTTCCTTTCTTTTTTTCCGTAGCTCGCCATTGTGGATAGCGTCCGAACAGTTTTGTTTTTCTTTCTGGTTGCTTCTTTACTGCCCGTCCGTTGGGCTGCAAGGACTTTCCAGAGAAGAGGGACCTGCTTCATAAACGTTCCGAGAAGAGGCTGCGTGCCGTTCCCTCGCCACCGCTCGGGCCCCACCTCCCGGGCCCGGTCGACCGGCGGCGAGTCGGCTCTCGAGTTTCTCGCCCGCGTTCCACGAAGAATACAAGGTCCGTGGCGGCGAACGTGGGCTGAATGCGCACGTACCCGGCGTCCGATTTTCGCCACAATCTCGCCAATCCTGGACGGCTATGCCCTTCTTTACAAGCGTGCTTTCTAGAGTGATTGTTTCCTATCGTGCCTATACGTACGGGGTACCTTTGAGTTTGTGAAGTGTGCTCGAACACGAGGGAAATAAACAAAAATATTGAAGCGTACTCTAAATGTGCTTCGGTTCCAGTTTTACTGAGTAGAACATTGGGACAAAGATTCTCTCAGACCACAGCGTCGCTATCATATATCGTTATGCAAACGTGTTCGCCGACGAACGCAGTCTATCCCCACGACCAGTTTGTTACGCGGATTTTCCGAGAAGCGCTCTATACTTCGCACGACGGCCGATTCGTTCGAGAAAACGAATTGATCTTTGGGGACGCGCTCGGGTCGCTCGGGCTAGTACTGCACCACGCGCGCCGTCGCTCGGTCCGGCTGGCAGTATCGAAATTAATGAGCGAGGCGAGAGGGCTATCGCCCCGTGGAGCAGTGATCCCTGGCCTTTGGGGTGCGCATTTGGCGCGCGAGCGCTTCTGTCGGCCCCGTCGTCGTCGACGCCTGGGGTGCGACAGTGGCGGCGAAAGTCAAGGTCGCAGCAGCAGCAGCCGAGTCCCGGCAAGGGGGAGACATCGACCCGTCTGGGTCGGCTCGCCAACCCGCCCAGCGCACCGGTGATCAGGCGCCCTCCCTGACACCGTCACGCAACCACAAGGCTTATCCGTCTGTGACGACCTCGAGTCGCAAACGCTTGCCTAGGCCCTTTCTTTTTTGACAGCTGTAGGTGTTATGGATTCTTTCTTTTCGCAGTGTGCTCGTCCGTACGCCGTGCCAAGAAACGATAATCATAACGCCCAATGACATTGCTCGATTACAATTAGCAGCGAAAACAGACTTGGATAACGAGATAGCGCTCGCATGCTTCGTTGTCCATTCCTGCTTCTCGCAGCGTTAATCGTACTTTTGACGTACCAGCTGTACGAAGAGGAAATAAAGAGAGAATTGCAGGGATGTTAACCAGAAATGCGTCTGGTTGGTTACCCTATAATATGGGGGACGGGAGAGAGGGAACACAAAGATAAGATAGCGAGAGGGGAAGGGGAGGAAAAGCTGCGGTGAGCTCGCGCACGCGCACGGAGGGCCCGAGTGAGTCAAAGGCGTTCACACAGGCCAGTCTGCCTCAAGAAAAACAAAAGTGCCTTCACAGCTTTGTGGGCCAACGAGCGAAGGGGACGGGACGTCTTCCAGCTGTAGGCCATACATAGGCCGGACGGGCCGTTGTATTAGTTGTAGATTATGCGAACATGAAGACTCGCTAAAGGACGTGCCTTGTGGCCACTTGTCTAGCGTGTGGCACCTAATGAGAATAGCTTGCTGCGTTTCACTTTATATTTGTGCACTCCAGTCCCGCGACTTTTGACCACCCGTGCGGTTTGTTTCACATTTCAGGGATCACTTATGATCCGCGGAAAGTGCTTGTCATATATCTCAACTGAGGTCAGCATCAAAGAGGTCGGAATTGCATGATGCTAGTTTCGTTTTTTTATAAGCATTTATTTGCAGTAGACTGACCGAACCGCGTGAAAGCCTGGGTGGTCACTCGCTCGATCGTGTTGTCTCGCTTCTAAATCAGGCACACTTAGTCTAACATTGGTATATTCGCGTAACATACATATGAACGGTGACTATAGAAGCCAAGAAAGAATAATAATAAAGGCAGTGTTCGGGCAACCATGTTTGTCTACGCCCGCAACCTCCTGCTCGCGTCACATTCATCTAAGAAAATTTTAGCTCGTTTATACATGCTGAATTAAACACGTGCGCTGAATGGACACCACAAAGAAGACGGGCACTCCTTAAGCAGCGATAAACTCAGCCGCAGTATATAGCGATTCGTTGTTGTTCGTCGTCTTCGTGTCCATTACACGCACAAGTTTATTTTTGAAGATCAGCGAATAGCCTAAAGCCTCGTCGTTTTGTCACACGTGTGTTTGATGCATATCCCCTTTCGGACTTCCTTTTGCTTAGCGGCCCACGCTAGAGAGGGCCGGAATGTCAGAATGATTTCAGCGCGCTTCGCTTGCCAAAAGTCTGAAGAGGTCGGACTAAAGCCATCGGGATTATCTCATGGGCATAGCGTGCTGATCAATAAGTGGTGTTATTTCCGCCGCTCGCTTGGATCTTTCGAACAGGTTTCGCCACCTATAAAAGAACAATATAAGAGGGGAAAAAGAAGGCACTGGTATTTTATTAAGCTTATCATGTCGCTCAGCTTGCATGATGCGTTAGGCGTTGCAGGAAGGCACAGTTCGCGGGTCAACCTTACATATCAAGGTCCCCGATAAGCGCCCAGACATGGTCGAAATCGGGGTATGAAGGAAAAAGTGGCGCTTATCCCTGCGGCTGCTTGGCTTCGCAACGTGCCTAGCAGCTTTTAACAGTTGAGAGCGCGCAGAGGCAGCGCGGTATAAACTGCTCCTCCACCCGGTGAACGGCCCGTCGTCGCCGCGTCTGTGCATATCGCAGAGAGCGCGTGCGACCTTTTAGGCGGGCGGGCGGGAGGCCTGGTGTTCGTCGGCTGGCAACGGGGAAAGCAGGAAGCCTGACAAGGCGCATGTACACAAACGCCCGTCAGGGTCAGGGTTAACGCTGCGCGGCGTGCTTTCGTGAACTTCTCTTTTTTCTTGGTTTCTTGCGACGTCAGATTTCGCGGACCGCGTCTGCATGTTTATGTGCGTGTCGTCGGCGCAACTTGTTCGTTCTGCAGCACGCCTGTGCGGCGTGTTGTCGGTGCGCAAACACTGGGCTGAACACGCAGCGTCTGGGACGGAGAGTTTATGGTTGTGAAGTAGCGCTCAAGATCGCGTACTCAATGAAGCCTATAGCGGAGATGTTTGACAGACGCAGTTCATCTATAGGTGCCCGTTCGTTTGCACTGATTCTAGCATTCTTCTTTTACTTTCGAAAACATATATTCATGTTGTTTACGATCAGCTCATTCAATGATATCATGGTCGACTGCGGACCACAGTCATGCAGTAACTGTCCACGTAGCCATCAATCTCTGCTACCGATATATGCAAACTTGCAAAAAAAAAAAAAAAACTAGCATAGAGAGAGAGGGAGGAAGAAACGTTTATTGGATATCGGCCCTCTGTCTGGAGCTACTGCGTGTTTGGGTGATGGTGAGAGCCGGTGGGAAAAGCTAAGGCCTTAATATTGGTGATAGTAGAACAACGCAGCTCTCGCCCTTACAAAAAAAAAGAACAATAATTAACAAAAGGAAATTGTGTCGTTGTTTAAAAGAGCTCGCAACAGGGAACCATAACAAGTATGCTCAGAAATACTTTATTCTAGGCCAGCGGTGAGGCATATAAAGAGTTTAATGACCCGTGTCTCAGCGGACAGGCTGAAGGCGCGTAGATTGAGCTTTATTCAAATGAGGCGGTGCGGGCTGCTCATGCTGGACGCAATGAGACAATTGTTGATGATGGTAGTGATTAGTTAGAGTACCCTGGTGATGACGGTGATAATTGTGGTCCTGTCTGATACAATGCTGTAACGAGAAGACAAATGATGATGATGATGCTTATTACTGCTACAACACAACAGCGAGATCGTCAGCGGAGGGGATTTTCAACTTTCAGTTTTTGGCTCGTATGGCGCCCATCATTCATAGGTAACGCTTTCGGAATACCCGCCGTGGTTGCTTAGTGGATTTGGTGTTGCGCTGCTAAGCACGAGGTCGTGGGGTCAAATCCCGGCGCAGCATTTCGATGGAGGCGAAATGCAAAAACACTCGTGTACTTAGATTTAGGTACCCGTTAGCGAACCCCAAGTGGTCAAAATTAATCCCGAGTTCCCCACTACGGCGTGCCTCATAATCAGACCGTGGTTGTGGCACGTAAAACCCCATAATTTAACGTTTTCGGAAAGCACACACCGAGGTGTTCCAGCTGCTAGACTTTTTCTCCCTTTACTAGGGGTTTTCTACCTTAAGCCTACGTATTTACTTTAGCTCGCACTGCGCTTACCGGGACTCCTTGAGCTGCAAGCGCGCTCGATGGAGTCCCGAGCTGTCGGCGACAAGCCTATTGAAGCCGAGCGGTGAGCGCACGGCGTCTTGGCCCACACGCCGAGGAGCCGCACGCGCTGTCAACAAAACCTGCAGCAAGGTGAAAACCGGCACTATAGGAAGATATCGGAGCACGAACAAAGCAAAAGCGACGCACACACGCACGGAGAAAGGCCGATAGCAAGAAAAAATCGGGAAGCGGTGGCATGGGCGACTTCCTAACGCGATTAGCTTTGCTCACGGCCACGTCTGGAGCCGGCCTCCCTATCGTCCACTCTTCTCTACGGATTCCTTCTCGACTCGGAATGCCTTACTGGAGCGGGTCGCACTGCTCTTTAAGTCTTTACCTGCAGCGGAGCTTTCTTTGATCTCGTTTGCGCTGCCTGATCGCGACGACACCGAATGGACGGAGGGCGAGCCATCCCTTTTTCTTCGTTAGCGCAGAAACGTTTTCCTCCTCCTCCTCCTCGTCTTTCTTCTTCGACTTAGTCTCTCGACAGGGTCCTCTCAAAACCTAGAATGGAACTTGCGTCACCGGTGGCGCACAGCTAGCTGAATCCGTGAGTTTACTTGAAGTGAGTTTTCTCACTTTCACGTTCACAGAGAGAATGTAAGCGCTTATAGCCGGGTCTGCGTGACAATACGTATTATGGTGCCAGTTCACTGTGTATGCAAGGCCGTCGTCAAATAATATCACTTCCATACAAGTGTCACTGTGTTGCCAAATCTTTAACCCAGTGAAGATCTGCCTGCGCTAGCTGTTCTTTCGAGAATCCCGATAGATGAAACGAGCGGCTTCGGTGAGGTGACTCATTCGTCTGGACAGGTTTCGGCCGGAAGCAGCTGATGTTCACGGATGGGCGGGGTGTGCGAAGGCATGGCAGGGAGGAAGACTGCTTCTTTTTTTTTTTTTTGTGCGTGTGTGTATGTGTGCATCAACGCTGTCTGTCGGGCCCCTTCCTCGTATACGCACTCACCAACTGGCTCGTCTTTTCGTCTTATAGTCAAGGAACAAAGAACAAGCGTGTTTTCGGGCGCCCCCTGGAAGAGCTTAGCCTGGCACGCTCGCAAGTCATTCCTAGATCGCACTGGTTCTGGCGGCTTCCTTTTAAATCCTTCTGACTGGCTGTTCTTTGCGGAAGCCACATGCACAACCACCGGATGCAACGCAATGCCGAAGCGAGACGTTCTTGTTACGGCGTTGAGGAGGCCGGCAATACGACATGTTTATCCCCTGAGCTATGCCCGTCAGAATCACTCCGGCGTTCGAAGGCCACGCAGAAATATTTAGGTATTTCGCAAATACTATAACCAGATCGTCAACGCCTGTGGTTGCTCAGTGGCTATGGTGTCGGGCTGCTGAGCACGAGGTCGCGGCATCGAATCCCGGCCACGGCGGCCGCATTCCGACGGGGGAGAAATGCGAAAACACCCGTGTACTTAGATTAGGCGCACGTTAAAGAATCCCAGGTGGTCCAAATTCCCGGAGTCCTCCACTACGGCGTGCCTCATAATCAGAAAGTGGTTCTGGCACGTAAAACCGCATATATTCATTAATTAATCAGATCGTCGCGAGAACCTGAGATAGGTGCGATCACTGTGAAATCTGCAGCAGTTTGGTAAGCACCGTGCAGGTCATGTTGTGGGCCCTTTGTAAGGGTGACGCGACAAGAAACTCCCATTCTATTTCTTTTCTTTTTCGGTCAGCTTGTTGGGCATATAAGGGGTGAACCTCGTTTAAGTGTAAATGCTTATTTCAATGTGATCTACACTGTCCGTCAGGTCGCGTACTTCTCTTGCACCAACGTGCAACTTCGGAGCATTCTGAAGATTTTACGTGAACTAGACCGTTGTGCGATTGGCTCTCTGAGTCGATGCAGGAATCACTTGGGGTAACCGGAAATAGGCAACGCTTCAACCTGCTCTTTACAATATGCAGTTCAAGCCGGGACGAAACATAACAGGACAGGACAAAATGCAATAACAAACCAAAACAGAACACTTTATAAGAGAGCCTAACGGTACAGAGCACAAGTGAACATAGCCGTATTGAACGAAGCTAAACTGAACAGACCACAAAAGAACACAGCATATCAGAGCAGAACTGTGCTGAACATTAAACTTGACGCCGCGGATCCAGGCTTGGAACTCGAGGCTCAGCTAAGATGCCTTTGCTGGTATTCAGCTGAACACACTGTTCCCTCGCTTAATACAACGGCTTTCTTTCTTTCTTTCTTTCTTTCTTTCTTTCTTTCTTTCTTTCTTTCTTTCTGTTGAAGGCGCTGTGTCATTCCTCTTCAACGCGCCTACTTCTTCGTTTTAGCTTCTTTTGCCACGTGGTGCAGCATATCCCGCTCCAGTTTCTCGAACAGCCGCTCCAACCAAGAGAGATGACCATGACAGAAACGCCCTGTCCTCTGCTAAAGACAGCCGGATTCATTGAGATCAGCGGCGACCACATCATTTCTCACCAACTAGGTTCTACCTAATTGCTTCTGTAAGAGAGGCTGTATGTATATGTATATGCGTATTTAGCGACCATTAAGAAAAGCACGTGAGAATTCTTGCATATATCTGCGGTTGGCGGTTTCGCTTATACAGCGCAGGCGCACGCGGAATTTTAATTTGAAGCGCCAAGGGAAAAGCGTATCGCATCGTTAACACTTGGCGCATGGGGAGTGGTCTTATGCAGAAAAAGGAACAGTCGTTAACGGCCAAAGTACGGAGCAGGACAACCAAAAATAATGAGGCTGACGCCTCAAAGCGCGATCGCTTGATTTGACATCTACTTACTAACAAGTGCAAGCGGGACCATTCTGATTGCTCGTCTCTTCTTGGTCGTACGTAGCCGAACAGAAGATAATTAGATAAGGGTATGGAAAATTTGTCATCGCATCCGTAGAGCTGAAAGTGGCGTGGGCTGACAAATTGAAAGAACAGGCTAATGAACCGCAGACTGGCCTGCTAATGAACGAGAAATTTTCAATTAACGTGTAAAATTACTTTCAATGGCATGCGGCACCCACAGGCGAAGCCAAGGCTGGTGTTGAAACTGTGGAAATCTTTCAATATACTGCGCAAGCAATGAATGCAAGAAAAAAAGAAAAAGAAACCAGTATGAAGAGTACCCAAGCAGTGCACTACACTATCTCGGGGGATCCGTCTCGGGTCTGCGCAGACGTTGCCTGCAGACCGCGAGTTCGCAGCATGTTCGTCCCTTTTTACGAGAAGGTGTGTCGTTGCTTTGACCGCATACCCTCCACTGTCAGACTAGAACCGTGCTGTCACGTTTTCGTGAATTTTGCACTACTAATGCATTGTTGCAATTCTTAAGGGCATCGTCAGTTACAGTCCGTCACTCTTGCGTGGTACGTGACATCACTGTGCTCTCTCGCCTCCCCATCTTTCATCCCCCCTATCCCGCTCCCATGTGTAGGGTAGCAAACCGGTTGAGCTAAACTGGTTAACCTCCCTGCCTTTCCTTCTCCACTTTTTCGTTCCGTCCTTCCTTGAGGACATCAAGCCGGCACAAATGACTTTGGCACTGACTATACTGTTAACTGTTATCCTGTGCTGCGAAGCGCCGTCATAGAGTGCACGTTTCTGCTCTCTCTCTTTTCTTCTACGTCCCGGCCCCTGAGTGCAGCGCAGATAACCAGCCTTTTTGTCCTGGTTGACCTCGCTGGCATCCTTCTGCCTGAGAAACTGCTGCGAATCTGCACCCTAAATCACGGCACGCACAGCGTGTTCTCTGCACCAAGTTGACATGCGAATCGAACAGGAAAGCAGAGAACTGTGACATTGTCAGAGTCCCTCTCCGTCTAACCGACGAGCAGCCTTTAATGTGGGACGAGAGGCACTCATTCGGGGTAAACAGCTGCGCGTAGGCCGCAAGCACGCGCGCTCTTTACTGCGTCCGCGTCGCCTTCCTACAAATGCGGATAGTGCGACAGATGCCTCGAGGCTTGGCAGGGGTTGGGACCGAACTGCGCCTTAGGTATAGCTGTCGACGATGTCTGCAGCTGAAGTGCGCCCAGGCTAAACGTTTTCATCTATTGATTGTTTAATTGGTTCATCCATGCATTCGTATGCGATGCCAAGTGCCGGATGCAAATGGCTGCCAATTCTACTGCTCAGAATGTGATCCCTGATCGGGCCGTATCTTCAGGTCGCTTATTTTATTCCCCAGATGTTTTTTCAGCACAGGCTGTGCGGATGGGAGGGAGGGGCTTTCTTAAGGCTAGGTGGAAACAAAAGACGAGAATGGGAAAGGTATACGTTTGTGAGGGGTTTCTCGCTCATTCTTTTCTCTGAAGCGGCGCACCTTTTCCGTGTCGTCATTTTACCTCTAAACCCGTTCACAGTCATCGCTGTTGTAAGCTGGAGCAAGCCGCTACTTACGTCTATAGGAATGGTTCACAACAAGCAGCACTAGATATTCGTTCATTTATTCATCACCATGTTTCTTTAAATGATGGCGAGAAAAATAAGAAAGAATGCCTAGATCGCAGTAGCGGTAACAAATAAATGAAGCGGAGAAAAAGGCGAACACGGACGAAATAATGCTTCTAAGAAAATTATTATTAATATATTGACAACTAGCTGGTTCCTGCAGATCCGGCTTTGAAGAGGTAGTTTTGCTGATTCTCCTTGCTGGTAAACTTGCGCAGTTTTCCATTCTTTATCTGAATCATTCCTTGCCGACAGTGTAAAGACTAGCCCGTGACCTATATTATTGAAGCGCCTCTAAGCTTGCCCTTACGTTCTTTATATTTATTTAATTTGTTTGTAGGAACAATTTGAAAAACAGTGCCAATAACAATTTCTCCCAACTTGTTCGGCCTAGTTGGTTGGTACTCGGTGAGGCAGTACAAGACCACGAAAAATAGAAGAGCGTACCTCAGCAGCGCCCGTGGTGTCCGGTCTTCTATTCTTTGCGTAGCTGTTTTAATTGCGCTGCAGTGGTTTCATCTGAAACCGTCCTGCGAGTCCTTTATTGTGGCTGATGCGCAGAGGAAGAGTACGACAGGCGTCAGTCTACACGATTTAGAAGAGCGCAGGATGCCCGTGTGTGCATCCGCTGCAATGCTGCCGCAAGGCGGAAGAGGAGAATTAGAGCAGGCTCGGTGGCAACCAGTCAGCAGAACCATCCTCGCGCGTCCGCGACAGGCCGGTGGGCCGCTAGCGGCGACAGAGCGCCGAATGCGGTCTTCCCTCAGTTGGACGGGGCAGGGGATGCGAGTGAGTCACACATCACGGCGCGACTGGAAGGAGCCGCGCTGCACAACTGCAAACAGCTGCTTGCTGGAGGAGGAGGAGGAGGCGGCACGGGTACGCCGGGCATGTCCGGGCGCCCGAAGCAACGCGCGCGCCGGTCCGGGCCCTCCCGCTGCGATGCCCGCGGCGCCGTCGATGCCGGGCTGGCCGATTTGCGAGCACTGCGCGCGCGTGTGACTCATCCCCCTGCGTTGCTGTCGACGTTGCCGGAGCCAGGAGCCGCAGCAGCAGCGACGGCAACGCATTCGCCGTGGTTGCCGGGGCAGCCCGCCCGCGGGCGGTGGAGGTGCGGCGTGACTCAAGGCCGCTGCGGCGTCCGTTGGCCTCCCACAAGGACGCCGGGTCCGCATTTAACCCCTCGAACGCCAAGCGGAGCGGTCAGTAACGTCGGTCGGGGGCCGCGCGGGCCGTCGACCCCACTTGCCTCGTCTTATGCCAGCTCGAGCGAGAAGAGCGGAAAGAAAGCGAGTGTACTTCCGCAGCCCTTGCTAAACACTGGGGGATCTCCTGTCTGTTGGGGTTGTTCGGTTGGTTGTTGGGCGCGCTTGGTGACAGGTCTGAAACAGGTCCAATTGGCTGAGACCGAGCGGCGAACACTCAAGTGCATGCGCATGAGCGCTAACTCACCGGCCTGGCCATATTCCCCTATCCCTTCTGTTCCCCCCTTTCCCCAATTCCCTAAGTGTAGGGTGACCAGACCTGGCTCGGCCGAGCCCATTGAACTTCCCCTCTTGTCTTCCATCGCTATGCCTTTGTCCCTGGGATTTTAGGGATACCGATTTACAAATAGACATAATATATCACGGGCAATCCGTTCCGAATTTGTTCCGAAATTGAATTTGTTTTCAGGGGAAGATATTTTAAGAACGTTTAAGCATGCATCTTCACACAGCTCAGATTTCTACGTTTGGCGCAAGTGCTCCGCGGAGAAGCTCCCCTCAGCATCTCGCACACGTTATGACGGGGGAAGTCTTGATGCTGTATGAACATACATAAGAGATCATGAGGTAGGAAGTAAGACAGTGAATGAACGAATTAATGAATTAATTTGATTAAGTAGGTGCCATTATTATGGCGGACATTACTGCGGCGCATCAAGAAAGGAGCAAACAAGGAGGAGAAGTGTACTGTGCAAGCGACACAGCGACCGCAAACAAAAGCAAAAGAGGGTCAGACCCTCTTTAGGCGCGAACGCTGCTGCGGCATATGGTGCTCGCATTATGGCGCACGGGGCGACTGCTGGTCCGCAGTCAGGCGCCGAACCTAAGCGGCGGTTGGCGAAGGGCAAAGGTCTCGCCTAATGCCACCACGATCCCTCAGCGCTAAACAGGAACGCGGTCACGTCCCGGCGTAGACGCATTGGCGAGAACCATTTGTATCGCCAAGACGCTCCTCCCTAGGCGCCGTCTCACTCTTCGTTACGTGCAGCGCGGCCGGCGATGCGGTCCAGTGCGGATTCTTTCGCGAGGCGCTCGAAAGCGGCGGCCGGTTTATAGCCGGCCTTTACTTCATCTCCGGACAAGCGAGTCAGGCTGTGTGACTACGAGCAACCGAGCCACTCCAATTAGCTTTCCCCATTTAGTTATGCAGCCCGTTGCGCGAAGGGTTTACCGTTTAGTTACGGTTATTTTCGCAACAGGGCTTAGTTCTCCGTTGCGCCGAGTAGCTAACAAGTGCGGCTGGAACTTTTCTAATTCGTTTTACCCCTGCAGTTGCAAGACTGGACCATAACTATGGTCCAGTCCAGACTAACTATCAGTGGCTTGTACTTCGGCTGAAGACGCCGGCCGTCTCGTCAATTAATAACCGCCATAGCGACGGCTCGTTTAGGACACACAGCAGCTGAAATGCTGCACGTGCCACATTTCCGATGTGCGGTTTCGCTTTGCTGCCTCTGCGAATAAGTCCACTAGCGTCACATACGTTTCGAGTTGCCGTACTTCAAGAACATTTCACGAGCAACGTTGGCATGCTCTAGGTGTAGTTTCCCAAACAGGATTGAAACTCCAGGCCTATATGTGCAAGTGGCAAGTGACGATGGCTTCGGCCAGGCGACGCGGCGGCGTGGCTCCGGCGAGCTGCACGTAACTTGCGCGGTGGTCGCCGAGAATGACCGCAGAGATCCGCCGAGGAGACGCGCCACGCCCTGTGCAGAAGGTGGTGGTCGGCGCGCGATGAACTCTGGGCACGCACTGGCTGCTCCACCCGTGTCGCGGTCGCTTCCGGCGCCCCTACGTCTTCCGGTCGCGCCTCGGTCCAACGCCCCGGGCTTTTCTCTTTGCTTTGGACTCGATTTAGGAGGGCGCCCTTCAGCATCACTCGAGTGCCTGGTCGCCGCCTTTCCTTTTCCTGCCCGGTGCAACCTCTCAGTGTTTTTGGATGTGAAAGCTCAGGCCACCATCGCGTGACGCAGATCAGCGCTCCGGTCGGGTGCCGTGGACGCACTCGACTGGCTCGCCAGTGACGGTATTCAAATCTCATCCTCGTCTTGTCTGCTTTCGTCTAACGCCGGTTTTCGAACTCTTACGCCAACTGTGACGGCGTAGGAAGTGTAAACGCTACGGGGCTATAAATCGTGCGTCATGTTTCTGTAGGTCGGGATGGGGAATATGTATGAATTGTTTTTGTTTTCTTTTATATATAAATGTCAGGTGTGAAGGATAAGGGAGAAAGGTAAAAGTGCGGCGATTTAAAAAGTAGTAGCAGTGTAGAAATGTTTATTGACACGAACCCACCGTGGTAACTTTGTGGCTATGGCGTTACTCTGCGAGGTCCCGGATCCGACCCCGTCTTCGGCATTTCAACGGGGGCGAAATGCAAAAGCGCTCGTGTACCTATACATCTACATGCGCGTTAAAGATTTCCACGTGGTTAACATTATTCTGCAGTACCCCGCTACGGCGTGCCTCTTAATCATATCGCGGTATTCGCACGTAAAACTTCAAAATCTTATTTGCTTCTTATTTACACAAGGATGGCTTCGAAACCTGCGAAGGGTACGTGAGTGAGAGCATCGCACTCCTCTATTGAAGCAAAATTATGGAGCTAATCTTTTTACACGATACATTTCAGTCGACGAGAAATAAAAAAAAGAACCTTGTCAGCACGTTTGAAAGAAATGGCTGTGTTGGTGCGCTAGCGAGGCTGGCAATGGTTTCTGGTAATTTTTGCCACAAGTGGATCGAACGGCGATCACTACTTGACGAACCACGTGAGCGCATGAGCTCTAGCTTGTCTCTCGCAAAGTGACGGTCGAGTCCACACGGCTCCAGGGGCCGTAGAGGCCTGCAGCGACACGCGCACACGTGTCGAGATCCTCACAATCGCTTTGTTTTTTTTTTTTTTTTCGAGAGAGAAGCAGCTCGTTTGAGTGCTTCCGAAAGCTCGTCAGGCACAGCGTCGGACTTCTCGGCGAGTGTGCACAGCAGCCTCTATAATTCGCATCACATCGACAGGCGCGGAGCTGCATCGCGAAGGCCGCAGCTGCATCCAACACGAGATGCCAAGCGTGAAGTGAATCGCTGCAGCCGGAGTTGGCGGCCCGCGAGGTTCCCGTGCCTCCGGCGTCGCCTCGGTGCGGCTTCGCAACCGAGTTGGGGAGCGAGCCGCACACCGCGCGTTACGCGTTCGCGCACCTGGCATCCCACGAGCGCAGTTAGAGCGAGAGATCGTTAAGGCCGCTGCGGCAGTTTGGGCGCCAATCTCTTCAAACGACCGCGAACTTCCCGGCGTCTGGTGAAGGGAAAAGCTGCACGCGTCACAATGCGCGCGCCGAATTCCATCGACGCGATATGAATTGGCACGGGCCTTCAACTCGAATTATTTTGGCTCTGTTTATGCTTGGAGAAACATTGATTCGCGGCAGGTTGGCAAATGGTAGTCGTGTTAGTATAGTGTTGGCACCTTGTAACTTTATTGCCAAGTAATCCTTGTTTCATCACGCATGGGAAGCAAAAGTGCGTTGAATGCTGCAAACAAAATATCTGGTCAACTTTGCTTTTCTCTTGGCGTTTATTTATTTATCTTTTTTCCACTTGCGCGCCGTTTTGTTTTATTTTTCACCGTTTCGCTTTTCGTTTATAGAATTCCAAGTAACTATAAGCTTACGCGTATACTTGTCGACGTTGTCTATCGAGGGGCTGCCGAAGCACGTCGACTCAAGAAATGCGCCCTCTGACGCCACTCCCATTAGGCGTTCTTCGCGCGCGAAAGACCCCGAAACCGTGACACAACACAAGCCGGCTGAGTTTCCTGTTTTGTATACACCGCGCGCGATCGCGCTTCCCCCGAAACTGCCAGATATGAAGTGCCGAGGCACACCGAAAGCATCGAAATATATCCCTTCTTTATACACCGCGCGCGTTCTAAAAAAGGAGCACTTCAGCGCGAGACCGGTGACAGTGTCGTTTAGCGAAGCCTCAGCGCGCGCTCTGAGATGACAGCTTCCCCGAGATCGGTGCCATCAGGGGCACCGGTCGCCAGGCAGACGCTTCAATCATGATTTTCCCTGAAAGGCCCAACTATACGTTTCTTGACAGGCGACGGCCGAGGCTGCCCCGAGGTACGAGCTGCGAGGAATGAAAAGGGGGGCGGGGGGTCGAAAAGACAAAGAGCTGAATTTCGGGAGGGGGGGGGGGGGGGGGCTGCTGGCGGCGAGCGTGGAAGGCCGATGCCGCGTGACAGGAGCCGCGGCGACACAGCGATCGAACGGCGGCGGACTGGCGCGCCTGGCTGGGCGGCAACCCTTTCGGTCGTGGCGGGTGGACGTCCGCGGCGCGCGCGCGACTAGACCGCGGAGTTCGCGCAGCTCGAGCGATTAGAGGAGGGACGCTAAGTAGGAGCACTGAATCAGTCTGGACTGGCGGATTGCCGTTTCAAGAGTATCCCTGCCTCTAATCGACGGGGAACGAGGAGGAGCTATAGGATGAGAAGGAGGAGCGCGAAAGAAAAGGAGAAGGTACGCATATTAATCAGAAGTTGTAAGAAGGTTGGATACTCTTCGCTAGGGAAGGGTAACAGGGGAATATAAAGATTAGGGAGGGAAGGCGGAGGAAGGAGGGATACTGGTGAACGCGTGAGTAGTGTCACGCAGTCAAATATGTTCGCGCAGGCCAGTCGTCCCAAGGAAGCACAAGAGTGCCTTCACTGGCTTTCGGACCGACAAGCGACGGGGTCGAGGTTCCAGTATAACGCCTGCGCGGACAGCGGACAATCGTCCAGTCGCGCGATGCATTGAGAGTGATTGTCTTTCGAAAATCAAACCCCAATTAAGTCGAGGACAGTGGTCGGTGCTCCCTTCACAGCCGCACACATCGCACGTAGCACTGTCAGCCACTCATACGGGCAAGATCTGATTACAGCCGCCGCCGCATCAAAATGGAAAGAAAAAAAAAGGAAAAGAAAGAAAAGAAAGCTTGCGGATTTTTATTTATTTGTGCGGTAAGAATCGCATGATGAACTCCATCGAGCTATAAAGAATTACGCATCCTATATGAAGCAGCAAATTAAGGCCACCGGACGCCTCTTTTTGATTTTTGCGCCAAGATGCGGTGCCCTTGACATCACGGCGACGTCACGGATTCCGCGATGTTTCCGTAGATTAGGCATCTTTTTATTAAATTGAACGTCTTATAATCAAAGTGCGAGCTTCTGTAAAATAAGCTGCCAAAATCTGCTAATTCAGGGAAAGCTGGTGCGAGAATACTAGGCGGAGTGACCACCTATATGTTTCGTGGCTTTTACGAAACCCTGCTCATTCCTTATTGGAATGTCCGACACATCGATCTGTGACTCATGCAACTGTGAAGAGACGACGGAGCACGTGTTGTGTTTTTGTAATCTCTATCGAACGCGACTTTCTTCGGAGGGTATTAAACCGATTAGACAGCAGTCCATTTTCAGAGACTTAGATTGTCGGACCATGGCAACACGCGTCGCAGGCTTACAAAGCGACGCGGGCACTGCTACAATTCATGAATTCGACTGGCCTCTGTAACCGATTGCAGGCGTGAAGTGATAGACAACCGCACGTGTTCACACTGAGAGTACCTTACTGCCTCCCTATCCCTTCTTTATTTGCATCCCTTAAACCCCTTCTCCCGTGTAGGGTAGCAATCCGGAAGTGCGTCTGGTTGACCTCGATCCCTACCTTTCCTTCCCCCTTTTCCTCCTCGTCCTACTATATGTTTCGTATTAATCTCTTTTCAAGCATAAACTAAGCTTCCATTCATTATAGTACTGGTTCATTTTAGTACATTTACGATTCGAGAGACGAGACTTGCCAATTTAGCACGTGCAACTGAGTGCTTCTCAATTAAAGCCTGCGATGAGGGCTTGTGAAAAATGCACAGCTGGCACGAAACACTGCAAAGATTTAGGATAAGACCAAATAGGCACAGAAGTCAAGCGTGCGCGTTATAAGAAGTAACATACACACAATTTCGTTCATCGTGAACTATGTACGGATAAGCTACGCGTCATGGAAGTTACACGCAAACAGGAAGCGCGAAGAGTATAGGGGGAGAAAGGCGCTCCTTCTCACATATATACATTTTACATGAGGCATAACAGTAATGAGGAACGTAAAATGTACATCCACAAGCGTGTCACCAATGTATTGTCTTATGGCACACATTTGAGTGCTTGAGCAGCAGAGCGCTGAGGACAACCGGAATAACGTTTTTGCTGTCCTCTGGCGACATCGCTGAGGCAGGCGCAAGCCCCGGGGAGAACACTTTTCGGGCAGCTCTGGCTGTCGTTTTTCACTTACTGAAAGCCCCACCAGAAACGCATCACGACTCATAGTTCCTGTGACGTGACGCCACTCGTGTGTGCAGTTTATAGAGCGCAGTGTACCTGCAGGCTTGTTTACTATACTGCCGCTGCATCTTTTACAGAATTGTAAAGTGCTATACTATGCATATTAGCGCGCCACAACCGTCACCGAGGCGAAGCGAGGTGCCGGAACACAGACATACCAGCTGTCGGGATCTCGGATTGTGTGGCGAGTCCTTCTTTTTGCATCGCTCTCTGCACTGGTTTAGCGACACGCGCACGTCGTTATACAGCGTACGTGCACGATGAGCGCGGGCGTTGTCGCTCTCACGTCATTGTTTCTCTCTCTTTCTCTTTTTCTTTTTCTTTTTTATCGCTGCTTGAGCAACGAAGGGCGATGCGCGGGACGCGTAGCGGCGCGTGTGTGTAGGCGCGCGAACGTCTCCTCGGCGCTGCGCTCATTGCGCAAGTCGTTTGTTAGGCGCCGCTCTGCGAGGCAGCTCACGTGCGTGCGCTTCTCATCCCGCATTAAAGGCCGGGCCATCGGGAAGGGAAAGGGGGTTTGTTGGCGGCGGGCCTTCTGTGTGAACTGTATAAAGGACGCGCCGTCATCGTGGAGTCCAGTTGGTTATCTCATAAGACGACGCCGCACGATCAATTCCGCGAGCTGTGTGCCAGCGGGGATGTGGGCCGCCGCACGTGAGCGCCTTGGCCGGTAGGAGGATGTGCGACGCATCTTCTGCGGACGTGGGTTGCAAGGTCGCGGGCGTGGATGCCTCAGCTGACCGAAATCCGTTATCGATAGGCTGCGAACAGTTGCAGACGAGGACGTGTTGCGAAGCCAAAGTTCGTCCTTCCAGTGCGGACCTTGTTTAGTGAGCGTTCGCATGTTTTGGAGGGCAGATTGGACCATCGGCTACCGAGCAGCCGGCTGAATAGCCCGGCCCCGTCCCAGAGTTTTCGCAGATCTTCTGTTTGCTCTATGTATAATCCACATACATGTATATAGGGATGATTACACTTCAGTGTCCACAGTGTTTGTTTTTAAATTACCTTTTCCGTCCGCAAGCGACATTATTTTATCATTTCGTTGATTGCAATGATGTGCGCAATTCTACAAGGTATTCCCTTGCTCATTAAACGTGTGTAATTTATCAAAAAACGATAAATATATATTATTTCGTTGATATTTCTTAGCTACGACTGCTTAGGAAATTTGCCTATGAGAAGCCAGATAAATAGAAATAACTGTTAAAGAAAAGGTCTATGGCTTCATATTTCTGGTTTGTTTCTTTATTGAAATGAAAATTTAAAAAAAGAGAGATGTAGTCACCCTATAATGGTGACGGCTACTCCTTTTCTCATAGCACTAGTAACAATATATTTAAAAATATATGTATGTAGTAGGAAAATTAGAAGAAACGACATCACAGGGTGAGAAATCCACAGCACACAGTCACATATACATCCACGAACATATAAATATAGAAGGCTAAGGCAAGTCGCACCACATTGAGTTAGTAAACAAAGTCACAAAGTCACACAAGCAGCCGCGATGTAGACTGCGACGAGCATGTGAACAGATGAGGAATTACAGAGTTAAAATAATACACCCACAGAATATGTTCTTCCTCCGTTTACTTCTTTCACCGTGTCTCTTTTCCGGCTGCCTTGAAACTGCGGAAAATCCTACATTCACCACTGTACTGTTTGGAACTTGTTCTCTGCACTATAGCGTCACCCATCACTAAACGCTCATTTCACGCTATAATACATTTTTCGAGGCTGCTACAGACTTCCTTATGGTAATAGCTATCAGCTGCGGCAACTTGCGAAAGCCACGCAGGACCTGCACTGCGCAGTCGGCAGCCTGTTTGCACACGTGGCGTTATAGGTGACGCAAGAGAAAAGAATGACGCGACAAAGCAGAGCAGCAGTCAGTGAGACAGGCTCAAAGAGGACAAACAACTGCGCGTACGGAAAATGGCGGCGGCCGCCGAGAAACCGGAGTTGTCCGTGCACGCGCCCTCCATGGCGACGCGTTTGTTCGGGACTGCTGCACTGCCGCCCTACGCTGTTCGCCCTTGTTCGCTCGAAATAAAACAAAAATGGCGCAGTGCCGACAGCGCCCAAGGTTCTCCCTCGCCTCATCTTATCCGCTGTCGCCTCGTGACGATTCTCGCGAGGATCAAGTTTTCTGGTGCGTCTGCCGAGAAGGAACAACATTTCTCACGCTGTCTTTCAACACAGTCCGCCAGATAACCGTGAAAACCCGAGCGGACAGCTCCCTTTAGTTTAGCCGTGCGTGCCTCATTCGCCTTCTGTGTGTGCAGGCTCGGGCACTTTCTTACATGCTGTAACCCTAGCGCTAGATTATGCAAATCAGAAAAAATATGCGCCGCTTGCCCTCGCGGCTCTATTTCGAGAAACAGCTCTATCTGTACATTATAACGTCTGGAATGCGTCGTTAACTGTAGCGCAGAGCGAGCGGACATGGCAAGATGCCGAAGTGCTGCAACAGAACCATTTTTCTTTCCAAATTTGCTTTCTGATCGCTCTTAAAGTAGTTCTGGAGAAAGAAAGGTACGGTTCACAGTCCGCTTCGCATATCAAAGGGAACTCGCATATCGGAGTGCCGCTATGCTACACGTATATACTACCATCGAGAGAGAGAGAGAAGAATACAGGAAGGCAGGGATGTTAACCAGTCAATAGTCTGGTTGGCTACCCTACACTGGGGGATGGGAGAAGGGGAAGAGAAAGAAGAGAGAGAGAAGGTGTAGGTACGTGTACGGACAGCACTTCAGTTAAAGACGCTCGAGCAAACCAGAAGTTCTGAGAAAACACAAAAGTGCCTTCACTGCCTTCTGAGCCGATGATCGGTCGGGACGGTGCTCTAATATTGTCTGTTCATTCAGAGGACGATCATCTAGTTTCCTCAATGTGTCGGACAAATACTGTCTTTGTGCTTGAAATTGAGGACAATGGCACAATAAGAGTTTGAGTGGCACCATCGAGAGTTTGAGTTGGTGGCATAGAGAAACGCGGTATGTTTTTGAACATGGATATTAAAAAAGAAGGAAATATGGCGGAACTCATTTCACTACAACTGTCGACGGTAATGCATTAGCACCGAATTAATGTAGTGACAGGGTTTATTACCACCGACGAAATGAGTTATGCATGAGGCTTGTATACTGCGGCGGGACTCCTCTTTCGCGCTTCCCGAAGAACACTCGGCGCCATCTGGCGCAGCCGCCGCGAAGCCTGTACGTGGCCTCCGAAATACATGGCGCGCCGGTGCGCGCGAACGTTGAGAGACTCGTCATGCGGCAACCGAGCTCTTCTATTGCGCTTCCTTCAGGACCCGCTGCGCCATCAAGTGGCACTGGCGAGAAGTCCGTGCGTGGCCTCCGCGACGAGAGGTGCGGCGCACCGGTGCCTGCGAACGCTTAGAATAGCAGCTCCTTCGCTTGCCGCACACCCAGTGGCACATACTCAGTGACTCAAGTTGGCGACATGTTCATTGAGGAGCGACACATACCTAGTGCATTCACGGCGCCGCTCGCTAAAGCGTTGGCGTGAAGGAGGTTTAAAGCGGCACATACCCAGTGCATTTGTGGCACAGTCTGCTAAATCGTCGGCTTGCCGTCCTTGAGGAACCCTTGCGACGTGGGTTCCTCAAGCGTCGGATAAATTTAAGGGATCTTTTTCGTCGTCGTGGAGCGGCGCATTCCCAGTGGCACAAGCCTAGTTGCCCAATTAAGCTGGCGTCAAGCGCGTTCATTGAAGAGCGGCACACACCTACTGGCACGTACGCACTGACCCAAGCAGACATCAGAGAGGTTCATTGAAGACCGGCGCAGACCGAGAGGCGCATACCGAGTGCTCCAAGTTTGCGTCAGAGTTTCACTCAACAGCGGCACCTACCCAGACCAGCAACTACAGTGGTCCGTGTCGGCGCGGCACATGTGTGCATATTTCCACGTACTCAGCGACGCCAGTTGGTCCGACGGTTGGTTTAGAACCCTGTTCCTTCAGCACAGCAGCCCGATGCGCTACCCAGTCCAGGTAGGCGGGAAAACGGTTAGGTAGAAACGCAGATAACCACCGAAAAAGTGCGTGAAAGCCCTAAGAATGCTAGAGAATTGAATTAACTCGTAATCTTTCTCATCATCATCAATTCAGTGAAAAATAATAAATCAATGAATAAACACGAAGGAAAAGGCGAACGGTCACAATCGCTGAGATCCTGCCATAGCGATGCTTGTTTCTGAAGACGAATATGTCGGCATCGAACGAGGTCCTGTGTTCAGTTGTTACGCCCCACCATGTATTCGTAACTATAAATACCAGCCGATAGTGGCAGTGAACACACTATTAAACTAGGCAGTTGGTCAACGAAACGTGTCATTTACGTATATTCATTCGACAATCAAACGTTGTGGATAAGCCAGTGACAAAAGTTGCCAATGTTTCTAACATCAGCAAACAAACAAACAAATTAATTAAACGGCTAGTGTGAACGAAAACCTTTCTGTATTCGGCCCCACGATAGCAAAATAAAGCACAGGACAAAGGGAGGCTTCATATAGCCACACTGTAAACTATGCACAAAGGTCTATGCGTCTTGGATATGTCGCATGGTGCTTCCCTTCCTCATCTATAGTTTGATGCTTAGCTGCTTGTTCCTTGTAACAAACACCAGGACGCAGAAGTCCGCGTTCGTGTCCATACAGTCTTTCCGTCCTACTCGTCCGGTGTATGACGTTGCGCCGTTTCACCAGTTGTATCCGACTCTAGAGAAATCCTTCGTTTTTTTTTTTATTTTTCCCAAGTTTTCACGGTTCATTCTCTCGACCCAAGCCACCATCGAGCGAGAAAACCCTGCGTTTGCTGCAATTTCCGTTTGTGTAGCACAATCCAGACGCCCCCGCTATAGTGATGGCATTCAGAATTGGACCGAGACCTTCACGCACGAATGAACGAGCCGGGAGACCGAAGAATGGCCGTTGTGCAAAAAGACCTCGTTGGAGCTGTCTGGTCTGCGTCACAGTGTGTCTACTGCAGTGCGCATTTTGCTGCTGAGCGCAGACAGAATGTGAAAAAAATTCGAGCAACGCAGCCGTCCGTTCTTCTTCTTCTAATACTTCTTCTTCGTCGTTGTTGCTGTCGTTGTTATTATTATTATTATTATTATTATTATTATTATTATTATTATTATTATTATTATTATTATTATTATTATTATAAGTAGTAGCATTCGCATACATGTCGTGATATGAAGGTGACCGACTTAGCTGATCATGCAGCATGCGTTAGTTAGGCAGAGTGGTGGTCCGGAGTTCGAAGCCAAAGAAGTGGGGCTGCGTGATTTAACGACCAGCATGGAATAGTAAACTGCACGAGCGATGAACTGAAAGTCGCATCACGCTGCCCGTACACTTTGGCGAGTCTCTGTGCGGGGAATAGTCTGCCACACGACAGCTCGCTCGCGCGCGCTCCCGCCGCTCCACGCACGAGCCGTCCATCCAGCAGCAACGGCGCTCAGAAACCGCGTATCCGGTGCGGGCCCTTTCCCATGTAGCCGCGAGCGCAAACCAGCAGCCCATCTGTGTTTTTCCAGCCGTCCGAGCCTCTACCATCCCTTCTTCTGTTTAATCTTTCTTGCCTTCTTTCTTTCCTTTAACTGCCAGGGGTCTCCCGGATCGGTGAGAAGGATGTAGGGGTCCGGCACCCTCCTCACCCCACAGCTCGAGTAGTCGCAGTCCATTATGCGGCCTTCCCGAGGCTTTGTTTTCGTCTCGTCTTCCCCCTGTCCGTTGGTACAGGGTACGCATGTGTTTCCCGCCAGAGTGGTAATTTGTCTTAATTTGACGTGCAATATACATGGCGGCCTTTGCGTCCCACACGGCTCCAACATCAAACAAACATTACCTCAGCGCGCTGTCCGGTGTGCGAATTTCGTTTCTGGGCTTCTTTCGCACCGTTCAAGCTCCTAAAACAAGCTTCGCGACAAAATACTGAAAACTTTGTTCGGAAGCCTTCGCGATCGTAATGCCGTAGTGCTGAAACAGCCCGCAACAGAGGTGTTATAAAGCCCCTTTACAGACGTAGAGCTATAACTGCGGCATCTGGTGAAGTCATTTTCAACTAACACACGAAGAACTTTGATTACAGTGAGCTTCATATTTTTTTACAAGATTTTATTTTCTCGTAATGCCTTGCAGAAGATCCCCCGAATGAATAAAAAGAAAGTGATCAAAAATCGTCGAAGTACGATTGTCAAAGTCAAGCACAGATTCCCCTGCATAGATTTGTTGAGATATGCTGCTGGGAACACTTGTGGTTAACTCCACTGGCTAAGCGCAAGGTTTTCACCTTGCGCTGCCTTTAGGATCGGCCCGTGTTACAAACCAATTTAATATATCTGGCAACTTACATTGTGTACTACATTTTATCAGGCTCGGCCTACCAAGTCGACATCGTTAATTACCCTGTTTCCGGGATCGGCCATGTTTACTCGACCAGGCAGAAAAATTAATTAATTAAGTTCTGGGGTTCTACGTGCCAGAACCACGCTATGATTATGAGGTCTCCAGAATACTTTCGCCCAGCTGCAGTTCTTAGCCTAAACCTAAGTACGCGAGCGTTTTTGTACTTCGCCTCCACTGAAGTGCGGTCGCTGCGGCCAGGATCTAACCTGCAAACTCGAGCTCAGCAACGCAAAGCCATAGCCACTTAGCTATATATACCGCGGCGGGTACTCGGCCAAGCAGCCGTCCACGCAAAGTGGGGGGAAGAGATAAATAACACTTCACTGTAATACAAAGACTGTATTCTACTTAACACATGGCATAACGCTTTCACGAGCATAAGCAGGCTCAAGCCAGCTGCTTTTTGCCTACTTTGCCAAGTCAGAGTGGCTGGGCTAATCGAAACAGTGCAGCTCCGTCCGAAGAGATGAGCTATAGTTGTTGCGGGTCCCTAAAACTCGCGGTTATGGCTGTTGAGCAACCTCTCTTCGATTGTAATTGAGTTCAGACAAGGTTCCGACTCGTCATGTGCCTTCCACAGTGCCGCATAATGACGCCCTGGTGTATATTCATGGGAATAGGATGCTGCTGCTGCTGATGATTATGATGATGATGATTATGCATATTACAAGCAGGCACAATAAGCGAAAGTAAGCCTTTCCGCAGCGCAGAATTGCAGAATCCGCGTGGGTCATTGAGTAAGGTGTGAGCTATAGGAAAAGTGCGCATATATATCATGCAATTTAAGCTCAACGTAAGCACATTAGGCGCTGTATTATCTAATTTGTCGCAGTGTTTCGCGTCAAAGCGGGTCAGGCACACGTTATTGGTAATAACTCAGGTTCGCTTGCATGTCGACTCTTCGATGCCGGCACTACAGTCACAGATGATTGGGCTGCTGAGCACGAGGTCGCGGGATCGAATCGCGGCCACGGCGGCAGCATTTAAATGGGGGCGAAATGCGAAAACACCCGTGTACTTAGATTTAGATGCACGTTAAAGAACCCCAGGTGGTCGAAATTTCCGGAGTCCTCCACTACGGCGTGCCTCATAATCAGAAAGTGGTTTTGGCACGTAAAACCTCATAATTAAAAAAAAAACTGTCACAGATGTGTCATTACGAAGGTGGCGACTCCTACGGGAAATAGTATAGCTCTCAGTAAAGAAAGCGAGGGACACGCGCGATATGACCCCCGTCGCTCGCCGAGTCGCGCACACCCAAAGCGGACCGCGCGGCGCCGGAGTTGGTGCCCGCGGCGCCACTGCTAATGAAGCCGTGGTTCACAGGCGGGTGGGCAAGGCAGTGTCGCTGCTGTGTTGCCCGCGTGTCTGGACGCTGGGTTTGCGCGGCTTCGGAGGCAAAGATTAAAGGCCGGAAATGGTTAGCGAGACACTTGCGAGGGGGGACTCCTCGGATTCCGGAGAAAACAACATTAGTCCTCCCCCCACCCTCCGACCCTTGTCGACCTCCTCGCCGCGTCGTGCCTCGTACGTATATACTATGTGCGCCCGCATCTAAAACGTCGGAGCTTGAAGCAGCGTTTTCACTCAGTTACCGCCGTGCCTTCATGACGCAGAGCGCTTTTAAAACGTGCGACGCTGGCAGTAGTTTAATATGGGATGAAAGGCGGCGTCTGAAACGTACCGACTCAAAGTTTTCACTTAGACATATAGTAGCCTTGTCCCTGCCTGTCCATTTGAAGAACGTTGAAAACCGTGTCGTCGAACCTTTTAAGGAACCCGCACGAAGCGATAGGCATCAGGACGATCTACTTACTGAACCAAGCACACGTCAGCCATTTCAGAATCCATGCGCACTCAAAGCGCACCAGCACCGCGGGTGTTAACAGTCTGCACTATATTGCATCAAACATTTAACTTGAGCGCTATATTATCAACGTGATGACTCCTTTAGCTTTTGCTTTGCCGAGCGCAAAAAAAGAAAATGAATATTGTGAGAATCTTTTACGGAAGCATGATGCGTCACCATGGAGATGGCTGTGCGACTTGAATGAAAGCATGTGTGGTGCACGAATCTAAAAGGTCGCATTCCTCGAGCGCACTGACCGAAGCAATTGACTCGTGCTGTTTCGCGCACTGTAACAGTCGCAGAAATAATTTGCAGTGTCACGCCAGCAGCTTTGGCGCCACACCAGCTGATTTCTCCCCTCCTCTTTCCCATCCAGCCTTTTGTTCTTCACCGCTGGCTAGGCTGGTTGGTGGGTAAAGCGATTCACTGACACAAAACCAGGGGCAAGCGTTAGCGTGTTATATCAGGGGTGGTGTGGGTTCTGTTGCAGAACAATCAAGAAAATCAACAATAAGAGGATTTTCAAAAACGTTTCTGATGGTCCGATCTGATTTACTTGAGCAGGTTGGCCCGTCAAACTAACTCTTGTTCTGAAGGGTTCTGAAGGGTTCTTGATGGGTACCGTCGAGTCCCATTGCCAGCTTCGCTCAATTTTTCACCTGTGAGCCGGTTCATTATTCATTCGTGTACGGGCAGCGCGCGCCGCAATCACTGCCTCGAAACGGCGATGGCGGTCTGAGCGCTCATCGGTTCATCACAGTTAATTGGTATCCGCGACGACGTAGTTCATTGGAGCGTCACTTTTCTGAGCCTACATGAGGTGCCTTCTTTGTTCACTCCTTCGTAAATACTTTATGTTATATTGTTGGAGTGATCGCACGCGATGGTATTTTATTGCCGCTACGTGTTTAAGGTTTTTTACATTTATTGATTAGGCATAGTATAAGTACGTTTAGGTACGAAATATCTACAAAACGTGGTTTCAAAGTCAAAGGCTAAGGGCGATACCTCCTGCTAATACTTACAAATAGAAAAAAAATTGTTGCAGCAGAGGGCAAATGTTACACACGGGATAGCAATGCGACCGTAAATAGAAAATAAACAATAAAACATATGTCTGCAAATTAAAATTAAAAAAAAAACATACATACGAACATACTAAAAGGAAAGACGTAACTAAATCAATTTACATATATGACAAAAAGGCATGCAACTCGTATTCAGATGAAACAGCTGATGGCAGAATATTCTTTAAAGTTGGTGGATAAGGGTATACCATGACAGAGTTGAAGCTAAACTAGCTGTACACTTCCCACGATTAATTGTATGTCTAGGCAACAGAAACTTGTTCTGTGAAGCGAATCTTGTAGGAAGCGACGTGCAGGTACGAATCTTAGTCAATGAGGGCTCTGGACACGCGCGAAAACGCACACACACACGAAGGAAACCAATCAGGACGACACGGGCGACACTTCCAACTGAGTTTTCTCCGTTACTGACTTCAAAATAAATGTATACAAAATGTACCATGCGCAGAAAGCATCAGTCAGACCTAACGGGACAACCAGTAATCAAATAATGTAATCTCAATGTTATATAACTGTATATAACTATGAGCTGTATAGCTGCGCGCGTCCTTTTAGCGGCAATTACGTCAAGAACAAGTAGTTATGAATAATTATCGAGAAGCGACTACTGCTACAGCTCTCTGCGACGACGACATGCTTGGACGGTGATGGCTTCACTCACTGGTGTCTTCATCGTATCCGCAGAGAGAACAAGAAGACAGGAGATGGAAGTCAGTAGGCACTCGAGGTATGACGGAAGGCGTGGCACAGGAATAAATGCAAGACACGAAGCAATATAGGACATGCGGTGCAGTGGGTTGGCAAATTATCAATTAGAGTAACGGCAACCGCAGAAAAGCCAGTTTTATGTAGGCTAAGAATCCATTAACAAGCGATCTAACGTTACATGTTCCTTATTGATTAAAGTATGTGGCAGCTAACTGTAATGTTGCGTAAAAGACTTTTCCTGAAAGTTGATTGGAGGAGAGCCAGGAAAAAAAGAAACGCTTCCGCATTAAAGAAAGGAAAACATATTGGTTAACAAATGGCGTGAAATGAGAGATTCAAACAACCGTGCCATTGCGCTCTTGTTTCTGTTGAAACCTATATCGCAGCTACCTCAATGCAAACTCGCGCGCCGACCGAATTTGATGCTCCGGTAACTGCGCGCCGATTTAATGAGATACAACTTCTTTCCCAAACCTAGTCGCAGCAGTTAAAAATACACTCGTACGCCGCCGTCTCTCTTTAGCTGGAAGAACACGGCCCCGCGCCGTATTCCACCGCATTTGTAAAGCCCAGCGGGGGTATTGTGCTTCTGATACCTCGCGAGGCCGGTCGTACCGCATCGCTGAAACCGATGAGCATCGAATGCACTAACTCGATTGAAAGTACGTATATATATGGCTGGAGAAAATAATCAATGCAAGAGCACAAAACAGCAGAGCTGTTCCGGAGTGTCTCCGGATGTTAAAAGAGAAGAACAACCACAAAAAATTGATCTTTGAAGCACTGCCTCAGCGAGGCCCGTTGTATATGGCCGGTGACAACTTTCCAAACGAGTCCCTCGCGCGTTTATAAGCTGCTTTTACAACGGAAGTCGCGGAGGAGACTGCAGAGTGCCGCGCGCGCAGCGAGATGGCCCACGCCTCGCGCCTTCTTTTACGATAGGCGCGAGTTCGATCGGCTATCGCAGTCCAGGGGGGGGGGGGGGGGGGGGCAGTAAAGAAGGGGAGCGCAAGGAGCAAGAAAATAAGGGCGGGGAGAGGGCCAGGGGGAGAGGGAGAGACAAGCCTGGCCGCGATGCATGTTACACACGCTGCACGACCGGACATGCTAACTCGCGACGAACACTGAAGCTCGAGCGCGAGTCACGAGTCGGTGTTTCGAGGCAGAGTCGGGAGGGGGGGGGGGGGGGACGCGTCGTTCGACAGTTTCAAGTAGTGAGGCGGCCGACGGCGGCGGGGACGTCGGAGCGACCGCTTGGCTCGCGCGGCGATAAGGGCAGCCGGCAGGAAATGGAGGCCGGTCCGCCATTCAGAACCGCCGTCGACGCCTAATTAAGGCAGAGCTCGCGATTGCCTCGGCCGCTGCGAGAGCGCCTCCGCGTACAATACGCTTTTCCGTCGCACTACGCGTATCCGCGTTTCAAAAGATAAAGACGCATAAGCGCGCCAGTGTCAGAGAATGGAGCGCGTATAGGAACGGCAGGAGAAATAAAGAAGCAAAGAAAAAGCCGCTCGTTGGTGTGTACGGCTCGCTTCCGCCCGTGGGGTTGTTACAGTTCGCTTGCCCCTTTCATCTGCAGCCCCAACACCCGCTCTGCCTCGCGTTTTCTTTCTATCGGTAGTCGCTCCGTGCATGAGCGCGAGGTCTTCGCTGCATACTTTCCGGCGCGCCGTTCTAGATTTGCTTTTCTGAAATTCCTTGCGCAATCAAAACGTTCGTCGCTGCGGACCGCGCGGGGCCATTAGCGAGTTCTGTATCTCGTTCCGGCGAGGAGCTTGTAGGCGTTGTAGTTTAGGCCACGTGCTGCTCAGTGCTTCCGCGCTGAGGAGAGAGAGAGAGAGAGAGAGAGCGGTTGTTGCGAATGAGTTATCGACTGGCATCGAACCCGATCGTCACTACACATACGCGATGGCGTCGCGACGAATCGTCTGTTCGCAGCTTCTTTCCCTGTATGCGCGGCTTCTGCTGCGGTGGGCGTATGCGCTCGACTTGTCGTCTATTCCACGCACGCAGCCACCCCGCAGAATTTTCCGTACAAAAACAAGCGCGCTCTTTCGCGGGAACTGCGTTTCATTCCGGTTTTGCGGTGTAAGATAAGCAGCGCGTGCGCGAACATCCCGACTCGCGCGGCCGCCTGTTCACTGGCACGCTTTGGAAACATTGATCTGTAAACTATACACTGTGAAGGTATGGTTTGCAGCGTGTGAAGAACCGCGCGCCTGGTGGTTAAACCGTCGATGTGCAGGTCAATAACGGCGACGGCTGTGCGGACTGCGCAAACCAAAGGAAAGTTCGAACGCGTTTGTTGCCGTTTTCCCATCGTTACCAAACTCGAGAAAGAGTCGAAACTGGCAAGCATATATAGCGTCGACGGCGGCGCGACATCTTGCTCTGCAAGCGCTGCGCTTTCTGGATGCGGAGATTTGAGAGCTGGCAAATATGGACGCCTCGGAGTTTGTCTTCACTGTAGGGTGCCTGCAATCGCAAAAACAGATGGAGCGAATCAGAGGGGAAGCGGTTGTCGCGGAGAACAAGTGGCCTCCACATGGAAGAAAGAGAGGATTCCAACCAGACTCAACGCGCTTTCGTCTCAGAATTTATGGCCTCTCAAGTGCTCTTCGCGCACTCTGCAAACGTGGTCTCTAACGCGCTGCATGGCTTCGTCCTCCTTTCTATTTGTTCGTTCGACGGAGAGTCGTTCACCCTTTTCTGCCATGTGCCACTTGGCAGTCAGCCACGGCGCTTGCTGTTGAACAGGTATACATCTGCGGAGTTCGGTTGTTGGTCAAGCGTTCGGTTGCTGTCGCTGTAGCCTTTCTTAATGTTATCGTAGTCGCTCTCCTATTCCTTTTCATCACTGTGTAAGCACCGCGAATGTCTATAAATACCAGGGTTCTTCAGAAATAGCGTGATCAAACTGCTTAGGATTTTCATAGATGGCATCAGCAACACTGCGCATATGCAGAACCCAAATTGCGCTTTAACTCTTTTCCACTTTTTTGCGTTCTATTGCTTGCACCCGGCCGATAGCATCTCTTAACCTTGGGTCCCCTATTTATGATGTCCCTAATAAACGCGCGAACAATTGATTTCGGTAAAAAATCCAGATATGCATTTGCACATCCTCCACGTAATGCTGAATATGCCGGACATCGCCAAGTCGCCGAAGCATTCTTGGCTTATTCAGTCCTTGGAAGTGTTGCGACCTTGAGGTGGTCCCGTAGCGCTCGTCACCCGTTTCGTGACAGAGCGTTGTGCCAGCTCTCTAGTCGGTAGCGAAGACTCAGAGTCAGGCGTCGGTGAGAATAACAAAAGGGACTTTATACATTATGTACGTGTCATTATACAGGACAAGATCGGATCGGCACGGGGGCCGAGAGCTAACAGTAAACGCAAATGTTCCCGCACGGCGACGTCCGGCGAGACTCCAACGCGTAACACATCTCATTCCACTCGAGAGCGGCACTCGGCTCACGGTGGTTCGGTGGATCCGGTTCTCCAGGCAGCAGCGTTGGGGCTTATAAAGCCCTGAGAAACGGTTGTCACTCAAACGGCCCAATACAAAGCGAGCACTTGACGGTCGTCCGAGAGGTCCAACCAGCGACCGCGCTGGCCACCCGCTTC
Organism: Dermacentor andersoni; assembly: GCF_023375885.2. Lineage (NCBI taxonomy): Eukaryota > Metazoa > Arthropoda > Arachnida > Ixodida > Ixodidae > Dermacentor > Dermacentor andersoni. The sequence goes on along the minus strand of NC_092816.1, from coordinate 19,892,689 downwards.
AAGTTTGCCGCGCGTGGTGTCCTCCAGGGAAAAGGAAGGCCGGCGCCTGGCTGTCTAGCAATTTGCTGCACGTTTGGACATGTCGCTCGCCGATGCTCTTCCACAGGACTCCGCTGCCTGACGACGCAGCATCTTGACTTGTCAAGGGAGCGTTTGGGCGCTGTGCTCTGCAGCGCAGCACCGGGTTTGTCCAAAGGGCGTTCGCAGGATAAATTCTGCATCTTGTAGATTCGGAATCTGGCTGGTTGTACGGGCACAACAGAAGGGAGACCACGGGAAGGTGTAGTGCCAACTCTTCTGCCGCAGAAGAGTTGATGTGCACTCAGCGAGATAGCTTCAGCGTCGGCGGATGAAGATGATTGATTAATTGGGTGATTCATTGATCGGTTGATTGATCGGTTTGTTGAATGATTTACGGGGTTGAACGTCTCAAAATAAACTTATGGGACAAGAGACACGCTATAGAATGGGTGTGCATTGTTGACCACCTAACTTGCAGTGACATCGCGGCACTCGAGCGCTTTTCCGTTCTGCCCCAATCGGAATACGACCACAGTGGCGTAGACTGGAAACGGATACGTCTTCGCAACACACCGTCGTAGCCCCTTCGCCCCTCATTTTTCTTCGCTCTTCGCTCTCGTTCTATCTCCATCAGGTGTTACGTGTGTGGATGACACGTACTGCATTGTCGCATGGCAATGACACGATCAACCTCCAGTGCAAACGTGTCCCGCCTGCTCTCTGTCTCACTCGTTGACTCGTTCACTTGGTCGTCCCTCTCGGCGCTTGTCTATATTCCTCTTCGGGACTGTTTGCGACCTCCTGATGCGAAGGAAGCCCGAAAGAGTGCGCAGGGCGTTCAACCGACTCACGCGCTCAGTGAAAGCAGATGCTGGCTGTGGGCCGGAGGAAGATGCGATACGCAAAGGCACGCCGCCCTCGGTGCGTACGCTGCCGCCACGGTCACGTGCGGGAGCTGCTGACGCCTCGACCACCGAACTGGCGCCTGCTCGCCCGATGGAGCAGCCACGCTGGAGGGAAAAAAAAAGGAAAGAAAGAAAACGCCGAGAAACCGCGCGCGCTGCTCGGCTGGCTTCTGACCCGAGCGACAGGAAACACGCGCCCCTGGGGCTGCTGCCAGCCGTCGCCCGCTGCGCAGCGCGTCGGCAACGTATGTTCTCGCTTTGCCTTGGCGACGGCGCGCGGGTTACACCCCACAGCGCGACGCTCGGTGACCTTGTGTGCGAAAAAGCAACATTCACGTACATGCCTTTGTTCGCCGTAACTGGCGCACTCACCGACGCGTGGTGGCGGCTTATGCATCATTTTCTGCCAGACTATTCTTGCAACTTGACTTGCTCAACGAACAGCCCATAAGACAACCGTAAGCACACTGGTAGAACATTCAAGAGGGGGGGGGGAGGAGGGGAGTAGCGACTTAGTCAATTCCTGTTTTCCCCCTTTACCGCCTCATCGAATGGTGGAACTACTTTACATTTAACAAAATCTAAGAGGAAGCGGTTGCTTGCCCGGCCAAGTGCCCGCAGAGCGAGGACGGTCTCACGGTGTGTATGATCACCTAAGAATTTATCCTACACATAAAGAAAGAAAAGAAAAGACCTAAAGCACCCTCCGGCATCGTACATGATACAAACATCTCATTCACATAGATTTCTATCTTCGAATAATAACGATAGTGTTCTAACGGCCCGTTTGGCCCTGTCATTATAAGACGAATTGACGGCTTACGTGCTGCATCCGCAACTGTGTCCATTTGGCTGTAACTTGCCTAAGCCGTTGGTGGTTAAAGTATCGGCGGTTAAAATAAGTATTGTGACGGGAGCCCAACAGAGCAGCTGAGGCACAAATTTGTAGATACTTGTAGTCGGCTCACCATATTCACTTTATCCCCTGTAAATAATTTTTGTAAATGATTAAGGTGCATGTTAAAGAACCCTAGGTGGTCTATATTTCCGGAGTTCCCCACTGCGGCGTGCCTCATAATCAGATCCTGGTCTTGGCACGTAAAACCCCATAATATAATATTTTTTTAATCCTTGTAAATACAACTACCGCACTTGTCTTGCGCTTAGCTGCTATGGATCGCCCAATATTTATAGATTTCGACGGCTGCAGCTGCAAAAAAGGAACCAAGGGAGACGCAGAACCGAGTCTCCGACTAGTCGATAAACTTTACAAGACGACAAGCTGCTGCGCATGTGCCTATCAAGAATGTCGGGACCTGCTCAAACGTAAGCGGTAGGAGTAATACAAAGCAATTGTATAGCTGACCTGACGACAACGGCGCGATGACGACAGACGGCTCATGTGTTATCTGGAATCGGGTATGTTGGGTGAGAGAGAAATTTATTATTACTTCCTGGCGATGTTAATCCACCCAGAAAACGTTAGGATGATAAACATGATGTTTATCATGATGCTCTCTGTGGAAACACGCATGGAACACGTCTCTAAGTCAAGTTGAACTTACGTCCAAAATTCGGTGTTTCCTGTAAAGAAGCATCGCCTAATGTAGTTTTGAAGGCAGCAAATGTCCAAGAAAGGACTTATAACCCCTTCCCCTCCTTCTCCTCCTCCTCTTCCCAATATCAAATTTATAGAAAGAAGAGTTGCCAAACTAAGCGGGAAGGGAAGCCTCAGAGACAAAGCTGCAGCTTCGAAAAAAAAAGTGTTTAGAAGGCCACTTGAAAAGCCACTCAAGTGCGTAACCTGTCGTCGAGGGCGCGCTGAAAGTGTCTTTTACCTGCGCCTCGCGGAACTCCAGACAATGACCCAACCCCGGGCCAATGTATTCGGATGAGTGATGAATGTATGCGAGTGCCGAATAACGTGGGCGTCGCTTGACGCGCTGTCAATGACCCGGCTCGTGTCTCATCGGAGCCCGCGGTGCGAAAGGGAATCTCCCTGTGCAGGAGCGGATGCCCGTACTTTGGGTGCCCAAGGCGGAGGCGGCCGCGGACAACGACCGTGCGCCGAGCGCTCGCATCTCACGAGGTTTGCGGGCGCAGCGCGTTGAAAGCGGCGCGAGAGCCGCGCGCACGGAAATTACAATCAACTGGACCCGACGAAGGCTGCCACCGAGTTCAGCGTCCTCTTCTCGCCGCGTCCCTCGTCGAGAGCAGAGGTCTCGCGTTTCTTTTCTCTCTCCTCCCTTCGCGACAACGGCTATATGCATAGTGTTGACGGCTAAGTTAAAGGGTTCAGCGAGCTTGTTTGGTCCCGCGTTCGTGGCAAGGCGCCTCGTCTAAGTTGCCAGTACTTTCTAGCGAGCGACGTGCTTGTCTTACAGCACCCACGTGCCTAGACAGGAATGCGCAGGAGCACGCGTGCGCGTCGTTTTTTGATCGCTTCCGATATACGAGACCGCGTGTTGCAAACTCTGTGCGTGACGGGCGATGGTAGAACGGGGCAGAGGTGGAAAGGCGAGTGGTGCTGATTTGGCGCGAGAACGACATAAAAAAAAACTAAAACAATATAATCAGTTGGTAACCTGGTATGGACTACCTGTCTATTTGCCTACATACTTACCTGTCTATTTGAACGCGCCGATGGTGTTACGAGATATCGGGCTCTATGGGTTTCCCTTGTTCTGATGAGTGTGGGTACGAATTACCCCGCGCGTCTGTTTCAACTTCAACATTTCTACTACCCTTATTCTCTTATTCTTTCATTCCCATTTAAGCCGAAAGGCCCATTCTTTTCTCACATAGTGAGTTAAGAAAAATTATTTTTCACGTATACATATTACTCTTTGCGGACAGGATGGGACGTACACGCACGTCATTAGACCGACTTTCAGAGCGTCTTAATTTCTCAGTATAGTTCTCGCAATCGTGCAACTGTAAAGCTGGTGCAAGAGCCTCTTCCTTTTGGCCACGACTCAACGTCGCACGGAAGAGGGAGTTTCGAGCAAATTTCGCAAGGACTTCCTTTCACGCCGTATACAGCAGGCGTATGCGGAAAGGCGCGCGCCACGGTTTCTGTCGGTGCTGTGTTCTTGCTCAGCAATTTGTGGGCGCCATCGTCGTTCGCGAGAGCGCGCGGGGGGTGAAGGCACTGCCCATGGCGGGAGAGCAGAACAGAAGCGGGTGCCGCTGCCGGGCCGGGTTGCCGCCTCGCCGACTAGGCCCCGAGACGAACCCGGCAGCGCGAAGCGGCCAAGTTTAAGAGCCGGGACGGGGCCGTGGATGTGGGCCGCTGGGTCGCCGCTGCCGGGGTTATTCTGGGCGTCCTACCCCGACCGGGGGCCAACAGCCCCTCGAGCAGAGCGAGGTCGCCGCTTCCATTCAGCCTCGCCTCGGGCGTGGAGTGGACGGAGGGTTCGGAGGGCATCGCACCACCGCCTTCCCGCAGGCCAATCTCGGAGCACTGCCAGGGAGAAAGTGAGATGGGTGCTTCTCCATCTCCGTTGCGGTAACCTTGGCCGTGAGTTCACCTCTCGGTTGAACAACAAAGCGGAGAGCAGCGCAGGAATTGTGGAAGAGGAAAACGAACAATCGAAACTGCGGCGGACAATGTGGCGCGTAGGTACATGCGTAATACTATAGAGTCGGGAGATCGGTACAGAAACCGGGATGAAGAAAAAAATTAAGAAAAATAGAACCAATGTAAGTAAGGTGTTCCACTTTATTTAAATCGTCAAGATTTCAAATGCGACGCTATAATTACTGGCATCACAACAACGTTAGAAAAAAAAGAATGAAAAAGAAAGCAAGAACAAGCTGACGAGCGAAATTCTATAAAGGCACTAGTCTTTCGAATGTTCAACAACCGTTCGGATACCAGACAGCAATGTGTTCTGCCTCTTCCTTCTGTCGTCCTTGCACTCCATGTTGGCTGCTGAATGCGTCGAGTGAGGAAACGCAATGAAGACAGAAAGCACTAAAGAAAAGCTGAGCTAGTCTAGGAAGTGAACAACGTTCCATTCGGCTGACGAGCTTTTCATTGAAACGTTAGGAATCTAGGAAAAGCACTGAAAGAAAGTTTTGTGCTGACAGCGTCACGACTTTTCTATTGTCACTATATTCTCGAACTGCGCACAAACGTTCGTTATACTTCGACACGCTGTTCAAGTATCCGCAGGACGTTCACTACGGCACCACATCACACTGTAGAAGTTAGGATGGCATGACAAAGTCGGGGTGTTCATTGTAGCGAGCAAAAAAATGATATCTACGCCGCAGCAGATGAAGCGACCAAAACCATGGCCCGTCGTTTTACGGTGCAGCAGACGAAAGCGATTTTCTGACACCGACGATTCTTTAAAAGAGGAACCAAAGGCGTCCTGATTGCGCCCGCTCTCCTTCTTTCGCTCTTCGGCAAAAAAGAAAAAAAGAGAAAGAAAAGAAGTACAACGAGCAATTAAGTTTCGTTCATTATAACTGCACGTATGAAAAGCATCGCAACAGAACTCTCGCTTCCTCGTCACGCCTTTGCCTCGTGTGTTTCAGTAAAGCACGAAGTGCGCACCATCTTCGGAGTCGCGAAGTGCAACACGGTGCATACACTTGAGTAAGATTTCTTTCCTGTCGCCATTGCTAACCGCGATACTGCCAGCACGAACGGGGAAGTGATGACGCAGCGTCAAACGCGTCGGCCTCACCGTATCGTGTATTTCATCATATCTCATGATCTGGTCTCGCGTGACTCACGGAGAAGCCTAACTTCCTCGAAGACAAAGGCTCCGGCTGCGTAGCAGTGCTGCCACTAAACAAGCGCGTGGGGAACGACGAGACCAAGCGTGCGAATCTTGCGTTGCAGTGGCACGTTCGGCTGGATTAAAAGCGGAAATGAGCATTGTGTCACGTGCCTGAGTAACAGCCTCGACAAATAGGCTCCTGAAGCAGGAGTCGCACTTCCACTCGGTACATGTGATGTATTGCGCCTTTCAGGCTATATATGGGTCGCGGCGTTCACGCCGTCCGTTCTTTCATGTTCAAGTTGGCCTCATCAAAGTTGCGGGGAGGTAGTTAAATTTTTACGTTACTTTACGGGTTCGATTAAGTATTTTCCAAGCCACTAGCTCCTCTGGTAACGGGCAGCATCTGCCGAATTTGCTGCAAAATAAGCAGAGTGGACATGAAACAATAAAGTGGCGATCACATAAATGTGGCAGAATTTATTAAATAGAGTAAAGCATGGAATGCCTATGGGTGGAGTTACTCAGCCTCCAGCCAGAGTTTTTGACGATCTCACGAGGTTCGCCAATATCGTTCGTCACTCTTCATGACGTGACAACGCAAAATAACGTTGGAGGTAACTCTGTGCTACTAAAACCTGGTGTAATGGGATTCAAAACTACGGATATTGATTAAGAGCGCGGCGCTTTGCTAAATTACTATTATGAGAACATAAGAGCGAGCGTGCTCATGTTCGGACTTCTTTCAAAGCGCACAGGGCATGTCGGAGGAAAAATAGGTTGAAAATCATAGTGATGACACCGGGGGAACTATCAGTATGGGAATAAGTGAGCTCCGAAGACAGTATCGGAAGGGAAAAGGATGGTGGTGATGATGAGCATTTAGTTGCAGTTTTCTAACACAGCACATGCTGAGGCCACGTCCATCAGTGGCAGGTTGCCTTTTCTCCCTCTCATTTTCCTTTTCCGTTATCACGAACAAAAAGGTAGAACATTAACTTTAATTCTTCAATTGACGATAAAATTCGGTACCTTGCGTTCACTTTTTTTATTTCTCTGCCTCGGTAATCAATCTCTAACACCATGCATTCGGGCTTATTGGTTGAACACGAGACTGAACCAGCGCTAACTAAAATGAACACGAGAAGGAGGAGACACAACATCACTTAGAAGAGAGAGAGAGAGAGAGAGAGAGGGCTCTTTATTAGAACCAACAGCTGTAATGCGTGCCTATATAGCGGGGCCGACCTAATGTCAAGCAAGCTGCGCCTTTTCCTTTTATTTCCCTGTATAACCACTTCGCCTCAAAACAGTATTTAAAGGTTGCTTCACCGCAGTGCGGTAAAGCATTGCACCGCAGACAACGAGCAAGGAGGCGGGAGACAACTTTCAAACAGAAACAAGAAAAGAAAAACGCGGGCGGAAGTGCGACAATATAAACCTAACCCAAGAAAAAAAAATACATATTTTTTTTTGCTTCGTGAGTTGAGAATAGTTTGTTCGGGGAAGCTCCCTCTCGTGAAAATTCATGTCCCCTGTGCAGTGGCGTAGCCAGAAATTTCGTTCGGGGGGGCTCACTTTACAGCTCGGCCTCCTCCTCATAGAAAGAGTCGATGGATCAAATACATTAAACATTAATAATAACTGCGTTGCCATTGCCAAAGATGCTGCAAACGAATTCTTGAACGCTACGCACTGTCAAGACAAGTAAAATGTGTTTTTTCATAAAAGAATATAATCGTACGTCTCAAAATTATGCCCGAAATATCTTATATCATGTTTTCTGTATATTTAATAAGTAATGCAAATGTCAGATGAACTTTAGAACTATATCGGTTTGAAACCAGCAAAGCAGTGCATGCCGCTGATATGAAAAATGTAAAGGCCATGAAATGTACAAGTTGAGGGCAAATATTTGAATGAAAATTTGTTAGCCTCCCGGCATTTCTGTCATTTGCATCTCTCTCTCTCTCTCTTTCCCTCCATGTCATTCAAGAACCTTGTTTACATTTTTGTATATATGCAACAGCCAAGGAAAAATCTCAATGACGCTGTCCTTTGTTCCAATGTATTGCGCAGCTGTCATCGGTCATGTATTGTGAGTAATTGCACTGAAACTATAGTCAAAACAGAGAGCACATATAAAAAGCAGGAGTTCTGCTAAATATAAGAAGGCGAGTCAAATGAAAGGGAGCCAATGCGAATATGTGACAAACGGGGTACTTTATTTAAAAGTAGTCTCCATGAGCATTTAGACATTTGTCCCACTGACTAACGAGTCGCGTAATGCCCGTCTCTTAAAACTCCTGGTGTCGCTTCAAAAATCTGTAACTGACTCTACGTCATCGTCCGACACGAATCTGGTTCGTTCCCTTGAGCAGTTTTTTCAAATGCTCCCAACTGTGGAAGTCGCAAGGCGACAGGTCTGGGCTGTATGGCGGATGTTGCGGCGTTTTCCCCTTGAACTTTGCCAATTTTGTATTAACCACATCAGCGACGTGGCGACGGTCAATGTTGTGGAGCAAGATGATCCCATTGCTCAATTTTCCACGTCGCTTGTTCTTGATTGCGACGCGCAGCCGATCCGACGTTTCACAATATAGGAAACTATTGATAGTCTCTCCAGGTTTAGCAAATTCGACCAATAATGACCCTTGACGATCGAAAAAAAAAAGTCCACAACACCTTTCTGGCAGAAATGACGGTCTTTCCTTTCCTTGAGGGTAGTGAATTCAAATGTTTTCATTGTAAGCTTTGCCGTAGTGCTTCACGCTAGTAGTAGCGGCACCATGATTCGTCGCCGGTCCCAATTGCAGACAAAACGTCGTCACCCTCATCGTGATACGGGATTAGATGAGTCAAGGCAGCGCCGAACTTCTCCGTGTTCTGGCGATGGCTCAAAGTATTGGGCATTCATTGCCCACACAAGAGCCGATAACCGAGATGTTCATGAATTATGGTGTGACCCGAACCGTCACTGATGTTCACACGCCCTGCCAATTGACATCGATGCTTATCCTCCGTTCTTGTCTAATCAGCCTTCGCAATTGTGTTGGGCGTGATTGCACGGCGGCTTTGGCCCGGTCATTGATCGTCTTTGCAACTTTCACGTCCTTCTTCGAACCGTTTGCTCCAACGCTTCACAGTGGCCAATGAAACGCAATGTTCAACACACACGGCAGCCATACGGCGACTAATTTCTTTTTGGGAAACATGTTCATCTGTCAAAAACCTCAGGACACCACGCTATTCAACTTTTGGAGCGTCCATATGTCACGCAACCATGTTCAACCCAGTGTATGAGAGCATTAAAGAACATTTATCCTCACCCCTGCATGTCCCTTTTGTAAATGAGATGCCTATGTGCTATGCGCATGCCTAGCAAATAATGAACGGAACCATTATTGCGCGGAGTGAGTTGGCGCTCTTTCAACTGACTAGCCCTCGTACGTTAGAAATGCGAAGATACAATGGAATATACAAATGTGAAGACATAGCTTGATAAAGGGCAAAAAAGTGTCACTGGAAACAAAGTTCACTGCGCATATACACAAAACCTCGCAACAACATATTTAAATATACGTATAAGTCTTCAATAAATCTACGTAGTAAGAAAAATCACTATATATGATGCGTCAAACAATGCAAATAAACATGTTGCGCAACCACAGATTCACAGATCACAGCCCCCCCCCCCCCCCCCCTTAAATCTCCCATTGTATGGCGTGCGACGGAAGGTGGCGCGCTTCCTCCCCGCTTTTCTCCCTTGCGCACACTGAGCCACCATCATCGGCTCACCCATGTCGCCCCTCCCCTGCCCTCACGCAAATACAGCATGCGGCGCGCGGTCACGATGTTATCGCCCTTGGACTTTATTTATACAAAACATGAGGGCGACGGCGACGGCAGGAATGTTCCTGGAGTCGCCATATAGCTGCTATCGCAACATTATAATAAGAGTATTCGGCAACTGAAGCGTCCCGTGGCCCATTACTTTCCGCAAAAGAAGTAACAAAATAGAACTTTCACCATGCGACAATTCGCTGCGCCGAAACAGTCTTTTTTTTTTTCCTTTTGTGGGGAAGGGGGCACCGAAATGAAATAGCGCAAAGGAAAGCATGTTGGCTACAATTGACTGCCTACTTTGGGCACCTAGTGTGGCTACCGAAGGAATATCGAAGAAAACGTGAGACGCTCGGTCCACAGAGAACATTACGCATAATGCTGGGTATCCTACACCGGCGAGACAAAATTTTCCAGAGGTTGCGCTCAAGCGAACGCGTTGCAATCCGTCGAGTCCCCGCAGTGCTGGCGGCGAGCGACTATGCATTGTTTCTTTTTCTCGTCTGCTAACCAGAAAGTGCCCAAAACTCTGCCAGGTGAAAATCCAGTCGGCCAGAGAAAAACGAACGCGCATCCAAGTGCGCCGCGCGGTGGTCGATGCAGCAAGAGGAAAACGCATGCGCTCTGTCTGGATTGGCAGACCGCGGGTATCGAGAAGAAAAAAAAAAAGAAAAGAAAAGGAGGCTCAATGTGTCCTCGCAAACAAAAGTCTAAGTAGAAAAATAAATAAGAACTTAGTTACCTTTGCTGGCTTTAGTGTCTTGACATGGATGCTTTGGCGCAGGTGAAAAAAAGATGTCGATATTCTTTTATGACATGACGGCACAAATGAACCACCACAACGCTTCGTCTCATCGAACCTCGAACCTCGTTGCGTGCTTTGTCAACTTCTCTGATAATGTGTTGATTTGGCTTGTCTCGTTGTATGGTCCAATGCACGACTTTAGAAAATTCAATACACTTTGGGCATCAAATGTTTATAACAGCATTAAACCCACAAAGTTTCGGAACTGAAAATCTAAAGCACGACTTTGGAGACGTCAATGCACCTTTCGCATGAAAAGGTCATTATGAGAACTTTACACCCATAAAGTTTCAGAATTGAAATCCAAGCGCTCCGTAGATTCTGCGGCCTCCGCGAGATGCCGAGACGAGCCCGCTTGACATCAAAACGCCCTCGAAACTTTGTGCTCGGATGGGGTTCCTTGCGTTACGATATGTGACTCCTGATGCATGGGCATTCCCGCGAAAGCCAGCCCGATTTCGCAATGTTCGCGCTAAAATCTCTTTCCGAGCGTGAAAAGGACATTCTAGACAAAACCGAGCATGATTTCCGGCCCCGGGAGTTGTTTCGGTCGGCGGCACATGACAACACGAAAAAATTTCGGGGGGGGGGGGGGGGCTCAAGCCCCATAAGCCCCCCCCCCTGGCTACGCCCCTGCCCCTGTGTGAGAAAAGTGGTTCGCAAAGTGACGAAAATCTGGAAAGGTAGGGCATCGACGATCCGGATACCCCAGCATAGTAATATCTTAATATATGCCAGCATACTTTATTTCATTGTTCTATCTGACACAGGCGATTTCTAAAATGTTACTTAACATGCTCTCATTAAAAATGTTGAAGTGTCTTCTTCGAACGCCTATTTCCCCATTGTCCATGTAAGGACACAAATTCCAGTGAAGAAAGCAGTTTTCGTTCTTGAGACTTCCATCATCTTTATCTGTACGGGTGTGTGTGCGTGTCTATGGTCTCCAACAGAATTTCCGAGGCAATGTGCATTTCCCTTATGCGCTGTGTTACGCTGTCTGCATCTTGGCTAAAACTGTCCGCTTCCGTCTTCGACCCGCGATCAAATTCCGGGAGCGGACGGTGAGGCCTTCGACATCCCACACCGAGCGGCGTGCACGCACGTTGCGCGGTGTCCTCCGGAAACGTCTTGCATGCGGCGTCTTCTCCCCGACACGCCGGTGCCACCGAGAGCGCAAACAGCGGCTCGCTGGCGCAGACGATGAACTCGGAAAAAGCCCGGATGTCTGCAACTGGAGCCGCGAGATCCTACCAGAAAGCGCGCCTCTGTTCAGAGCGGCTCGTGACGTCCTTATTGCATTCTTTTTTCGCCGCAGTGGGAGCATGTGGGAGTGCCGGAGAAACACATGGTCAGATGTCGCCCGCACGAGCTCTCCGCGTGCAGTGTCCGATTCAACTGCTAGATGGCAGGCCTTGTACGGGAGCCACTGCTGACATTTCCCTGTCTCCTTAGCACGGCCTTTTATCTGATTTTTGCTTTATTGCGAAGTGTCGGGAACTCTGGTTAATGTTAACGCTCCAAGTGAGAGATAAAAGTGTAAGAGAAATGTGAACCAGGCGATAAGTTCGTAGACTTTACTTCGGCGCAGTAAAACGCCTAGCTGGGAAAGCTGTTGCATCAGCTGGAATTAGTTGAACGCTGGTGGTTCTTTTTTGTTAGGTCAATAAGAATGTCATCGAAGGAAAATGAAATAGGCTCATCAACGAAATTCACTATGCCATTACTTCTGCATCAGTCAGCACGAGCGATCAGACGTTTAGAATTTACAGGCTGGTGCAGGTCGGACGTTGCGTGGAAAATACGTAAATCACGATCAATTTATGCTAGAGCATCGCTGTTGTTTATCACAATGCAATTGAAAAAGTCGTTACGTACCGGCACAAGTGCTGCACTGCGCGCCCGTAATGGGCACGACAACGAAATAAGAACCAAAGAAGAGAATAAGGGAGGAGGGAGGGTGGAGGAAATAAATAGAGAAGGAAGAAATGTTAACCAGAATTGAGTCTGGTTGGCTACCCTACTCTGGGGGACGGGAAAGAGGGAATAGAATGAGGAAGAGAATAAAGATGCAGTAGGTTCAACGAGGCCACTTCCAGTTTGTTACCTTACACAGGAGTATGCGGATGTAAAATGTAAAAGAAACGGGGGGAGAAACAGAGAGGCTAGCTGTTCGCTCACAACGGACGCATATGCATCACGTCTACGAATGGTCATCGAGGCCAGTCGATACCAGAAATTCCAACAGTACCCACGTTGATTTATGAGCCCGCAACGCTCGATGCCACGGTGTCTCGCTAGTTATGAAATAGTCGAGCAACCATCTCAACGAAAGAATTACGAGCACGGCTTTCAGCTGGCTTCCGTAGCCTAAGTGGCGTTTGCTACCGGAAACTGCAAGCGTAGGGACTGTGGAAACTGTCCGTCACAGGACGCCCGCGCGCGTATAGAATAAGTAATAATAGTAGTTTGAAGCATAAACCAGGGGGCAACGGAAGGAGGGCCTGGCTGCTGGACGAGATGGTTTGTTTCTAGACGTGCTGATCGCTGAGGAAGCGGTGCCCCCGACCGAGCAGTGTCTATTTCGGCCGTGCTCGTACACAAACACGATGGAAGGACGACGCTGCATGCAGAGAAAACCGATTGCATCCAACTTCCTCAACATGAGCTATCGGTACAAGCTTCACTAAGAATCATGCATTTACAGCGTTTGCGAATGATACGGGAGCATCGCACATCGGTAAATTCAGAGTCCCGGTGATGGCGGGGGTGAATGGCCGGAAGGGCTCTCGTGTGCTTGCTGGTTTAGCCTTGCTCTCCCTCATTCTTGACGTCTTTCTTTTTTTTTTTTCTCTTCTATATGAAATGAAAGCTACTCATAGCTTACCGCGCACAGAACCAGTAAACGGGCATTCGGAACATTTTAGTTGCCTTTTCCGCCATCCCCTTGAACCCTTTTTCCTCTCTGTAGGATGGCAAAGTACGTGGACGTGCGCGTCTGGTTGACCTCCCTGCAATTCCTTTGCCTCTTCTCTCGCTCAACGCCATCCCATTCCGTGATGACATCGCATCTAAGATTTGTGTCTTCATTTGAAGTAGTTTGAGCGCTTCTAAGTTCTTAGTACTTTCGTTATTGAGGTTCCCTTCAGCCCTGGTGCTAGAATTCTCTAAACCAACCGCACCGGTTTGGTGTTGAGAACAGTCTATAAGTAGGAGCGAGAGCGGGCGAGGCTATATCGGAGGGATATATCTTCTGGTGCGAGAAAAAACAGGATTAATGGGCATCGAATCAAAGAGTGTCTTTGTCCCGCACTTGACGTCATTTGGCTGCCAACGAAGATGATTATGAGCACGGTTGTGGGGGTGCTTAAAAGTTGCGGTCACTGTGCCGGCTAAGTAATATGAATGGCATGGATGCGCCTGTGCGAGAAAGTGGTCGATGACGGTTAGGATTATAATAATACTAGCCATAGAGAAGAGCCTATTGATTTCACGTTCAAAGAGAGGGGAGCGTACTATCTACGAGCTCGCGTGTTGCTTGCGACGTTTCCTTTCACTTCAGCGTAGCCAGCAAAAGGAACCAAATAAAAAAAGAAAGAAAGAGCCAATGAACGACTCGTTGCTAGATCGCTGGGCGCCGAATTGAGCCGAGCCCGATCAGTCAGGGTCGGTCGTGCGCGGCGCCAGGCAAAACTCGCTTACAGGCACAGTCCGCTGCCAGGAAGCAGGATGCACGGAGGCCGGCTCGCTGGTCGCGGATGACACGCGGCCGCGTGAACGCCCGGCCACAGAAGCAGAGAGAAAGGAGAGGTTGCATCTAGGCAGGCTCTGCCGCATCATCATCGATGCACGCGCTCCGAGTAGCACGGCTATTCGTTCACGAAGCAGAAGCGACGAAGAAAAGAAAGAAGGACGCAGAAATGACGGGTATAGACGCTCTCGCGGGCGCCGCGCGCGGGACTCGCAATCTCGGCGAAGCTTGGATTGGCGTTTACCTCGCCTCCCCTCAGGCCCGACTTTCTTTCTTTCTTCTTTTTCGTATTCATATATCTCTTTCTTTCTCTCTATCTCTCGTTGCTTTCCCGAGACATGCTAGGCAGAAAACAAAAAAGAAACCGTGGCTCGCCAGTATACGACGCTTATTATTTCTCGCGCTAGCTCTGGGAGCAGCGCTTGCAAGCCATATAGCGCGCGTGCAGTGATCGACGTCCGTAGCGAGGAATGCACGCGTCTGTGCATGGGCGGTCGAGCAGCGCGGTGCGCGCATTTTCATTCTCGTCTCTTGTTCTTTCTTCTGCGTCTCGCCGAATCTTCTCCGCGCTTTCTCTTCTCTGCACCACACCACGGGCGGCTCGTTGCAAACCTGCAGCGTCGTTCAAGCCGCGCGGGTTTGAGGCCCACCGCGCGCCGCGGTGCTCCGTTCGGACGCGTCGTTTTTCAATATCTCACGCGCGCGCGCGCGTGCGTTTTGCTTGCTATTCACCTCCGGTGCGCATTCTTCTTTTTTGCCCTCTACGTCAGCTTCATCTTCGCTTCGTCATTCTCGTTTCTTCTTTCTTTTCATTTTTTTTTTTTGTGTGAGCGAGCGCTATTTCTCTCGTTGTTGTTCTTCTTTCGCGCCGTTCGAGGCTTTCATAGCTAAGGATGCTCGCTGTGTATACGGTAGGCTACACAACTGCGTGAAGTGGTTGTGCAGCGTGAAACGCCTCGAACGGGCTGGTTGGGGGCGCTCGACCCACGCCCTAGAATTGCGGCGAGGCCAAATGGAGGCTCCCATATATAGCGCACGTGGTTGCGAAGAAGCGCTTTTCGCGAAGATTTGCTCCTCGAGAGAGAGAAGACGAAGAAGAGGCCTCGTTCGAGAAAAAAGGAACAGGAATAGAAATACCGGCATCGGAATCGGTTTCCACCGATGATGCAATGGGGACAGCTCTGAGTAACGGGTGGCGAGCATCGAGCGTCGGCGGCGTCGGCTGTTACCCGCGAATTCAGGAAAAGGGCCGCGATTTGCGGTTGTTTGGCATTCCGCTCCAAATTACGTACCCCCCTTTTTTTTTCTTTTTTAGCTTTTACGCATCGCATGTACGCGACCAGAGCGTAGAATCGAGTCTTCTTCGTATCGGGACTCCAAGTGAGCGAAAAAAGAATAAACATGCGCCCTCGGTGTTCACGCATTTCAGTGAGAAACGGAGCAATCCTTCGAAATAAATTACTGCGCTAGAAAAAGTGAGAGTTTGGAGTGGCCGGTTCGTGTAGCGACCGTGATTCGGCGCCACGTAGTTACGGTATAGCACTGGAAAAGAAAGAAAAAGTAAAAGAAAACTAGATCTGAATTAGCTCGCAGACTATTTTTCTTTCTCCAAATTTGCGTTTGTATAGATTGCCGCAGCATCGAATCGGAGATGCCACAAGCGCCCTGGGCGAATGCTTTGCAAACAGCATAATCTCCAACGTCGAAGATGAAATATACAGCCCGGCAAATAACGTTGACTTCCTCTACAGGACGTCTAAGAAACGGACGCCATTTTCAGCTGCCATCGAGATTTCCACTTGAAAAATGACTTATTTATGCCAGCGTTCTATCACGTCCTCCCACGGACGTGAAAAATAATCAACGTCGCCGAAATTGACAGCGCTATATAGGAAGTGGGAGCTAGGCGGCTGTTATTATTTCTGGGGAAGAATGATCGTGCGGTTAAGAGCCTTCGCGTGTATCGTTTATTTCACTGTAAGATTTCCTTTCTTTCTTTCTTTGTTTTTTGCGGGGGAGTTAGTGGCACTGGCTATGTATTCTATCTACATCTATAGTGCTGTGTCATGGTGGTGTATTTCTGAACAGTGAGTTTGCAGTAAATAATTTTTCTATTTGTGTGTACGGTTCACGACACTTCAGGATGTCATCTACTCCGCCGCTAGGCCTCGGAAAAAAGCCGCCAGCGCATCTCACGTGAAACAGTTCAGACAAATTCTTCCAAAGCTAACCATTTCACCATTTGGGTTATTGAGTCGTCTAGCAAGTAAACGACGTAAGTATTATTTCTGTTAATTTTGGTCCTGCTAACGGCAAATGGAAGTGTCACCTCACTGTGCACATGCAGTACAAGACGAGTAGGATTTCTTGGTATTTTTAACGTTCCCATCAACAAACATGCACATACTGCAAAGCGGCTAGACGTCTGTTCATATGCTACACCGCTGATAGATGAGCCGTATAACAAGCTAGTGAATTCTGATTATGTGTTCGCCGTCGTGAGAACCTGTGCGACGCGCAAGCATAATCAAGGACCGAATTCACAAAACGTTTAAGAGCTGCCTAGGTCATTGTCCGGCCGTGTTTGCTAGCTACATTATGTTCACAGTGACGATCGACCGGTGCCCGTCCCTACGAGCATGCAGGGTCACGCAAGCTGTTCTGCGAGTGCACGGTGCCAGTACTGGTTTTAACGGTCGAAGCATCATTCGTCCGCCCGGAGCTGAGTATACGTACGTGGCGTCTCGCGTCCTCTTTGACGACGCAGATTTCAAATTGAATGGCTTTTTGTGCCGAGTTACATGTTGTTTGAGGGGTGGGGGCTGAATATTGCCGCCGCAACTGTTTACAAACACTTCTAAATGACGACGCAGCAATTATGCAACAGCGGGTAACGCCTCGCTTTAACGAAGCCGCGAAAATGACTCTGGCGCTCCTAGGATACATTCAAAAGAAAGAGAGGTAGGAGTACTTGGTCATATATGAGGGGACCCTCACTGCCGTGGCCCCGACGTCATATATACCTCTCCTCCTATTCCCTAAACCGTCTCTAGAGCCAACCTCTCCTATGAAAAAAGATTCATTCATCCATAAATTACAGATTTAAAAAACGTTTTACTGGGAGGCACCAATGACGACATTTCTGCGACGAGGACGTACGTCGCTTTGCCCACCCACTCAAAACACCGTACTCTATCCGTATGCCAGCGTTTCGAAAACAATTCTGCCCTGCGCCCTACCAAAATGTGTAATCGCGTTGTATAGCCTCCCGGCTGGCTGTGATTTTGAAAGGGTTTTTCTTTGTTACACATATTTGTGGTGCGGTTAAGCTAACTTCGGCGCCAAATTGAAAAAACATTTTTATAGCTTATTCTACATTTTATAATTTACTGTGAAGATTCACCTGGTACAAATTCTACTTGTTTCCTTCTTCTTTCACGCGTCATCAACTGCCATGAATAATTCTCTTTTTGACGTTCCCTCTAGCTGTAATTTACTCGACTATATTTGTTGAATGAAAAAAAAAAAATACGGTCTTTCATTTCAAGACATTTGTTATGAAATTGTTACAGATTACGTGCGAAAATGTTTGCTAGCCATACGCAGGCATCGCATTCTCTATCACAATTTTTCATATCTTAAATGAAACCTGAAAACTCCCTCTCAGGCACGCAAGCGCGTCATTCAGATCCGTATTTGTCTTTTGTTACTTTCTTCTTTTAACTTGTCGCGTTGGAACGCGCCAGAGACTCTTTAGTGAACTTTCCAGTTTCCGCCGAGAGCCAATAAGCAAACAGCGAAGTACCGCGGAATCTATCCCGACTTGCCCGCGTTATCAGGCACAATGCACGTACGATCCTGCGATTCAAGCGCGCCCCGTTCGTGGCCCAAGGCTCGCCGCCGAGACCCCAGAGGTTCTTCGGGTTCAAAACCGCTGCCTTCGCCACCCGCGGGGCTGCCGCGCTTGTAATCCTCCGCCGAGCGTGGCTCTAAGCCGATTAGCTTCGCGGCGCGCTGTCGCCGCGGCGCCCGGTGTGTTTCGCAGCACGGCATCGCACAGCGCTTCGGGCGTCCACCGCGAGAAACGCCCCGTCGGCGACGGCACGCAACCGAGGCGCGCCCGGGGCTTGGCTGCCGTGAGGCTCGCGCGCCACGTGGGTCTGGCACACCATGGGTGCTGCTGTTTTGCCAAGTATAGCTGCGACCTCCGACTGGACATCTGCGACAATTTCCCATTTCACGAAAGGATGATCCCGGATGGCTTCCGAACTGAAATTATAGCGCTCGCAAAGGTTGTAGCAACGTCTGGCCGAAGGTTGTGCAAGCGCTTATGCATAACGGTCCGTTTATCGTATCGTAGTTCTAAGGGCTCATCGCGATTTATAGAGTTGATAGGTGGCCGGGAATATGCTCTCGAAGCTGCTGTTAATCACCTTAATTATTCTCATTACTCACACAACCTCACTAGAGTGTGGCCCGTAAGTCACTTGCCACGCGAAATCGGACTGGCTTGCGGCGGGTTGCCCATCGTGGCCTGGGTATCTAATTTCGTCCGCGTTGGCCGCTTAAAGTGATTCATAGGGTTTGCTTCACTGCACTTTCCGGTTATGCGGAGTGTGGGGCAGCCTCCCTTCTTGCGCTGAGTAACCTCGTGCCTCCGAACACAGCGTCGCCGTAAAGGGCTATTTAGCCGTTCGATGACCGCGTATACAGGACGACCAAGGATGCGGCCGACCGGAGGAGAGCGACGCCACCGGGTGGCGCAATATTCTCGCATGCGATCAGAGAGGCTGAAACAATGTCGTGGGCGGCGGCAATGGAAAAGCTGCTTAAGTAGTTGCTTTGAGCAACTACTTAAGAGTAAAAAAAAAAAACGATATCAGGAAAGAAACTATTTATGACAACTCAAAGGGAAGCTCATTACCTATCGAAGCGAGATCAGGATGCCTTAGAACACGCACTTATGAAGCGAGATACGACAAAGAAGAATAAGAATGTGCTTGCTGCGCCAAAGCTAGGGAAACTATGTTTTAGGAAGAGTTGCGCCTAAGAAAGAACGAACACAGGAAAAAAAAAAAAAAACATCGAGGTAGACGAAAAGAGCGCAAACTATCAACTGGGCTTATTTGAGTCGAATCTGCATATATAGGCAGCGTTCACACCTGACCACAAAACGGCGGGGTGGGGGGGGGGGGGGGGGGGGGAGAGAAGGAGGGAAGGGCAAATCAAGCCTGCCTCATATCGTATCATATCAAGCTACGATCCGTCAGAAGATTTGCCGCCCACATGACTTAATTTTGGTGGGCTCGGTGCCTTCACCAAGTTTGAAGTTTGAAGTTTGAAGTTTATTTCCTTTCTTCATTACAGAAAGAGGAAACAAGAGCTAAAGAGCGTTCACACCTGTACCACAATAACGAGCAAGACGGATGGGCCAAGAAGCTTTATAGTCTTTGGAGATGTTGTGTTGCCTGAAGAAGTTGCAAGCACACTTAACAAGGGTCCAAAGTACAGTTATGAACGTTCGGTACCAGCCCACGACTTACTAGCGCTTAACTGGCTTGTTTCAAGCAAGGCTGACCGAGAAGGGAGTGAAAGATACCTCCTAGAATGTGTAGATGCATGCTCTAACAAAAACGGTGAACACGACGTCAACCAAGAACGCCAATGACACGACTAGAAGTGCAGTTTCGTTCTTCAAGCAAAACAATCCGAGGTTGCTTCAGGTTGATAAAAATGGAGGATTCTTCTTCTTACGAGAACAAGATTTCAACGAAAAGGCGGGTCAAGCTATCGCTAAGAACTTTGTACGCGTAAAACCCAGGGCCACAATAATCAAGAGCAAAGCGGGAGCTCTATGCAGGAACCTTGGATTGTCTAGTCTTGCAAGCTCGATTACTAATTGGAGAAAGAAAGCGCTTTCAGTGTTTTTCACTACAAGAACCCACACGGCCTCTGTGCCGTTCAGAACAATTGTCAGTAAATAGGGCTCGTGGAAGTTCCTAATTAGCCAGTATTTGCAGAAACATTTGAGTGCTTTGCAGGTTGAAGACCCTTTTGCCACAAAAAACTCTGGCTAAGTTGTACGCTTCTTGAATACCAATTGAATACCAATGTTGGCTGCGTTTTTTCTGTTGAAGCGGAGAAAGAGCCCGACGAAGCGGTTGTGGAATAAAGCACGCCGAAATTTTCGTGAAATGTGCCACGGGCGTGGTATATGAAATCCTGCTAAAATGTGGACGAGTATATGTGGGCCAAACAGGGCGCTGCGGGAATGAACGCACAGGGGAGCATGCATTGTCAATTCGGAAAATAGAAGGCGCACACTTGCCCGCTCATTACATTGCATGTAAAGGATGCAGACCACTGTTCAACAAAATTAAGATTCTACGCAGAAGCAAGAATAAAATAGCCCGTGAACTTTTAGAAGCTTTTCAGATCAAGGAAAAGGGCGATGACTGCGTAAGTGACACTTCTGTTGCCTTATATCATGCTGAACACAATTTTCTGCGCATCTTGTGTTGACATGCCTATAACACTGCCTATATATGCAGATTCGAAACAAATAAACACAGTTGACATTTCGCGCTCTTCTCGTCTACCTCGCTTTTTCCCTGTGTTCGTTCTTTCTGCGCAACTCTTCCTAAAACAACCATGCACCAACTCATCCAGCAAAAAGTTCTTCTAAGCTAGGGAAACGATGGAGCATGTTTTATTAGAATGCGAAAGCATTTGCTCTGCGGTCGATTTAGGCACCTCTGGTCTCCTTGAAGCCCTTGGGTTCAGCGAGAGCAGAGGGAAAGTAAACATGTCTGCAATAGAGATTAGCAAGAGGCGATAGGAAGATTGGTGGAAAATATGTAGGGAAAAGACAAACAACGGAGGCGTGCAAAAACAAAGCTCACAATAGGGGTACACAAAGTTTGGTTATGGGAATTGATCGTGGTTTTTTTTTTCCTTTTCTTTGTTTCTTTTTTAACATAGGTAGGACATTAGGCAACATAATAACAAGAACTTGGTGGCGCAACCTACCACCCCGTTCCAAAGGGGATGCTCATAGCATCCATCTATCCATCCGGAAAAGGCGGATGCCGTCAGGTTCCATAGATATGACCTCAGGATACGGTGCTGGCCGTGCAATAACTGCGCCGTAGTTCTAGTTTCTTATCTTCTTTTTGTAAATTACACCACACTGTATCAGGAGTGCTCTGACACTCTTTCTTTAGTATCGGTACAGCGCCCAATGCGGTCTCGGAGCCACTGCACATGGGCAGTAGTAGCGGACACCGCGCAGCTTCACCAGTCCGCGTCCTCGTCCCCATCCGCCGATTGCTCGGCCCAGTTGACGTTTTCCACTCCGCCACGCTGTCCATTCCATTTTTTTCTTCTTCTTCGCGATCAAATTTCGAGTGACATATCTGGTTGCACCGTGTAGCGCTGCCACCGTTGGGAGACCGGGGCGGCGGAGGTGGCGATCTCCTGTCCAGCTGCTGGCGCGATCGAACTGCTCCGCTGGGGGCCACCGTGTGCAGTGCGCACCGCCACCCGTTATCGGTGGCGGCCGCTTCGCTCACTTCCGTCCCGGCTGCTGATGACCCGGTTGGGCGCAGCATGGAGCCAGGAAAAAAAAAAAAGAAAAACGAAAAAAAAAGTACTCACCCCTCTCATCCCCCTTTCTCTTTTTATTAACCTTAATCGCCGCACCAGTAGTGCTGTTGCAACCTCGGCTTCACCTCCTCCTCACGCTTTCGCGCCGCTGACCTCACTCATTTCTCTCTCTTTCCTTTTTCTTCGTATCTTCCTCTTCTGTCCTTCCCTTGTGTTTCCAGTTGCTACTGGCTGATGGAAAATTGATCCCCGTTGCTTATTATTTTCTTTCTTCACCCCATTTCTTCTTTCTCCCTCTAATCGTTCCTTCCGTCGAAAGCCTGTCTAAATTAGCCGCCACTGTATATTTATTTTTCTACTCTAACGGTTCATTGAAAGTATAAGGCTTATTTCCTGCTCCCGTTTCGAAAGAACTTTAAGCCAGCCGTTAAACTGCGAAGGCTTAGCGCTATAGAATGGGAGAGATAAGGAAGACAAATAGCAGAATGTCTTGACCAAACTTTTGAGTATGCCGAAAATGCCTCGTTTTCCTGCTCTTAAAGAAGCCGTCTTGTGCTCTCTATCTCTCTCTCTCTCTCTCTCGTGATACTGCCGAAGCGATAACGGAAGTGAGCGTGTCACCGCGAATCAAGTCTTTTTCTGTCGATGTGGAGGAAGTCTACTTATGTATTTTTAAATCGATGCTTCTGTGTGAATGGTGTAGGCGAAGTTCTAGCTTTTCGTGTGTTTTCTACAGCGAAGCGTGTCTAGTAGTATGCAGTGGCATATATACTTTCAGGAGACTATGTAAAAGTACTGCAGCAGGTCATGACTAATGCATGACGTGAATGGGCCGTTCGAATGCGTAATTCACGCTGTACGGTTAGGATATATTATGAGTGGAAGGAAAATCGGAGTCAGTCTGTAACAAGCTCTCGAAAAAAATAGCCTCGTGCCTACTGTGCTGTGAGCCATAGTGCGACATTCTTCGCACTACCTGCGAAACATGTTACGGCGACAGCATTTGGGCCACTGCATAATTGTTCAAGTATCCTACAACTATATTTCTGCAACTCACTGGTGCATTCCTCTTTGTAGCACATCTTGCGGTGTAATTTGCACTCCTCCGTCTGCAGATCGACTCATTGGCGACGGTTTCAAAAGCGGCAAGGAATTAAGGTTGCCCCTCCTGGGTGGTCCCTCGTCCATTCTCTATACTTTCTTTCCTGTGCAGCTGCTAACACTTCGAGAGCCAATTGTGATGATGCAACTTCATCTACGTCGGAGTGTTTTTTGTGTGTTCGGCGGCGGCTGCTCTGCGACGCTGTGCTCCTGAATTCTGGACGCTCTGCGCTGGCGTTTTCTTTCTCCGTCCCAATGGCAGGACGTGTGCTGCGCCTTCGGCCTCACTGGCGCCGAAGTTCGCATTGTGCCTTCGGTACCTCTACGCTTTCTTTTCAAATACACTTCATTTTGGGATGCCACCCTCTCTCCACGATTGACCCATCAACTCCCGGAGGCAGTATACACTCGAAGGAGTGGGTGGGCCAATCACGGAGGCGGTGCATCATGAGCGCGCGCATGATGCTTTCGTCAAAGTACGAAGTCTAACCCGTTGTCGCAAGCAATCGCGCTCGCAGCTTTAACTCACGACAAAGCTTTCGGCTCTTCGACCAACTCAGCGACGCAAAGGCCTTCCGCGCTCCAAGCGCGCGTGCTGTGCCGCACCTTTTGGCGGCTGCATTGCCGAATCTCTCTTTCTCCAGGCGTGGTTGTTTGCGGTGAGGTATGTACGTTCGCTTACGAGCCCCGTCTCGTAATGGGCCCACGGGCCTGCGTAATCTGAGCGCCGTCTCGAGCACGTGCTTCAGTCGACAACCGGGCACATCAGCGCCACCGTACGGTTAGGCTCGGCTTTCTTTTCTTTCTTTCCTTCCTCCTTCTTTTATTATTTTTAATTTTTTGCTGTTCTTTATGTTATTTTTATTTTTTCTTAAAAGAACACCACTCCACTCGCTTGTACGAGGTACCAGAGCCTGCTACTGCGGCCACTGCCTAACACCGGTCCCAGCGAGAGCCCGAAGCTTAACAGGGGCCTCGCCGCTGAAGCGTGAAACGGCTGCCGTCCTCTCGCCCATTATGACGCGAAGGAAATAATGGAAACGCTGTCGGCGGCGGCTAAGAGCAGGAAGCCGCAGGCAAAGAAACGATATAACGAGACGCGCGATAAAAAGCGCCCAAGTTACGTCACCGGCTCGTGCCATATACTTGCTGCACTTTCGGGAAACGCAACGACTTACAAAGCAGCAACGTGGGAAGTTCACTGGCGAAACAAGAGCAATGACAGTGGCAAGAAATGAAGCGGCTGTCCTGCGGCTCCCGTACAGCGGCAGCTCAGGTGAAAGTCGCGAAGCCCGAGGCTGCCGTCGCCCCCGTGTCGGGTCCTTTAATTAAATCTGATTAGAGCGGCAGCCGAATTAACGGGACACGGCCGGGCCGCGCCTGAGGGCACCACCACACAAGGTGAAATCGGGGGTAAGAGGGGAGCGTCCCCCCCCCCCCCCCCCTTCCACCCCGTGTGTAAAGCAGGCATCGACCGAGCCGCGCGGCCATCAGTCGCCACCCAACGGAGAAGGAGGAGGGGGTAGACAAAAGAGAGGGGGGAGGGCGCAAACCGCAGTATGCACGATCTCACGCTCTCGGCTCGAAACACTGTAGGCCCGCTCCACTGCGGTCGCAACATCGCACTGCGTCAGCAGCCGCTCACCGCCTATACGCACTGGTGCGGTGCGCTTACAGTGGTGGAAGTATAGCTTAGGTTGACGCAGAGAGAAAAGCTCTCAGTAGCAAAGTCTGCCGAAAGGTCGTTTATCAGTGAAGTCGAGTGAGCGAAGTTGCGGACCAGAAGGAGAGGCTGCAGGGCGCCGTGTTGAGACTAAGAGGGCATGTACATTCGTGCACCAAAACACGGGTACACCATGAAACAACGTCTTCTCAAGCATATGCGCTTTGGTGTAATCACATGGCTAAAACAGCCGATATTGGCACCAGTGCAAGTTCGAAAGTCGATACTGCAAACATCACTTAACAAGCGCATGCCGACAATTTAAGCTGGCTGTTGATTGTACGCTGTTACACGAAAGTTCCTGGTAGTATATGATAAGGAAGTTGCTCTAACCCTTTGACATTTCGATACTGCTAGAAACGTAGGAAATGTGGGTCGTAACGCTACTAAATGTGACCGTGCAAAGAACTCTTGCGTGAAGAGCGCCCTACTGCCATTGCTAATGCGGCCCCACAGATGTGTCATACATGTTGTGTAACAAGGAGCAGGGTAAACGGCGTGGTTCAACATCACGGTACACTAACCCGAGATAAGCGCCGAAAACGACGCTAACACGATAAGAGTTCGCATTGCTGTCGTTTTGCGCACTATTCTGCAATTCGTTTCGAATACACTCGCACAAAAGTACTATACGCATTTAGCGTGTACTCGGCAGTCAACTGAGAACACAGCTTTTCCAGGACCAGTTATTCGCGTTCCTTTCCAGCAAGAAAAGCGGATCAGGTGCTTTCGTTTTGTTGTTGCGCCGTGAGACGGACGGCGCGCACTGACGGCTGCGTTCGGGTCCGCATCAGCTTCGGGCCGCGGGGCCCCTCATTTCGCGAGCCCACGCGTCGGCGCGATGGCCCTCGCGCGCCCTCGGCGTGAGCGAAAGTGGAGAGCCGGCGGGCGGTGCGCGCTTGTTTATCTCCGCGCACCCCGGCCAAGTCCCTGAAAACGCAAACTTGGAGGTCGTCGCACTGAGCGCGCGCGCACTGCGAAAAGCTGCGACCGAGGCGTCGCCTTTCCCTCCCTCGGGCTCGTCTCGCGTGACGCCCGGCCAGGAAGTCTGGCTACTGTCTCGCGCCATCGGCGACGCAGGAACCAAGTTTCGGATAGCCGCCTCCCGGGAGACCTCCAATCGGTTTCGTCGTGTCCGCGGGCGCCTGACAACATCTGTAGCGTGTGGCGCTCTCCTTCCTACATCACCGCCGGGGCGACGCTCCAGAAATGGTCTGCTTGCATAATGTGCGAAAGGGGAAGGAGAGGGAGCAGGAGAACTACAGAATCAGACAGGCTTTAATGATCGTATATATATATATATATATATATATATATATATATATATATATATATATATATATATAGAGAGAGAGAGAGAGAGAGAGAGAGAGAGACTGGCCATGGACAGGGAAGACTGTCCCTGGTCTGCTCTTCACCGCGCACCAGAGTAAGGGGAACGAAGGAATCGGAAGCGTTCAATGTAGGTATACGGCGTGCTCCGTGCACCACGCGAGCACCGTGTACGTTCACTAACGCGTGTTCGCACAGGCGAACACGCGTTGACAGGCTGAACACGGATGACATGCCTTCGGATGAACACATGCGCGCATCAGACATCTGTGCTACAGCCGGGTACCTAAGCTTGTCTGCCACGAAAAGCCTGCGGCAACTGCGTTGCCGTTAGGGTGACATGCAAAACAACCTTGTGACGAAATTTCGGCCACTGTTACATAAAACCAGTGATTGGAAATTAATATGAAGCACTCCACTAAGACCTCTCTGAGAGCCTATAGGTTAAAGTTTGGGACATTGAAACCCATAAGCTGCATCTCACGTGACGGCAAACCTGCACATTTCGAGACGTAGGGCATTCAGAAACTGTGGCTAAAGGAAGACACGAGAGTAGAAATTAATTGGAACCAACGCTGGTTGGATATAACTTGCCGTAGAGGTAAGCTACATGTAAGTTATAAAGAGATGGATGCAAATGGCAAGAAAAGGAGATGCATGATTAGCTCACAGAGGCGAAAGAAAGTAGGAGATGTATGTTCACGCAATATATGTTCACGTCGCGCAATCCATGATGTCTCCAGCGCTGGGTCTTTATGTAGTGCAGCTGTACAGCCTACTAGGTAATTTCTTTAGCTGTACCAAATTTAAAAAAAAAAATGCGTGTGGCTGATACCACAATTTTACAGCATAATTACTCGTTGAAGCAGACAAAATCATAATGCTCAATTGAATAATTAAGCTAATTGCACTAATTGTATTTCATTTGATTACGTTATACGGCACATATTGAAATTTACGAATTGTAGCCGGTGAGTTGGCAAGGCACTTGGAACGAATCCTTAGAACTACACCAGTTTCGAGATATTAAATTGCGAAGTGTCCGACGAATTACATTGGCGTTCCAATTAATTTTGAGCTTCAATGCATAAAGTAGCGTTATCATAAAAAGTCAAGTGGAACAACAGTGCAATATTACCGCAAGTTTCATGGCGCACATCTCGAAACCAGTGACATCCTCCGAACTCGTTCCAAGTCGACAGGCCTTGCAAACGCGCTAGCTACAATTCGTAGCTTGCAATAAGTGCTGTTAATTATTAAGAACTTAATTAGTGAAATTTAGTTAACTAATCAATAAAGCATTTGATTTCTCGTGGAAGCAATGTGTGCCTCATCGAGTAGTTTAGTTCAAGGGTTATAATTTTGCTGTCTTCCACAGGCAATTTTTATAAAATTTTGTGCAGCTAAAAAAAATACAATGTAGCGTAACGTAGAGGGTAAATTCGTCCAAGTACGAAATTCGCGGAGAACTTCACATGATTGGCGGCGTTTTGATCCTAATCCTCATTTCACAGAGCACGGACAACAAAAAATCATGCGCGGTGAGCAAAAGGAGCCAAAGGCAGTTGCGGGTCTTGCTTTCCCTGTTTCTCAGGCGAAACGCTCGCAGACGGTGAGCCGCAAACAAAACGCTGCACGAAACGTATGCCTCTGTCGGCAGGCGTGTACGGGAGTGAGCCGCGTCGAAAAGCTGACAACTGCGGATGGGGCGCGTCCTTGCTTCCGCAGCAATTACCTCCTCGTAGGCGTGAATCTTTCCTGACGCGCCTGTACGGCTGGCTGCCGTGCAACCCATCCCCTATGCTTTCCAACCCCCTCCCCCAACTGAGCCACTCGCCCCATTTAGGTGCCACGTTTCTTTCCAGCCGCGGAAAGCGCAGGAAGGAGGCGACGGCGATCAAAAACGCGGAAAGCGCCGTGGCGGGCGTCGCAAGATCTTTCTTTCCCGAATTTTTGCTGGGACCCCCAGCATCTCGACGCGCGCGTAGCTATAGCGCTGGCCGACGATATAAATGCGCAAGGAAGAAAGTCACATAATTTCACAGCGTGGCGGCGATCGGGCAAGATGAATGAAGGGAGCAGAAACGACGACGGCGACCAGCGACATTTTCTCCGTTGCTACGATTCCTATATATATACTCTTCCGCTCTCTGAAACACGTCGCGCGCGGTGCTGTAAATTCCTTCTGTGTTTCTTCTTTTTCTTTTCTTCCTCGGCTGTTGTCTAATGGCTCTCGCGGCGCTCGGTGTCAGCACGTTTCCCGACGAGCTCCCAGAGCGCACTTTTTCGAAAAGTGTGCGACGACGGGAGAGAAACGAGCGCGGGCCCTCTCCCGATCAGCCCACTGCCGCGCGGTGTCCGATTAAATAACGGCGATGGAAACGGGAAGAGGAGCGATGCGTTTACGGCCTTTGTACGGTTTATACGTACGTTTCACGCTTGCTCTTTGCTTGACCTTGCTGTTCGTTTGCGAGAACGTAGGTATTTTTTTTTTTTGTACCTTCTCGCCTGGCGTTTTTCTCTTTCGTTTCGAAATGTCGTGCACCGGGATTTTCTCTTCGTATCATACCGACGCCGTCGTTTAATGGCAGCTTCCGTGCGGTTCTCTGCCTCTTGCCACCCATGTCTCTGCTCTCTTGTCTCTACGATCTGCGTCATTGTACGAGAAAAAGACGGTTCTGCCGGTCGAACGTGCTTTCCGCTCCCTTCCTGCAGCCTGCAGTTTGCTTCCCGAAAACCGTGCACCGGGCTGGAAGGCATAGGGAAGCCGATCCGAGACCGAGTGCGTAAACGACCTTCTGCTTGCGACCTGGTCGGCTGGGATAACTCGCATACAGGGCACGCGCACTTCAGGTCCATTTGCTCTGCCTAGTGAACGGTGAATAGGCCACACATTGTCCAGTACTCTCAGTACCGGTTAGAAAGAATGAAGGAAAGTGCGCTGAATCGTGACGCAAAGCATTTTTCACAGTTACCAAGGTCTTGTTCTACAAAGCCCATGAGTGATACAAGCACGAATTCCAAAACCAAGTGTAGCTGCACGACATATCGAACACATTGGAGTCGTTTCTGGGCGGCTCTATGTATAGCTGCCTTCGTAAGTGCGCGTGAGCACAAAAAAAAAAAAAAAAAAAGGAGAGAGAATAGGTAGCGTGGGATAATCATTGCTTCAAGCTTATGCTCGACATTGACAAGTGTGCCTAAATATTCATAACAAGAGAGACAGAAAAGCAACAAATTTCCCAAGTCCGCGCGCCAACTCAACTTTGTTTTGCCAATACGATTTCGTAACATTTGAGGCATCGTCGCTCGATCTCGCTGCTTGCTGCGTTTGACGGACGCAACAAGCACTGCGTACTATAGCATACATATAGAGCAACACGCAGTTTTCAATACGCCAAGCGTTGCGCTGTATTCAAAGAGTAAGAATATGACGATATTTTCCTCACTAAAGAACGACGTCGTCAATTCAGCATCTTCAAAAAATTGAATTTCCACTTGTACGTCCATAGCCTAGAAACTGTCTGAAGACTATAGACAATGTAGAAACTGTCTACGAATAAAATACGTTAAACGAATAAACTAAGTAAACTTGGGGAGGGGGGCTTAATGGCCCGAAGCTGTGAAGTGGGTCATGAGGGTCGCCGTAGTGGCGGGCTCCCCATGAACTTCTACCGCCTGGGCTTCTTTAACGTGCACTCAAAGCGCATGCGCACAGGAGCGTTTTTGAATTCCGGCCCCGTCGAAAGGCGGCCGCCGAGAATCGCACCCGCGCCCTCGTGCCCAACAACTAAACGCTGTATAGCCACTTATAGCATGATTAGCTGATGCCAGCTCCAGATTTGTATATACTGCATGGTATTACGGGGACAGAGCATAGCCGGCTCCGTTAGCGGGTGTGGACCTCTGCGAGAAAAACGCGAGACCAAAGGCACAGAAAAGGATCTCAGCGACGTTGTACGTAGCACTGTTTCTCGGCTCATCGAGGAAACGATTTGAGCGAGCGAGTGAGCTTGTAAATGGACGAAGGAAGCGAGCGATCCCATTTTCGGCAAGGAAAGAAAGAGTGAGCTGGGACCCAATTCCGCAGTCACTTATCTCTTTCACTCACGCCATACTTTCGGAGAGGAAGCACTTAAGTTCGAAATACGAATGGAAACAAGTGCGCTTAAAGTTTGCAGTTTGCGCTTCAGACCAAGTCAAGTGTATACGTACTCCGCCATATGCCCCAACTCGGACCTTTCCCTGTCACGCCACTTTTGCACTTAACGAGCGAGACATTCGCAGCAGTGGGATGACATTTCGGAAGGGTACGAAAACACTGCCCGGTGAGGGAGCAGCTCATTGTTCTCTTGAAAGGCGCATTAAATCAAACGCGCAACCAAACGAAAATAGCGACCTGTGCTCGTATCCGTTGTGGATGACGTTATAGAAACAGACTCAACATCTTCGTCCAAGGAAAACGACGCAACACACCAAAGAAGAGGCAGGCGAAAGGAAAGGGCGTCACTCGCAACTAACTTTATTCCTTGAAAACATGGCAATATGTAGCCATGCCATACATGCGCAGCGAGGCTCCGCGCATCATACCACTCTAGATCGTTCCATATCAAACATGTGCTAGTTTAAAAAGCATCTAAAGAATTCAAACTCAGCATTGCGCAACACCACTGACGTATCGCTAATACAAATATCTTTTCTTTCTTCTTATGTAGTATGCCTCCAACATTCCTCGTGCCAGCACATAACATTCTGTCTGTTACTTCATTGTACGTTTTCGTTCCGTGCCGTGGCCATATCGCGTCGCTAACTTATTACAGCAGGCTTATTACGAACGTTTACGTGTCGAAACTCCCGGCGAATTCTTGCACTTTTCTCCATTTCCATATCTTCAGCACGGATTCGCACACAGAGAACCATTTTTCTCGACCTACGGCGATCGCCAGCAACTCGGCGTCGGGAACGCACGCAAACGTGGAACTGCCAAGACCCAGGCACGGAAAGGGGGGCGCCCTATTGAAGGGTGAAGCGTTTGGGGCGGGGGGGGGGACAAGGCTGACGGCTTCGTGTAAACGCGGGTGAAAGGAGGGCGGTCTGCGCGCGTGTGCGGTGTGCGCGTGTTGGTGCCTGGGCGGGGTGAGAGCTGCGTAACACTGCCTATTGATTTATCAAAGGGCGCATTTCGATCAAAACGCGTCAGACGGCAATGGAGGACAGCGAAGAACGAAGAGAAACCGAGGAAGAAGAAGAAAGAAATAGAGAAACGCTGTGGCGTACAGGCACGCACGCAACACCGAGACGCAACGCTTTCCTTGGCCCGCGTGTGCGGCCACGGTCGGCGCTTTGGCGCAGCAGCGGCAGCAGCAGCAGCGACGGCAGCCGGCGCGCAATGCAGCGGCCCGTGCGGTGATCCATTACTCGAGGACGCAGCCGCCGGCGTCCACCGCCGGTCAGCAACGCTCGGCGCCCCTCCGGGAAAGAAAAACCGATCGAGCAGGTCGAGTGCGCTCGGGCGACGGCGATCGCTTGCCGCGCGACGGCACGCATCGGCCGGGCCGAGACAAATGAATGGCCGCATAATCAGCCGTCCTGCGGCCAACGGGGCGTTGTGCACCGCCGCCACGGCGGTACACTGAAGTGGGCGGGGGCGCTTGCAGGCCCGGTTCGCGGTGCGCGGCTGTCTTCTCGTTTGCGTGTGTAAATGTCGCGCGTCGATTTGTTATACGCGGGGGAACGCGGCGAGGCTACTCATGCGGCGATTACGGCGGGCGCTCGTAGCCGTAAACAGGCGTGCGGCTTAGCAAGCCCCGCCGTCCGGCACATCTTGCGGCATGCGCAGGGCAAGCGATGCGGCACGGAGAAGGAAGAGAAGATAAAGAATAAGAAAACCGGGCTTCGTTGAATATCTTACGAGAGACTATACGGCTGGAATAGGTGGTTACTCGGAGGTAGATGCGCCGTGACCGGCGCTATATACAAGTCGCTTAGCAATGCCGCACATTTCCGACATGCTGCCGAAGGATAGACGACGAGGCCGCTGGAATTGCACGAAGGCCGAGGACTGGCGCATTACGCAGCTTGGAAGAAGCAATATAGCTTTCCCGCCTAATATTTCATTTCTTTAGTGGTCGTTGCATCGACGGCACTGCCCTCCGCTTTTCTTTTATCCAAAACAGAACGTTTATAATCTAAGTATTACAAAGGCTAGAGCTGACTTTAGCTAATCATAACAAGGAGTCACAAATCTGCCTTTAAGAAGTGCTTCTGACTGGCCAACTCAACCGCTAGTTCCCTTCGCTTGTATGAACTTCCTCATAGAAAGTAAATCAGTATCAAAGTATAAACTACGTAGTCCACAGTCCATACAGATATATCCTGCGAATTTATTGACCACCACTTTTATTCGACTCTCGTCTATACGATGTCATTGGTTGTCTACAGACAAAAGAAGCAAAAAAAGAAGAAACATTTATACAGCCCATGTAGGATCAGTGAAATGGCCGCAGACTAAATAACGCATGCACGCATGTTTAAGTAGAAGAGGTTCGAATCAAGGAGCAAAATTAAATTCTGCGTTGTGCCGACGGCGTGGATCTTCAGTACAAGACTGCTCCTGCACTTCATCAAATGCGGCGCCGTGAAAAATATAGACGAAAAAGAAACAAGCAAAAGAAAAAAAAACTACAAGTTAACAAAAGAAACAGCGCGCTGGTGCACGATAGACTTGGCTGAAATCTGCGAGCAGGTAGACGAGACCTTCTCAAGTCTCGACGTCGTGTACTCCGGGAAGAGTCTCAATCCTGGCTGCGCGCTCATACCGCTGCTGAAAATCCAGTGCATTGTCGTATTGAACCGCGACAATCACACTTCGACACACGTGTACACAATGGCCGTCCCAAGGCATGACGTACCGCACCATTCGGATCTCAGCGTGCGTCCCCCCCGATGCCGTCCCTGCGGCGAATGTCCGTCCGGCCCGCGCATTCGTAATTCATTCGGCTTACACGCGCGCTCGCGTTGATCGCAGTCACAACCTGCGCCGTTCGTTCTGCACCCGTCGGGTCGAGTTCGTGTTTGTCTTGCGGGGCCCCCCTCTTATCGCCTCCACCAGTGAGAGGAACTGCGCCTAGCGACGGGGGCGCGCCACGCGCCCGCTGTTTGCCCGTCCGCGCACACCGGGCCGGCGTTGAAGAGGCGCGGCCCGCGCGCTATCTGCTACGCGCATGCCGGCGGGCGCGGTGTCGGCACCACTCGCCCATTCCGGTGTAATAGTGGCAATTAATTAAGGGCCGGCCTGGTTAACGAGCGAGGGAATAAAAGAAGAAAAGCCGACTACGACGAGAAGCAGCACCGACGAACTGCAGACCGGACCCCCCCCACCCCGGCTGCGTGGTCGAAGCTGTAGGAGAACGTACACGGAGAGTCGGGTAATAGTTCTGTGCAGCAGAACAGCACCTAAAGTTACGGCGAGAGGGCGCAGCCTCGGTGACCGCATATCTTCTCACGGAGGTCGTCCGTCGGTCGTTTGAGTGGCTCGCACGCGCTGGTGCGCTCTGCAAAGAAAAAAGAAAAACTGCGAATACACTACTGTGCCTCGCGTAAAGTGGCATTATAGTATGGAAGTGAACTTGTGTCCGTTGGGACGGAGGTTATGTCTTCATGGTGGTCCAGCTCGCGCCGTGCTGCGTGAAAGTGGCGGTCCCGGGTGTTTGGAAACTGGGAGAGAAAGACGGGGGCAAGAAGGAGGAACAGAACAAACAGAATCAAGTCGGACACGCGGACAGGCCGTCTGGATGGCTGCGTATAACCTATACGTAAAGAAGAAAGAAACGAAACATATAAAAAAAAGGCAGGAGAGGCAGAACAGAACGCGATCAAGTGAAGCGCGAGCGCTAGCCGGCTCTTCTGCCGTGAGTTTTCTTTCCCGCAAGGCGTTTCTTGTGTTCTCTTTTTTCCTTCCATTATATGGCTCCTTGCGGACGTACAACGGGGAGGCGTATAAATTAGTGCCAGCTGAGCACCGGATTTCGGACGTTCCGCTCCAACACGTCCGTCTGGGCTTTCTTTCGTCTTTTCTCACGGTTACGGTGGCTTCGTTTTTTTCTTGCGTTTCTGTAGCGTCCGACAGATATTGCGCTCTGCGCGGGAGATGGTCACAGCCGCTGAAATCTTACTTCGCCCTAAGCTATATGGCGGGCTTCTTTTACACCTGCCCTCCTCTTCCTCCGCCTTCCTTCCGTCTATCCCGTGTCTTTCTTTATACGCTGTTCCCTATTATACGTCTCAATTCGCGCCCCTGAATTTTCCCTTGCCGCACAGGCGCACAGCACAGAAGACGCAGAGAGGGAAGATAAAGGAAAAGACGGTAAGCGAGCCTTCGACCGCTTTCGCTTTCTGTTCCCGAGCGGTGGACAGAGACAGAGCGTATAGCTAGCTGCACGCACCGCGGAGGTGCCGCTCTTCCACCACGCGCGCTCTTTTCTTTTCCGAACGGCTGCGGTCGCGAGAAGGCCGGCCGCGCGCTTAGCCGAGGGGGAAGGTAATAAATGCACCTGCACTCGCCGCAGTTTTGACTATAGGACCGCACTCGTCCCACCCACCGCGTTCCGGGGTGTAATGAATAACCCTAATAAAGGAGCGCCGCTTCGCGTCGCGCGCACGCTCCCGCTGGCGCTGTCTGAGTGAACGCCTGCCGTTCGTATTTTTTGCTTATTTGAAAGCACGTGTGCACATGCGTGCGTGCGTGTGTGTATGGGAGATGGAGCTAAAACAGAAGAGGGGACTGGAGTGGCCGTGTATTTCAGCTATTACGATGCTCTAATGCGTGAGAAAGTAAATGACATATCCTGACGTACAATGTTCATCAAAAAACGCCTGTTGGCACGGGCGCTTGAGACCCGGTATATAAATTTCGCTCCTTGAGAGAGAGAGAGAGAGAGAGAGAGAGAGAGAGAGAGAGAGAGAGATCGACGTCGCTCCTCGCACTCCTGATCTTCGTACAGTCGCGCGAAATGCACTGATCAATAGCACTAGTGTGCACATGCCGCTGTGATTCAAACCTCCTTGGTCGGACGAGTATTCGTGTGCTGGGGGATTGTGGTTGAATATAGCTGACGCAGCGACGTACTTCATCTTATTAATGCAAAAGTTAATATGCGGGAGCTGCTGGAGTTGCATTATTTCCGCAGCAATCGAATGGCGTAGCGAATTTCTTACGTTCACCCTCGTCGCTTGACAGATGGCAGTATGTAAGTCAACCCCACAAAGCCCAACATACCATCTCTTGCTGCGCTATAAAATACTCATTCACATTCAACGTTTTATTTTTTCTTTTGATTTCTCTGACACTCTCGAAGGGAACAACGCGGGAATGCAGGAACGCAATACCTATAATGCCATTTTTTGATGTGTTGAAGCAGGTTTTCCAACTACGGATACTTCAGCAAACCAATCAATAAATATTTACTATACTCATTAATTTTAATTCAAGCAACCGAACCACCTTTTGTACGGATGTAGTCTTCGAGGGCAGACACAAAGGTGGACAAGTTGTCTTTATTTTTCTTGATGTGTAATGGGCTTTGTGGTGTTAAACGACGCCAGTATTCAGATAGAGCATCTGCACTATTCAGTGTATAAGGTAGTGTTGGGGTCTCGGTGCTGACGCCCGTTATTGCGAATGGGTCGCAAGCCCCAAGGGTAGCGTTGGCCTGGCGGCCTGGGGCACTGGAAGCATCCGAAGGTCCCGGCAAAGCATGAGAAGACTGGTAACAGAACAACTTGTTTATTCTAACATAGCAAAAGAGCGGCCGGTCAGGTCGACCGAAGTGGAGAGACGGGAGAGCACGTAACTCAACAGAAGAAATCGGAGCCTCTCTCCTGGCGTCCGGGGGCAGCTGCTCTTATACTCTCGGCGTCGCGGGCCAGAAGGAAGGTCACGGGATGAGCCCACGCGACGGCGGAGCATGAGCCCACGCGACGGCGCGCACGGTCGAGCCGAGAGACATGATGAGCCGAGTGTAGTGACGCATCGCCAACCCGCCGACGGACAGACCTCCTGGCACCTCACTTGGGGAGCTCCGCTCCCCGGCTGCCGCGCATTGACAAGCGTGGGCACACACACACACACGCACACACGAAGACACGTGGCACTGAAACACGCCTGGACACGCTTGGCGGGGAGGCGTTGCGGCGGCGTCGAACGGGCCAAAATGTCCGCCGCTTTGAACGAAGCCCCGGCGTCCGTTGCATCTGCGCCGGCATTACCGCGCGTTGTAGGCGAAACGTAACAGACCGCCCCGCCGGGGGAAGGAGATCCCGATGGTCAGGGGACTGCATCCGCTGTCCGGAGGGATGTCGCTCGATCATGCTCATAACCGAAGTCGGGCGTCCTTTGGCGTTTCTTGAGCGCAGCGCACAGAGAAGGCCTCGTTCTCACGTTCAGGTGCACACAGGACACTGCAAAGTGACTTCGGGAGAGTTGACATTTTTGTTCTCGTTTCCGGCAAGCGTTAGAACTACGCCGAAAGTCAACCGCTCAGTCAGCAAGCACGGCACAACCCTCACTAAGCCCTGCCAGGCTCTTTCCCCTTTTATACTGCTGCCTAGTTCCTTACAGTAGTTTAGCAGCACTCAGAACGCGTCCACAAATCGGAAAATTGCACTAGAAAGCACATCATCACTTTGAAACACTACACAAAAGCAAAAGGTTAAAAATCCTGCCTCAGGAAGAAAAACATCAGTAACAAGCAATTTTGAGGCTGATTCCCACGTTAGGGGCTTCGACTTAAGCCATCGGCGTTACCGTTGAGACTCCCCTTTTTGTAACGCACCTCAAAGGAATATTGTTGCAAAGCGAGGCTCCAGCGCAGGAGGCGGCCATTTTTGGGAGAGATGGTCTGCAGCCATTGGAGAGGGCAGTGATCCGTCTCAATGATAAACCTCGAGCCAGCTAGGTAACATGACAATTTCTGAACGGCCCACACGATACACGCACACTCTTTCTCGGTGGCGCTATACGCCTGCTCACGACTCGTCAGCTTACGACTAGCATACAGGACGGGGTGTTCTACTTCTCCATTTTCCCGTTGGCACAGTACAACGCCCATGCCTCGCTCACTAGCATCACACTGAACAACGAACCCTTTTGAGTAGTCGGGCGATCGTAGCACAGGCTGGCTTGTTAGGGCGCTCTTTAGGGCGCTAAAAGCTCTTTCCTTTGTCTCATCCCAGACGACTGTTTGCGGCTCTGTCTTTCTTAGAGCATCCGTTAGGGGAGACGCGATATCAGAGTACCTGGGGATGTACCTCTGATAGTAGCCGGCGACACCTAAAAACGACCGAATATCGGTCTTCGTGCGCGGTTGCGGGAAGTCTCGCACAGCGGCCACCTTTATTTCAGAGGGGCGGCGACGACCCCGACCAATCACGTGACCGAGGTAGACAACCTCGGCCTGTGCTAACTGGCACTTGGGAGCCTTGACTGTCAAGCCCGCATCGCGCAGGCGGGTTAGCACTGCCCGCAAGTGCGCCATATGCTCAGGCCAGGATGCGGAGAATATCGCTACGTCGTCTAGATACGGTAAAGCGAATTCTTGCTGTCCCCGCAACACTTTATCCATGAGGCTTGAAAAGCAGTATGGCGCGTTCTTCAAACCAAAACTCAAAACTTTAGGACGGAATGTCCCCATTGGTGAAATGAACGCCGCATACCTACTAGCCTCTTCTGTAAGTGGAACCTGCCAATAACCCCTGACAAGATCTAGGGTGGAAATAAACTGAGCGCTACTCACTCTCTCAAGGCGCTCCTCGATGTTAGGGATCGGATAAATTTGATCCTTAGTGATGGAATTAAGCCTGCGGTAGTCGACGCAAGGACGAGGTTCCTTGCCCGGTACCTCAACTAAAATCAAAGGGGAGGTATAATCACTCTCACCCGCTTCAATAACACCGAGCTGTAGCATTTTCTTTACCTCAGCCTCCATAATATCGCTCTGGCGGGGTGACACCCGGTACGCCTTGGATCGTACTGGCTCTGGGGAGGTAAGTTCTATGTCATGAGTAAGGACAGAAGTCCTACCAGGCCTCTCAGAGAACAGACCTTGAAACTCTTGTAAGAGCTGGTGTAGTTCGGTTTTCTGCTCAGGCGACAGCGATGCTTTACTTATTAAGTCACTAATGACTTGATCCGTGTCTTTCCTGTTCGTCACTGAGCCTAGTCCCGGAAGCTCGACCGGAAGCTCTTCGGGAACGTTTACCATCATGCACACCACTGCTTCCCGTTGCTTATAGGGTTTGAGCAGATTACAGTGGTAAACTTGCTGTGCTTTCCGCTTTCCTGGCAGACTC
The DNA here is from genome assembly GCF_023375885.2 of Dermacentor andersoni. Classification (NCBI taxonomy): domain Eukaryota; kingdom Metazoa; phylum Arthropoda; class Arachnida; order Ixodida; family Ixodidae; genus Dermacentor; species Dermacentor andersoni. The sequence goes on along the minus strand of NC_092816.1, from coordinate 19,854,522 downwards.
ACCACGTAGTTAACGTCCGACAGTTTTTGAACAATCCGTGCTGGGCCCTCCCACTGCACGTCGAGTTTGTTCTTTAGCGATGTGCGCAATATCATGACCTCATCGCCCACCTCAAAACGACGGGCCCTGGCTGTCCGATCATAATAAACCTTGGCCCTCTGCTGGGCCTTTGCCATTGCTTCACCTGACAACTCCTGTGCCCTTCTTAAACGTTCGAGGAGCTTAAGCACGTACTCTACCACGACTGGGTCGTCGCCCCTGCCTTCCCATGATTCTCGAAGCATGCGAAGCGGAGATCGCAGCGAGCGACCGTACACCAGCTCAGCTGGCGAAAACCCCGTAGCCGCATGCGGCGCGGTCCTTAATGCAAACATCACTCCAGGCAGACACAGCTCCCAGTCAGTTTGATGTTCAAAACACAATGCTCTCAACACGCGCTTCATGACGGAGTGGAGCTTCTCAACGGAATTCGACTGGGGGTGGTGCACTGAGCTGTGTAACAGCCTTACCCCGCACCTTTCGAGAAAGGCTGTCGTCAAAGCGCTAGTAAACACTGTACCCTGATCTGACTGGATTTCTGCAGGAAAACCAACTCGCGCAAATATGGACAGTAGTGCATTGACTATCTCAACTGAGCTGAGTTCTTTAAGCGGCACTGCTTCAGGGAACTTTGTCGCTGGGCAGATCACAGTCAAAATGTGTCGGTACCCTGTGGCTGTTACCGGCAGAGGTCCCACTGTATCAATAACGAGCCGTCTAAAAGGCTCCGTAATGATAGGTACCAACTTCAACGGCGCCCTCGATTTGTCCCCTGGCTTGCCCACCCGCTGACAGGTGTCGCATGTCTTCACAAAGTGGTCTGCGTCCCGAAAACACCCTGGCCAATAGTACTCTTGCAAGAGACGGTCCTTAGTTTTCTTAACTCCTAGGTGTCCGGACCACGAACCCCCATGCGACAAGCGCAACAGATCCTGACGATAGCATTGAGGCACGATCAGCTGATCGAACTCCACTCCCCTGCGGTCTAGATACTTCCGGTACAGGACCCCACCTCTTTCCACAAAGCGAGCATTTTTCTTGGCGATACCTTCCTTGATAATGCAGCGTATGTTTTCTAGGCTGCCATCCTTCTTTTGCTCGGCTATCAAAGCCGACCGGCTGACTTTTAGCAACCTGTTAAGTCCGTCTGACGTAGGCGCGATGAGCAAATCTGGAGACAGCTCTTCTAACCTTCCCGTGTCGGGATTTTCCTCTCCAGTATCTGGTGCCTTTAACGCTACAGGCTCAATTTTATTCAGTTCGGGCGTGCTCTGAATACCAGCTTGCTGCGCCTCTGACCCTTTCTCATCGTTCAACAACGTCGGCCCCGCAACTACCGCCTTTGCAGCGAGCTCCCGAACCTTCGATCTGGTTAAGGCCTGAACGCTAGCCTCACCAAACAAAAGCCCCTTTTCGTGCAGGAGGTGATCGGACCTGTTCGAAAATAGGTACGGGTACTGGGGGGGCAGCATAGATGACACTGCGGCCTCCGTCTCAAGTGCTCCGAAAGGTCCTTCAATAAGCACTTTTGCTACCGGCAGACACACGCTATGAGCTTCCACTGCTTGCTTGATCCATGCGCACTCGCCCGTGAACATATCGGGTTCTACGTAAGAGGGGTGAACTACATCCATTGTAGCTGCGGAATCGCGAAGCACTCGGCACTCTCCCGTTCACGAGGAGGTCTCGCATGTAAGGCTCGAGAAGCTTCATGTTCTCGTCAGTGCTGCATAAAGACAAAAACACGACTTGTGTTTTTGTTTCTGGACACTGCGCCGAAAAGTGACCCGGCTTCTGGCACGTATAACAAACGCGCGCTTGCCTCGTCTCGAACCGCTTTCTGCGTTCGGCTTCGGTTGCCGCCGTCTCCTTACGTTCGGTCGGACTGCTTTCACTCGCATCCGCACTACGTGTATCCCCCTTTGCTCTCATGGGTGTGAACTTCGGCCTCTCAAACTTGGAGCCAAATTCACCCTTTTGACCGTCCTTAGCTCCGCGAGCCCGACGCGTAACAAACTCCTCGGCTAGCTCAGCGGCTCTAGCCACCGTACTAACGTCTGGCCTATCCAAGACCCAGTACCGCACGTTCTCAGGTAACCGACTATAAAACTGTTCTAGCCCGAAACACTGCAGAACTTTCTCGTGGTCACCAAACGATTTCTCTTCTTTGAGCCACTCCTGCATGTTTGACATAAGCCTGTAGGCAAACTCTGTATATGACTCACTTTTGCCTTTCTCATTTTCCCGAAACTTCCGACGGAACGCCTCCGCTGACAGCCTGTACTTTTTTAGCAGACTCGATTTCACTTTGTCGAAATCCTCTGCCTCTTCTCTCTCCAAGCGAGCGACTACGTCGGCCGCCTCGCCGGGTAACAAAGTGAGCAAGCGCTGTGGCCACGTTTCCCGAGAGAACCCCTGCTTCTCGCACGTTCGCTCAAAGTTAACCAGGAACAAACCAATGTCCTCTCCAAGCTTAAACGGCCGCATCAGGTCAGTCATTTTGAACAATACTCGTTCTCCTGCACCGTGTGCCTGACTTCCATTACGAGCGCGTTCCATCTCTAACTCGAGACGCTTCATTTCCAAAGCGTGTTCACGCTCTTCTTTTTCTTTCTGTTCTATAAGTTCGCGCTCATGTCTTTTTGCCCGCTCCTCAATGGTCTCAAGGCAATCCGACAGCTCGTCATCCTCAGCTTCTAACTCAAGAATAGCCCTTAGCAGTTCTGGTTTTCTGAGTTTGTCTGAGACATCCAGACCCAACTCTCTTGCAAGCTCCAGCAATATCGGTTTGCGCAACGACTTCAAATCCATGGCTGCTCTGAATGCTGCTTTCTCTACTGCCTACTATTGTCTTGCCGCAAACTAACCCGGCAGCAACGACAACCACAATTACCAGCTCTGTTTCTAACACTAACAAAAGCCTGGCAAAACTCAGAAGAAGAAAGTCCCGCACTCACCAAACCTCGCAGCCAAGACTTCAGCGCAGTCGTTCCGCTGCAGGCAACCAGTCATCACACAGGGCTCGTTGCGCTGCTCCCGGATGGTCGTTGTGCTGCTCAGCATACATTCAACCGCATCTCTTCGCTGCTGGCCTCCGTTGTCGCGATCTCACCGCTGGCAACCAGTTGTTGGGGTCTCGGTGCTGACGCCCGTTATTGCGAATGGGTCGCAAGCCCCAAGGGTAGCGTTGGCCTGGCGGCCTGGGGCACTGGAAGCATCCGAAGGTCCCGGCAAAGCATGAGAAGACTGGTAACAGAACAACTTGTTTATTCTAACATAGCAAAAGAGCGGCCGGTCAGGTCGACCGAAGTGGAGAGACGGGAGAGCACGTAACTCAACAGAAGAAATCGGAGCCTCTCTCCTGGCGTCCGGGGGCAGCTGCTCTTATACTCTCGGCGTCGCGGGCCAGAAGGAAGGTCACGGGATGAGCCCACGCGACGGCGGAGCATGAGCCCACGCGACGGCGCGCACGGTCGAGCCGAGAGACATGATGAGCCGAGTGTAGTGACGCATCGCCAACCCGCCGACGGACAGACCTCCTGGCACCTCACTTGGGGAGCTCCGCTCCCCGGCTGCCGCGCATTGACAAGCGTGGGCACACACACACACACGCACACACGAAGACACGTGGCACTGAAACACGCCTGGACACGCTTGGCGGGGAGGCGTTGCGGCGGCGTCGAACGGGCCAAAATGTCCGCCGCTTTGAACGAAGCCCCGGCGTCCGTTGCATCTGCGCCGGCATTACCGCGCGTTGTAGGCGAAACGTAACAGTAGGTATTCTCATCCCACACAATTGTTATCGCCGGTAAACGTCTGTCAACTATTTCTTTTATTATTATTATGTCAGGCACAAGAGGGTAATGGCATAACGAACCTGCAGTGATTCCGATACCGCGCTAATATCAAGAAAAGTGGCAGTTTCGCCCGAAGAGAGAAGCTTCGACAGCGAGTTGTAGCGCATGCACTTGGCACTCTTCCGTTTGGCGCCTCTATTCTGGGATTCAGCCATAGAGATGTTTGTTCCGCAGTCCAGAAATTTCTTATGGAGTCCAACCGAAAGCACTGTTAAATTTGTATCTTTTAATTTTCTTGTGCGGTTTTCAAACAGTGATTATTGATCCTTCCTGCTATTATTACTTTCGTTCAACATAAGATTGCACCTTTCAACATCGCTTACGCTATAGGTGTCCTGAAGGTTTATTTGTGGTTGGACGGGCAACAACGACAACGATTCCTCGCACGGCGTTGCAAGGCACCATGCAAGGCACCTCCTGCTGGGTAGAAGGAACAGTGTTCTGGCGGCTACGATAAGGGGCAATCCCTAAGGATCTCCTGTCCCGCCTGCTGAGGCAAGCTTCTGTCGCCTGATGGTTAGAGTATCGGGCTCCTGTGCTGGAGGTCTTTTGTTCTAATCCGACTGTCTGACAGCTCTCTCTCTCTCTCTCTCTCTCTCTCTATATATATATATATATATATATATATATATATATATATATATATATATATATATAATGGCCGCTCGTTAACGGCACTGATGGATATTACACTGTGTAGGCGTACCGGCGTCTTCGTCGGACGCAGGGCGACTTTCGCCCGTTAGCAAGGGCTCACACACGAGCGTGTGTCGCAGCTGTACACCAGTTACAATCTAAGCAAGGGGTGCGCTGACCTGTGATGAGCGGCGCGACACCGGGGTGCAAGCAGCCGATATAAGGACGCCGGGCCGGCTCTTTCGATCACCATATATAGCTATAGTCGAGCCCTTACCGGGGGTAATTCGATTTCGCAGAGACGGTGATTATAACATCGACCCGGTCTTCTACTTCGCGGGCTTTTGTGACGTTTTGACGACAAGGCTTTGGGAAGAAGCAGGGGGCACAAGTAAAGTGATTTATCTTTTCTTCTTTCTTCCCTCTGTAGAGGAACGGAAGGAGAAGGGGGCATGACCGGGGACATCGGTAATTGAGAGCTCATTCTTTCTGCCTGCTTAGCCGGGCTGTCTTTTTCAGCAGGAGTTCTAAATCTCGGCATCGGTGCCGCTTCGTATTGCGACCCGCAATCGGTGCTCTCCCTTTCTCTGTGCGGCTGCTCCCGGGTGTACTACGACGGTCGATTCGCTTCCTTTTGTCCGGCATTTCCTGGCACTGAAATGCAACGAATAGAAAGAGAGGCGATTGTCTTCGCATTTTCCAAGCTTCTCAAAGACATGAAATTTATGCACGTCACGCATATATTTCTCGTCAGAGACTTTCGCCAAACCGAATCCGTTGCACGCAGCGATGCAATCTTCCTATAAGGTGCAATGTTTTTGGTAGAAACGGAACACCAATCTCTGTTCAAGTTCAAGCTTATTTAACGATATAGTACGTGCATCGAAATTGATTATAAGACACTTAATCCTATATTCGCGAACGCGCCTCGACTGGGCGCAGCGCCACCGTTTGATTGAGGTGGTCACTGTGCCTAAATAAGTGTCCTCGTCGATTTCTGACACAAGCAGTTGCTACGCTCCAGTAGCCATGAGTAGATATCCAAATTGCCTGACTGCGATACTACGGCTGCGTTCCAAAACTCGCCGTAGACGGCTAAATAGACAGCTATATGGACAGCGGCCATCTCGTTCCAATTCCGGCAAAGCCGGCATGAAGGAAGGAAATAAACTAGCAGAGCGCGTTGCGTCACCCAGGCAGCCTTTAATTGCAAGCCATTCTCTTAGCGCTTTTCGTCGCAGTATCGGCCAAACATGGGACCTCTGAGACGCAGCCTATTGGCCGGGAATGTTTGGTTCCCGGTAGTCTTAAAGCAATATTATTATTATTAAGCAATAATTATCAGTATTAATTATTACTTAATTATACTAAATCTAATCAATATTATTCTATACCAATATTATTATGCAACTAAGGACAAGAGGTCCCGCTGCAGGTTATAACTGTGGTACCTCTTTCTGTATAACACCTTCTGTAATATATGTACCTGTAATGAAACAATAAACTTGAACTTGAATGAGCTCTTGTTCAGCCATCCTGCCGTATATAGCTCTGCCTGCAGCGTGTGGGCACCAAACCTATCGCGCTCTCTGACGTGATGATCACGTGTTAAACCGATACGTTTGGCTTCAATCGTGCTGCGCGATGCGCTTTCCTAATTATTTTCTTCCTCCATGAAAACTGGCAAAAATACAGCTTCGCGATGACAGCATCGAAGTCAAGAACGATGCAGGCTACTTTGCTGTTCAAACAACATGGCGGCTGAGCGGAATGTTTAGAAATTCGACGGGAAGGTCTCCTGTACACTAAACAACGAAGTGGCACTTTCTTATGCGATTAGTGTAAGCTGCCTTGTGTTTTTCATAGCTTCGCACACGCAATGTGTTAAAATGTAGCGATGATATATGCTTTTCTTAGCTCGCTCTCGTCGATGCGAGGTGGCGTGAAGCCGCAGACACGTCGTTTGAATGCTCCCAAATAATTCCGTAGCTTGGGCTCAAAGCTGTCTTCTTCGCAGTCAGATTATAGATGGTCTTCAATGCTGACCGAAATTGGAAAACACCCTAGAACTCGCGAATCGCATATGCGCGTTACTGCATGGCCTCTGAGTTCGGGTGCCATAACTACCGAAGCGCAGTGGCTATTTCATTCGACAGGCCGCCCTGTAGAGGACGCGGTGCGTTACTGAATACGGCCGTTTTTGATGGGGCAGGTATTTCTATTTCTTTATGTGTAAATTCACTTCAGTTTTGGAGCAGTATTGACGTTTTTCATAACTGTAAAGCTAGCGTTCCAGCAAGGCGGTTTGTCGAGTAAATGGCGGCGTAGTAATTTTTGCACGCCTCATGACATGTAAAGTGCAAATGTGGCTTTCGTGATGAAACTATGCGCAAGAGACAAGTCACAGCATGTGCAGCAAACATAATTTGAAGCCCGACTACGTGCCGCCATTATTTGGGCAAATGTGCACTGTGTGGAAGCCGCCCACTTGCGAATGAGGAAAACAGGCTTGGAAGTAAAAAACGTCTATGGCTGGGCGAGTACGTGCAGTTTGTGGAGAAGATTCCACGCGAAGAGACCATACACTGTGCGCAATGCCATAGCTATATACTGCTACGCAACATTCAGGACAAGCTTCCCTCCTCCTTGTCGTTCGTAGTGTTGGCCGGCCTCGAAGGCTCGCGGTACTCCTAAAATCTCTTGTCAAACTACCCTGGACCAGAGATAGAGTGGTTGCTGCTTCATACGAAAGCATCGGAATCTATCGCGGAGTCCCGCTTCGGCGCCGCCCGGGTGTTCTACATCATGTCGACACGCGCACGAGGCGAGAGTCAGCTCGTCCTTGTTGCTGCTGGCATACATGGCGCCCGGCAGAGCGGGTCGGCTGTGGATGGGGCCCAGGGGAGAACTTTGCAGCTGCAGCAAAAGCAGCAGCATGGCCCCGCGACCAGTGAGCGAGATTGGCGCCGCAATCCGGGAAAACAGCGGCACGAGTGATTCGATTAGACTCGTGCACGCTGGCCGGGGACGATGTCTCCGCAACTGGGATAAATGGAGCCGAATGGGCCCGGAGGCAAAACGCAGGGGAGAGGGTGCTGGAATCCTCGCTTTGCTTTGGCTCGCCACACCCCTCCCCCTCATCCATTCCCTGTCTTCCGCTGCCACACTTCCTGCCTTTGCCTCTTCAACGCTTATAGCGTCGTCCTCGCGATCCGGCCAGCGGCCGAAGGCCACGACTGTGAATTCTGACGATCAGTTCTGCGCATCGTAAGTTCACGATATCTCAAATGCGCTGTAGTGAGCGCCAAGTAATGCAACGAAATAAGACAGAAAAGCCCTTTGACAAGGCGCATTGCGCCGACATAAAGTGTTAACGATATGTAACTTGGCAAGGGAGTAAAACACCCGTGAAAGCTGTAGTACACAAAAATAAGGCGTTATCTCATCTTATGAAACCTCGGCTTTTATATCACACTTAACGGCGGAAAATTTCCGCGCAGCGAAAAAGAGACGCGAGATGCGTAATAACTGTGCCGAAAAACGCGTCGGGGCAGCAAATTGCTCGTCAAAAATCATGGACGATTAAGAAATATCGCATATGATTAGGACCTGGCTGCTGCACCGCTTTTGGCTTCGATCGAAAATAGTGCCGCGCCGAGACGACATCTCTCCGCCAGCGCGCCACGACGCGCCTTTCCTCGCGACCCTGAAAGTGTGCGGGGGCAAAGACAGCGGTTTTTCTCGAGGAGAGCTCGTACAGTGCGCGCCCATTGTCTGAGGAGGCAAAATTGAAAGGGGGACCCATTATCAGGAGGCGTCCTTTCTTTCGCCAAGGAGCGCAGCCGCATCGATCGCCGTGTAATTCAGCGTGCATGCCTCGGCAAGGGCGCTCCCTCCGGCCGCTCTGCTCTACGCGTATCCCTCGCCGGCGGCAAGTGTCGCAGCCCCTTCGATCGAATGTGACAAGTTGGCCCCGCGAACTGGAGTAGAATTACGGCCCACGAGGATTACGCAAGGTGTGGCGACACTCTCCAGGCTCCAAGAGCCTACAGCCCGAATCTCTGGCTGGTGCGTGCGTACTGCGGGTGCCTGAAGCAGTACGGGACGTTTGCAGCCGGGCTATAACCCTGTAGCTATCGAGGCACAAAACCGAGGCAAAAAATCTCCGGACGTTCGTCCAGACAACCGGCACATAACGACGGGCACCGGCCAGTCGTGGCAGCGAACAAGATGGCAGCAACGACTCTAAGAGATGACAAGGAGTTCTTACGAACGAATAGCTTCGCGACACCGTTCCAGGAAGAAACACGTTTTTTCTTTCTTTCTTTCCTTTCTTTCCCCCGCATCAGGCGGCTCACTCATGCCAGCGACTAAATGCATTATCGAGCGATGCGTAATAATGAGTGCAGATGTGGGCCTCTCGCGCTCGCCAGGATGTCTTAGAGCGCAGCGCTCCTCGATCTGCTCGACACGTGCGCCAACATGTGGTCGGACGCCTGGTCTAGCTAGCTTTGCGCCGGCCCGGTTCCTCTGTCCCAACTCTCCAAACTGGGCGCGGGAAAGGGGCTCGGCTGGCTGGCTCGTCGCGACCTTTAGGAAAAAGATGCTCCCCTGACGTCACTTCCATCTTTTACACAGACGCCGTAGGAAGAGCTGGCGCACCTTATCGTTCGCGCCCTTTTCCGGAACACGCAGCAGGAGCGGACGTTTGATCGTCCTTGATGAGCGTCAACCGGTGTAGGGAAGAGAGAGAGAGAGAAAGCAACCTCTGAGAGTCGGGCTACTCCGGTGTTGTCATCTTCACTCACTGCCTTTTGAGTCGTGGCGAACACTTCGAGCGTGCCACATCTGCGTTATTAGAAGTGTCGGTTGGTCTGTGCTAGTGTTGCGTGCGGTGAGAGGTTTACCTTCGGTCTGCCTGGAATCGACACATCGAGGTACTATGGCCCGCCAGGTCGCGTCACTCGTAATGCTCGTCCTATGCTTTGCCGCGCCCACTCAGCAAGAGCGAAAGGCAGCCATGAAGGCTAAAATGATGGTAAATACTCTTTTGTTTTGTTGTTATTTCTCATGTTCTCTTTTGTTCAACTTGGTGCTTCTATGACGAAGCACCTAGAGATGCATCCCTTCGTTGCCTTGCAAGGTTACGACCATTCAGTGGTGGAATGTATACGGAAGAAATAACTCTGCAAAGTATCTGAGCATAACTAGACCGTGGATCAGCAGACACGGCATGTGCACGCGTACAGTGTGTCGCGTCGTGAATGGTTTTATTCGTGTTGTCATTCAAGTCAACCATCCGTGCGCAGTCGGTGTATCACTGTAGTGTACCTTTACCCCAAGGTGAAGCCATCCGTAATGTGCCATTGTCACCTCGAAAAGCCTATGTCGACTGTAAATTCTGGGCAGAAGAAAATGATGACGTGGCTTTGCCCCGCTACACAGAAGCCCACAAGGCAGTCCTTTATATATATACATATATATATGCAAGATCTTTTTATAGTAAATTATCAACAGTGGTCAAACAAAGGATGTCTAAGCTGAAACCGATGGTTTGGCGAGGTGTTTTGCCTTGGTCAGTGTCAATCGCTTCAAGTGTCCATCTTCCTGTATGCCTCTGTCTTGTTTGTTTTTCAGTGTCATGTAAAACACACAATAATTTAAAAGGCATAGCTAAACACCGTGACGTAGCGACATTTCCATGAGAGGCCATGACATTTCTTAGCACATGTTTCTTGTGTGGAAGAGCAATTGTAATCCATCTCTGACAGACTACAGCACCAAATGTACGATACTTACGAAAAGCACTTAAATTTATTTTATTTTTTTACTACTATTGATACACGTCACTAACCAAGGCAGGTATAGTATTCAAATGAAGGTAACATAGTATGTAATAGTATGGGGTACACAATGAAGTTCAAAGAGAACAAAAAAAAAATGGCCAGGCTTAGCTTGGTTAAGCCAAGAATGCGTTACATATTGTGTTGGGGCCCAGCTTTTCCTCCGGCTGTCGTGACGTCACGTCACGTGGTTGCGCTAAAGGTCAATGGTGGCTGCTCGGCCGCGCCCAAGGGCTGAAGTGAGTGATTGCAATATGCAACGCATAAAAACATCTTCGAAGCTATAATTCATGAATGCTCTGGATCCGAGACATCAACTGTGTTATGTTAAATGACAACACATGTCGCATGGGGGGAGCCAGTTTACCACTTTAGACTCAGTTCCTTTTTAAAGAAATACTTCTCTTTGACAGCTGGTGCTTCTCCGTTAACATAAGGTGGTAGCACGAACAGAAGATTACAGCAAAACAAAAGAGCACTGGATAAGCGTGCTTTCTTTGGTTTGTGCTTGTGACTGTCTCTTTGCATCTGCGTCCTATACCTTACGCGCTGATCTAAGCAAGAAAAGTGCGACTTCAGACGTATAGCGCGCTTTCAAGTCTAGTGAAAGCATGGCTGCCCCCTACAGTAGTGCTTTAAACGTGCAGTAAGCGGATCTCCTTGCGGTAAGAATATGCCTAACGGCACGCTGTTACTTAAAAGTACCGCTATCCCTTTATCTCAAACCTCCTCCCCCCAACCCCACCCCCCCCACACACCCCTCGTGTTTCGTCGCAAACAGAAAACTAGTCTGGTTTGTCTGCGTATGTTTTCATTTCTTGCTTGTCCTTTCCACAGAAAGAAAAGTGAATGAGGTTTTGGGCACCGCAATGGGACTACGCAGAATCCTAGATGGTACCATGCGCATACGTTCCCGAATGCTTTCTCCTCTACCCCCTTTCTAACTCCCCTTTCCCCCACTCCAGTGCAGGGTAGCAAACCGGAAACTTGCATCTGCTTAACCTCCGTGCCTTTCATCCCTCTCTCTTTCTGATCTTTCCCGGATCGAGTGGCAGTTGGCGCGATATGACCTTGTATGCTAGTGTGTTTTTTTTGGGGGGGGCGGGGGGCGGGGGGATGTAATCATGAATGTCCACATGGCGTCGACTGCCAAGATGCATGAGCCACGCTTTTTCATGTGCGTGTACGAGGTGCCCTTGTGCAAGTTTATGAGACGCCGGCCAGTCTAAGTTTCTTGGTGCTACCGTGCCCCTCCTCTTTTATTGGCGTCGCTTCGCAGTCACCACTTCGCCACGGAACGATAGCCGGCAGAGTTATTTCTCGTGATACGATGTGTGCCCTTTCTCTGCGGAAGCCAGCAGAGTTGCAGAAGAAATAAGACGACGAATAAACCTCAAAAGCAGCAGAGCACACGGCAAACAACAGCGCACGAAGCAGTCCCGAGGGTTCCTCCGCGCAGTTCCCATGGCAGCGGTGCGCCTGCAGCCGCAATCAGAGGCGAACCTTCTCGGCTTCCGGTTGCGGTGTCGTCTGCGCGTCGAGCCGTAATCCAATCACAGCCGCTAGCCCGGATCCTGGTGTTAGTTCTGCTGTTGGCGGGACGACTTTGTCGGCAAGCCTAGCCGCGCCACGCACCAACTATCTCTTCTCAGCGGCCAAGAGCGCAGGCGCCGGCGGGTGACGAGGTCGTCGCCACGTGCAGACGTGTCAGATCGCGTCAGTCGCGAAGCCTCGCGTCCAAGACCCCCTCTTGTCAGCGCTGTCCGCCAGGCCGCGCCGGAGTGGTTGCCGGGCGCGGAGTTATTGCTAGCGCCGGCTCTTCTCTCTCGGCGTCCAGAGGAGCGTCAGTATACCGGCAGAAAAACAGCGCGATAACAAAAGAAAAGAAAAAAATGTCGTTCTTAATCTCGTTTCCTGCGTTCCGCACACGCGGCCGCAGGTCCTACACTGTACTGATTTTTCGCAGAAATGGGTCGTATTTTGTGACTCTAAGGCAGCCCTTTACAGCATCAAGTCTGCATTACGTCACAGAACTTACGAGCAGATGATATCTGATATCAGGGAAGTGCATCGCCATGCTCTGGAAAGAGGGCACACCATTATATTTCAATGGATTCCTGCTCACTGTGGCATCGTCGGCCACAACCTAGCTGACAAGGCTGCTCGGTCTGCCCGCGAAGATACCCAGACGCGTTCAATACCTTTGGCGAGGTCGGACGCTTCCAGGGAAGTTCGCCTACATGCACGCAAAAAGTCGCAAGATCTCTAGAGTTCAGGTGCCTTCAACTGCCGATTATATAAACTGGACCCCACGCTACGGCTACAACTGCCATCTAGCCTTTCCCGCGGCAAAGCAACCTTGCTGTACCGCTTGTGGCTGGGAGTAGCGCTCACGAACTCATACTGCTATCGTTTGGGAATGGCCGAGAGCCCGATGTGCGATTCCTGTGGGTGCGAGGATACCATCGAGCACCTATTGTGTATCTGCCCCCGCTACGATGTACAACGCCTCTCTCTGCGGGAAACTTTACACCGACTGGACTTAAGACCGTTTACCGAGTCAAAGATACTCGGACCAGGGCCACACCCGTCACTGGCACGAGAAGCGAGTCGTGGATTAGTGCAATACTTGAAGTGCACCGGCTTAAGAGACCACTTATACTGTGCCTGTGCATAATGTCCCGCCCACAAGCACTCAGTGCTCACTCTCTCCCTTTTTCCTCTTTCTGTTTCCCTCTCCCCCACCCCCAGTGTAGGGTAGCAAACCGGATGCTCTTCTGGTTGACGTCCCTGCCTCTCCTGTCCTTGCTCTCTCTCTCTCTCTCGCACTCTCTTCTCTTTCTATTCCCCTTACCCTCAATGCAGGGTAGCAAACCGGACGCTCGTCTGGTTGACCTTCCTGCCTTTCCTCTCCCTGCTTTCTCTCTCTCTCTTGCACTCTTTTGACTATATCACCACCGAGAAATATGTACAATAACGTAGGGAGAGTAGGATGATAAGTCAAGCACCGTGTCAGAGTTGGGCGCCACTTCCTGCTGAAAGGAGTGTTTAGCTGTCCTTATATTTCATCCAGAAGCTGACCCTGTAATGTGTTCGAATTAGCTGATGAAAGCAAGCCGAACTCAACCCCGTTGTTATGGAAGAATTGAAGTAATACATATTCGATTGAGAACTTAATATATTAAACACAAAATTCACTCGGTTTGCAAAGGCTTCTGCGGCTTTTAAGTAATTCGCAGGGGCACTTCAGATGGCCAGTAATGTTGAAAGTTGAGCGAGTTGGTGATTAATCATTATACCGTGTTTGCGAAGCAGGGCACTGACCAGAACAATACGAAGACACAAAAGAGTGTCGTGTATTCTTGTGTGTCTCCTGGCCAGTGCGTTGCTGCACGCACCCGGTATGATGACTTCAGATGGCGTCACGACCATAAAGTGGTTATTGTTGTTATGAGTGAATCTAATTTTAAGTTTACGATGTAGCTCTCTTCAGCTACCCATGTGCTGGACCTTGTTGAAGCGCTTTGCGCGCAACGGAACTGCGTTTAGACCTCCTCTGAAACAATGACCTTGACTAGACCTCCTAACTGCGCGTACATGCTATGTGTATGTGTGAATGATCATTTCATATACCACCTTTCTCATCTGGAGTAGCACGCTAGACGTATGGCCATGTATGGGCGCTATAACGTAAAACTATTCCAAACTTTTCTAATCCAATTCTGCAATCAGCCCTACGCGATTGGTCAAAAACTTTTTTGGACCACCCCGACTTTGCCTGGCTGTGACACGATGTCACGAAAACCGCGATAGCTCCCAATCTATTATGACGTGTACACACTGATTATGCATGATTTGACAGAAGAAAAGCAAAATATTTTTTCTGATTCGACGCATTTTCGCCAGTACCCCTCGGCTATTGGTTAAAAACTTTTGGGCTGCAACCACATCGCCTGCCTCTCACGAGACGTCACACAACCGCAAAAGCTCACTGCGTCAAAGTGACGTGTACGCGTTAAAGATGCATTAATATGCCGAACAAAACTGAGTTTTCTTCTGAATAGCCGCAGGCTGCCCCGTTCTGAAAGGAATAAAAGATGGCTGCCGCCGATCGCTCAGGCACTGGCTACTCGCACCTGCCGGAAAGAATGGGTTTATTTGCGTATAATAAAGCTTTTTGCGTGGCTGCATAACGTTATCGAGCACTTTCGGCACGTTTACGACCTCGCTCTGCCAACGCTTCTTTGCTGAGGACCCGTTTTAGCGTCGTTCTTAAGCTTCAGTTGCATGCCGCCGTGATTTTCGACCAGCCACCGCAAGTTAAATAAGGGAAAGTGGACCAATCGCAGACGTCGGCGCCAGCCTCTTCATCCGGTTATCGGTTTTCTGTGCAGTGGCTCGGCCCCATCAAATCCCTCTCCACTTGAGCGTGCTCCTTGCTTCTTGGCAGCCAATAAGATAAGACAAGCCGCTCAGCGTAGGCAATGTTATTCGTTTTTCAAGCAAACAAAAGTGACCTCCTATGAACGAGAAGAGCGTTTGATTGGTCTGTTCAGACAACCCTGCGGGTGACCGCCCGATGCTTGCGTCGGCGGTTACGCAAATTTGACGTCAGGAGGTTGGAATAAAAATATATTGGAATAGTGTTACGTTATAGGGCCCATACTTCAGCATTCATTGAAGAATCCCCGCCACTCTCTTATTTTGAGCGCGGCACTTGCCGAGAGCTTACCAGATGATAAGATTGAGATTCCTCGTGACTCATCAGTCGGCATTTCTATATTCTGTGACACCAACTGTAGTTATCACTATTCCCGATCCACAGTGGCGGTTCGCGTGCTTGTCGCACAGCCATATCCCCGTTGAAGGATCGTCTTCGCTGGCAGACACCGACGACGCGTGCAGTACATGTGCGGGCGTTAATAAGTAAAGCAGGGTTCCCTCTAACGACCGACCTGTCGCGAATTTCTCTATCCGTCACAATTATCAGACTGCGTAATTGTGACAGATGATGTCTGGTTCCCGTTGCCCCTCTTATTAGCGGGCGTTGTCGCGTTGGCACATCGACCTCGCTCAGGAAGACGCGGCTGTCGGCGTCCCTCACATGTATGTTTGCGCATGCAGTAGAATCTCGCTTAGCGAAACCGAAAGGAGGCTGGGAACACTTCGTGACAGCTGTGGTTACGCTGTAGGTGTTGATGTCTTCATCTGTATGCAGTCGTTGTGCATGACGCTTATTTTCGAACCGCTGGTAAATCCAACTGCTTGGTGACACCACGCATGGCGACTGGAGTGCTGCAACATTTCCCAGTGTTATTGCATCGTTAATGCGCGTAGTGTTTTACCCTAGTTTTAACTATAGATTATCCGTGCAGTACTGAATTGTACCTCCGCACGCGCGGATACACATTCTTTTTGATTAATGTGCGCACTTTTAAGTACTAAAAGGTCCCTTTTTCGTTCACTGCGCTCTTGCAGAGTCTTCAGTCGGCGCCCTTACATTTCACATATTTTTTTATAACGTTAAGCAATACGAGCAAAAAGCAGCTGCTACAAGTAACACGTGACAATCCCAACAACACCAAAAGTAATAGGTGAGAAAAGAAAAAGGGGGGAGGGGCGTCTGATGGCTACCTTGTAAGAACAAAGGGGCTCTGATGACTGCGATTGATGGTTCAATTATTCTAAGCACCCTCTCTACGCATACAGGTTCCAAAATGTGAAGGGGAAGGCGTGGATGCACTTGCGGTTTAATTCGATATATCTGTCCTCGTATTATGCCTCAATTTGTCACAGCAGAAGAGAGCCTTAGCCACGCTCTCTTCTGGTTGCCTCCCAGTATTCAGCAAGGTTGAAACACCTACGAGGCACGGTGATCCGAAGACGCGTGAAATCGTAGAAGCGTACGCAAATCGCACTCGGAGCATTGTCTGCGCTGCCGTGCCAAGCATCTGCAAAATGCAGCAGAAGCGAAACGTGTGTGTGTGTCACAGGCGTCACGTATAAGTGCTCTCTTCCTTCGTCGCAGGGCTTCCTGGAGCGCTTCGGCTACATGGGCGACACGAGCCGCAACGCGGTGCTTCCCTCGGACAACCTGCGCACCGAGCAGGGCTTCCGGTCGGCGCTGCGGCGCATGCAGCGCTTCGCGGGACTCCGCCCCACCGGACAGCTGGACGCCGAGACCATGGCGATGATGAAGAGGCCGCGCTGCGGCGTGCCCGACGTCATCGGGCACGCCGAGCGCGTCAGGCGATACGCGCTGCAGGGCGCCAAGTGGGACAAGACAGAACTCACGTGGAGGTGAGTGAGGGCACACTCTCTGCGCTTTAAGCACGCGCATATAAAATATATATATATTCATATATACGGGTGTTGGCAGTTTGGCTCGAAGGCGAAGCAATGCAAGCACTAGCAAGGTTTAGCGTTGCCGTGGAACTTCTCGCACGGTGTTCTCACAATGCACGAATGCGACAGGGCGCGACGCAGCACGCGATACAACCGCTGCTGTGCAGCAGGGACAGCGTTCTGGTATATACCATGCAGGCTTCTCACAACGCTGGCGCGACGATGAACGCTCGCAGGGACGTCATAGGCGTCGCAGCTCGTTGGTGCACGAGACCGACGGAATACCGTCGGCGCTTGTCGGCGCCCAAGGAAAGGATCAAGATTAAGCTTGACGTTTTCCGTCCATTTCGCTCAGACCTGTCCATTGGTTACGTGAGAAGGCAAGGAAACCCTCCTGCTATACGAGAGAGGTTGCGGGGAAACTGGATAAGATTAAGTTAAAGATACGGTATAGTACGTTACTGCTATTTCTGAAAAATAAACACCATGCAAATATGTCGAGGCGACAAATCACGCAGGGCGCGCAGAAGCAGAGCCGCATTAATTAAAGCGCACCTCAGGCTCCAGGCGACACTACGGAAGCGGTCGACCGTCAAATCAACACTTCTGTGTCCGTCGCGGTAGCTTTGCGGCTATGGCATTGCTAGAGGTCGCGGATTTTATCCCGACCCCGGCAGCCGCATTTCGACGGGGGCGAAATAGAAAACGCATCTGCAACTAGATTTTCGGACACATTAAAGAACATCGCGGTGTAAAAATTAATCCAGAGTCCACAACTACGGCATGCCTCCTAATCCGATTGTGGTTTTGGCACGTACATCCCCGTAATCCAATTCAAATTTAATACTTCTGCCACGATGCGATGTTCCATGTGAGGCAATGACGCTGCTCAACCCTCTTAGAGGTTATGAAATATGGCGCACAACAATGCCTCAAGCAAACATATCTCCCTGTTTGTTCTGCTACGCACACAAACAGCAGTGGTGCACGCATGGTAACGTTTAACATCAACTAACCACTCTCATGTAGGACTAAACGTTTAAGAAATTAAACTTTACCATCAACATCACCGCTAATTAACGTCAATCAAAGCAACCAGCGCAGAAAGCTTCGCTTACATCGATTCCCACAGTACGTAGGATCTGCATAATTTTTCTATGGGTGTAAGGGGGTGGTTTAAACAAAAAAAAAACGACCCTTACGGGTGCAAATCCTTTTAGTATGCAGTTGAGCTATGCACGGACTGGAGGGGGCGAAGGCGGGAGGAGAGGTCGCACCACTTCGCTGGCGCTATGGATGGCGCCACCAGGCGTGGAGTAGCGTTACTGCGTATAGCTCCCAAAAGCACGCCCGCCGCTGATGGCTTGAGGAACCGGCGCTCGGTCGGCCGCGGCGGTAGAGTGGACGCTCGATCTTCGTTTGCACTCATTGTCACATAGTGTGGGATCTGCATGATCTTTCTAATTTCCTGAGTTTGCTCCCGCCACAGTGGCTTAGTGGCTATGGCGTTTTGCTGTAAAGTTGCACTGCAGCGAGACAAGTTTTCTGAAGGCTCTTCTGATTAATCGCAACCGCAACGCACATTTTTTTTTCGCTCCATTGGCAAGATGTCTTGCTTGCGAATGTCTCTCTCTCTCTCTCTTTTAACAATATAAGTCTATACTTTCTGGAACACATATTCTGGAATATTTCCCCTGGCATGTCACAAATCTGACCTATACCACGGAGAATGGTATGCTGTCAAAAACATGGTTGCCTCATCTGCGCTGCGCTGTGTTTGATATGTCAGCTTCGTCTTTCCTGAAACACCAGGCATGTAACACAGAACCAGTGTGTAAAGTCGGAAGGTTGCTGCGACAACTGCCGATTTACTTTTTACAAAACCTGTCGAAGCAAAATATTCGCGCATGCATGCGCAAGGCAAACAATGCACAGGAAAAATGCTCGCTCGCACACACACACACACACACACACACACACACACACACACACACACACACACACACACACACACACACACACACACACGCACACGCACGCACACGCACACGCACGCACGCACGCACGCACGCACGCACGCACGCACGCACTCGCACGAGCGTTGACGTTTTTGCGCATTGAGAATGCGGGGACCACAATGGCAAGCAGGGGAGTCGGAAGAGAAGAAGCGGTCGACCGCGTTTATTATGCGACCAAGCCTGCCGGCGGTGTAAATAAAGTGGTAACGGCGGACCAGACGTGCAAGGCACTCAACAAAAGCACGACGCAGTTTCTGATAAAACAAAAACAGATCGTCTAGAAAGATCGTGCGGAAAAGAGAGCCCCGAGACGTAGATATTTCTGCTCACCGCAAGCAACGCCTGCTGAGAAAACGCGGTGAGAATACTTTCACAGAGGCTGCCGGGGTGTCCTGCCAGAATCTTGTGCCGGCCTCCTGGAAACAACGGGCTTTAAGGAGTCAGTTGCGAAAGATTAAAAGCATGTCCGTGTTTGGGATGTACAAAGAAGGCGCCCGGCGTTTCCTAAAAGGCAGCTGCTTTCGGAGCCACGGGCGAGGCTCCTACATTTATAGAAGTGAGAACCACTGTGCGAAGTTTCTCCCAGTCCTATACACACGAAACAAAAAGTAAGTAAATAAAATTCAGGGGACACACGAAGATTAGGACTGCTTTCAATGCAACGCGGAGCGGATGTGGGGCACGTTACGTCCGTGGGACAGAAAGAAATACAGGTGAGACAGAGGGGAGCTGAGGTGAGAAATATAAGAGCAGCGTCGCGAATCACAGCAAAAAGTCAGTGCGCGCATCATTCTTGAGTCCGGCCGCGGCTATCCTCGGCGTCGCCTGGGGTGTCGTCGTGTTGGCTCTCCTCTTGAAGGATTTCGAGCGGCCTGGCAGCATCACCTGTCTGCCACTCTGTCCACCGACTAGGTTGTAGCTGGGGGAGGAAACGGAAGGAAAGGGGGGAGAGGCGTTGTCGGTGCCCAGGGTCGGGGGCGCGTGTCCCGCGCATTTGTCAGGGGGGATTGCGCGCAGACAGGGAGACCTCGTCTGCCCTGTTTCACAAGCCGCCCGCTGGAGCAACAGAGGAAACCGCGGCAAACCCAGGGGCCCGCTGGGGAAGAATTGAGAAGAACGACCGAGTAAAAGCAGGGAAGAGAGCGAGTGGCGCAGAGGTGGGGATTGTGCGCCGAGCTTACGCTCGAGCGCGAGGCGCCGCCCTTGAGTGATGGCTCCGAGGCGTGCGGGGAAGCCGACGGGCACGAAGTCTTCGCCGCCACCAAAGCCAGCGAGGATAGAGGGCGCGCAGAGGGGAACGGCGTAGCTGCGTAGCGCTCACCGCAGCAGCGGGATGCCGCGTTGCTTACGCGAATCCACCGGGCTGGACGGAATCGGTCAGCCCGAGCGAAAGACGTTTGCCGCGCGGTCGCCAGGCGTCTTTCGGGCTGCCTCGGCGTCCTTGGTCTCGGCTCTGTCTCTCAGCGTCATCCGTGCGTTCCACGGCGCCCTTGTTTTTCGTTGTTGTTGTCGCAGACGAAGCTGTGGCAACCTACAGGCGCAAGCCGTGGAACCGGCATCATTCATTACGAAGGAAGGGGAGCAACAAAGACGGCCGGATTCTCTCGGCAGCTGAGGTCCACTGTGCCCTCGGGTCTTCAGTAAACAAAAGAACGCCAGCGAAGCCCCTGGGTGAAGCGACGCGGAAGCAATGATCTTGCTTGATACCCAGTAACCGAAAACAAGGAAAGAGCAACTCGGGAAGAAAAAAAATGACGGTCACCAAAACTGCGAAAGAAAAGATGCGCTGACTTTCCCTGCTGCACTGGCATATTAGGCAGGGATCGCGAGCCGTCTATCGTTGCCTAATAAATTGGGCCCTGGCTTCCGCCTAGATTTTGTGCTGAGCCAGCCTCGCTGGGAAACCGTGCCTGTCGCCGGAGCCACGGCTGCGTAAGCCTCTGAAACGCACGCCTTGCGACGGTGCAAGCTGGAAGTGGTCTACGTGCGCCATTCGCCAGTTGCCGCGACAGGTCGGCACTACACCAGACCATGCAAAGCAGAGGGTCTTCGCAAGTGCAGGGGTTCTTTTAACAGCCGAGCTCGTCTTGGCTTATGTCGCATTCTTCACCTTGTAGTAGCATTAAATGACGACTTTCTTTTGCTCAGTCCCAATATCTCTCACCCTCTTTTTCATGCGGAGGCATACACTTGTATATGACCACTTATGTGGATGACTAAGATTGAGTTCGCAAGAAATACTTGAGTATTGTGAAGCAAGTATCAAGAAACGAGAATGCAAATAGCAGTTTTCTTTATATGTTTATAATTACTGGTGAACAACTGCGGTTATTAAATTAATTGCGTGTAACCCGACTGCGCTTCATAGCAGACGAGTGTTGTGATCCACCCGCAGCGAGCCTATTGCTTGCGTCAAACTGAACTTCTCTTCCATATATGGCGCATTCTTCACACTTCCAAACGCTCTACAGTATACTGCAGGGCTATAAAGGATGACTATGGTTGTGCTTATCATATGCTATGTCTAAGCACTTCATTAACCTCCTTCCTCTGTTTGCTTGCTTCAGCTTGCCGATTTTTACTCGTTTGAGTCACTGCACTGATTCACGTCTAAATCTTTTTATTGCGATATCAATTATATGGACACTCCAAGCGAATGTTTGCCGTCGTCGTCGTCGTCGCCGTGAGGTTCCGCATATATTTAGGTATATGTATGCTATATGCCACGCTATATCACATGCGCTATAAGCGGGTTATATTGCCACATCATTCTATCACTAAACTTGCTCATACCAGGTCTTACATTCTCGACATTATTCCTCCGAATTTTGAGAATGGCAGCCCACAAACAAATGTAATCAAACAAAACACCAACAGCACATGCCTTTCATCTTAAATCTTCTCAGACTTCGATATTAAAAGCGCGCAACAATAACTGAGCTCAAACTTTAAAATGATGTAATTTCATTGACGCGGCTGTGCACTATACCTCCGGAATCGGCCCACGAAAGAGGTTTGAAACATACCCGATACGGGAAAATGGTGGTAGCTTCGATAAGAAAGGCGTTGAATTTTATTAATAAACATGCGTAGACGAAATTGTCCGATGGCATAATTCAAACAGAGGACCCCTAGCACAATAGGTGGTTTTTACTTAGTCAGCTTACGTTTACTTCATAATTTTAATTCATACTGCTACTACAGTTGCAAGTCTTGCAGTTCGCGTAATATTCTAAGATGTTGCTATCGCATTCGTTGTTTCTCCCGTATGGTGAAACTGTGTGTGTGTGTGTGTGTTTTTTTTAATTCGAAGCAATATTTGTCTCATTCTTGGTGTCTCGCTGGAGCAAAAACGCCATCGTGTCGTTTTAACATATACCACGCAGGGGTGGGGAGGAGGGGCAGGGGGGGAAATGCATAACACGTAGTTGCTCATCGCACATTGTGTGTTTCCACTACCCATGCAGAGCCCTACAATCGTCATGTCGTAACCTCGTGTCGAACGGCTGGAGTAGCTATCTTGCCTTTGCTGCGATACGATCCTTCTTCGACGTGGTCGTCGTCGTGGTGCATCGTCACACACACGCCTCTCCGCGACCGAAACACACTACTCAATTTACAGAAACACGTTGGTTCGCCTGGTAACGGTTTGCGCAACCCCCAACAATTTTTTTTCTCTCTCTCTCTATTCTTTTTTTTTTTCCTCTGACGTTGACGCTGTGCTTCTCGCAACAGCGGATCACGCTGAAGCCAGCCAGCCCCTGCAGGAGGTGCTTTCCCTCGCTGCACTTGTCTTGCAGGAAACGCATCACTAAACTAAAGCAGTAACTGCACCTCCACGCGCTTCCGCCCTGTCGATAGTCGCAAGGAATTCATAGACGAATAAGAAGAAACATACTTTGCACATCTGTGAGACGGCAAAGCCGAACTATTTGGGCAACACTGATTATGCGTCATTATGTTCTCGCGTGGAAGGGTTCTTCGGTACAGCGGAAAGATGCACACGGGCAAACCGTAGACTTCAACTAACGTTTACTGCACAAAACAGCGTGAGACATTTACAAAACCACAAGGGTGAGTGAACGATGCGGTGGTATTTAACTAGATGTACGTACGTAAAACAAATACTAAAGTTCAATAAGTTCTAGGCAGCGTTAAATAATAAACAGGAATGATGACCGATTTGGTTGTATACATGACGTTGCTCTGTACGCATATTTTCGATGCGGCCTCCGTTTCTGAAATGGCAGATCCTGACGCATACGGTTTTTACATTCGTCTTTTTGGAGTACAGGCAGAACAGCCTGCACTCAACAATGACCCTATGACTACAGAGGGACTGCTTTGAGCCACACATGGGAAGCTTGGAAGTACTTGGAAGGATTGTTGTTCGCTGTTTTGTAGAGAGCAAACGCTGTTTGTGAGATAAGACGGTATCCTTGCCGACTAATTACCCGCTGTCGTCCAGGCCATTTCGCTTAAGCAAACGGAGCAGCTTGCCCTCAAAGCCGAGACATCCCTAAGCGCAATCGCAGGCAAACGCCCAGTCTGCAGATGCACGTGTATTTGTTTACTTATCGTCGGAAAAGAGAGCTCGGTATCGGCGCTTCTTAGAAGCAGTGTTACACGGCACACTTCAACGAAAAGAGCTGCGTTGGAAATGACTATACGCTGGTGACGGTAAACGATAATTAGTGGCGACTACAACAGTAATCGCTTTCACACCGGCATGTTCACCTGGGCGGACGAAATCTGGCACGAGGAGTGCTATATGTGGCACAGTTCCCATTATCCGGGACTGCTGAAGCATTCATTAATAAGTATGATGACTGCACGTGACGTTTGTTTCTCAGATGAAGTAGGCTGATTTCACAAGTCCTGCGCTGTATACTTAATCATGACCACGCATATCACGATGCTACCCAGCGCTTCTACGTTAGCGTGGCCGTAACGTAACATGAGACAATTAGTGACTGAGTAGAGTAACCTAACTGGATTGGATATTTAAGCTGATGGCTAAAGAAAAAGAAAGAAAAGGAATACAATGCATATGGCCTGAAAGTGTGCAGCCAAAAGTAAACGCTTGGTTCTCTCCCTCTTTGTTTGTTTCTATTTTTTTGCGCAACATTTTCGGAAACAGCCTGCAACTTTTTTTACGACCTAGATTCATGTCTGTGTTCCTCTATAATTTGAATATTGCCTAACAAAGCGCATTGTTTGAAGACTTAGTACATATTTGGACGTTAGAAGCGAACACAAAATAACAAGAACCAAGAAGGTCACAAGAAAAAAAAAACACTAAGGTTGTAACCGGCAGGCGTTGGCGGAGCATGCGATCTACAAAAACCAACTGGACGTTGGTTCTATTCGTAAAGCCTCGTACAATCTGAAAAAGAAATGTGGCCGACAGACGCGGCATGCCAATTTTTTTTTGTTACTTTTTTCCTGGTCCATTGCAAACTTTCTTGCATATTTATGTGCGCGAATTTCGGAGGGCCGAAACCTGACTGCTTGCGAGGAGGATCTTGCCAAGCCTTTTGTGCCCTGCGGTGTAGCTCTCGTTTCGTTTACGAGATTCCTGTCCCATGTGGCAAAAGCTATATCGAGTGACGTATGACAGGGCGCGAGAGCATGATCTTTGGCAATGCCTCTGCCCCGTTGTCAGACTAAACACCGCAGGCAACAGCCGCGTCACATCAGGGAGGAGCTTTGCGCCAATCCTCATTCGCGTGCATGCGTAATCATGCTAACGACAATTAAAATTTGGAGTCTGATATCTCGGAGCACAGACACGCTAGAATTCTTCCGACTGATACTGTGTAGAAACACGACTGCCTCAAACTTTTCGATACAAACATACCCACTTACTGCAGTCAACAAAAAGTTAATTATTTAATTTTAGTTAATTAGACTGCTGACAGCGATAATTATCGTCTCACTTTTCGTCCCCCTGGCCACATAACTTATTTGCACAGGTGGTCTTCGCGTGCCCCCCAGTGTCTAACTTTAAGAAAACCATAACGCTTAATTTGAACACTCTGTATATAAACGTACAGGGTGTTCCAACTATCATGCACCAAGATTTAAAAGTATGCAAATGCCGCGTAGCTGGACAGAACCAAGCTAATGTTGTTTGCCGTCGCTTGGAGATACTCAAATTATTTCTTTCATTCCGCCTAACCACATAATTAGACTTAATTAGTTAATCAACTTCTCAAATACTTTAATTAGAATGAAAAAAATTGGGAGTTGTAGAGCAACATGAAAAACTCCCTATACAGTTTTCTGTTGCTTAAATGTGCTATATAAATGAGTTTGTCCGAGCGTCAAAGAAGCCCGCGAATGCACGCAAAGTGCCTCGAGCGGCAGGTCGCGCCACTATTTTGCGTGTATTTGCATGCGGAGGTCATAAATGTGCATAATTTACTCAGCAATCGAAATGGGGCCGAGCCGGATTCACTCGAAAACAAGATTAATGGCACTCATGCTCAGCAGCGCTTAGACTCGGACTCCCCGGCCCGGGCGTGCGAAAGGTGGACATCCAGCGAAGCTGTTGAAAACCACCACTACAAATGCTGAGGGGGGTGTCCAATGGTTTATTGCATTAGAGTAATGGTAATAATGTTAATTTAGCAGAGAGAGAGCGAGATGAAGAGGAAAGGCAGGGAGGTTTACCAGATATCAGTCTCCGGTTTGCTACCCTACACTGGGGATGGGAGATAGGGATTAGAAAGATGACAGAGAGGAAAACGCTAAGAAAAAAAAAAAACACGCACGCATGGAGACACACACACACAAAAGGCGTTCCAATTAAATACGTTCACAAAGGTCGGTAGATCGCAAAAACCGCAATAGCGCTTGCACGGCCTTCTTCTGTGACGGTAAGTCCCTTCGATGGTGTAGAATTCTTTTTTCCGATAGCGGTTGGTCGTTCCAGTTGGTCAAGTTCGTGGCGAAGGCATTCCCTCTGTGGACTGTACTGCGGGCAGGCGCACAAAATGTGGTCAATGGATTCTTCATGGCCGCAGTGATCACAGGTTGGGGTGCCGGTCATCCCTATGCGGATCGCATAGGCTTTGGTAAAGGCAACGCCCAACCGCAGTCGATGCAAAAGCGTGGCGTCTCCACGGCGAAGCTGTGATGACACTCGAAGACTTAATGAGGTATCAAGGGAGTACAGTCGCATATTTCTTAAAAGAGGGTCATTCCATTGTGACATGGTGTACTGACGAGCAAGCAGGCGGAGCTTACTTGCTGCGTCAGTTCTAGAAACTGGAATTGGTATGTGGTGCTCCTCAATATGGGCTGAACGGGCATCTTGATCGGCCCATTCATTGCCGATAATCCCGCAGTGACTTGGAAGCCATTGGAAAGTTATTTTATGGCCTGCATCACTTATATAATTGTAGTAATGGTAGTAATGGTAATTTTGACAGCACGCCGCTGCTGGTCTTATCGCCGTTTTTTTTTTTTTTTTTTTCCCTGTGCCGCTCCTTGTATTCACGCTGCTCCTCTGGAGTCCTAACTATGCGTTGCCTACCCATAGCACGATGCTGCAACAACAATGAAATTCGTTGCTCAGCTGGTTCTTTTATATACGAAAGTCTAGTGACGTCACTCCCCACGTCACAAGCTGTCGTCGCCGTGGCAGCTTGCGCAACAGCAATCCCGCATACGTTTCCCGGTAACGTACGCTACGCGTGCTTCGCATTGTTATCAGCAGCGTCTTATCGTTCAATTATGTGGTTCGGATGCTTGTTTTGTGCTTGTTCTTTGTTGAGACGTATGCTGTTCTGTATGTTGTATGCGTGATTCCAAAGAATGTATGCACATTTCCCGTCACTTTTTTGAGTGCTTGAAGCCTGCCTCACCTCCGCCACGGGTCGACTGAGTATTGCACGACCTCCTGGATCGATCGGCCCACATTTTTGAACACGGACGCGGATTCCAAAAATGCCGACCAACGAGAGGCTAACATCTTCGCTGTAAAAAAAAAAACAGAAAAGAAAAGCTGCAGTTTCGCCGGAAAGGTGAAGCAGTATTAACGCCTTCATTCACGAATTACGATAGACCGTTGAAAAATCTGTGAAATTTTCATGACTTTATGCCAAGGTGCTGTAGACTCGATAGAAAGCAAGTCAAGATTGGATGATAATGACTCTGTGCATTTTATAGAGGTCCATCATAATTTATAGTAATTAAATATTATATTATTGTTGTCAGTTATACTACGTTTCTTCATTAAACTATTGAATCAAAACCGCTCGAATTACATGCAGAGATTAATTATTGTGTGTAAGCATTACAACAAAGGAAAAACATTTTTCGCAGTCACTACTGAAACTCCCAATTTAAAAATACCCGTCAAACACGGTAACGCTTTCCTTAAAGTGGTCACCTGAAACCATGCATTTCCCTCAGAAGTGAAATGGGTGTACTTTATAAATGAATGAATGAAGCTTTATTTCCAATTGAACATGAAGGAGGGGGAGAAAGAAAAAGCCGCGAAGAGACGGCTTGAAAAGACTCTCAACCCCCTGGCAACACATGGCAGAGACAGGTCAGCAAAACACGCAATAAAGAAAACTAATAGTGAAAAGAAAAGACAGTAAAGGCATAAATTTGGTGCAGCATGTCAGCACATACAGAAAACACCGCTGGCAGGTGTACATTGGAAAATACGTGAAATCTATAAGGTAAGCTGTGAAATTTATAAAGCAATGGTAATAACAAAAAACAGTATGTCACACAGAAGTACCTTGACAAAAGCACGCAAGAAGAATTTGTATAAACAGAAGTAAGTAATTTACATAATGAATAGTCCAGCCATCTCAGATTGTTTAACTAGCGAAATGTCTGCGCCCAATATATAAAATTCATTTAATAAGCGCGGCAAATTGTTGTTCAGTGAGTGTAAGTCATACGTGGATCGGCAAGTCAGAACTTTCCAAAGTTCGGTGCTCCGAGTGTCATGGGTGGCAGTACTTCTTTCTAAGTTCCCGATTTCCGTAAACAAGAAATTCCTTTGCTTAACACCTAAAGAATACGCTCGCGCTGGCATATGCCGGTATAGATCGCTAAACTTTAACATCTTGTATCTCGTGAACAAGTGCGACGCAGGCTCACGATAGGCGAGGTTTGCAATAAACCGCAAAATTCATTTTTTGAGCTTTTATGAGCCTCATAACATTTCTTTGTGCGGTTGTGCCCCATACTAAATTACAGTAATTTAAACAGGAAAGGAAAATATATGTGTACGTTAATAATTTCACGGATTGTGGCAGCAAATAGTGATTTCTGTTTAATATGCCTGCAATATGGCCCAATTTTTGCAATATGTAATTTACGTGGTCTTCCCATGTTAACTTCTCAGAAAAGTAAACACCAAGAACCTTTATAGATTTAAAAATTTTAATTTCCGAAGAAAGAAAAGTGATGTTATATTCTGCGAGAATTCGTCTGTTTTTATCTCTAAAAATGACTACTTTGGTTTTATTTGTATTGATATTTAGCTGGTTTCTTTTCGTCCACGAGTTCAATTCAGGAAAGCAAAATGTTCACTTCACGCAAAACTTAATCTGTGTTGTCTGTTCATTGCAACCACTGCACAGTAATGGCAAAATTAGGGGTGTGCAAATATTTGAAACTTGCAAATAACAAATCGAATAGTGTCCTATTCGATTCGATGCTCGAATACGATAGTCAGTATTTGTAAATGCGAATATTTTTCAAATAGTTTCAAAATATTTTAGAACATGAACTGCGGCAAAATAAACATAAAATTGGAGCAAAAGTACGGTAAATTTTCACTCCATAGAGCATACTATAGACATAAAACACTAGAACGTGCGTAGTGGCGCAGGCTACGTCACTTAGGTAGCCACACTTTACAGGCTGTACAGCGATAATTCTCACTCTCTGAAGAGCCCTGTGAATGCAACGCTTCATAACGTACTATGTGATGACAGAAACTTGTTAATATTAAGAATACTGGGATGTGAACATCACTTTATATTAATTGTCATAAGGGCTGTTCATTATTCGAAAACTATTCCAAAGTACTCGCTATTCGATTCGACTTGCTTATGGCACTTTTCGATCCGTATTCAATTCAGTCTCAAAAATCACTATTCGCACAACCCTAGCAAAAATAAGACGCGTCCACAAACGTGTACGCCGTGACTGAAAGGGATAATAAGAGTTGCACTTCAAGTCGAAGCTTTAGCTCTGGCCCAAGTCCGACGCGGCCTATTCAAATACATGTAAAACGCAGAAACGCTTTTTTGAGACAACCCCTGGACCGATTTTAATGAAACTTATTGCATTTGCGAGACAAAGTTAAATTCTAGCGACTGTTGGAAGCCGAATTTCGATTTAGGGCCTGAATTTTGTTAAAGGAATCTTCAAAAATTTGAAAGCACGAAAAAAATAGAATCACGAAGTTTACAAAGTAATAGCTCTGCATCAAGAACAGATACCGCGGTTCTGTAAACGGCATCTATTAGAACACTCAAAGCAGACGAATTGTATATGTCAATTTATATCTTACGTTCAATCGTTACGTTGTGTACAATGCTTCTGCAAAAGGTGTATTTCCATATTACTAAATTTTTTGGCATTCATGCATAACACATCACTTTTGTCCGCTCTATATGTTTTATTAGATGAAATTTACAGAATTGTCATATCATTTTTCATCGCTGAGTTACGGAGTTGTAAACGCGATAATTTCGTTTTCTGAAAATTTTGTAATTTTGCCAAATTATTACACAAAATTGACACTAAAACGAAAATTCGAAACGAACAGTCTCTAGATTTTAAGTTTTTCTTTTAAATGCAATAAACCTCGTCATATTCGGTGCAGTGGTTGCCGAGAAGAAGGAATTCACCTTTTACATGTATTTAGAAAGGAGCACCTGAGCGAATGCTTCCTTTTAAGAAACTTCATGTATTTAAAATTGCTAAATGCCATGTATCCCACTCGTTATAGGGCCAACTGTCCTTGGTGCGGTGGTATACCTACCCTAATACATATAACCTGGGAGTGCACTAAGCACCCTCATAGGCCAAATACCAGTAACACCACAATGGAGCAGTGGGAGGCACAGCTCGCCCGCTCCGACCTGGCAGGACAAAAGTCCTTAATTAGCCAGGTCGGGCAGGCGGCAGAGGCCAGTGGGGCCCTGGACTGAGAGGCTTCAACCACCCGTCCTTCAAATCTTTTCCATTTCAATAAAGTTTCTATCTATCTATCATGTGACCTTGAAGAATTGTTCATGGAAATGGCGGCCGCATATGAGTATTTACATATCCCAGTTCAATTTTACAGCGTAAGTCCCCTCCCACCACCAATAGACTGGCGTCTCTCGGTGGTGTAATCTTTCTTCGTGTAATTGTCTTATACTTTGCTACTACTAAAGGTAATATAAATATATATGTAGTCATACCATAAGAAGCCAACAAACAAATGCACCAAGGACAGCATCGCAAGCGTAAGCGAAGACCTGGATTCGGGCCCCGACTACGGCCAGTTTTCTTTTTCAACCACTTTCATTTCCATTAATTTATAATTTTCTTTTTGTCAATTCATAAGTACGTGCAATTTCCCTTATGCTGTCCTTGTTGTCTTTGTCTGTTTACTTCTTATAATATGACTAATAAAAATTGAGCCCTCGGTTTCCTTTCTTGTTCATGTATATATATACATAGACGCACGGGGTCCGGAAAGCTGGTCGGACCCCAGCAACCCCCCCGGAAAAATGAAAACTCTCCGCCGATGCGTGTATCAGTGATGTCCCAATTCTGCATATGTTTGAATTCTAGTAACTTTTTCTTCTGGAAGTAACTGCTCGTCTCACAAGTACTGAACTCAAATTTCTAGAGTTCTCACGCTGGTTTATGCTTTTTGTGCCAAATCGTAGTGAATCTACTTCGTAAGAGGGTCAGTGCTGCCAACCGCGTGGCAATCTCCCAGATATAGAGATACTTCGCATTTTCCGTTGGGAAAAAAATAAGATTGTTGTAAATCTAAGAAGACTTCATAATGCAGTTTCAGTCTTGGCTGCTTCGCCTGCTTACTGTACAAACAAAATTACTGCTGACGTCGGCATTTCTATAGCTCTGTGCAAATAAATACTGTTAAAAGCAAGAAACCTTTATTGCGATGTGATCGCAACTTAAGCCACTAATCTTCATAACTTAATTGTTTTAAAAGCAGTTTACAAAAATAAAGGTTAGAACTATAATATATGCTGTCATTTCGAAAACCATCAACATAATCTTATTTTTTACGTAGAGAAAGCACAGCGACCAACGAAACAACCGCACGTCTCGAAAACCTGGAGAAATCTAGGTAAACTAAAGAAAAACAATCTTAGTTAGAGGGAAATTGGTCGCAGAAATAGTGAGAGCTCTCAAAAATGTAGTTGAAATATTCTGCAAGCAGATCGCGCCGCAAGCTGATTTACAAGTGCTCGCGTTGCTCTTAAGGCGTAGAAGTCTGCTGGTGCGGCCCGTTTCCAGGGCATTGACAGCGCTGACCGTCGGGTCTTCGCTGCTTTATTTTATACCTGACATGGCGTTTGTCTTTACGTCACCCCCCCGCCTCCTCTTTCTTGCTTACCCACTGCACCCTACCTTATCTCCACTTTTCTCCCTTTCGAGCACACCTCTCGATACCACTATCTTTGCAGTCCTTTCTACCTCGCCGTTCAAAAGATCTGACACGGCACGAAGTGCCCCTACACGTCTTTACCCCGACATAACTGCTTCGAATTCTACACACCTGTTCCAGATCCTACACTAACGCAATTCCGTGCATCCACACTTGGCGTACATATTGCGTGCAGTGAGTTACCCTTGTACCTTCTTTTTAATTCTCGGCTGACGTGGACCGAAGCGCCCGAGTGCCCGTCGGCACCAGCACGTGAAAGTAAAGGTTTCCGCGACGAGTCTATTTTTAATATCGCCGCGATGAAACGTCAGGCACGTAACTGGGGCGCCGGCAACGTTGAAACAAAGAAACTCAATATCCCGTCCTGTCCAAAGCGCTCGCTTATGCCGGGCCAAGATTGAACGCGACTTGGCGTCGGAAATATCTTTGAATGAAGCGAGCGGCCCTCCTGACAGATGTTATTTGTTCCGCAAGCTGCAGCATTGGATATGAACAAAGGAAATAAAAATATCTAGGCATACAGCTGCGAAGTTATACCACCGAAACCAGCGTCAAAGACTCTAATTGCGGGTCTTGCTTATTCAAGATATTGATACAACTGTACAGAGGCAAAACGTACTTTGCTTGCGAAACACAACATATGCAGGCTGCTACAGGTTTTCTGATGGTTGTTTCGCACTATGTGCAGCTTTGCAGTGCCTGACAAATTTAATTCGCTAACTCTACAATCCGTCTTACCGAATCAGCACAGTGTGGCGAAAGCTAGGCCTCGTACTAGCCATTCAGTGACGAGACCCGACCGTGTTTCCAAAGAAGGGAAGAAGGGCTCACGCTTTGCGAACTGCTTTTTCTTTTTTTTCATGAAGTTTCCATTAAGTCGGCATCTCGTGAACTGCGACTAAGGTCCCTAGGTAAAAGAAGGTTTCGAAAACATTTTTTATCTAGTGACCTTAATTGCCATCCTTATTGATCTTAATGACCTTAGTGACGTTAAGTGTGATCAAAGGCAGAAAGTGGAGAAGCTCTTATGGTCCTCTTTCCTGGTTAGCTGACACGACCCATAGTTTTGGTGCACTGAACAAAGTTGGTCAGTTAAGGCATATTTATAAAGATAGAAAGAACGAGTGGCACTTTTTTTTTTCTTTCCTGACGTGAGCTCCGCTATTGTGATGTTCGAGTGTCTTCTTCAGTATTTCATGGCGTCTGTTATGTCAAGCTTAAACGCAAAGTGTAAAAATAAATGTAGCATGTGAAAGGGCGAAACAAAAGAAATCGTAAATCTCGCTCAAAAATAAAGGCCTCCCTCCGCGCAGAGTAGCCAACCGGAACACCTCTGGTTAACCTCACTGACTGTCTTTGTCTTACGTGTCTGCTTTTCTTTCAAACGCTGGGCAATGTGCGCCGCCACCTAAAAGGAAACAACATTAATGCTCGTCGTCGGCAGCAAAATCTACACGCTACGTGTGAGTGAAATCTTTCGCGCTGCTCATTAATATCCGCTTCCTTTTCCACAGAACGATTCCGCAGAAAGTGAAAAGGTTGATTAAAAAGCGAACGAGTACGAATGTTTGAACGCCTGGAAAAGTATGCCACAGAGATCTTTGCATAGAATGAAATTAAATATAGCGATGATTTCGATCGATTTTCTCCCATCTTTTATTTTTGCTGCTGAGAAAGAAGTAAAATAAAATAAGCATTCAAACTAAAGAACGATCGTATCGGTTAGATTTATCCTGGACTACGTCGTAACGGCGATTGGATTACTTTAACCTTGAGTAACAAACAGCAGCAATCAATTACTCTTCTTGAGTAGCCAGCAGGCGTCTGCTGTAATAAAGCGAGAGAAGAAAGAAAATCCCGGATGAAGAAAGCGATTTCTCACAGCTGGAGCAAGACAGGATTGCAGTTTCGACTCTCGGCTGCGTTTCCTTTTTTTCTCTTTCCCCCTCCTCTCTCGGGAGAAGTTTGTCAGAAGGCCCGCTCTTGATTCAAGAGCAGCGTTCGCGAACCACTCCCAAGGGCTCTTTTCTTCGTCCTCTTGCTGGTGCTTCGTGTGTATAATTGATACGATCATTTCTCGAGTACGCGTAGCGAGAACCTTTGTTCCACCTCGCACACTGCGCTGCTTCGTGGTCCTGAAGGAATTGAACACAGCTAGCAGCGAAAATGCACGCAAGTAACATATCTGGACAGACGGTAAAAGAACAAATTTAGTCGGAGAAACGCATTCCTATGGCAACTCGTCTCGCGGCTTAGTTAACGACGGGATCTCTCTCATCAAGAACGCGGCGAACGAAGCGCATCGGGTGGTGCCGGGAAGTACACCACCCGGTCGCACTTGCGAAACCGAGCGCGTTGGGATACGCGCTATCGTGTAGGAAACGGGGCTCAAATTATTGCGAGTCGAGCAGGGCGATTGGGGAAAGAGAGAGAGAGAGTGCAAGTTCGCACTTGGGCTCGACCAGCGGCACTTTCAGTGATCGTGCGTTGGACCACGTTGTGTGTGCGGCCAGTGCCTCACGAACGGAAACGACCGCTCGAGCTCGCGCGACGGAACGAGAGGCGCCCGCGACGTGGAGAAGGCAAGCCTTGGCGCGGGCAGCACGCAACGCTGTTGGGCGACGACATTTCGCGGAGCCGAGTATAGCAGCACTGCGGCGCTTTGCATGCGCAGTACTACACACGCCCGCGCCGGGCTCGGCGGCGACGAGAGGCGAACGACTCGCCGCTGCATTTGGCTGATTGGAAGAAAGCGTCGCATCCACGCCTCATCAGCGTGAGCACGCCGTGGTGCCTGCAGCGGCGGGTGTGTGTGCGAGCGCAGGAAGCGAGTCGATTGCTTGTACTACACACACGTAGCTCCGCGCGAGTCGAGACGATGGACCGAGCTATTCCGGCCGCCAGCGATCGGCGTTGCGAAGCGTTGAGAATAGGAAGAGCCGCGTGAGTGCGCCTTCGCTCCCGCCTCGCAGTTCGGAGGCGTCGACGCGTGATCCGACTGCTGGCCGAGCGCGTTGCACGCGTGCTGGCCGACGCAGTGGCTCGTTGCGAGCCGCGGAGGGAAACGGAGGAACGGTTCACGGACTATCTGAATGGGGGCCTTCGCTTCTTTTCTGTCGCTCCGGATCAGGCGATTAGAAGATACTTCAAACAAAAAGAGAAACAGAGTAAACATACCAAAGATTCCCAATTTTTGTCTCTTTTTCCTTTTGCACGTGGGAAGTGTTCTTCATCGGTCGACGGCTTGGCTATAACATACGGATGGATGTACTGTGACAGGCCAGACCGAGCGCGCTGGGCGATCGCGAAACGGCGTTGCGTAAGAGGGGGCGGCGCCTTCCTGAACTCCAGTGTTTTCTCAATGCTGACTGATAGTGCGAACATGTATGAATAGATTGCATCAGAAGCAGCTCCTTTGCTGTTGCGTCAATCATCACAAGCCAGATATGTACGCCTCCAACTAAACGGCAGTTTCCTTGTCTCGAATTTTACGCCTTTGTCTGTGCGCTCAGTTCACGTCATAAGTTCTGCCTGCATACATTTTCACTTCTAAGGAAGAACAAGAAGCCGCGGTTCAGGCGTGCTTGCAAGCCCGCCCGAACCGCGGCCTTCTGTTGTTGCAAATCGCAATGTTGCCTGCTGGCTAACCTTTTGTGCATCAACGAGGTGACTACTTACGTTCTTGACAAGAGTGGATCATATGCTTGTCTTTATTCGAAATTCCATTCTGTCTTTCTTTTGATCCGTTGTACTCTTTCCCAAGAGCAGGGCAGTAAACCAGGCATGCTTCTAATTGGCCTCCCTGCTCTCTCTCTCTCTTTTTGCTCTCCTGCTCTTTCTCTCTCTCTCTCTCTCTCTCTCATTCCACTCGTTGCTTTGCTTTCTAATGCAAGGAACTTTGTGCAGAGGTTTGTTCAAGCGAGTTGATCTCTAATAAGCTGGCCTACGTTTTCGGCAACGATGACCTGCGCCTTTGTGTGGTCTTCCCTCTCTCTCTCTCTCTCTCTCTGTCTCTCTCTCTCTCTTTCTCTCTCTTTCATTCGCATGAGTATTTCTCAGAACTGAAATAACTAAAATTCTGGCAACGAGGTGACAACACATGTGCAAAGTCAAGGCAACTCTCTACACTCTGACTTGCTTCTGTTGCGCCGACGCAAAATCGTTATGAGTCGCTTCACGCAGAACATACACAGGGACACAAAAGTGAAGCTATATCCCAAATACTCGCACGAACAAGGAATAAAACTGAACAAAGTAACAGTGCGGTTCCTGATTACGTGACGCGCTAACCGGAGCTCCGCCGCTTTCGGCCGTCTCTAATTGCTTAAAACGTTCCTCACGCTTCCTTTACACTCCACGTTATAAACCCCGACACCCTCGCGAAATGAAAACTCGGAGAAGATTACTGGGCGATGATCCGACTACACAATAACGGCGAGCCCCTGATACATTGTTTGTCGTCGAGGGGTGCCGCTCTCGCTGGCTTCACTCGCGAAAATTGCTGATTACCTCGAGCGCAGCGAACCAGTGTTTACGCCGTTCGCGCCTCCTCGCGCGAAGAAGCCCGACACGAGTGGGATCGTTGCACGCCGCCGGTCAGCTTGCTTTGCTCTTGGGGGCCGCCCGAACGGTGAGAGACTTCAATCGCGCCTCCTCCGATGCTGGACGCGCGTCTCCGTGCATAATTAGCTCGAACGACAGATTAGGACAGGAGGAAAGGGAAGGGAATCTTGG
The DNA here is from genome assembly GCF_023375885.2 of Dermacentor andersoni. Classification (NCBI taxonomy): domain Eukaryota; kingdom Metazoa; phylum Arthropoda; class Arachnida; order Ixodida; family Ixodidae; genus Dermacentor; species Dermacentor andersoni. Next base: position 19,818,377 of record NC_092816.1, on the reverse strand, counting down.
AAAGAAGCCAGGTGCACCGAGGGCATTCGGTTCATCCACACGCAGAGAACGCTTGAAAGGAAACGACGGGGAGGAGGGGTAGAAGAAAGGAGGTGGAGGTCACCTTGCGGGGGCAGTTCGGTTCTTGCGTTTGTTTACGGCGTTGGTTCGGAAACCCTTTGCCATTAAGCAGCCCGCGGGCCAAGCGACGTAAATGGAGCTGCCCCGGACAATCTCGGAGTGAAGCTGTACTGGACTGCGAAAAAGAAAAAAAAAAGAAAGATAACGATTCTCGAGGAAAAAATGAAGCCCACAGAGAAGCCGAAACAACTTCTCCGGCTCAATTAGCGGGCGATTTCGCGCGAGGTGCCCGCGCAGCCTGCGCTGGCGCCACCGACGGTTGCAGCCATGGTTCGTGGAGCACGGCCAGAAGTGGGCTCATGGCGGGATGAGGGAGGACGCGAAAGAAAGAAAAATAAAACGAAAGTTGTAAGCAAGTCGGCAACGCGTGGCGCGCTCACAGTAAAGTGCACTTCGGTGCTCGGAGAGTGGCCTGCATGCTGTGTACCGCTTAAGCTTGCTTTCCCGGAGACACCGATGCGAAACCTATTGTCCGCTGACAAAGGACGGCAATAAATTTAATGACGTAATTGCTTGCTGCAGCCTATTAGTGAAACGGGAAGCCGATTTATCGTCATTTTGCTTTCACAAATGTTGCCATCGGTGTGGCTAGCGACATAAACCAACATAAACCAATAGCAACACAAAATGAAAAAAAAAATAACCTCATGAGCACGACAAATATCTAAGCATATATATATATACATATATATATATATATATATATATATATATATATATATATATATATATATTGGGTGACACGTCCCTTACGTATGGCGGAAATTAAGTGGAACTTACTTGATGTGCTCGAAAGAATTAGGACACATGGCCTTCCGCTAACTGGCTGAAACAGATGAGAATATATTTTTAAAAACACGCAGGTAATTATCAGTGTGGAATGCAGGTTCAGGAGAGCAACGCGAACGAGAAAACCAGCGAATGGGAAATTGTATTTCTTGAGTAGCGCAACTGGGGCGAAGCTTGATTGACCCCGCAAGTTTACCATGCCAACATAAAGTCGTCGACGTAAGATGCGACACGTATTCTGTACACTCGTGTTATTCAACATGTTATATTATTTCATAACGTATTTTTGTCTGGGCTTGAATAAACTTGTCAAAACGTTACTTTTTTTATCGCGGTTCATATGCTGGAGCTTCCGCATCGACCTATAAGTTGCCGCGTCACGGTTTCATTTCAACTTTTTTCGTCCAGTCCTTGGTTGCTATCTCAGGTAGAAGGCGCGACCCAACTGTCGGCCGGGAAATGACCGATTGACAGCGTTAATCACGATAACGGCGATGGAGGTGTGCTAGTTAACTCACCTCGGTTCTGCTCATTACGTCACTACAAACGTAGGGGTTTTTCGTAAATGCTTATTTATGTTTATCCGAATTCTCAGCTTTTATGTCCAGGAACCTAAAGAGCCAGAGGCAAAGGTACCACCGCAATGCGCCTGACTTTACCCCGCACAATTATTGAATGTAGGCCAACGAAGACGTACAACACGAAACCTTTTCGCGATAGAACAAAAAATATTAGAGAATACGTACGCCAGATAAAACAAGCCGAGAAGTGAGCACATCAACAAATTCATCAAGGCCGGTAGGTTGCAGTGTCTGTGATACCTCTAAAATGTCCATGCTCGACGTTTGACAGTAAATCATGAATGATAAATCAATGGTCAATAGCGAGCGAGAAAGGAGAAAAAAAATACAAGAACCAAAACTAAGTTTATGAAGTCTTGCAGGCGGTTAAATACAGGACACAGCGATGTGTTCAATAAAAAGTCGCAGTTTCGCCCTAAAGTCGAAGAATCGATTGCGATTGCAAATTAGTAGACAGCTATACGAAGTAGGGGTGGTAGTTTTATCGGCAGCACAAACGCGTAGACATTCGCTTACTAACTAAATTAACAAGCATGGTGTCACGCGCGCACAAGCAAACATGAACACCTATCGCTCGATGACCGCGGTAACTCGCTGTCAAAACGCTGGAGTGAGGAAGCGCGGCAGCAGCAGCGAGTGAATAGACCTTGTGCTGCCCGTCGCTTCAACGCGAACTGAGCGGCGAATACACAGCGTACACAAAGCGATCAGCATTCAGTCCCTATCGGTGACAGCTTTCAAGATAGGGCCCGCACGACCGCGCACGGCCGCGCCATACGCAGCAGCCGCCGGAGTAGAACGCTCCCCACATCGCTCCTGCCCTCGGTGCCTTGCGCGCGACGGAGACGGCGCGCTTCCTCCCCACTTTCCTGCCTTGCGCGCGCGAGATTGAGCCGCCATCGTCGGCTCCCCCTCGCGCGCTTTCACTCGCACGTACAGCATACGGCACTGGGGGACGATGTTATCAGCCTTGGACTTTATACGGAACATCGCAGCGACGGTAGAAATTCGCCTGGACTGTCCATATAATTGCTATCGCAATAAATTTTCAGGAACAATACCGGTGGCGGGAATTAAAGCGACAGAGAAGTAAAGAACGATAAACTTACGCATGGCAGCACATTCATGCAGATAACATACTGAAGCTGCCTATCTTTGATTGGACGATAATGCGATCGGCAAAGGCTCTCCCACTGTCAACAAATCTCGCCTTACATCAATGCTTTTCAAGCGAAAGCATGAACAAATCAATCAATCAAACAAACAAACCTTCACTGCGGTCCCGTTTGTCAACAGTTAAAACAACAACAGCAACAACAACAATGAATCTTTACCACGCTGTTGTTGAGTGGAGAAGCTTGCTCGTAAAACATTACTTATCTTATAATGTTGACTTCAGCACGCTTCGTGCTAAATCCAATTATCGTTCAGCAAGATTCCAGAACATATAGTTCACGTCTCCAATCCATTCCAACGCGGTTATAGTTACTTGATTCCTAGCATCAAATGCCGCGTTGTGCTTCAGAGCAAGCAAGTGGTGCCTACAGCTTTAAACAAAAGAAAGAAAGAAAGAAAGAAAGAGCGCGATTGGTTTTCGTTTTTTTATTAGTCTGCATGGAAGGTTTCGACCGCGGAGACCGACCACAGGAGTGATCGGCCTCGTCGTGACCCTGGAAGAAGTCGGGAGCGCGGAGGCTGCGTTGACCCAGGCAGCGCGCGCACGATAGATAAGCTGCGTCGCGTCGAGTGCGGGACCCCTCTCGCGCTGACGAGCGCCTCGGCAGCTGTGCTGCGTCAATCAAACACGCAAAGCCGTCGCGGCGAACGTAAAACGAGCGGACTCGCTCGTTCGTCCGACGAGGGGAAAAAAAAAAAGAGAGAGAAATGCTAATCCGTGTTTGTCAGAACGAGAGCCGCGTGCTGACGACCTCTTGGCTTTCTGTACCCGCACCGGAAGTTAGTGAATTGAATGGTATTGCGGGGTTTTTACGAGCCAAAACCTCGATTTGATTATGAGGTATGCCGCCGTAGTGGGGGAGTCTGGATTAATTTTGATCACCAGGAGATCTTTAACCTGCCCCCAATGCAGGGGACACGAGCGTTCTTGTATTACGGCCCATCGGAAATGCCGCCGCCGCGTGCGGGATTCGATCCCATGACATCGCGCTTAGCGACAGAGACAGACAGAGACAGACAGAGACAGACAGACAGAGACAGACAGAGACAGACAGACAGAGACAGACAGAGACAGACAGACAGACAGACAGACAGACAGACAGACAGACAGACAGACAGACAGACAGACAGACAGACAGACAGACAGACAGACAGACAGACAGACAGACAGACAGACAGACAGACAATAAACGGTCGAAAGCAGCGCTTGGACTTTTAAAGACGCCGCAGTACGTGAGTGCATAGCTTACCAGCTGAATATGTAACATTACTTAAATGTGGGCGAATTGGCTAACTTTTAAATGTTTGTACTCAGAAGCAGCGCAAGAAGTTGCAGAATAAAGGAGGAGCCAAGGACAGGGCTCTGTATTTCTTCCCCTTTTTTCACGAATTTTTGCGCCGCTTATGTTCGAACAGTTTGAAATTATTCACGCCGATGCCAAAGACGAAATTCGAGGCCAGAAGCGGGGAGCGCGCTGAACAAGCGGTTGAAGCAGAACGGATGTGTAACAGTAACAAGGGAGACTTGGAAGGAGCGAAACAGAAAATATAGATGGCGGCGAGGTTAAGCAAGGAACATTGAACCCCTGTACCAAACCGAAGGATAGCTGCAATAAAAATTGAGAAGATATAAATAGGAAGTTTTCTTATAGCGCGTGCGAGCGAGCGGACTGCGCTGTCAACCTTTCGTACGGGAGTTGCAGATTCCAGATGCCGGCGAGGCGGGCTTGAAGCTCGCTCTGATAATGTTTTGCCACAAGCGTAATAAAACACCTTCCGTTCGGAAGACATTCTTTTGTTTCGCCAGGAAGACCGATTCAAGCAGACGGCACCATGTGTGACTATACGCACAACAAATGATTGACTTTTCGCTTCAGTGCATTTTTAACCAAGCTTTCTTTGTCTACCTTTTCTAATTTGGCGTGGCTGCCTAGCTAGCTGCATGCTGCCTGCTGTTGTGTCGGTTGCTATTTCGGCGGATATATTTGTGGGTATACATAAAAAGGTTATGGGTGCACCGAATGAAAGTACCAGTGCACGGGATGATACAACCCTTGTATACTGACCAAGTATATGCGTACCTCTGTTCTGCGTTAAAAAAAAAAAAGAAGCAAGAATTTCCTACATAATATCTGAACATATAATGTCGGCTGATAAATAACTCTGAAGCACACCGATATGTTAATATAACGGTGATTTATATTTGTTGGATTTTTTTATGTACTTTATTTTATGTAGCCATTCGGTACGTGACCACTGGGGGTGTGTCCCTTCTTGGCCAATCCTCCATAATGGGCATGCCCCTGTGACGACAGAGGTACAGATCCTTAAATGTTCCTTGATAGCTGTAGTACTTTTCCGTGCTTGATCCTGTCATCCCCATTCTCCCCTCGACAAGCATCATACATCGTCTTCGTTTTTGCGACCTCGCCGCGTGTACGTCTCGCACTGCGCATCCACCTTATTTAGAGTGTATTTCGGCATAGGTTGTGAGCGATGTAGCGCATAAGTATAAAAATTGCATGACAATAAGGTTGTGACCTTCGTGGTGGACAAACATAAAGATTCTATGAGATCACGCGTTACACAGCATGAAAGTAAACACATTTGTACGTATAGCCGTTAGTTGTAAAGTATTTAATTAACCGCTTCAGTAAAGCTTTGCTTCACACGGATTTCACCATGTGCGTTGAATCTGCTCATTCTTCAGACACCGCCACCTTCTTGAAACGAGAACAGAACCCCCAATATGTTGGGGCAGCTCTGGTTTGTGTGTCTTCGGAAGCCACCATATATCTCGTGGAAAGGACACGGGTCATGCTATGTGTCGCCTCTATGGGGGCAATTAATTTCGCGTATTTAATGCATGAAAGCCGTCAAGTTCTGTCCTCCCCACAGCTTCTATCAACTCTCTACAATATTCAACGAAAAAAAAAAAAAGAAGAAAAGGGTTAGGGCCGCTCCTAACTTGGTAATCTCACACAGGGACGAACCCTCATGTACGCGTAGTGTCACTAAATGCCCGTAACTGGCTGCACGGCGCCCGGGTCCCGGCCTTGCAGTCGTCGAGATGCCAGACACCGCGCTGAGGAAGATGGCGGCTATGAGGAGGCGGAGAAGGAAGAAGGGTGGGGGGGGGGGGGGTGCGCTCGCGACGCGATGATGGCTGCGGGTGTCGCCTGTCCCCGATAAGAGTCGCTCACCGGATGCCCACCACCCCGCTCTCTCTCTTGCTCGCGAGCGCGCTGCCGTAGCTTTATATTATTTTCCGGGCAATGGGACCCTTCTCCATCCTGGGCCGGACGACGTGGCGGGGCAAAGCGAGCGATAAGACCCTCTGCGCAGTCCCGAAGCTGCGTGGATTGCGAGCCGAAGTAAAACTATGGCGCGCATGTGCGGCCTCCTTTAATTTTGCACGGACGATGCAGTGTCGGCAGGGGGCTCGCTTGCGTTCCGAAAATGCAACAACGCTGAATCGTCGTCCTTTTACCGACTGTTACCGCATACACGCGATCGGGCTTGTAACGCGCGCGATCGACAAGAGCGTTGCTGCCTAACACTGTCGTGAGCTCGTGGCTCTTCTCTGCAAAAGCGAAAAAAAAATAAACAGGAGCAGCAGAAGCAGCGGTTCTGCGCCCTCACTGCTGAACAGACATTAACCTTTCGCTCGACACTATCGTCCTTTCCAGGTGCTGTATCTTCTGCAACAAGAAATTTCGCATAAATGTCAACGACAAGCCACGCAGAAATTGCTCTTGAGAACTTTGCTTAGATGTCGCCGGTGTCTTACGAACATTCAGCAGAGGTCACGAAGAATTCAACACCGGCCTGGGTGACGCAGTGGCTACGGCGTTCCGCTGCCGAGCACGAGATCGCGGGCTTGACGAGGCCGCATTTCGATGGTGGCAGACGGCAAGGATGCTCGTCTACCGTGCTTCGGGTGCGCAATAACGATGCTAAGTTAAATTCTGGGCCTTTACATGCCAAAACCACGGTATGATTATGATGCACATGCCGTATAGCCCGGGCGATCTCGGGTTTAAATTTGACCACCTGGTGTCCTTTAACGTGCACTGGACGCACGGCACACGGGCGTTTATTGCATTCCCCCCGCCATTGAAATGCGGACGCCGCGTCCGGGATCTTGATTCCTTATTGACTTGATTGCTTGCCCATGCCATGTGTTTTTGTTGGAGGGAGCATGCGCCAAATATTAGGCAAGCAATAATAACCGAAACTCTCGCGCATCTATTCGCGGAGCTGATAGACACGCTGTCATCGCGCATGCCCTACGTATGTGACAGTGTACATGCGTAAATAAGGTTCCCCGTTAATTTGCCCACTTTTTACCGTACGCCTGCTACTACACGAGAACACGATCGATGTACAATTAAATTCACGGTTAGCGTTCACAGTTTCGACTCCATGCAAATCCTCACGATATCCATAGCAGCATTCGCGTTTTCTTATGCTGTGGTGCTTCGTTGTTAAGCATGCGAATTGTTATCGGGTGCTGCTTCAGAACGCTACGGTAACTATATTCTTCCTCCTCCTCCTCCTCCTCCTCCTCCTCCTCCTCCTCCTTAATCGTCCGTCTCTTGATCGTGGCGTCCCTTTCTTCCTGTACCCTTTCTGCCCCCTTTTCTGAACTAGGCGGGCGCTGTGCCTCCGATGGTCGTGGTGGGATTGGACGGCAGATACAACCTCAACGTTTCTTTGAGTCACACAAAGCAGCGTCGCATAACCTCCGACAGTCCAGAATCAACGCGAAATGCCTGAGCAGGAGGTGCGAGACAGCTCTTCGAACCATCCCTCGGCATACCGCTAACGCTAACTGGCGCACCTTTGTCTCTGCTCTAATGCCGGTGTCCGTGCGGCGCCAGGACGGAACGGCTGCGTTGTCTGTCTCCCTCGGCTCCATGAATGCGTGCAGCTCGCGCGCGATCCGCAGCGGCGCGCGCCAGGAGAGGCACGGCAGCCGAAAGGAGGCATTCGGAGGATGTCATTAGGGCATCCTGTTTGGCGGGTGCGCTCCGCCCTGAACGGAGCCGGGACGGGGAGGGGAGTCGACGACCGAGGCGCGGGCACCGTTTGCCGAGAACGTCGGAGAGCGGACACGGCAGAGCGGCACATTGTCCGCCCCGACAGTCATTCATCCCTCCCTCGTTTCTGGGCTTCTTTTATGGGTGGTCGCGGTGGTGGTGGTGGCAGAAGGAGAGCCTCCTACACGATGGTGACACGGATGCCAGCTTCCCGTCCCGTCTCGCGCCCTGTGGTCGCGCGCCCACCGCGACAACGGACAAGAACGAAATACGTGTCGGTTGATGTTTCATAATTCAACGATGGTTGCTATGCGCTCTCATCTGGCTTAAATCCTACGGTACATCAGCGACAGCATGAAGTACAAAAAAAAAAAACATGGAAAAAATCCACACTGTCCCGATATTTGGCCCCGGGCATGCCAGTGCTAGGTGGGATAATGCTAAGCGTTAAACCTCGCCATCGACGCGGCTCGCCCCGAGATAACTAGGTCGCTGCTTGTTATATAAATAAACTGGCTACAGCACCTCGTTCAGTCTAACAAGCATCACAACCACAGCACCTTTTCGCAAATAAGAAAATTCCTATTGATCGTATTTTTGTTTAGCAGTGTGGACAACCTGTAGAAAAACTCAAAACCAGAATAAGAACGCACCAGTGAAAAACCAAAAGATCGATGAAGACTACATGGCACATTGCCACAACCTCCTTCGCGTGGAACACCGCTTCAATAGCTCTTCTCGAAGCACGAGCCGCAACCTAGAAGAGTCACAAACGACGATTCTTTTGACACTAGCATATTCATCCTGTGCTTTGTGGCACTTCTACGAAACAGTCCATACTCGATTCGCCTCTGCACCTTAGTCAGGATCTTCGCCGTCTACGCAACGAACATGGCACTATCGACAGTTTGTGGTAGCAGACGTTTTTACAATCTTCATTGCCCACCTATGCTGCTGCAGTCATTGACGAGTTATTTCGTATCCCTGTGGTATCGAGAGTATAGTTTTTCGTGATTCCATATATATTTTGCCAAGACACCTGTGTATATTTGTCATTGTTCTCTCTCTCTCTCTCTCTCTCTCTGTACGCATGTGTGCGTGCTTGCGTGTTTGCTACGGTTGTTTTCTCAACATGCAATAACGTTTGAATATGGCATTGCATGAAACCACACAGCCTGCGCTACACGCATGGCACAACAAGTTTACGACTTCTGTCGTGCGCTGTCTGACGCTACCAGCATTTGTCGATTAGGGGAGAACTAAGCACTCGTCAGCCAAAGCGGGCGAAGCATGAGCTTGGACGCGTCCATTCATACGCGGCGATATATCTGAGGCGCGCGTTCCCTCTTTTTTACTTTTTGATCTTCTTCCTCAGTGTTCCTGCAGCGCACGAGTTCTGCCTTTTTGCTGAAGAATGTCTGCCACTTCTTTCTTTCACGATTACAAAGCACTGACAGCCAAGAGATGAAAGAGCGGGAATGTTTCAAGGTCATTTATTTTTCTGTCTCTCTCTTCCTTATTATTCGTATGTTAAATCGCAGAACGGCCATGAATATGAACACAGACAAAACCTTTCAAGGGTTCAATATGCCCGCATATGCAAGAAACCGCCAATCAAATTACAGCTATGTCAGCCAAGATTACCCTGCTTTTGAATTATCCTCTTCTATATTATAGTATCAGTTACCAAAAACTGATGTTTTTTTTTTCCTCTTTCTATTTCTACATATATATCTCTGGTACTGTTCTATAGTACACTGGAATATGATGAATGCTGAGTGAGTGACTTTAACTTGTGAATGGAAATTTCATGCACGCACGCCCCGGTGTACATCTCCACGCGTAGCACTCCTCACCCGCAAGGGAACGGGCCAAGAGCAGCGTTATGTTGAAGCCCGTCCCCCACGTCAGGCTTGTCGGGGTGGAAAGCAGGAAGGGCGTTAGCCAGGTTGGCACCGCGGCTCCCCGTCAAGCGCGTTACGCGGGAAATTTCTTCGTCGGCTCCGTCGCGCTCAGACAGAAGCGATTTGAAGGTGGTCGACCCTGCGTCGACCAAAATGTACGTCGACGTAACACTGTGCGAAGCCCGATGGCGTGGTCGGTCCCCGCACTCGGCACTGGAAAAGGGGGCGTGTACTCCCCAAGGGCACAAAATCGCAATGAAGCCGACGCCTCGTCGTAAGCGGGAGACATCTCTCGGTCAGGGTTTGCGTACATAAAACAATCACAGAGGGGAGAAAGAGAGCTAGCTGGCAACTGCCACTTGGAAGGGAACAGCGACTGCCGGCTCTAGAAGAAAAAAAAAAATAGGTGCACAGAAAAAGAATAGTGAGTGAAGAACAGGAAAGAGGAGGAGGGAATGACATGTGGAGTGAAGAAGGAGGAGACAAAAAGAAAGAACGTGGAGAACAACACAAGAATAGGACATGTGCCACGCGCACATTGGGCGGCACTTAGCAGGCTGCAAATGGTCCACATTTTCTCAGTCGATATATAGAGAAAGAGAATCAGAAGCAGGGTGCCACGACCAAGGGTTGTCGTTAAAGAGACATTCAATTTACAGCGGAGCTTCGCACCCGAGTCTCATAGTACGACATACCTCCTTCAGCTCCATAGACACGTTCCCCAATCAGACTCGAACCATCTTTTAAATGTACATCCTTCGTATCAGAAAGGGTGGTATTCTGCAATTATGCTTCATTTTCTATTAGCCACTCTTTGTGACATGACCCGCTAGTCAATACCAATGTTAGACATGTGAGCCAGTAACGAAGAATGGATAGAAAATAAATAAATAAGCGGATCTTTACAAATTGCGATCGATGATATAATATATCGCAAGGTGATTTGCATGTAAATGCTGCTCGCTATCAGCTGGCCACTTAGCTGTAGGATTGTTGCTCTCTCAGCTCAGACAGCGCCCCAAGCGCGAGGTCAACTCCTACTACTGAATTGCCCTACAACTCTGTGGGCAATTCAGATATGCTGAAGGCTGAAGGCTAACTAACGGAATTTCGCACACGGCATCCCCTCTTCCGCCAAATCTCCTTGCCTGATCTTTTCTTTCCGTTCTTTTCTTAACACAATATATATATATATATATATATATATATATATATATATATATATATATAAGTGCGTACAGGGTGTCGTCCAGTATATAAGTTAGCTCTGTGAAGTTGTTCAGTTTCTTTCTTTCATTTCGTGGTCTATTGATTTCTTTTATCATCTTTTCACGCGTGTGCCCTTGGGCCCGTGGTTGCCTGTCCCTGCGAAATTTCCTGAAAGGCAACACTTTACCAGTTTGCAGTTCTTAACAGCTTGCTTCGCTAACAGCGAGTCAAAGTGGCATGGTGTCAGGGCTGCTATAGTCAACGGCAGCAAGACGCTGGTGAAACGCCGGGCCGCCGGCGCTTCTGCGCCGACCGGCGTCCAATCTGGGAAACCGGACACCGCGGAGGAGCGCCCGTAATCTGGAACGGAGGCTTTCCGCGAGTATGTCGGTGCCTGCGAGCGGTGGCACGTATACGAACCCGACCGCGTACCCGCCCTTAAATCACGTCACTTCTCGGGGAAGTCGCTCAAGAGGAATGCGATAAAGTGGAGAAATTCGGTGCGGCGCAGCCATCTTCTGCCACCAGTGGCTGGCCCAGAACGCACCCGATAAGATTTTCATCGATATGCGCTGTGTTTCCTTTATTGTCCCCTTTGCATTCGCCCTGGTCGTACCATACATTCCGAATCCACGCACCGACCAGATCCGATCAGTCTGATCAGCCCAATACCCTGTATTAATATGGCTGGTTTGTTTCAATGACCCGGCGACCACTCTGTGGTGAGCGGTGGTTGTAATAGTGGCATTAGCTGTACGCGGGCTTTGACTGGGATATCTAAGCCGTCATTTAATTTACCTGAATGTATCTTATATCGTCACAGTGCTTAACAAAAAAAGGTGTAGCGTAAGCGAATAATAAGGACACGATACGCCATCTTGGCGAACTGCGCTCGGCTCTACCGGACACTAGCGAAACATGCCGGCTCGGCAGCGCTGACAGAGTTGAGCGCGCAGGGAGAGCTCCCTACCTTATCCTTGAGGCTGTCCTGGATCCCCCCCCCCTCCCCCTGCCACTGGAAACGCCAAATGGCACAGGCAGATCATGTTTCAAGGCCAACGTTTCGTAACTCAAGAGTTTCCCTTTCAAGACGGTTAGCATCGATGCCACCAGAGCACTCGATACCTCCTAACTGCATGAGTGAGTGAGTGAGTGAGTGAGTGAGTGAGTGAGTGAGTGAGTGAGTGAGTGAGTGAGTGAGTGAGTGAGTGAGTGAGTGAGTGAGTGAGTGAGTGAGTGAGTGAGTGAGTGAGTGAGTGAGTGAGTGAGTGAGTGAGTGAGTGAGTGAGTGAGTGAGTGAGTGAGTGAGTGAGTGAGTGAGTGAGTGAGTGAGTGAGTGAGTGAGTGAGTGAGTGAGTGAGTGAGTGAGTGAGTGAGTGAGTGAGTGAGTGAGTGAGTGAGTGAGTGAGTGAGTGAGTGAGTGAGTGAGTGAGTGAGTGAGTGAGTGAGTGAGTGAGTGAGTGAGTGAGTGAGTGAGTGAGTGAGTGCTCTGTAATGCCACGTTAAACATTAACACGGCGTTAGGTAGTGTTCACGATTGCTGCACAAAATGAAAAATGACAATGAATCACAGTAAACCGTCATTCAAAGAATTACAAACATAATTAAAGGTATACTTGCACTTGACTATGAAACTGAAGGACATAAACTAAAGAAAGTAAACCACTTCAATGATTTAGGCATGAGATAAGTGAAAACATGAAGCGAACAGAAACATTCAGAACTTGGGCGCTATAACGTAAAAAATTTCAAACATTTCTATTCCAATGCTGCAATCAGCCCTCTACGAGTGGTAAAAAAATTTCCGGGCTATCCCCACTTCTCCTGTCTGTCACTCGACGTCATGAAAACCGCGATAGGTCCCTAATTGATACGAAGTGTACACACTGATTAGGCATGATTAGACCAAACAAAAGAAAAATAATTTCTGATTCGACGCTTTTCTACGTTAGCCCTCAGCTATTGGTCAAAGGTTTTCGGGGGCTGCTAAGCACGAGGTCGCGGGATCGAATCCCGGCCACGGCGGCCGCATTTCTATGGGGGCGAAATGCGAAAGCACCCGTGTACTTAGATTTAGGAGCACGTTAAAGAACCCCAGGTGGTCTAAATTTCCGGAGTCTCCCACTACGGCGTGCTTCATAATCAAAAAAGTTGGTTTTGGCACGTAAAACCCCATAATTTAAAGGTTTTCGGGCTGCGCCCACTTCACTTCTCTGTCACGCGACGTCACAAAACCACGAAAACTTACTGCGTCAAAGTGACGTGTACGCGTTAAAGATGCATTAATACGCCGAACAAAACTGAATTTTTTTCTGTACAGTCGGAGACTGCCCCGTTCTGAAAAGAATAGAAGATGGCTGCCGGTGATCACTCAGGCACTGGCTATTCGCACCTGCTGGAGAGCATGCTTATTTATTTGCATATAATAAAACTTCTCGCGTAACAATATAACGTTATCGAGTCATTTCGGCACATATACGACATTGCTCTGCCAACTCTTATTTGCTGAGGATCCGTTTTAGCGACATTCTTGACCTTCAGTTACACGCCGCGGCTATTTTCGACCAGCCAGAGCAAGCTAAGCAAAGGGAAGCGGACCAATCGCAGACGCCGGCGTCATGGTCCTCATCCAGTTATCTGCTTTCCCTGCGCTGGCTCGGCCGCGTCGAAACCATCTCCACTTGAGCGTGCTTCTCGCTTCTTATCAGCCAATTAGATAAAAAAAAAAACGCTCGATGTAGGCAATGCTATTCGTTTTTAAAGCAAACAAAAGTGGCCTCCTATAGACATGGAGGGCGTTTGAATGGGCTGTTCAGACAACGCTTCGGGACACTGCCCCGATGCTTGCGTCGGTGTTTACGCAAATTTGACGTAGGGAGATTGGAATAAAAACTGATTGGAATAGTTTTACGTTATAGGGCCCCTTATGTATTACAGAAGAGAAGAATTTGAGGACATTACGACGAAAACTAAAGTAAGCAACCGCGACAGCGGAACTAACTGCCTATTTAACATGTGTAAGACTCACTTTGACAGTATCGTGTAGGCAACCATACGAAAAACCAGATAGAAAGGATTTTTAAAAAATCCACAGAAGGGCGGATAGATTTATTCTATCTAGATATAAATCCACGGATTCAGTCTCGGGCATGTTATCACAACTTAAAATACCTCAACTGACAGAGGGAAGAAGAGTTGCTGGATTGAAATTTCTCTACCGTTTGCGCAATAACTTTTTTTTTTGTTTACTGGGCACTGGACTGTACTTAAAACAGCGGTCGGCCCGAACATTGAGGAGCAGTCATAATCAACAAATTACGCCTTTTCAAGCTCGGATAAACACATTCAAATACTCAACCTTCCCACGAACAATCCAAGAATGTAACTCACTGCCACAACACATAACACAAATAGACTCTCTCAGTTCATTCTGAAATTCTATACATTTTTACCTTGAAGTTCCAAATTAACTACGACAGTTTTTTTGTTTTCTTTTTTTGTAATGACGTTCCACTATTCAGTAATAATGGTGTTGCTGTGTGTGCTCCTACTGCCTCGTTTCTTTGCTGTTGTGTGCCGCGGATTGGGCATATGTTTGTCTTTTTTCTTTTATGTGTGTATCCCTATAGGGCTTCTTTCCCTACGTCTCTCTCTTTTTTTTATTTGCTCTGATCGACGCTGTATTTCTGTATATGTAACAAATATTTACCACCCTGTAACCGCCCGAATAGGCTAACAGTATTAATGAATGATGAATGATGAGAACGTGGAATGCACCTTGGCCTAATTAGTGAAGGGGAATAGCAGGTGTAACGAACGACGAAGGGCGCGTAAAATAGTCCGCTGACGTATTCAGACACATGTGGTGATCGCTGGCTGCACTCGTTTCTGCCAGGTCGCCTGCATTGCCCGTTCACGGCAAAAACAAGTAGTCAATTAATGATACTGCTTCGTCTCCTGAGGTTGTTGCTTGAATTGCATCTTATTGCAGCGTTAGAAACCATTAAAACGGGCGGGGGGGGGGGGGGGGATGAGTGCCTGGAAAATTTAACCTCAGCTGTCGAGAGTGGGGGGAGGGGGAAGGGCGTGGCGATACATATGTTCTCGCAGTCTGATGTCAGCTGCGCTTGTAATGTGGCATTTAATGAAGAGTAGTCCAAACTGTGATAGAGGCAGCATTTCTGTAAGCTGTGTTTCTTATATGTACAGGCGCCATGCGGCGGGTCACAGACTGACGCCGTCCATGCTTTAATTACTCGCACTCCCGTCGGCTCTACTGTTTAACTACTATGCCACCACCTACTTGAGTTTAACAAAGAAGCTTAATACGAAGTTAAGGACCGCGCAGCGAGCGATGGAACGAAACATCTTAGGCGTATCGTTAAGAGACTGGAAGAAGGCAGTGTGGGTTGGAGAGCAAACTGGGGTAGCCGATATTCTAGTTGACAAAAGAAGTGCGCCAAGGGAAGGGAAGCGCAGTCGAGGACGGTAGAAAATTCGGCTGCCTGATCAAGTTTAGAAATTTGCAGGAAGAACTTGGCGAAAGACAGGGGTAATTGGATATCGCTGGGAGAGGCCTTCGTCCCGCTGTGGACATTAAAATAAGGTGCTGATAATAATAATAATAATAATAATAATAATAATAATAATAATAATAATAATAATAATAATAATAATAAAAATAATAATAAGATGATGGTGATGATGATGATGATGATGATGATGCCACTTAGCCACACACCGCCTTGGGCTCGCATAGCCGTCCACATGGAGGAACGTTTCACGAAACGCGAAAAACTTTCGAAGGTGGTCCCGCAGAGCACTTCCGATTTGTCTCGTGCGGCGCGTCCCGCTTCACGCGAGAGGTCCTCCATGATGGCCACGTTTATAAAGCCCCCCCCGCCCATGCTTCATGCACGTTCTCTGCGCCGGAAGCACGTGGTGATCTCAGCGGGTAGCCCACGCAGGCTTAACAAGCGCGCGCGATGCCTTGCAACGCCACGCACCCATATCGCGCGAGCGCTTCGGTCGGAGGGCGTTCCAAGAGCGCTGCTCGAGTTTCCCCAGCGCGGCGGTTCCTCGTGCCGCCGTCGCAGCCGCACTGCTGGGGCGAGGAGACGCGCCGACCGCGACCGAAACCGGAGACGCGAGGCAAGGGCGCGCTGCTGCTGCTGCTGCGCCGTGCCGCCGCCGATGATGATAAGGGCGCCCGTCGTCGCCTCGGCGGCCGGCCGCATAAGCGACCGCCTGCGCTCCGGAAAACGCCAGTCGGGCTTTCGTCTCCCTCCCAGCCGGCCCCTCTGCGAGAGATGACGGCCGCTCGCTCCACTGCACGCGCGCACACCGAGACGGAGAAGACAGCCCTCGCGACGATCGAGACCGGAATCGCTGGCAAGGGGCGTCGATGAGCGACGCTCGCTGCAACGGGACGAAGCACGATGTGGAAGCGAACCTCCAGTGGCTGTGCCGTCGTCGTTGTCCCGCTGAATCGGTGTGCACTCCATCGGATGCGGCACGACAAGATGTAAAACGCTCCGGACGTGAGGTGGTGAGGTGACATCGTCGTACGGCCGAGGCTGCGGGCAGACTTTCGCGGTTAGTCTAGATGTGCGGCAGAGTGATGTCTGAACTCGTGGTATCGGCCCACGAGGCCTTGTCGTTTAGTGGAGCTTCGGGAAGAGCTTTCCGTCCATTTATTTCGTGGAGAGGAACCAAGTTGTATCTCTAGCAGCTTATCTTGCGGGAACCAGTTTTCTTTTACACTTCCTAAGTCATTCGCTGTCGTCATCGAAATTACTACACTCTTCTTCTTCATTTATTTCTTCTTTTGTTACGTTTTGCGTAGAAGGAGTAAAGGAAGGAAGTTTTCATCCCGCCAACTGTCGAAAATCTTGCAGCAGTGTAGTCATTAATTGATGGTGAAGCATAGTCGGAAGCCTAAGAAGGTGCCCGCTGCAACAAGGAACATTAACTCCGTAAGCTCTGTGTATTAGCTCAGTGTGCCACTGCCGCGCTTCGCATTGGATGTCGGCTCGGCATTGTAGGGCGAACGGCCGAAGTGTCGACGCACGCTCTCATTTTGCTGTCGTCAGACGTACAGTCACTCGAGAAGCACTGTCCGTCCGCAGCTGCTGGATCGGCCAAATTTGGAGAGCGTACGGATGATAACTGCAGAGGCCACTGACACCTGTGACTCGCACTAAAGACGGTCGTGATCAATGCATAGGAGAACGCTAAACCTCGGACCAGCGCTGCCTTTCCACTCTGTTCGCCGAAGTTGCCCGACGATTTCCGCTCTACGGAAGATGAGCGAGGGGGCGCTACACGCATGGCTGAAGTAGCGATGAATCACCAATCCAAGTGGCGGCGACGATGGGCGTGATCGACAGCGGGGACGAAGGCGTCGTTCGCTCGGAGGGGCTCCCTCACTCAGTTTGGCTGTGGTGTAACGGGCGCCTGACCCATCACAACCTCCTTGAGTGAGTGAGGCCTGCCCGAGGATTGCAACGGGAGACACCTGACCACTGCCCGACAGGCGGACTTTGGAAAGACTCACCGCGCGGCACCCATCCCAGCTTGGACTTTAAACCCGCGGGATGCTAGACTTTCTCTCTGATATAGCATAGCTTGTTTGCTTGTGGGTGGTAATTCGTGCAATAGAGTAATGACTTCAGCTTGTCCCGTTTCTACACCATCGAAGTTATTTGCCCATGCTATAATTAAGGTGAGCTGACGTCACCTACTCATCCGGTGTGCATTAAAAAGAGAAGTGCAACTGCACAATTCGTCACCAAGGAGAGATCTAGAGAGAGAGATGAAGAGGAAAGGCAGGGAGGTTAACCAGATATTAGTCTCCAGTTTGCTACCCTACACTGGGGTTAGGAGATAGGTGTTAGCAAAAGGACAGAGAGGAAAGGGTTAAAAAAGGGGGAGAAAATGCAAACACAGAGACACACACACAAAGGGCGTTCGAGTTAGAGACGTTCACAAAGGCCGGCAGATCGCAAGAAGCGCAGTAGTGCTTGCGCGGCCTTCTGTGACGTTAGGTCCTGTCGATGCTGTAGAAGTGCCTCTTCCGATAGTGTTATAGTGTGACACGTTATGAAGGGCTCTGGGTTAACTTTGACCACCCGAGGTTCTTTGAGCACGGTGCACGGGTGCTTTTACGTGCCGCTTCCATCAAAGTGCGACTGCAAATCGAACCCACGACCGCGCGCTCAGCAGCACAACGCTCCGAGCCACGGCTTCGGGTGGCTGTGCCACCATTTAATGTCTCTGAAAAAAATTGTCTTGCCACATAGTGGACACAAGCTAAAGCCGTCAGCGTTTTCGTTGCTCGATTTACGACGCACAGAGTGAAGGTCCTCGCCTTCTTTCGCGCGTTGAAAAAAAAAAAAATTATTTGACGCTGCTTCTTGCTTTGCACCTGATGTACGAGGATTTTTTTCGTTCAGTGAAGTTAATCATTGTCCGTACTGGTACCAGTTTTTTCTGACTGCTATTGTATACTGTAGATAGCCAAGCGCACGTAAAATGTTCTAATATGAGCAATCGCCACATGTCATATGTTCCAAACAATGCAGACTACTCTGCAAAGTTGCCCAGCGTTATTTGGTGCGCGTCGCTTCAGCTCATTTCGGTTTACTCCGTATCCTTGCTTTCTTTTCGTTTCCTTTAGCTTGCATAGCAAAAGAAATTGAAGAACACTGCGCAAGACAACTCGATCAGTGAATCGTAATCCGTGAGATGTTCGACATGCGGTTCCGATTAGTGCATCGCTGCTGCCGAGCTTTGATTTGAGCCGGAAATCAAATTGAGCGCGAGAAAAGAAAAAGACGAAAACGAACAGCGCCGCAGCTTGTGCGTCTGGAAGCAAGATGCAAAAAAATCTCCGCAGCTCTATACGCACTCTCTCGGGAAGTGCTAGCAAAGGAATAATAAAAATCAATCTGCAGCTCGCGCCATCTCTTCCTTTTTTCCTTCTTTCTGTCGCGGCCAACGAAGGAACTCTCAAAATCGCTGCTGCTGGCATTCTCCTTGTCTTCCCAACGCCATCGCGCGCAGTTTCAATTCCTTCCGCCGCATACGCACGAGTCGATTGTAATTTCTCTCGCGCCTCCCGCTGACTTGTGTTCTCCACGCCTTCCCAATGGGTGGGAGGAGGCGAAGGGGAGAGGGGGGCGAGTAATGCGGCCCGTAAGCGCATGCGGGGCTCCACTTTATATCCCGCCCCCTCGCTGCCTTCATCTCGTTCGCCCTCATAGCCCCTTCCTTTCTTTACGTGGCCTGAACCAAGTCTAATCAGTGCTGGCTTTGGCACTGGCGCTGTATAGGGCTTTCCCTCGCTGGGAAGTCGCCGCGCGTTTCTCTTTGCCGAGAATCTCGCTGCGCGATCGGCAATATTCTTTCGCTCCCCGCTCTGCGTGTCGATCTGTGCCGTGTTTCTCGAGTTCGGTTTGAGCGGCGACGGGTCGAGCGTGGTTCGAGGTTGTATTCGCACGGGCTGCGTCGCTGTGCCTCGGGAAGTCGGCGCCGATACGTTTCATCGACGCTGCGCGCTTGCGCTGCTGCGATCACCTCATAACGCAATAACGCTCCCCTCCAGAACTGAGGATTTGCCGCAGTCGCGGGGGAGAAGTGGTGCGGCTGCCGGAGCCGTTGATTCTTTACTGCGACTTTTGAACGCATCGGTTGACTGAAGCGAACAGCTCACCTCCCGAGTCATTCCGTGCCGGTCACTTCGCACATACCCTGGGCTGAATGCACTGAGCGAAGGCACGCCTTTCAATTCAATTCAAAAATCAATTCAATTCAGGTTTTATTTGGACTGAAAAATGTTCAGGAGCTTCAGGTCTAAAGGCAATAAAAAATGGGCCCCTGCAACGCGCTCAAGCATGGTGCGGCACAAAAAAGAACAGTCTACATAATTTAAACACATGACAATGGCATTAATTACAGCATTTAGAAATGTTGCACTTGTTCAAACAATAGCAATAGCATCCTCATAGCGGACATCCACAAAGTGATGTCCCGAAAAAAAAAAAAGTCCACGTGAATGCTTACACGCATGTTAGTAAGTATAACTATTAAAAAAGTTCTTTCATTCGATTTTGTATTAGCGATAGGCCATACGGCTAAAGAAAGACGATTAAGAAATGTTGCTGTGACATATGCGAGCGTACGAGTTCGCAAACACAATTGGGACTCGCGTTCTCACTTAGTGAGAACCCTTCAATGTCTTGCAATGAGACGACAGTATATGTAAATCAATAACAAGAGTATACAGCGAGGGATGCGCAGAGACGACTGCTATAGGCCAATGATGACGAAATCGACGGCGCACGCTTCGCCATCGTCGCCGCCCTGTCTGCCGCTCGTGATCTCTGGCACGTCTCATCCCGGTGCCCCATTCGCCAGCGTCGGATGACTTGTAGGCGACGCGCAGGTCTTCTTTCGTTGACTTTTGTAGACGTAAATAAGCTGCCGTCATTCCCGCTCGAGTACTTAAATTGTTGTTCAGTATATTTCTCGTTTGTGAGGCATTTCAGTGTTTCGCTTGTGCACACCAAGTGCGTGTATTTGTAAAACAATTGTAATGTAATCACGGGTATATTTTCCCGTATAAATTGTGCCAGTATTCTGGAATACACGCAAGAAAAAAATTCAGAGGAAGGCAGGAAGGAATTCCCATGTACGGCTGAAGCCGTTCAAGACGAGTCTTGTCAAGCGTACGTATAGTTCCAGTTCATTCTTGTTTACGTACTTATGGCACATTCTTGGCTAGCTAGGGAAACTTGCGTCTTGTGTTCATATATGTGTAGGACGTTTTTCTTTCAACTCTACCTTTTGCTTTGTTTTGTTTCTTGCTGCATGTCTGATGACTCGATATATATACCGAGTCCTTCGTGTTGTCATCAGTCGACAAATAAATAAAAACTTCCGCATACAGGTCATAGGCGGGTAGGAGTCATTTTCGGAGCAATTTCTACCACATAACCTGTGCGAATAATCTGTTCCCACAGGGACTGTCCTCCGCCAGCACATGCACTGCTTGCGCGATCATGGCCAGAACTCTGGCGGTCTTTAAATATTCTAAGCAGCCAGCCATTTTGAAAGCGACGGAAACAGTTCCGGACGCGCACGAAATCTATGTCTATAAGCGAACGTGCAACACTAAGTAAGTAAGCGCAGCAGCAACCTCAGCGGCGCGTCGATCGCTTAGCGCTCGTTTTTGCCTATCGTCCCCATCACTCAAGTGCTCTCCGATTCAGCCACGGAAGCCCTCCCTGTCGGCGCCAACAAGCATACGCACACAATGCGCAAAAGAGCGCGTGCGATGGAAAAGCAAGAGTCATTTTTTTTTTCTCGGAGCCAGACACGCCGCATCCGACACACCGCGAGCGCGCGGGCGTTAATGCGCCACGCGCGACGCGGACGACTCGCGACACGCATATATGCGGCACTCCGCCGCCTCGAGCTGCGTCCGGCCCCGGAAACAGACAGCGGCGTCGGAAAGGCGAGAGAGCGTAGCCTGCCTATCGCCGCCTGATCGGCGCCAGAGACGCCTCGGGGCTGACGGGCGCCGTCCGTCGTGCCTGACGTAAAAGCGAGCAGGGCTCGGACGCGTGTGTAACGCGAGCGGAGACGATAGCCGCCGCGGGGGAGCGTCTCCATAAATTCGCGACGGGCGAGCAGTTCTGTCGCGGAAGAGAATTTCTCGTGAGATGCCGGCGGGGAGGAAAGCAAGGAGAGAGGGGTTTGTTGGGGGGAGGGTGTGCCGGTTGCTCTAATAAATCTGCGATTCGTATGCTCCACCTGTCTGTATGCGGAGGCGGTTTCTATTCCTGTGTCTTTGGTGGCGTGGTCGCGTTAACGCGCTTTCAATAGAAGGAGATAGGAGGGATACTTCTCCCCGAGCGACAGATGTCGTGAAAGGAAAGCTACCTGTCTGGCTGGGCCCCGTGCTCCTTTCGCTCTGGGTTTTCTTTTTGTGTTTGTTCCGCGTCTTATTTCTATCTAGGACCAGATGTACATAGTATGCGAGAAGTCCTTTCACTTTTTTTTTTCCCCAGGCAGCAAAATGGGGTAAAAAACACAGACTAAAAGCTACAAAAGTGTAGCTTGAGTGTGCCTGAAGCCCAACAAAAGTAAACGCGTGGCAGAGAAACAAAAACGCAGTCAAAAATCAAAGTGATAACATGATACATACATACAAGATTACATTCACACGCATAGCTATTGAAAGAGTAAACATTCATATATACGGAATTAATATGTTTCAACATCTTGAAACAGTACTACAAAATCCAGAATTCGCGAATACAAGTTGCAATGAATGAAATGTTCTACAAGTCCCTCGTGAACCTTACACAAAACAGAAAGGCCTATCTACTAGGCAACACAAAATGTCGCTTAAAATTCTTTAAGTGTGAGGGCAAATCTATTACTTTCATTGGTTTCGTACGTGTTTAAGATCGTTGGCATCAGGAATTGCGAAGTTTGATTACCGTATAGTTCATTCTGGTTCGTGTAACAGTCCACTTTTCAGCGCATCTAGTACGAACAACTTTATCCTTTAAAGTTATGACAGCAAGGGATTTCAGAAACTCAGTCATTGCAAGCGGTGAAAATCTAATGTATTACAGTTATCCGATATTCAAAAGTAGTGGTAATGCGAATAATATTATACTGAACAAAAATATATCTAGTGTGTGCTATATAAGTAATACCAGCAATACGTCTCACGGTTTTCTTTTGCAACACCAGTATATTATGAAGGTTACTTTCTGTTTGAGACTAGATCACACCAGCGTTGGCCCGCCAGTATAGTGTGATACCCGCGGGACCGAGCGGGAGAGAAGCAACGTTTCGAACACACCCCTGATATTTTATTGCGATAGCAATTATACAGGCACTCCAGGCGGGTTTTCGCCGTCGTCGTGATAATCAGCATATATTTAGGCATAATGTACTATTGAACGGCCAAAGTTGCTCAAACCAGGTCTTATGTTCTTGATTGAATTATTTCTCAGAATTTTGGAGACTCGGAGCCCGCAAACAAAAATGCCGAAACCTTACATTCACGACGCATGCCTTTCATCCTAAATTTTCTCAGACAATAAAAAAAGTCCCGAACAATATTAGTGCTCAGGATCTGCAAATGATACACTTTAACTGGCGCCGCTCTTTACGGCAGCGCAGTGGCGCCTGTGCGCGATGCCATCACAGGCCGGCATGTTAAAGCTTTTAAGGTTGTCAGAAATTGTGGCGCACCCGCGCACGTCACATCCACGTACAGTTATAAAATCGTCCCAGCAGTTCAAGCACAAAGCCATCACGGTCAATGCTTGGCGCTTCGAACGGAAATGCAAATTTTTACATCGAAGCTTTATGCTATAGCTACTTAAAAGGAAGAAGTCTGGACACCGACCAAAACTGGTTTAAAATAGTTATTTACGAGTCGGCTCCCCCACGGGAGCCTTGTTCACAATGAACACCATGGTTTTCATTGTGAACAAGGCCACGATGAGAAGAGAAAGCGGCGTTCGGTTTGAAATTTCAGATCTTTCTGCGCCGCGTAGCGATCTAATACTTTGCACACACGATCGTTATCGCGTAATGTACGCTATGCACTTGTCAGCTCAAAATGACCAGACCTGGAGAGGGGCCCTTTAATGGCGAAGTGCAACTCCGCCGCGGGTCGGCCCGGTATATCTTCGGCATCAGCACACGTATGGGGAGTGCTTAACGCATGCTTCACCTTCGCCGTGGGTCGGTCCGGCATTGCACTATCTGCGCTATCAGATTACGTATGAAAAATTGTTGGTCTGTGTCCACGGAGACGAGATCCGCCAGAACCTCGCCATAAACAGCTTCGCCGTTAAACCCTTCTCTCCAGCACCGACCGAGACATCCAGACACGGGTTCTGGCATGAGCCGAAGATGTCATTGAAAAGCACAGCCTGGCAGCCTACGTAGCCTAGGCTCCCTTAGCCATCACCCCTTCGATTAATAAAGTTGTTACTCACACACTCCAAAAACAACTCCGAAGAACCGCGCGAAAGCCATAATGCTAACCGAACGAGAGCTCTTCGCGGTATCTGACCTTCCTTGACGTCGTCGCCTGGCGCCCGCGTCTCGTGGCTGCGCGCGCTGAAGGACAGTCAATTCGAGTTTCGTCTTCGTGGCTGCTGTTCTCCTTTGTTGTTTGTTTGTCTCTTTTTTTTTTTTTTGCACTCAAGACAATGTCATTTGCCAACGGCACGTCGCTTATGTACACGGATGGAAAAGCTGCGCGAATATCGAATATAATATTTTGCTCTTTCTCTTGCCATCACACTGAATAGTATAGATTAGAGCGTCAGGCCAAGATTTCCTTTCCCCTATCTCCCCTTCCGGCTTCCCTTCTGATAAAATTTGTTTATCTTGATCGACACATTAGGTAAAGCGACCATACCATACTATATTAACAAGCTCATTAGTTTTATTTTTCCGACTTGTTAATTGCCTTGTTCCCAGCGCAACAAACGTGTACTACGTAACAGTGCATCCTGGCTATGAGGTAATAATTCAAAAGCGTTCCCGAAAGAAGCGCGACTCTTGTCGCTCATCGGTGTCGGCCGCGGTGTAAAGACGTGCTCTCATACCGCGGCACACCGGCCGTTTCGACCACAAGCAACGAATTAAGTATATTCCTCGTTGCCAGCAAGCAGGCTAATCCTCCCATTCTTTATCGCAGCCGCGGCGTTAAGAGTGAGCAGTACGTCTCTATTAGCGTGAAACCAGCCGGACCTCACCGAGACGGCAAACGCCGCGAGCTTTAATCCGTGCCGCGCCGACTCGCTCGCGTCCTTTCACTGAAGCTGTGTATGCTGACAACGAAACACATGCCTGACTTCGCCCCAAAGCCAGCTTGCAACGGGAAAAGGGGGGTGGGGGAGGGGTTGGACGCTGCAGGGCTTTTTTTTTTTTTCGGGGTGGGGGGGGGGGGGGGGGGGCGAGCCTCCGCAGCGTCTGCCTTCCGCCTCAGCGGGCCGAACGCGCGCTCAAGAGGAAGCCGGGCGGCACTTCGGGGTGACGAAGAGCCGCGTGAGAGCCGAGGCCCAGCGTTCCTGCCTGCGACGGGCGCCTTCGCTTCGATACACCCTTCTGCGCTAGCAAGGAAGGCTCCCCGCGGACATGCTAATGCGTGCCTCAGCCGGCGATACTTTCTCGGCCCATTAGGGGCGTCGTAAAATGGGAGGCTGTTTACGCCTATCGGAGCGCGCGCTCGAACCGACGTTGCCGAGACTATAGCGCGCGTAGGTAGCTGCATCGAGCGCTGTCTTCGTGGGGTTCTCCCCCTTGTGCGAGGCGGCGTTCGGGACGCCGGGTTTTATAACGAGAATTACTGGCGCCGGAATTTCGGCGCTATACGCCGGTGTCCGCGCGGAGCCTTTAAGATGGTGCTTTAAGCCACCGAGTAAACGATGGCGCTGGTCGCGAATTAAACGTCCCTGTATCTGACTCATCTTTCATCGCAGCGCCCTCATAAGGCGATAGTTGGCCGTGCACGACGATGATAACGTAAACGAACCTTTTCGCAGCTTTCCGGAGCGCGCTCCAGATGTGTATCTTGTCATAAACAAAAAGAGCTGTCCACTGAAGCTGATACGCAAGCGCTCTTTTTCCTCTGCACAATTTTTTTTGTTTCCTAAGCCATTCGTGCGCTGCGCAAAACACCGCCATGAACTATGCTACCAACTCGCCCAAGCTTCCACCCTTGTATGATACGCAAGTAGCTGTGACTATCAACTGCGCGGTCACACGTGAAGCGCAGAAACTTCGTACCAGGGCTCACAAAATCGTTCGAAAGCAAGAGTAGTTCGGTCTATAAACAGGTGCCGACAAATTGCGATAGCGCTGCCTCATTTAGTGACAGGGAAGCCTGAAGAGCTGTCACACAGCAGTTATTGGTTCATTTGAAAACGGTAATCGAATATTGGCCATGATGGATTGTCACATGAATCGCGCAACATGTGACAATTTGGAAGGACGAGATACACCACTGTTGCCGGAAGATGTCAAGTGCAGCCGTCAGACAGGTTTGCGATGCTTGTTTTGCATTGGCCTTTCGGCCAACACAGTCTGCAAGCACTGCTTTGAAGGTGTGTCTGTCACGGTAAAGCAAGAACGATTGTAAACATACGTGAAGAGATCATGTACGTGTCTTAAATTCTTTCCGCGCAATAAAACCACCGACTTCTTTTTTCTGTACATGTCTTGGTCACGTTGCCGAATTACGACAGCACCCGTAGGAGTGGAAATGCCTTTGACTGCAGCTTCACAGTACTCGCGGAACTCATCTCACCTGTGCCTCCGACCTAACTGAGCGGCGCGTCGGTGCTGGCCAACCTGGAAGCACTTTTACGTACGAGGAGTTGAAAGTACTGGTTAATCTTCTTACATATCTTCCTGTTATTTCACCTTCCTGGCTGACTTTGTACATCGGTACTGTGTGTGACGATGTGGCGCCTTAATGAACTGTGTGACAGCGCCCACACGGTTTTCTGTTATTTATATCCGCGCCTTTTGTACTACTTTTCTTTTCTGTCACCTTTCATACCTTCCTCCCCAGTACAGGTTATAGATAGATGCCTTCTGGTTAGACTTCCTGCCGTTCCTTTACCATTATCTCTCTCTCTCTCTCTCTCTCTCTCTCTCTTTCGCTTACCTTCTTCCCGGTGATATTTAGGTGGTACGCGCTGGTAGCATCTTATCCTATATTTTTAGTGGCACGAGCATCGAGTGACACTCTTGTTTCTTGCGCGGCACTTTCGGCTCACCACCTGATGCTACCGGGTACGAAATACAAAATAAACAAAAGAAATGGTACAATACAAAATGTATGGGTTTCATTATAGATATGATATCAGAGCATAAGTTTAGCTACAAGTTGAGTTAATGAAGTGTCTCGAACAATTAAACTTAATTATAAATCACTGATTACCGAATACCAAAGCACAGAATCGTAGATTTTAGCGACCCGCCACGTGAGCACGACTTTGGCAAAATTTCTGGAAACCCAAAAGTAGAACGCGCAAGTAATGACGTCACTAATGACGTCGCACACAAGAAGGTGGCGTGATACTTACCCGGCTAATTAATGGAAAAAAATTGCCTCCGAGTTCAGTTCGTGCGTTGCATTCGCCTAAAGTTAACCTAAAGAACAACAACGCCGAGGTGCGATTGCCACTTAGAGAAACTCAAGTCAGAGATTACGGTCGCCTACCATTTTTTCTTAAGCCCACCATAATTTCTGTTTCTGCCCCCGTTCCAGCTTTTTGTGAATCGGAGACCGTCTTCACAAACTTCTTGTTGACAACAATTGTCAGCCACTGAAAGACTCCATTATTTTCATTCTCCGTCGGTATTGGAAAGAAAGCTCTGGTGCGCGCATAGCTCCGCGATGGATGCGGACCTAGATAATTTCGGGGTTATTCTAAGGCGAACAGGTTTATCTGTGAGCAAAAATAAACGGAAGAACAAAAACCGAAACGAAGAAAACAAGGTACAAGAGAAAAGCACAACACCTGAGCGATGCATCAGCGCAGCGGTCTTATTATTATTATTTTTTTTAGTGCACTACAGTTGCATAATCAGTTGCATAAGCAGTGGTCCGCGCGTTCTACGTCAGTTTACGTGCCCCACAACGCACTGTATCGCTGACATTTCCTTTCGATGCTTCAACACGTCCTATAACATGCGTCGATCGATGACGGCTGCCTTTGAGCCTTGTGCTTCCAGCAAGCACCGAAATCGCGCACGAGTTTCATTGGACTCGCCCGCGTACGCAGCGGCGCCGGGGTTCCATGCTGGATCCCCCGCTTCCCCTCTAAACACGCGTTGAGAACGCATGGCGCGTCGGTGCGTGCCCGGCGGTGGGGAGTGGTGGAACATTTCGAGAAAGCTGCAGTAAGTGCGCGCATTGAAGCTTTGAGGGCTCAGCGTGCGTGCACGACTTCCTTTATTTCTTTCCTGATGGCTCGTCTGGGTGGAATGCCCGCTGGAGGCACCTGGTGCTCCTAATGTCGGGAGGCCATTTCGCATCCGCGGCATGCGTTTCCAGCGTGTCATTTCCCGCGGGTTGGAATACAGGACAAAGTCGTCGCGCGTTCTGCTCCGTTTCGTACGCGTTTGTTTACAAGAGGTCGGCTCAACAATGGGGGCGAGCGAGTCGTCGTTAGTTATTGAAGTCGAGGGCTAGACATTCTGGTTTGTTTTTCCAGCCCTTGCCGAGTTTCATAACAGCACCAGACATTTGACAGTGTTGAGGATAGGGGCCCAGAAAAGTATTCGCGGCATAGTGCGAGGGAAAGCGGAGTCCGATGGTTGCGAAACATACGAAATATAAGCTGTATGAGAGGAATAGGGTTTGAATACACTTCGACAATTTGAGCAATTCGACGAAGCTGCACAAAATAGCGCATGGCCGTCACGACACAAAGAATGCTACTTAGTCGGGCAGCTGCCACATCCTTCAGGCGAAATGAAATGACAAGGACAATTGAGAAGAAGGCACACAAACACATATATGTGCTTCGTATGGAGGAAGAGGTGTCGGCGCTCTACCAACAGCTCCGCCACGGTTAGGGTGACATTGGCGCGCAGCTCACGAAGAACACAGCGGAGAGCACAGGAGGAGGTCGATGTACTTTACAGTAAATTCACAAAAGTGGAACTCTGTGCCTTTCCTTTTGGCAACCAAAAACATCGCCCTAGATTTTCTCCGAAAAGCCAAGATTCAATCACGCCTAAGTTAATGGTAAATCTTCTCTAAAAACAACGATAAACTGGCGGAATCCTTAACTCGACCATTTATTTGAAATTCGCATTTGCTATGGGAGACAGCTTAATTATAGAAGAACATTGGTGAAATATGGTTAAACGGAAGTTGCGACCACTTTCACATAGCTTTAGGCTAAGTCAGAATAGTAAGAAAACTTGGAGTTTTTCCCCGCGTTTCCGTTGAGAGATACTCATTTGAATAAACGCATTAGTGCAGGTCACCTGAAAAGATCCTAGGCTGCTACGCCATGTATTGTGAACGAATCGCAGGGGTGGCAGCCAATTTTTCGCTGTGTTAACACAACACACATTAAGCTACTTCGGATTGAGTTAACGCCCTATTGTTTTGACATGGCTCGACTCTTTTCATCGCTCTATACTATGTGTGCACGCCAATAGGTTGCTGTTCTTGCTATGCGGAATAATGCGTTTTCGGCGTTCGGTTCCTGCGTCTTGGCTCGCGAACTCGTCTGTTGCCCACTCGCATCAGTCCTTTTCGCTGAGCCTGACCACGTTTGGGTGAGTTCCGCGGCGCGCGTATGCGCTTCAACGGAGGCATCGCTGAGAGCCGCAGTTGGTGCTATACACTTCCTTTTCTTTCCGTTTCGTGCCTCTGACGGGTACTGGCATTCCTGTCATCGCTGTTCAAGTATGTGTGTTTCATGCGTCCAGGTGACAGTCAGTCATTAATTCATTCATTCTAGCATGATTAGTTAATTACCCGCATCGTTGCCATGACACTATTCAGGCACAGCCACCAGCGGGACCTTTCGATACAGCTTTGTTCCCTGCAACGGGCTACTGCCTACGACAGCTGTTAAGCACCGAGGTATCCCGAGTTTAAGAATGTACATCGAAACAGCATCACCCTCGATGTGCACTTGTTCTCAGGTCGCGCTGATGTCGTACCGGTCCTTGTGCGTATTCTACTGTGTTGTAAAAGCTTATGACGAGGATACAATGTACGTTTACAGCTATTCTCGTACCAAAGTTGGAAACGCCCCAAGTTTAAACGCTGTTTCCGAACGTCCTGAAAAGCGAAAGAATGAACGAAAGAGAGCGAGAGAGAAAAAAAAATGGAGAGGCAGGAAGGTTAAGCAGAACTAAAAATTTGGTTCGTTACTATACACGGGGGACGGGCGAGAGAGAAGATAAGAAGAAAGCAGAAACAGTGAGTGAGTGAATGAGTGAGTGAGTGAGTGAGTGAGTGAGTGAGTGAGTGAGAGAGAGAGAGAGAGAGAGAGAGAGAGAGAGAGAGAGAGAGCTGACACACGATGACAATTGGACCAAACCAAATGTATAGAGTAGGCATCCGTACCAATATATGGGCTCGATTGTATCGAACGCCATAAGAAAAGAGAACACGGGGGAAAGCCATGGCAATGGGCAGCAGTTGTTGATCTCACAAGTGCGCACAACTGCTTTGAAAGTTGAGCTTTTCCTCAAATGACGTTTGAAAAACTGCTTCTCAACAAGGAAAGAGAACAACTTCTAAAAATAAAGTTGCCCGTGTATTTAAAAATGCGCCTTATGTTGTAGCCCATGCTTGAAATTATGAAGTTCGGGTCAAGATAACGCCTGCCGTGAATGCGCCTACGGAAAGGAAACTATCGACCATCTTGGGCACATTCATGTCGGACGTTATCTTGAGCGGGACTTGGACTAAAAGTCATGCATTAGCTTCAAGTTACGGTGCATTTCTGAATACGGGAGTAAGTATCACCCAACACTGCGCTCGCCCTCACCCCACCCACCCCTCCACTCCTTCTTTAAGAAATGGTGTTTTTTTTTCATTTTTATTTCTTTGTTTATATTAGTCTTTAAGTGTTCTTACACGCCGCTATAGTTCTCATGCGCCGCTTTAGCGATGCCGCAGAAGGCGTCGTCTTAGTGCCCACCAAAATGCGCTGCTGGCGAACGTAAACGGCTGTTCGTCTTCGCAAGCGAAGCTTCGCCTCTGGCAGTCGTCACAGGCCGCCCTGGCAGGCGAGCATCCGCGGCGCTGCTCGGCACGTCGCAAGGAAAAACGAATACAGGAAGGGGACGCCATGCGGCACAGTATCCACTTCGCAGGCGCGTTCTCTGCTGCCCGTCGACGAGACTCTTCAGTCGTCGCTCGAGTGTCGTGCCCGAAATAGAGCAAGGGTCACGTGATGCACACGGCTGCAGACTGACTCGTGTCTTATGCGCCGCCGTCATCGCGCAGATCGCCGCGTATGCCCGCACACGAGCTCGTAAAGCGCGACGCCATCAATGCGAGACGAGGTCTTGGTGCTCAGCACGGACACGTCACGCACTGGGGCCGACGCTTCCGGTGCAAACAACGGATCGACGATCGGACATATACGTGTCGTGCACGTTTAAGTTTGTTATGAGTAGTTGGATGTGTATATGCTGCACTGGCCATCTGCTTCTCTGCTCGTCGTGCTTCTCTTCATCCTCTCCTTCGCATTTTCACAACAAACTGCGTGGCTGGAAGAATAAGCCATAGGCAGACCTCTATGACTGTTCCTGTCTCTGTTAGTGGCACTATTCTTTTGATCGCTGTCTCGTAAGCTCAGTGATACGCCGTAATGTATGTTTCATACGCTTTAATATAGAAAGAAAGAAAGAAAGAAAGAAAGAAAGAAAGAAAGAAAGCATCATACGCTGGTGCAGGCACTGTCGCCTGCACCAGCTGCAAGCTGGCAATGTCGTATCGCTGAATTTACCTTTGACTTTAAATAAAATAAATCTATTTATGTGACTGAACTTTGACTACGCATGAATTACAATCCATGACAGTGACCTAGTTTTTTGGCAACGAAGTTAGAGCGGTTCGAATACTGGTTGCCATAACAAGTAATGTAAATGTACCCATAAGTATAATCAGCTTTCGCTCACGTTTTTATATTGCGTGACTGTAAATAATATCTAGACGCTCAGAGGTTTGGCGGTACAATCGGCTGTTTATAACTGTGAGGCAATAGAAGTAGGCGGTAACTAAACAATCATCATACGACGTTCTCGAAGACTGGCAGTCGCAGTGACACGTGAACAGTACACGAACGCTACAGTTAAAATAAACCCGAAATTCGTGTTGAGCGGAGCACACGAAGACACAGTTTTCGAAACACGCAGCTATACCTTGAAAGCAATGCAATAAAAACGTAAAACCCGTGTCAGCCAATCAACATCGATTTCTTAGTGCATGCAAACGGAACGTGCGCGCTCGGCGGACGCCTTGGCAACCGCATCATCGTGATTGGTTACATAGATCCTGGGAGCATGATCAGTCCCTATACCACGTTGCGAATGCCGCTAACCATTCGACGTGGCGGATGACGAACAAGCAATGTAACACGCTATCGCCTGGCGTACTGGGACCGAATTCACAAAGCTTGTAGTTCTCAAGTGCTCTTTGCCATTGGCCTTCCACCTTCGCCAATAGTAAATGCAACGTGATGACTGGCAGAGATCCACCCTTGCGAACAGCTTCACCGTAAGAACATTTGTGGGAATACCGGCGCTGTTGCGTATGCCTCAGGGCTGCATTCTCGGCGAGTTACAATTCCGTTAAATTTTTTACACGTTCTCGCGCGTTCCCGACCATCTTCCTCGTCCCTTTCGCCCTCTCTGTACCTCTCCTTCGCGGAAGTAATTAGCGACGTAACGTACCTACCCTCAAAAAAAGAGTAATTTCTGCGCTTCCCCAAGTGACGCCCCGCAATGGAACGCCTTGTATGCCAGCGGCAGCAGCGTGGTGGCCGGATGGCCCCGGCGCAATGAGCCGCCGCCGCCGCCGCCGCTGAAACGTCATGAAAAATTCAGCGCACAGACTCCCAATGCGGCGCGCAGACGCTGAGAGGGAGAGGGAAACAGGCGCGACAATGCCACAACGCTAGACGGTGAGCCGTCACGTCTACCCTCCAGCCCAGACGAGAGAAGAGGCTTCGACGGAAAGTATAATCGTTGGATAGAAGCGTTGTGGGACACACCGATTGACAAGCGACAAAGCCGCAGAATAAATCACCCCCCCCCCCCTCCCTTCGTCTCTTGCGTCTTTCCTTCTGTCGTCTTGCGTTCGCGGCATTAGCGAAGTGTGACACGTACGCCGAACGCAATTACGAGCGCTTCTGCGTTTTGTTATGACATAACACTGAGGCCGCGACGCCGCCGGAAGCACTGCGAATCGTGTTGTGTAGTTGTCTTAACATTGTGTGTACGCTATTTCGGCTCGCTCGCCGTATATAGTGTACCAAAGCCACGCTTTTGTTGAAACCTCGAACGTGTGCTGGGTTGGGGCCTGGCGAATTATCGACTCGCGTGCACCCAGTCTCTTGTGGTCGACGGGGCCTTGTAAATCATAGCGTTCGTATGAGAAAACAACTCGCGAACCCGATATCGACCGCGTTTCACGAAGTACATAGCCACAAGGGCTGAACGACAGTCTCCTTACTATTACGGTTTGAACACAAGATGAAGCTTCTTGCTGTTTTCTGGTGAAAAAAAAGAAAGGCAAGTACAATAAATTAATATAAGAGACTAAAGTGACGAGGAGGTTACAAAGAAAGAATCAACGATAATCGACGGAGTGTATCCGAGTTCACTGAGTTTCTGTTTTTGTTTCCTGCTCGCAACAAGGACGGAAAACCAGCTGGTGCCGCGGGTCCCCGCGGATTTGTTCAATTTGTCGAGGCGGGAAGCTAACAGCAGATGGCATGGAGATGCCTGCGATTATAATCCCTCTAAATAAACTGAGAGGTAAACTAAAACAGCGGACTACACGAACAGAATAAAAGTGGGCGTGCTTGCGTGATTCCCGTCGAACAAGAGGCATCCACGTTGCTGGAATCCTCGCAATCGACATCCCTTCAAATCGATTCGCTAGGAAGCGGCGAATGTGGAGCGCGTTTTCTCGAACTGTAGAGGAAGCGAGGCTCAGTTTTCCAACCACAGCCGGTGTCCTTCTTTAAAAATTCGCGCGCTCGTTTGAAGTGCGGCCTCCTTCAAAACCCGGTCTTATTGAATGCGACTTTTTATTTTATTTTCTACGTTTGGCGTTTTAAACGTACGGTGCAAAGCTTTAAGATGAGGAGTAGTTCGAATGATCGCAGTTGCCATTTATGTCTTTGATGCGCGAAACGCTGGCAAATTCATGCATTATTAATTCTGCTTCTTCTTATCCTAATTGTCCATATCACTACAGCATTTATTTCTAGCCCTCCGTAATTTAGTTATCCCATTTTAAACTCTTACTGCCCCCTCCTAGGTTTATCTCTCGTAGTAGTTAAGTGCCGTTGTCTAGGAGCAAGAACAACGAAACAACCGTCTGCAAGAAGCTTGAGCTGAATCTTGTTTTGAGCATATTTGTAGCACAGTAACTGACAAAAAGCAATCTTCAACTGCTTCATCATCATCCTATTATTAACATTATTATTTATTTATTATTTAATGGGGGCGTTTGGAATATACTGCTTTCATAAAAGAGACACTGTCGTAGTCAGCGAACCGTCAAAGGCCGGGAACAGCGCGATAGCCTCGAGCTTCTCAACCGTCATCTTCTTCGTGCATGAGCGGCACATTCTGTTTCTCCAAGTATCGATAATATTCTGCAGTACACTTTATTTATTTATTTATTTATTTATTTATTTCAGCTGTACTAGTGCAATTCTTTTGTCACCGACATGTCGCCGAAAGCTGGCGACTTTGGTGCATAAGCAGTGAATGTTACTCTGGACTGCCGTGACCGCAATCATGCTATCTGTATCCAAGTCGGCGAATACAGAAACAGGTACAATGATATAGGCACAAAGCGTTCATCCTGCAAAGGCTAGTAAAGCGCGAACGTCCCTCACTAGTGGACGTAAATACCGATATGAGCATAGTAGGGCTGGGGCCGTATTATTTAAGCAGTATTTCTCATTTTCCATTCTTATTGCCCGTCGTCGTTGGCTGCATGGGATGACGCCAGGCCTTCGACATGGCGATTGTCGGCGACGGAGTAGCCGACAATCGCCGGGTGATAATCGACGGGTGATAATTGCGGCGCGAATAGCATCCAAGGGAAAAGAATCTTAAACTCAAAACGGCCCCTGGGAACTCCGCTATACACGACCGAAGAACAACTCGAACGACACGGCTGCATGGCTGCCATCGAACGAAATTATTCATGTATACACCCGTGGAGCAAAAGTGTACGGATCACAGGGTCTCCGAAAAAACTAAATTTCTTTGTAGTTAACATGCATAAACTGAAATCGACGAGTGCACAGGAAAGATCGCAATGCCAAGTTTGGACTGCAGTCCTCAATTCCAAGTTGCATTCGGGAGCGGATGAAAAAATCTGCTTTATCGCGCAATCCCGGGCCCGTATAGTTTTGCTCACGCGTTTACAATCTGGCCTCGTCCTGTAGGCTTTGATGTCAATTATTATTATTATTATTATTATTATTATTATTATTATTATTATTATTATTATTTTCTCCTGTTTGTTCCTCTGCCTCATACTAATTTGTTTACCTCATTTACCTTTCTGTACACTGCGTTTGTAATATTAGCTTTTAAGTGCATAAGTAAAAAAGGCTTCATAGCTGTTCCTGGGTACTATAATAAACGTTTCGTCGATCGATCGACTGATTGTTTATTTATTTATTTCAACCAAGCAGTTACGACCTCCCCTTTTGGTAATTGTTATCTGCGAAGGAAGGGGCAGTTCACACACAGAGACAGTTCCAGAAAAATGTATTCCGGAAGAGCGGCCAGGGTTGTAATTCGGAGCTGTGGAGCCGTGGACTGTCTCCGTTGGGAGGCGTCTGATAAATGTCCATTAAAGCAGTCGTGACAGTAGCAGCCAAGATCGTCAGTACATTTTTTTTAACGCGGAAGCTTTTTATGTGCGCGTCTCCCACCAACTCGCTGTCAAAACTAGTAACGGAATTTACGCCATCGCTCGTACGCTGTCGAACCAGTCGGGAAGACTCTGAGTGAAGTGGCCTGCCAAAAGCACTTCATTGGCTGGGTACCGATTTCTCTTCAGCTACTCCGACGTAGCTGAAGCGCCAACACTCCCCTTCGCGCTTCTCCTCTTTCCACCCTTCAGCTCGTGAATCGCGCTCCCGCTTAACTTAATTCTCGTCGTCATTTTTCTGTGCAGACATCACGTTTATAACTTTTGCGTTCAATTTCTACATCGGTTCTTAAATTGAATAGAATCGAACAGGCTTTCCGTATTCACAGGAGGCTCTTACGCTAGATAGAGAGAGAGATAAAACATTTATTAGGACCATCGAGGTGGTTGCTCTTGAGGTCGAGTGGGTGGTGTCCTCATTCCAGGACTCCACTGGCCATGGCTGCTTGACGTACTTGCTGGACGAGAGCTTCTTGTCCCGCCAGGGTATCGCCAGTCAGCTGTACCTCCCACCGCTCAAATGACGCTCTTATGACGCTCTTACGCTAGAATCGCTCGCAAGAGAAAATGCTAGCCAGTCCTGATGCTGGGCATATTATTAGCGAAGCTTTGTGGATTCGGTCCACGGTTTTTCGTAGCGGCAGTATTGTGCAGAGTTTTAGAGCGCAGCTCTTAGGCGCCCGTTCCTGCGTTGAACGTCGGCGTGCCACGGCGTCGTACCTCGTAAACAAGCGAACGAGCACAGCGAAAGATGAACGCGGAGCGCAGTGGGAGATGCAAGTAGAGAGCGCGAGGCGGAAAGCGGAGGAGGAGCATTCGCTGTGTCACCGGCGGCCACGGTATCCGCAGCCACGCGGGCGATCTCATCTGCGCTACCGAGCGCGGGAGGACCAGCGTGTGTGACGGGGATCACAGCTCCTGCAAGGGGCGATGGCGAGCGGCTACGAGTAGGGCTCGATGTGACGCTCCCTTGGGTGTTGTCGCCGCTGACACTGGTGGCACGATTTCTCCGCGACGAAGGGCCGCTGTCGTCGTTGGTGGAACGAGAACGTGAGAAGAAAAGCGTAGTGCCGAGCAAGGCGGCCTGTGCGGCGACGATGGCTACGATATGGCGCAAGAGTAGCGCGCGTCATCTGTATGGAAACAAAGGATTGCATGAGCGGAGGTCTGTCTGCTGCGGCTGCTGTGAATCGCGCCCACGCGTCACCCACGCGCTGCTTCTCGCGACCTCCCAATTGGCGAGGCCGCACGAGACATTGTCCTCGCCAGCTACGCTACTCACAGCATTCTCTTCTTAATATGGATATAGCGAAATGAGAGAGAGAGAGAGAGAGAGAGAGAGAGAGAGCGAAGAGGGAGAGGTAAGGAGGTTAACCAATGACGTGCCCGGTTGGTTACCCTACACTTGGGGATTGGGAGAGGGGAAGAATAGATAAGGAGAGAAAAGAAAAATAATAGTCATTCACAGTCAGTCGCAGAAAAATTACCACTGTCACAAGCGTTCATAAAATCCAGTATTCTTCACGAAGTGCAGAAGGGCTTTTGTGGCCTTTGCATAGGCCATGGTCCAAGGATCTTTTCATCCAAGAGCGCTCTATTATCTAGTAAGTTGAGTTTAGCTTGTAGATTACGTCGTTGAGTGTCAAAGAATGGGTAGTGGCACAGAAGGTGCTGTAGAGTGCCATCGCACCCGCACAAGCTGCACGACGCACTGTTGGCCATCCCTATATTCGGAATGAGTAGGCATTGGTAAATGCGACGCCCAACCACATGCGACACAATGAAGTTGTTTCGCGACAGGAGAGTTCAGGTGGCAGGCGAAGCCGCAAAATAGGGTCGAGAGAGTGCACGCGTGAGTTGGTGAAACCCGGTGAATTCTATCGTAAAAGTGTGATGTGGCGAGCAAGTGATTGAAGTTGTCGCGCAGCATCAGTTCTTGAAAGTGGTACAGGAACACGCTGAGCCGAACGCGCAGCTTCACCTGCGTTGTAACTGCCGACAATTCCGCAGTGGCTCGGCAACCATTAAAATACAATGGTCGTGGCATTTCTCGAACGCGTGATGATGAGCGTGCCTTATTTCGTGCACTAGCTGTTCATGTAACCCATGACGTATAGGCAAACTGCAGTGTTTGTAGTGCTGCTTTAGAATCGCAGAAAATGGCCCAACGTCTTGGTGGCTGCTGGAGCATGTACTATCGTGAGCAATATGAGCAGGAACACGCGAGCGCGTGGGAAATAGCCTCGAAACCGACGTGGGGGATGCGTTGCGGCCGCTGTAGGAAACAAAGTGGAAAGGGCGCCGCGGTTCCGCCAACTGTCGGCACTCCCGCCTCACTAGCGTTGCTGCGTAACGGCACCGGATTGCATGTCACCGGGCGCTAGCGATGATAAGGCGGTTATGGCATGCAGAGCGTGGACCGCGCTGTCTGTAGTTCAGCGCAAAATACCGCTGTTAACCTTTTTTGTTCCTTTTTTCTTTGTCTGAGTGTGCGTATGTGGAGCGGTCAGACCCGACTCTTAGATATTTGCAAGCATGCGACAGGGAATATTTTCTGGCCGACTTCTTAAAAGGTCTATCGTAAGGCCAGTCGCACCTTTCATGGAAACGTTCGAATCTTTGATGAACAAGAAAAGAAGTAAAAACGCTACGTCACGGCCGACGCGCATCTTTAATTTCTTTTTCGTGGCAAATGCTTATAAGGGAGACCACGACTGCCCGCGGTTAGAAGTGCGTTTCAGCGTCCTGCGATGTCTCGAGTGCCGTTGAATAAGCGGGAAGAAGTCGTTGAGTTGTCGAAGAAAGCTTACTCGCAGCGAAACATTGCTGCCTTGACGGGCTGCCGGTTGAACACAGTCAACAGGATAGTGCAGGCGTACCGAGATGAAGGACGCATTAAGGATGCGCCGCACGAGAGGCGGCGACCTTGCGCCACGTCGGCGGATCAAGACCTACAAATTGTTGCTGCAGTCAACGAGAAGCCATTTCTAAATGCGAAGGAGGTGCGCAGTACTCTTGCCCTGGAACATGTAAGCGACAGCACGGTGCGGCGAAGGCTAAGGGAAGCCGCCCTCCGTAGTCGTATCGCTGCTCAGAAGCCCCTTCTCACAGTTGCCAACAAGACTGCTCGCCTAAAGTTCGCTGTCGATCACCGCAGCTGGAAGGTCGAGGATTGGAAATATGTCATCTTCTCTGATGAATCTACGTTCTCAAGCCACTGGGACGACCAGAGAAGAGTGTGGCGCATGGAGAATACGCGCTTCTCTCCGCAGAACGTCAAGCAGGTGGCCGCAAGTGGACGCACGTCAGTAAACGTGTGGGCGGCTATTTCGCGGGATGGCCTAAGTCCCATTGTAAGAATCCCTGGGAGATTTACGAGTTCTGCATATTGCACATTGCTGGAGCACGAGATGATCCCCTATGCACTGAATGGTCCACACCCGGATGGGTATTATCTATTCCAGCAGGACTTGTCTCCCGTTCACACAGCAAAGGTCGTGGCACGTCTTTTAGGCGAACTAGGGGTAAGGAGCTTGGAGTGGTGTGCGAAGGGTGCAGACATGCACATCATAGAACATGTTTGGGCACGTATGAAGGCTAACCTTTCAAGACTCTCCTTGCACTCGACGACCAGTGATGAACTGTGGGAAGCCATAAAGCGCGAGTGGAAACATCTTCAAGATGACAAAGCCTTCATCGAGGCTCTCTACGTGTCTCTGCCAAAAAGAATGGAGGCCGTCATTCAAGCAGGCGGAGCCATGACCCGTTATTAACGCATGAAGCCTGCAAGGAAAGGTCAAGCTGTAACACTGATGTATTGGGATACTTTTTGTGTGGATGAAAATTTTGTTACCATTAAGCAATCGCCTAATAAAACCTTTAAATTCACTGCTGCGTACAACTTTTCTTTGTTCACAATAACCGAGACATATAAAAACACGCATAACAAAACAACCCTGCTTTTTCCTGCGTGCGAGGGCTATTACAGGCGCCACAGTATCACGCCGGTATCATTGCGATACGTTCCGCAAGTATGATAAAAAGACAGCTAGAGATATTTTGCGCTCAACTACAGACAGCACGGTCCACGCTCTGCATGACATAACCGCCTTATCATCGCTAGCGCCCGGTGACACGCAATCAGCTGCCATTACGCAGTAACGCTAGTGAGGCGGGAGTACCGACAGTTGGCGGAACCGCGGCGCCCTTTCCACTTTGTTTCCTACAGCGGCCGCAACGCATCGCCCCACGTCGGTTTCGAAGCTATTTCCCACGCGCTCGCGTGTTCCTGCTCATATTGCTCACGATAGTACTTGAGTGCACCTTGAAGAGCCGCAAGTTCTGCTGCTGTCGACGTTGTATTGCGCGAATATTTAAATTGCAAAGAAACGGCGTCCGATGGAACAACTACTGCTCCGGTAGAACTGTTGGAATTGCTGGAACCGTCCGTGTAAACTTGTATGCAGTCAAAATAATACTCGTTGAGGAGAAGCAGAAACAACTTCTTCAGGGCTAGCGGTGAGAAGTCTAGCTTCTTAGCAATCCAAGGAATTGAATGGCACACGTGAATTTGCCGGAGACACCACAATGCCGATGTTGGGCGTTTCGCAAGCTTGAAGCCAGATGGTATCGAGTCATGGTGTCCCAGCACAATACTACAAAATGTATCCTGTGGTCTTCGCACTGGCAAATCGGCTAAATGGTGGGATGGTAGCGAAATGAAAACACGCATAGAGCTGCGCTCATATTTCGCATTAGGGAGTGTCATATTTCGCATTAGGGGGTGAATATTTTGAGATATTTAGTTACTAAATGAGCTTAACGTGGACCGAATACCGAGAAAAGAAAGAAACGTAGGTTTAGTGGTCGCCCGCAATATTCCAATCCGAGTTCAGTGGATCGAAACGTCAATGGCACGACTACCCCGCTTGGATAATAGCGCTGATCATCGTAACCAGCTGTACGATGTAGGAAATACTTCGCATACAGAATTGCGCGACGAATTTAAGAGAGAACAAGATGGCTAGTCGATTGATGTTCATAATGCACAGAGCTGAATTTTCAAGGGTTTTCGTCGATACTGATTAAATGTCCGAAATCGGGATTAACTTGAATTTCCTTTTACAGACAATCTTAGCGTAAGAAGTTTTTGTGAATAAGGGCCCAATATTTTGAAGCGCACCAGCGCACATGCAGAAAGAGCACGGAGAATGCGGACAGGACAGCGCTTACTTGAACTTAAGCGAGGTCAAAGTTAAACATTTATCTGATCAATGTTGGAAGAACACAAGTCTGAAACACCAAATATGCCAGTCTTACCGTGGGCGGGAGCTTCGCGTGCCGGAAGCGATGCGAAAGACGAGTGGCGACGGGTACCTCGAAAATTCGGCGATAGACCCAGGCTCCGGCACCCCGCGACGTTGTAAATTTACGTCAGCATCTGTAATTGGGAGGCAGTTATCAAGAAAAGCTATTTCATTTCATTCTAAAGTAAGCAATGAGTTGGTAAGGTTGAGAGACTCTTGCTGCCACAGAAAAGACGCGGGTATCGAGAGAGAGAGAGGGGGGGAGAGAGAGAGAGAGGGGGAGGGGGCGAGGGAGGTCAACTAGAAGAACGTTCGGTTTGCTACCCTACATTTGGGGTAAGGAGAATAGAAAGTGAAAAAGAGAATTGAGTATCCACATGCACTTAGTGCTCAGATATAGAGAAAATACCACTAAATTTGCGGTATCACACTAGCGTCATAGATTCGGTGATCTGGGTGCTTAACGTTCCTTCAGTTTCTCCACTATAATAACCGATTTCCCCTCAAGAAAAAGAAATGTAAACTTTTAAAAAAATCTTGATCATCATTGTTGTAATCGCACCGCTGGCACGAGTTTTTGGGGTCTCGGTGCTGACGCCCGTTATTGCCAATGGGTCGCAAGCCCCAAGGGTAGCGTTGGCCTGGCGGCCTGGGGCACTGGAAGCATCCGAAGGTCCCGGCAAAGCATGAGAAGACTGGTAACAGAACAACTTGTTTATTCTAACATAGCAAAAGAGCGGCCGGTCAGTTCGACCGAAGTGGAGAGACGGGAGAGCACGTAACTCAACAGTACAAATCGGAGCCTCTCCCCTGGCGTCCGGGGGCAGCTGCTCTTATACTCTCGGCGTCGCGGTCCAAAAGAGAAGGTCACGGGATGAAGGTCACGGGACGGCGGAGCATGACCCCACGACGGCGCGAACTGTCGAGCCGAGAGACCTGCTGAACCGAGTGTAGTGACGCATCGCCAACCTTCACTTGGGGAGCTCCGCTCCCCTGATGCCGCGCTTTGACAAGCGTGGGCACACACACACGAAGACACGTGGCACTGAAACACGCCTGGACACGCTTGGCGGGTAGGCGTTGCGGCGGCGTCGGACGGGCCAAAATGTCCGCCGCTTTGAACAAAGCCCCGGCGTCCGTTGCATCCGCGCCGGCATTACCGCGCGTTGTAGGCGAAACGTAACAGACCGCCCCGCCGGGGGAAGGAGATCCCGATGGTCAGGGGACTGCATCCGCTGTCCGGAGGGATGTCGCTCGATGATGCTCATAACCGAAGTCGGGCGTTCTTTGGCGTTTCTTGAGCGCAGCGCACAGAGAAGGCCTCGTTCTCACGTTCAGGTGCACACAGGACACTGCAAAGTGACTTCGGGAGAGTTGACATTTTTGTTCTCGTTTCCGGCAAGCGTTAGAACTACGCCGAAAGTCAACCGCTCAGTCAGCAAGCACGGCACAACCCTCACTAAGCCCTGCCAGGCTCTTTCCCCTTTTATACTGCTGCCTAGTTCCTTACAGTAGTTTAGCAGCACTCAGAACGCGTCCACAAATCGAAAAAATTGCACTAAAAAGCACATCATCACTTTGAAACACTACACAAAAGCAATAGGTTAAAAATCCTGCCTCAGGAAGAAAAACATCAGTAACAAGCAATTTTGAGGCTGATTCCCACGTTAGGGGCTTCGACTTAAGCCATCGGCGTTACCGTTGAGACTCCCCTTTTTGTAACGTACCTCAAAGGAATATTGTTGCAAAGCGAGGCTCCAGCGCAGGAGGCGGCCATTTTTGGGAGAGATGGTCTGCAGCCATTGGAGAGGGCAGTGATCCGTTTCAATGATAAACCTCGAGCCGGCTAGGTAACATGACAATTTCTGAACGGCCCACACGATACACGCACACTCTTTCTCGGTGGCGCTATACGCCTGCTCACGACTGGTCAGCTTACGACTAGCATACAGGACGGGGTGTTCTACTTCTCCATTTTCCCGTTGGCACAGTACAACGCCCATGCCTCGCTCACTAGCATCACACTGAACAACGAACCCTTTTGTGTAGTCGGGCGATCGTAGCACAGGCTGGCTTGTTAGGGCGCTCTTTAGGGCGCTAAAAGCTCTTTCCTTCGTCTCATCCCAGACGACTGTTTGCGGCTCTGTCTTTCTTAGAGCATCCGTCAAGGGAGCCGCGATATCAGAGTACCTGGGAATGTACCTCTGATAGTAGCCGGCGACACCTAAGAACGACCGAATATCGGTCTTCGTGCGCGGTTGCGGGAAGTCTCGCACAGCGGCCACCTTTATTTCAGAGGGGCGGCGACGACCCCGACCAATCACGTGTCCGAGGTAGACAACCTCGGCCTGTGCTAACTGGCACTTGGGAGCCTTGACTGTCAAGCCCGCATCGCGCAGGCGGGTTAGCACTGCCCGCAAGTGCGCCATATGCTCAGGCCAGGATGCGGAGAATATCGCTACGTCGTCTAGATACGGTAAAGCGAATTCTTGCTGTCCCCGCAACACTTTATCCATGAGGCTTGAAAAGCAGTATGGCGCGTTCTTCAAACCAAAACTCAAAACTTTAGGACGGAATGTCCCCATTGGTGAAATGAACGCCGCATACCTACTAGCCTCTTCTGTAAGTGGAACCTGCCAATAACCCCTGACAAGATCTAGGGTGGAAATAAACTGAGCGCTACTCACTCTCTCAAGGCGCTCCTCGATGTTAGGGATCGGATAAATTTGATCCTTAGTGATGGAATTAAGCCTGCGGTAGTCGACGCAAGGACGAGGTTCCTTGCCCGGTACCTCAACTAAAATCAAAGGGGAGGTATAATCACTCTCACCCGCTTCAATAACACCGAGCTGTAGCATTTTCTTTACCTCAGCCTCCATAATATCGCTCTGGCGGGGTGACACCCGGTACGCCTTGGATCGTACTGGCTCTGGGGAGGTAAGTTCTATGTCATGAGTAAGGACAGAAGTCCTACCAGGCCTCTCAGAGAACAGACCTTGAAACTCTTGTAAGAGCTGGTGTAGTTCGGTTTTCTGCTCGGGCGACAGCGATGCTTTACTTATTAAGTCACTAATGACTTGATCGGTGTCTTTCCTGTTCGTCACTGAGCCTAGTCCCGGAAGCTCGACCGGAAGCTCTTCTAACTTTCCCGCATCGGGAATTTCCTCTCCAGTATCTGGTGCCTTTAACGCTACAGGCTCAATTTTATCCCGTTCGGGCGTGCTCTGAATACTAGCTTGCTGCGCCTCTGACCCTTTCTCATCGTTCAACAACGTCGGTCCCGCAACTACCGCCTTTGCAGCGAGCTCCCGAACCTTCGATCTGGTTAAGGCCTGAACGCTAGCCTCACCAAACAAAAGCCCCTTCTCGCGCAGGAGGTGATCGGACCTGTTCGAAAATAGGTACGGGTACTGGGGGGGCAGCATAGATGACACTGCGGCCTCCGTCTCAAGTGCTCCGAAAGGTCCTTCAATAAGCACTTTTGCTACCGGCAGACACACGCTATGAGCTTCCACTGCTTGCTTGATCCATGCGCACTCGCCCGTGAACATATCGGGTTCTACGTAAGAGGGGTGAACTACATCCATTGTAGCTGCGGAATCGCGAAGCACTCGGCACTCTTTCCCGTTTACGAGGAGGTCTCGCATGTAAGGCTCGAGAAGCTTCATGTTCTCGTCAGTGCTGCATATAGACAAAAACACGACTTGTGTTTTTGTTTCTGGACACTGCGCCGAAAAGTGACCCGGCTTCTGGCACGTATAACAAACGCGCGCTTGCCTCATCTCGAACCGCTTTCTGCGTTCGGCTTCGGTTGCCGCCGTCTCCTTACGTTCGGTCGGACTGCTTTCACTCGCATCCGCACTACGTGTGTCCCCCTTTGCTCTCATGGGTGTGAACTTCGGCCTCTCAAACTTGGAGCCAACTTCACCCTTTTGACCGTCCTTAGCTCCGCGAGCCCGACGCGTCACAAACTCCTCGGCTAGCTCAGCGGCTCGAGCCACCGTACTAACGTCTGGCCTATCCAAGACCCAGTACCGCACGTTCTCAGGTAACCGACT
The DNA here is from genome assembly GCF_023375885.2 of Dermacentor andersoni. NCBI lineage: Eukaryota > Metazoa > Arthropoda > Arachnida > Ixodida > Ixodidae > Dermacentor > Dermacentor andersoni. The sequence goes on along the minus strand of NC_092816.1, from coordinate 19,773,477 downwards.
ATAAAACTGTTCTAGCCCGAAACACTGCAGAACTTTCTCGTGGTCACCAAACGCTTTCTCTTCTTTGAGCCACTCCTGCATGTTTGACATAAGCCTGTACGCAAACTCTGTATATGACTCACTTCTGCCTTTCTCATTTTCCCGGAACTTCCGACGGAACGCCTCCGCTGACAGCCGGTACTTTTTTAGCAGACTTGATTTCACTTTGTCGAAATCCTCTGCCTCCTCTCTCTCCAAGCGAGCGACTACGTCGGCCGCCTCGCCGGGTAGCAAAGTGAGCAAGCGCTGTGGCCACGTTTCCCGAGAGAACCCCTGCTTCTCGCACGTTCGCTCAAAGTTAACCAGGAACAAACCAATGTCCTCTCCAAGCTTAAACGGCCGCATCAGGTCAGTCATTTTGAACAATACTCGTTCTCCTGCACCGTGTGCCTGACTTCCATTACGAGCGCGTTCCATCTCTAACTCGAGACGCTTCATTTCCAAAGCGTGTTCGCGCTCTTCTTTTTCTTTCTGTTCTTTTCGTTCACGCTCATCTTTCTCTTTCTGTTCTTTAATTTCACGCTCCTGTCTTTTTGCCGTCTCCCTCTCCTCAATGGTCTCAAGGCATTCCGACAGCTCGTCATCCTCAGCTTCTAACTCAAGAATAGCCCTTAGCAGTTCTGGTTTTCTGAGTTTGTCTGAGACATCCAGACCCAACTCTCTCGCAAGCTCCAGCAATTTCGGTTTGCGCAACGACTTCAAATCCATGGCTGCTCTGAATGCTGCTTTCTCTACTGCCTACTATTGTCTTGCCGCAAACTAACCCGGTAGCAACGACAACCACAATTACCAGCTCTGTTTCTGACACTAACAAAAGCCTGGCAAAACTCAGAAGAAGAAAGTCCCGCACTCACCAAACCTCGCAGCCAAGACTTCAGCGCAGTCGTTCCGCTGCAGGCAACCAGTCATCACACAGGGCTCGTTGCGCTGCTCCCGGATGGTCGTTGTGCTGCTCAGCATACAGTCAACCGCATCTCTTCGCTGCTGGCCTCCGTTGTCGCGATCTCACCGCTGGCAACCAGATGTTGTAATCGCACCGCTGGCACGAGTTTTTGGGGTCTCGGTGCTGACGCCCGTTATTGCCAATGGGTCGCAAGCCCCAAGGGTAGCGTTGGCCTGGCGGCCTGGGGCACTGGAAGCATCCGAAGGTCCCGGCAAAGCATGAGAAGACTGGTAACAGAACAACTTGTTTATTCTAACATAGCAAAAGAGCGGCCGGTCAGTTCGACCGAAGTGGAGAGACGGGAGAGCACGTAACTCAACAGTACAAATCGGAGCCTCTCCCCTGGCGTCCGGGGGCAGCTGCTCTTATACTCTCGGCGTCGCGGTCCAAAAGAGAAGGTCACGGGATGAAGGTCACGGGACGGCGGAGCATGACCCCACAACGGCGCGAACTGTCGAGCCGAGAGACCTGCTGAACCGAGTGTAGTGACGCATCGCCAACCTTCACTTGGGGAGCTCCGCTCCCCTGATGCCGCGCTTTGACAAGCGTGGGCACACACACACGAAGACACGTGGCACTGAAACACGCCTGGACACGCTTGGCGGGTAGGCGTTGCGTCGGACGGGCCAAAATGTCCGCCGCTTTGAACAAAGCCCCGGCGTCCGTTGCATCCGCGCCGGCATTACCGCGCGTTGTAGGCGAAACGTAACATCATGCTCGACATTCCTTTCACGCGGGCCAGATCATGTCGCTGGTTAAAGCGCACATGCTCTGAGTGACCTTTCTGCGCCCCTTTGTGCTAGTAATAAAGACTATGGCCCTTGTTTTTCCCGAAGGAGAAACTCCTCCTTGCGCAGCATTCTGAAGAAGACACGGCCTCAATTCCGGTGTCCGTAGCGCTTTCATTGCTCCGGAAGAGAGGTTGGAGAGCCTATAAACCGTTCGCCTGCTGTCGTGCGAGATGCCACACGAGACAGGGCGACGACGATCGCAGACACGATACGGTTCTCTTCGCGGGCTCACGACCACTGCGAAACAGGCGCCGCTGCAGAATTACAAGCGCTCAGCCTTTTTGTCTCCATTCGCGCCCTTTCCTGCTGACTCGCTCCTTTCCCGCCGAAAGCGAAGCGCGGCGCGCATCCTGTTCGCCGTGTGAAAGTGCGGGTTCTGCAGGGTGAACAATTCTTTTCCTCTTTTTTTTTTTTTCGTCCGAGACTTTGCTCCGCGAAAAGTCTGCTGCGCACATTGTACGGCTCGTTGGCACTCTGACATTCATTGGGGCACCCGCTAATTGGGGTTGCGCTACGCCGCTCTGCTGCAGCGGAGCATTGTGACTTCATTATTGCCGCCATGTACTCGTTTTTATCTTTTCGGTTACCCCCCTTTCCCGCCCTGTCTAGCTGTACCCGCAACGCAGTGAGTCACTCGCATTCAGCTTGGCGCATGGGGCGTAGTGAGCACCTGCCATCGAGGCGTTTTTATTATTTTCCACACATTCTCGTCAGCCACTCTGCGCAATGGTTGCGAAAAAAGAAAAGAACGGTCATAACCAGTGTAACTTTTCTTCGAGTAACTACTCCTCTCAGTAGGAACATACAAGCAAATTTTAATGGCTAAGCGCTGCAGTTGTAGCCGAGAGTTGAAGTTGGAAAGACAACCGCTGTCTTAATTAAATACATTTTAATACGGTAGGAACATCCACGTATAGAACATTTCGCTCGTTGGTCTGCCACAGCTGCCCTGTTTGTCACACACTGATTTATTTATTTATTTATTTATTTATTTATTTATTTATTTATTTATTTATTTATTTATTTATTTATTTTTCGTGCAGCGTGGAGGAGTTCCCGCGCCGTGCCGACCGCGGCATGATCCGCTCGGCGATCGGCAAGGCGCTGAAGGTGTGGAGCGACGCGTCCAAGCTGCGCTTCACCGAGATGGCCGCCGCGTCGAGCCGTCGCCGCAGGCCCGGCGACGAGGGTGGCGCCGACATCGCCGTGTCGTTCGCGAGGCTCGACCACGGCGACGGCTACTCGTTCGACGGGCCGGGCACCGTGCTGGCGCACGCCTTTTTCCCCGGCGAAGGCATGGGCGGCGACGCGCACTTCGACGCCGACGAGAACTGGATCACCGGCACGCCCTCCAGGGACTCCAACGGTCAGTCACGTGGAACGGAGCCACAGCTAACGTAGAGTATTCCTAACCGCTAGCGAATCGATGCTAATGGATACTTCCAGTGGGCGAACGTAACAATTTGGAACCGCACTAAATGTGCTCCAGCGAGGAATCGCGCCGTTAACGGGGCATCGCCGAGGCTCGCGTAAGCTCTCGCGAAAGCATTTTGGGAGCAGCACCAAGTGTTCCTGTGCGCGCATTGAAAAACACCGTTAGTTAGAGAGCCCTTGTATGGATAGTCTTCTACAATTTTAGTCGGAACCTCTATGCTTTTCCCAACGCCCGAACGCGTTTTTATTGTTCGTTTGCCAGCTTTCAGGCTATACGCAGAACCGTACGTGTAGGGCGGCACGGAGTGTGCGGCATTTAAGTGCGTTGGATGAGATAATGTTCGTTTATTAAAGCCAGTTACAAACTCCTAGGAATCACGTTATAATCTGGAATGCTCCGATGCCCCACCCGTAATACTGTCGATTGTCTACGAAATGCAGTCTTTAGTGCCACATCACCTCACTCGAGAAAGAGCCACACGCACCTCACCCAACCTCTCTCTATACAAAAAGAAAGAAAACGTGCTGGGCGTGTTATGGTATAAAATACGCGATATGATACTAAGAACATTTTGCAGAAAGCATCGACAATCGCTGTCAAGAAAGAGAGAAAGTAAGAGACGAAGAGCAGAGAGGTTAACCAGATAAAATATCAGGTTCGCTACTGTGCATTGGGATATGGTATAAGAGCAGAAAAGATGAGGAGAAAAGGAGAGAACATACGAAGAAAACCTGTTCGCACAAACACAGTAAATGCACCTGCCAGCGACTGTAGCTCTTCAATCAGTCCCGATGTTTAAAAAAGAAAGAAAGAAAAAAACATTATAGCATTTTTACAGCAGGGACAATCACGCACGAACTTGACATTCTGGACTTCTGGCCAATTCGATTGGGAAGAGTGGACATTAACCAATGCTGCTCCAAACCATAGCCAAATGAGAGTTAGTTACCATCGTGGCATGCCGTGCGGAAGGCTGAGCATCAGATGGGTCTATAAGGGACAAAGGTGTTGGTCTGCGGTCTCCCGGCGTCTATTGGGCAATGTAAGCCAATAGCAGAGCGCTTCTAGAAGTCTATTCACTGTATGTAGTCAAGACACGCTAGGATTTTATGCAGGCGCGAAATACCACACTGTGGTGTGTTTTAAGGCGGTAAGTCTGATTATGAGCCATAGCTTTAAGAGGAAGCTTTAGCTCGGGTGCTTCTATCTAAAAAAAAAAAGAAATTATGGGGTTTTACGTGCCAAAACCACTTTCTGATTATGAGGCACGCCGTAGTGGAGGACTCCGGAAATTTCGACCACCTGGGGTTCTTTAACGTGCACCTAAATCTAAGTACACGGGTGTTTTCGCATTTCGCCCCCATCGAAATGCGGCCGCCGTGGCCGGGATTCGATCCCGCGACCTCGTGCTCAGCAGCCCAACACCATAGCCACTGAGCAACCACGGCGGGTTGCTTCTATCTAAATGCACGTAAAAGGAGAATTCGTATTTCTCGGTAACCACTGCACCAAATTTGACTAGGTTTGTTGCATTTAAAAGAAAAACTTAAAATCTAGTGACTGTTGGTTCTGAATTTTCGAGTTAGGACGTCAATTTTTTTTATTAAAAAATTGGCAAAAATCTGAAATTTTCAGGAAACGAAACTATCAAGTTTACAACTGTGTAACTCAACAACGAAAAATGATAATACAATTCTGTGAATTGCATCGAATAGTACATCTAAAGCGGACAAAATTGATATGTTACACATGAAAATTAAAAAAATTTAGTAATATGGAAATACAGTTTTTGCAGAACCCTTGTAACCAACGTAACAAACTCACGTAAGATGTAAAATGACATATCGAATTTGTCCATTTTGAATGATCTAATGGATCCCGTTTACAGAACCGCGATATCTGTGCTTGATGCAAAGCTATAAATTGGTAAACTTCGTGCTTCTATTTTTTTCAAGCGGTCGAATATTTGAAAATCTTTTTAAGAAAATTCACGACATAAATTTAAGTTCCGCTTCCATCAGTCACTAGAATTTTACTTTCTCTCTCAAATGCATCGAACTTCATTAAAATCGGTCCAGGGGTTATCTCAGAAGAACGTTTTCGCGTTTTACATGTATTTGAATAGGCCGCATCGGAGTTGGGCCCGAGCTAAAGCTTCCTCTTAAGTCAACTGGACGACAGACAGATTACAGAAGAACAGATATTAAAACCGTGAACTTGACTGACATCCGCACAGAAAGATACTACAGTGCATTGCTTCGTTTGAAAGACGCTTTGGCTCTGCGACCGCCTTTCACTGCACAGCAGTGCTCCCAACTTTAGGGAAATTTTTCTGGATCTAAGGATTTGGGGCCTTGTTTAGAAAAATAAGGAAACTTGTCCAAATATAGAGAAATTTCGCTCTATTTCATAGAAGCTGTGACATTTCTGACGTGATGGGGTGTTTTTATTTCAGTAACTTGCAAATTACCTTCGCATTAGCATGCGAACTGTGACCTTTGATCGTACAGCAGTGCAGTGAACGCATGTTGCCCAGCAAACAACAGTGTGTGGATGCTTCGGGCCGCTTCCCGCAGTACTGCAACCGGTGAAACAAACGTATGCGGCAATAGAAAATTCGGGCGTACGCGGACACGTATATGCCTATCGCAGAGCACGACGATGAGGTTGCGGCGCTAAGCCTGCACACGCGTATCCTAAAATTTACTGGGAACCGCCCATAGGCAGAGTAACCTTGGACAGGGTCCAAGTTTCCATGTGCTCCGGTGAGTTTTTCTTCGTAAGAAAGATAAAAATTTGCCGCGTATGTTCGTGCATTGCTACAAGTGACGCATAAGCGTGCAAGTGTGGCGGAGCTATGACAGTGCACGGCACTAAAGAAATGAAGTATTCAAGCTTTGTGTCGTAAAGTGACGCACTGTTTTGACATTTCATAAGGGAAGTCCATCGTCCTTGCAATTAGAATTAAATTCCGTCTAATCTTTGCACTTTGGTCCAGGTGCAAAGCAGTTTCGGACAACAACAAAGTATATGTGCTGATTTGTTTTTCTGTGCATATGGCTCCAAGCAGGAGGCTGTCTTGTTAGCATAACAGCTTGCACTGCGATATAATTTCAGCTTTGAGTACAGTGACTGAATTATTTCAGTACTTTAAATTGAGCTTGAAAATAAATTTGCATAACAGAAACAAAATTTCGCATTACAAATGTTATATCGACGAACTTAGCAGCCACATCTTGCAAAAAATCTTTTTGAAATCTAGGGGAGCTTTCGATCCTGTTTAAGGAACGCTAGCTTCGGTGGTTGGCAGCACTGTTGCACGGTGAACGCGCTGTGTGTGCGTGCGCCTCACTTGTTATCGCTTTCCTCCTTCCTTTCCTTCCCTCTTTCCCGTCTCTCAGTGTAGGGCAGCAAATCAGGTATAACCAGATTAGCCTCCCTACCCTTTTACCTTTCTATCTCTTCGCGGGGAGTGGACGCTCAATCGATTTCCTACTGTGACAGGATTTATTAAGTTACGCGCTTTCAGTATATTGTCATACCGAATGAAAGAACAATTATCGCATGGCGTCAGTGGCACGCCGCCGGCTGATCGCAAGGACGAGAGTAATTTGAACTTTCAACTCGGTGCGTAAAAAAAAAAAAAGTAACACAGGTAATTACATAGCGTAAAAAAAAAAAAGTAACACAGGTAATTACATAGATGGCAGAATTTTTTTCGTCATCTCACATATGTTCTACCTTCTGACGCCATCTCTGCTTCGTTTCGCGTTCTCTCTGAATTTTCACAAAGCGGCTCAAAACGCACCTTTCCTTTCTTCTACTGCAAGCTGGCGGAACCTTGTCAGCAATTTACGCGTGTCCTCCGGGTTAGCAGCGCGCCAAAGCATGTCCTGTAACTGCCTCGCCTCTACCGATTTCGGCCGCCGACAGCCTCGGTCAAAAAAGGGCACCACGCGTCAAACCGTCGGAAACCTACCTTCCGCTTGCCAGTTCGCGAGAGCTTTAAACACTGTTGTTTCGCGCTCAAAACTTGGGCGCGTGTCCCCAAATGAGATGATCGCGTGCACGGCGCTTCAACCTGCGTGGCTTCGTGCTATACCCGGTTGCGGCAGGAAGCCGCGGCGACTCAGAAGCCTGGGAGCGCCGGCTGCTTCTTTCGAGCGATCCAGAGATGCCTCGGTGGGACTTCACGCCACTTAGATGTCGTTGCGCAGCGAGGCCTCGAGGGCGGCACTGGCTGTGTCCTTTGTCCTCAGCTGCTACTCCGTCACTCAATCTGCCTCGACGAGACCGGTTAGAAAATTCCTACATTCCTTATGTCGTTGAACGATCCGTATATAATTAACGTTCAGCCGAATGTTTGCTTTTAACAGGCGGATTCTGGTCAACGCGAATTCACTGTTTCCACCAATAAATGTGGGAGAGAGGGGGAGCGGAAGTTTAACCAGGACTGAGCCCGGTTGTCTACCCTACAATGGGAGAGCGCAAAGGGGAGAAAAAGGTAACGATCAAGGAATATGGTGGAGTTCATGCAGGCTGGACACACAGACAAAATGGAGTGTTCAGCGCTGTCTCATAGAGGGCCACTCAGTCCGACTGACTTGGAAAAGAGTTCGTCCGAGCCTTGCGAGCTTCCAACTGCGGCTTTCTCTCACAATTAAATGATATATGCGCGCGCCTATAGCCAGCACCAACTATAGCTGCATAGCCTGTTGGTGCCTTCTGAAAGATGCGAACCTTCGTAACTTAAACGTCGCTAGGGAAAACACGGGGAAGGTGGAAGGTGGAAATTCAAGACGATGAGCAAAACAAGAACACCATAAAAGCGGGAGCCAACGTTTCGACAAGTGGACTTGTCTTTTTCAAGGCGACATATGCTTTCCTCGGCACAGTATATGGAGGGTTCTTCTAAAGGGGAGAGGTGGTAAGGCGGGTGGGTGAGGCAACGACCGAGAGTGTGTTATCGGCGAGGATGTAGAATTCATAATAAAGGGGTACTATGTACACGGCCGGTGGCATGGCCGTATGTCAGCCGGCGTGTCAGCGGTCATGTGCACAGCACCCTTCTATTATCTGCTTCGCTACAGGTCAGTGGGCTTATCACCTCTCTGAAAGAGATAATAAATGGAGCGACAGAAAACGATGTTCTTGTAAAAAATTTACTGAAATGAAATAAATGTATAATTAAAAAAAGAAAAAGAAAGGGAGAAAGGGATCCACTAAGCAACTAAATGCAAATAACTAAGTGTTGTTTCCTATAACTTTAAATTTGAAATTCTATTCGCTATGCTAAATTTCAAGCTATAGGCAGGAGCACTTTGTTATTTGCATTTGGTTGAGTAGTGGTTTTTCTCCTTGTTTCTTTCTTTTATTTATATATTGATTACATTTCAGTAATTTTTTTTTTTTCACGAGCACCGTTTTCTGCCGTTCCTTTTATTATTTCTTTCAGAGAGACGAAAGCCCACTGACCTCCAGTGAAGCAGATAATAGAAGGCTGCTGTGCACACGGCCGTTGACACGCCGGCTGACATACGGCCGTGCCGCTACCGGTGTGCATAGCCACCCCTTTATTCTCAATTCTACACCCTCGCCGATAACGCACCCTCGGTCGTTGCCTCACCCACCCGCGCTACCCCCTCTCCCCTTCAGAATAGGCCTATCTATATGTACTGTGCCGAGGAAAGCATATGTCGCCTTGAAGAAGACAAGTCCACTTGTCGAAACGTCGGGTCTCGCTCTTATCGTGTTCTCGGTTTGCTAAACGTAGCTAGGAACATTGTGTAAAATCAGTGCTCCTCTACTTCATACTGCGTGACAAATCCGCACTTGAGGCAGCGACATTTCCGTGTGCTGCGTCTGCGCATTGCCAGCTCCGACGGAGGTGCTTATCCGCGGGAGGTTACAGCACAGCACCGGCACTGACGTCACTGTCGGCGGCAGAGGGGACGATGTGACCGTTACCGCTGTCGGAGAGTTAACGCGCTCTCTTGTTTGCATTTGTTATCTGTCCACAAATACGATGAGCGTTCGATCTAGGCGATCATGATGAGCTGCTCACACGCTGCAGTGGTCCATTCGCGCGCCCAGACCTGTTTACAAGCCCTACGACTAAAAAGCACCATTAATGTGCTTTTTATATAGCACCATATAGCACCATATAGCACCATATATATATATATATATATATATATATATATATATATATATATATATATATATATATATATATATATATATATATATATATATATATATATATATATATATATATATATATATATATATATATATATATATATCTGAAAGTATCGTGGCTTACCTGTGTGGTTCTTACAGGACAAGGGGAGGCGGCCGCGAAATAATTACAAAGCTACACATTGAGCCATGACGGCTCTTTCGTTAACTGCTTGAGCGCATAAATTACTCTTGATGCACGGCGAATAAAGCTGTTGAAATAGCAAAGCATTAACGTCCCACGCACTTGCGTCTCGGTCGTTGCACGTTCACTCGAGTTATTACTCAAGTAACAGTGCTTGAGCGTCTCCTCCGTTCCCTTTCCTCCCTCTCTTTCCACTTTACTACTTCACATCCCGACGCATTTAAGGAGTGCAAAACTCTTAAGGAAAGAAGGCTGCGACAAAGCGGATCGGAAAAGCGCTCCCGCGAAAAGTTAAGGCAACAAAAGGCGGCGTTTTACGATGCATTTATTGACTCTCCGCTACACACACTCGCGAACGGCTCCCCTTTAACGAGCCCTCTTTAAACGCGGAAGCGAAATGTTGTCGAGGCACCGCGCGCGCGTGACGTGCCCTGAATGTGTGCGCGCGCTCGGGGCCACGGGAGACGCGGCGCCGACGACGGTTTTTCTACGCGGGAGGCAGAGCGTACGCGCCGCGAGTCGCCGGCGAGGCGGGGGCCCGACGAGGCGCGCGAATCCATGCTGAGTCACGAACTGCCCGTCCGTTTGTTTTCCTCCAGGTGTGCTCGCCGCGGGGCCATATGAGTAATCCGCGCAGCGACCGGCACCGAAAGGGGAGGGGCGATTACGACGAGCCGCTGTTGGCACCGGTTTCCTCGCGGGGCTCGCGGCGTATAGGTTCGAATGCCTCATTTTTCGTTTGGTCGGACGAATTCTTACTTTCAGAACGTTTCTTGTTCGTAAGGTTTCAAACGGGGATTATTTTGCTGCAGACTTGATCGGCCGTTAAAAGGGGACGGGAGGCGATGTGAAAGAATATCTGGGTCGTCGGATGAGGATGAGCTTCGTCCCGGTCACTCGCCTGCTGACGATCAGGTATCGATGTCAGAATCCTAAGCGCTGGTGCCTACTGCTTCAAAAGCGACGAGTGGGTTTTCGTAAACAAAGCAACCGTTATTGGTTCTGTTCGCGACGTTCTACGACACACAAGTTTAGGGTGCGGACGCGTTGTTTAATTCGCCTCATTTAACGTCGTGAAGGTGGGTGTTGTCCTAATCGACATATTTACTTGCTCGTTCTTACTTTGTGACGGATTTCGGCACAAAGGGCCGCAGCTTTAAAATTTTGTGAACCATGCTATGGAATCGGAGAAAGCGTTTCGCTTACGTTTTGAATCCACAGACGCCTTCGATCGCGCACAAATGTAGCGGACCCCGCCTACGGCTTCGATCTCCATTCGTGTCACAACTGCCAAAGCTTTTGTCGTCGCTTTTACTCGAGAGTGCCATTCAGCCACAACTATAACGCCATAAAGGAAACAGTAGGAGGGAAACTACGCTCTTAGTTGATGTGCAGTCACGCTACGATATAGGGTAGGGGCCTCCTACTCTTGCTCGCGGGTGTTCGTTACTGTGCGCACTTTCGATGGCCGTCGGTCGCCTTCCGCACTGCCCCTCTTCGACATCTGTGAATGTCAACTGTATGATCGCTTAGAAAACTACTGTAGCAACACTTTCGGCTCAAGCACACCGTGGCACAACGCATGCGCATATTAACTTTTAGTGCTGCTCGATGCAACGAAACAGGAGTCACAAATGCTTCTTCGCGCTTTAAGTGCTCCAGCAGTTACATGCAACCGCAACGAGCAAAAGGAAGACGAAGAGCCCCAGGCCAGTGCCACCCATGAAGTCGCCTCAAGCTCGAAGAAACTAGAAACTTGAAACGAATCCTCGTGCCGCAAAACAATTCGTTGTTTTTTCCACCGGACTGCTTATTTGTATTTATTTTATTTCATCATTCATCATTAGTACAGAAGGAGGTCCCGGAGTTACAAGAACTGTCAGGGGGACCTCCTATTAGTAATTTAACAAAGCAGGAATTAATACATTATGGTAACATAGCAGCGACAGACATCAGAAAACACGAAGTTAATGAAGCAAATAAACAAATACAAAAAGGTGCTTACAATAATTGAAGTTCAAAACAGAAGTAAATGAAACCGGTACAGCGTATGAATAAATAAATATGTAGTAACTGACACGTTATAGGAACATACGAATGACACATATTAAAGAACACGAGGTTAATGTAACAGATAATTAGAAACAAATACATGCTTACGATACGCAAAGTGCAAAACAAAAAATTTGAAACGCCTAAAAATGAGAAAAAAGAAGACAAAGGGAGATATAGAATAAAAAATAAATAAAAGCTATCGATACATTAGGTAAATGCAGAATCATTGAAAACTGGAAAATAAATTTGTACACAACATATACTTATAGTAATGAATCAGTAGCCAGTAGTGTCGTTAGTAAATATTTCTTCGTATCTCTCCTGAATGTTAATGTTGTGTGGCAGGCTTTAATATGGGGTGGTAGTTTGTTCCAGTATTTAATGGCCGTAAAAAGGGAAGTAAACATTCCATAATTAGTGTTTATTCGAGGGAGCAAAAAATTGTTGTTGGAGGAAAATCTCGTATTGTTAGTGTTGGTAAGAGTAGAGTTATTAAATGCATCTAAAATTGTTTCATGATTTAGTGTGCGGTATATTAGTAATACCAATTTGGGCTGGAGCATGTAACGTAATGGTAGTATTTTTAAGGAACTGAAAATTGGTACTGCATGTGACATGTAATTAGAGAAATTGATGATCCTCAAGGCTTGATTTTGTAAATGTTGTAGATGTATTATGTGCGAGCAATATGTGCTTCCCCAAACTGAGATGCAGTATTGCAAGTGACAATGAATAAATGCGTAATAAAGTGAAGTTCTAACGTTTTGTGGAAAATACGAGCGCGTTAGAATTAGTACTCTTATTCCAAAGGCAATTTTTTTTTAGTCCATGTCAGCATGTAAGTTAAACTTAAGTTGGGGGTCAAGTTTGACTCCAAGGAAGACAACTTCATGTGCAGGTGAGAGAATGTAAGACGAGCGGTGGCGCGGGCGCGATGACGCGTTTATGTGTATGAAAAAGCATAAACTGAGTTTTCGAAGGGTTGATGTGAAGTTTGTTACTTGTGCACCACGCAGATAAGTTGCTTAGGTCAGAATTTAGTCGTTTTATTACAGTACTTATGCATTTGCTATTAGTAAATATGCTGGTGTCGTCAGCATATAGTATAGATGAAGTACTGGTTAAACAGTGAGGAGGATCATTAATGTACACCAGGAAAAGTAAAGGGCCTAAAAATGAGCCTTGTGGGACACCCTTAGTGACTGATTTAGTACGTGAGAGTGAACCTCCGAAATTTACAACTTGTGTTCTGTTAGTCAAATAACTGCGGATGAGGGTAAGAGCTGGGCCACGAATGCCCAGAGCTTCTAACTTGTAAGAAAGGATGTTATGACAGATGGTGTCAAATGCTTTACTAAAGTCAACGAAAACTGCACCAACAATATGGGAGTTGTCAGGGGCATGTTTTATTTTGTCAGTGAATGATGTTATAGCTGTTTCAGTGGAATAACCTTTACGAAACCCGTGTTGTTCAGGCGAGAGAAGATCAAATTTCTGAAAGTAGTTTGTTAAGCGGTTTACAAGTAGTTTCTCAATGACTTTGATAAAAAAAGATAGCATGCAGTAGGACGATAGTTTGAAATTAATTCTTTGTTACCTTTCTTTAATATAGGAGTTATTTTACCGTGTTTTAATTCGTCGGGGAAAACGCCTGTTGTGAACATGCAGTTAATAATGTGCGCGAGTACATCGGCGATATGAGATGATACTAATTTGATTTTAAAAGGTTGTAAATCATCAAGGCCGGGACCTGTAGTTCGTAAACTAGCGATTGAATCGGATACTTCTTTGGGTGATGTAGGGAACAAGTAAAATGAATAAGGGGTTTGCCTGAGTACTGGCTGTGGTATACTGTCTAGTGAATGATCATGTGTAGGACAGAAAAAAGTATTGAATTCATTTGCGATATCAGTGGCTTCAGTTACTACCCTTGTTCCTGTATTAAGTTGGCTCAGTGCGTGGTTTGGTGAAGACAGATGAAGAAAGGACCTAATGGTATCCCAGGTTTTGCGGGTGTTATTTTTGTGTTTAACAATCGTTGTCTCAAAGTAGGAACGCTTGGCTTCTTTCAAAAGTATGGTAAGCGTATTAGAATAAAGTATGTACCGCGACTTTAGAGGTACATTAAAAGGTTGGCGTTTTAATTTTTTATGGAGGTTATCACGTTTCTTAAAACTTTTTAAGAGGGATCCTGTTATCCATGGGTTTCTAGGGGCGGAGAACCAGTGAGTATTTTGTGTTAGACTCGTACACTCCGAGTACACGCTTTTAACTTTGTTGTTAAATTGTTCGAATGCCAGGATTGGGTCTGTTATAGAAAGAATCGGGTTCCAGTCGATTTCAGCAACTTGACTAATGAACTTAGTGGTGTGAAAGCTCGCTGTTTTTATGTTTCGCTGGTACGGTGGGTTAATAGACTTTAATAGAACGAATAAGGGATAGTGGTCTGTTATGGGAACAGTGACTACGCCAGCACATTGCTCTAGGTGTAAGTTTGACAATACATGATCTATTAAAGAGTGAGATCCGGACGGAGGACATCTTGTGGGTACGGTTATTAATGAATCTAGACCATATCCCGCATAGCAGTTGGTATAATTAGAGCAATGACTATCATTGGGATTAGTAATATCTATGTTTATGTCACCGAGGATGACGACATTTTTGTTTTCGTTTGCAATGATGTTCAAGATAGCATCTAGTTGAGAACAAAAGTTTGCAGAACAAGATGATGGGGAACGGTATACTGATCCAATTATTGTATTTCTACTGTTAGCTGAAAGAAAAGATTTGTCGAATCAGTGCCAATCAGTGCCAATCAGTGAAATTTTGTTAATTAGTCGATTATGCATTTCGATTTCTCGCACAAGTAATGTCCGCCTCTTGGAGCAATCCAGTTCAATGATTAGAATTGTTCACAGGCAGTTCCTTAAGATTCTGTGCGGTCTGAAGAATAATTCTGGCAGAACCCACCTCATGACGAACGTTGACGTTAACGCGGTTAGCACTGAAGCAATGTAGCATCACAACATGTTGACACTGCACAAACGCGTCACGTACGAAGCGTGTACTGCAACCGGGCTCCTCTCCCGCCTCCTCCCTCTGGACGCGCTGCGCCATCTGGCGGCGCCGTCGCGAAGTCCGCGCGTGTGCGTATATATATTTAGACAAGATAGTTTGGGCATATATCACGTGGGTTTAATTCCGCCCAACACTTTTTTTTAAATAGCGGCGCATACCCGGTGATCCAAGTTAGCGTGAAACTGGCCCTTGCGCCATTAAAAACCACATATCATCATCATCATCAAGTTAGCGTGAACAATCATCTGGCATTACTACTATTAGATATCTGTTCATTTTCGAAATACAGCATTAAATTCGCCCTTCACAACCTTCGCAGCATTGCCATAATTAATACGGACAACCTGAGACCTATCTCGCTCCCATCGTGTGTGGGAAAACTAATGGAGACGATGGTGTGAGATAGGCTCTCAGAATATTTGGAAAAGCCTAACACTTTTGTAGACACCATGTTCGGCTTCCGCCCACACAAGTCGGCACAAGACATATTATTACAACTCAATCACGACATACTACAGCCAACGGAGCACCCTCACAACGACAAAATTGTCCTGGCCTTAGATCTAAAGGGCGCTTTCGACAACATTAAACACAGCACTATCTTAGCACAGCTCAGTGAGACCCACTGTGGCAAAAACACATTTAAGTATATCAAGGATTTCTTGACGGATCGAGCCGCACTCGTCAGAATCCAAGACACTGGATATGGCAGGGAAGATATGGACCCTACGAAATGGGTACTATATAGGGGGACGTCACAAGGCGCTGTGCTTTCCCCGTTGCTATTTAACCTTCAAAGATACATTCAAAGATACATTCTTTCCCCGTTGCTATTTACATTCAAAGATATCACGATCTTTTACAAAGATAGGCATCGCCAATATCCAACTCCTGCAAAAGGGCTTGGCAAGATATAGGCTAATAAACGCATCTTGATCCGACTTTTCACTAACACTTTATTGTGCTCTGCAATCTTGAAATATTTCGAGTGTTCCTTCACTGGCAAGTGTCGATACCGTGGGGTGGCGGCTGACACCTACCACATGGTTTGAGCTTGTCAGCAAAATTCAGCTCTTTCCCTGAACCCTAACCCAATCCGAGAGGAGTGGGAGCCGACGCTGCTCGGTTGCTCGGACCTTCAGGCCCAAAAAGCCTTAATCCAGAAGGCTAAGCTGGCGGCTCGTACCAATGGGGTCCCGGAATAGAGACTCCACCCACTGCGGAGCCCCTTAAGGGCTCCATCTCTCTTTTTGCTTTAAATAAAGGCTTTCAAGCAAGCAGGCAAGCAAGCAAGCAAGCAAGCAAGCAAGCAAGCAAGCAAGCATTGCCATAGCGCAACGAAACGGCCAGTCAAATATGCCATCAGTGTCCATTTTTTTAGGATGTCGAGCAGAGTGGCGTCGTTAACACAAGTATGCGAGAGTGAGGTGTGACTCGACGATCTCTCTGGCGAGTCGCGGCAGGGAGAGGCTCGTCGCAGCAAAACGCGTAGTCGCGAGAGCAAGCTCCCCTGCAGTGCAGTGGGGAAAAAGAGGCTCGGCCGTTCTTCCGCAACAAGGACAAGAATGCCGCCGGAATTTGGGCTCCATCGAACCAGACAACGAGATTTTGAGGAGAGCGCCCGAGGACCACCCAGGAATTCGCATTCTTCGGCACTCCCTCCCGATCGAGCCACGCAGCCGCTTCAAGCTAGCCACCTTTGTCGGCCTCCCGGCGTCTGTGCAGTCCTCTTGCGACAGGGCTTTATAGCCGCGCGTTTATACACTCGGATTCCTTCTTCCTGCTCGTCAGCGATACTCGATGCTCTTTGTCTTCCTTCTGCCCGGATGGGGAACGCTATAGGGCGACGAGTGGAGCGATTCGGGTCACCCGAGGGATCGGTTTTTGTGAACAGGCGAACGAATCCGCACCGTAGCATTCCGTACCGTACCGTGCCTATCCACTGCACGGATCCGCTTGAACTTGGGTCACCGGGGAAAACACTTGACGAACCGTGGCGTTGACGCCATTCAAGGTCGATACGTTGTTCGCGTGCGCTGCCGCAAGAACACGCAGCGCTTAGGCGAGCGAACGCAGCGTGACACGCGGCGTCGCTGGCGGAAACCGCGCAGGTGACACGCGTCAGACAGCGAGGAGACCATTTTGTATTGCTACACAACAGACAAAGATAAAACTCGGCGGTCGTGCAAAATCCGCCAGACGTATTAGTCCTCGACGTTCCTTCTTGCGTTTTGACTTGACAGTCGCTGCTTTTGTACATTTCTGGTCAAGGACAGACACCAGTAGTGTCCATGAAGGTCGGCTGAATCCGTCAACGAAATGTTCATTTTTAAAAATAAATTTACGCGTATGGCATTGGCGCACTAGGAATCGCGCACGACAACGGTTTGCACACGACGCCGTGTCGTTACACGGGGAATCTAACCCTAACGCCAGGTGAATTCCTCAGAACAAGAAGTAATGCAGTAACTTTCTACGCGCACCCTTCAGAGTGTTTCCATATTATGTTTCTACGATCTGTAAGTTTCCTGGAAGCATATTATAAATTATAGACAATGGTTGACTCGAAGTACCTATCGAAAAACGCGCGGACAGCCTATACAAACAACATGAGCGTATTCTTTTCTGTATACAAGACTTTATATAGATATTTAAAATAAATCTGTACACAGGTTCTAGAGAGTGTTCGAGTAAACTTTCTCAGGACGTATAGGCGTGCCGTAGAAATTGTTTATAGAGAGTGCACGAACGCCATAGACAGATGCGTGTAGGCTTTGCTGCGGTTTCTCTCTTTTTTCGTATAACCTCGTCGAGCTTCTCCGACACGCTTTCTATAAGCCTAGCTTCAACCTCTTCGTTGAGAGAGAATTGACTCGTTGTGTGAAGACCTTTCCTTTTTCTTCTTTTTTCGGCGCACGTGCCTGTCATATGTTTAAAAATTTTTCGAGAAGCCCTTCGAGCATTTTTTGTTTCTTTTTTCTGCACATTGTGAACACCACTTCTGGCCCTCTAAACGGCACTATCTCTTTCTCACAGTAGTTCACAATTTCCCGTTTCTCGTGTTCCTGTTTTCATTGTCGTTTTGCTACTTATATTTTCTTTACTTCTTTTTTCTCTAAACGAGCAGAGTCGCCGTTTAGGTGTCCGGCCACAGACGACTCTCACTCGCGCTTGCGCCGTTTGTTGTCCGCAGCCGGCGCCCTTCGACAAAAGTGGACAGACAGCGCTACAGCCTGTCTCACCAATTCCGTGCACTGCAGTGAAAGCTGCAGGTAGGGTCGGCAAGCGAGGTAGTACGGAAAGTTAGGCCGAGTAGGGGCGGCTGAGCGTCTTGCTCGTTCTCTGTCCTTAACTCTCCCGTTCGCGGCGCCGGAAAAACGGAAGGATTACGCAAGGAATAACGCCGGAGTGTGGGTTAGCCCCTTCGAGACGCGCTGCCCGCTCTCGCCGTTCCCGATTGGGCCGACGCGTCGCGCGCAGCTTTCGCCGCACTGCACGGATGCCGTGAGGCGGAGTATAACCGGCCGACATCCGGTACATTTTTTTTTTTTTTTACGCTGGTCGCCGCCTTCGCCTCGCGCTGTCAGGATGCCATCGTCGCGCGCGGGGCAAATGTCTTCCTTCCCGAAGAGCGACGCGTCAAACTGGACGTGTAACGGATGGTGTCTGCCATCCAAGGGGACCCGACTGTCGCACTTCATCGATTGACGGAGCCGTACGCGCGAGCAAAAGTGCCAGCATCTTTTGCCAGCCCATATTCCAAGTTGGTTTTGTTCATTTGTTTATTTTACGCGTACGTACACTTTACGCTATCTAAACCTGCCTCTCATCTCAAATATCCGCGTCATCTTTATGTTTTTTTCTCTCTTTCTCTTCCTGTAGCCACGGGCTCTATCGTGCGGCTGCGGCCTTTCAGCATTACTTTTACCTCTCAAGCAAAACAAAAATTTGAAATGAGAGAAAAAAAAAGAGAGCAGCTCAGGCCTTACGTTCCGTTGTTCTCAGTCACGATGTTTCTTTTTTTTCCCCTCTCTTCTGCCAAACAAAGAAGAAACGCAGTGGTGATAACGCAAAAACGAAGCAGCCCAATAAAATAAATGCCCGAAACAAACATATATTTTTAAACCCCATGCAAAAAGTTGCATTGAACGATGCGATGACAGCACGTGCTGCGAATTGAAAAGAAATAAGGAAATGTCTGCCATAGAAACACACAAGTATGCTCAACCACAAGGGTAAGGCTACCGAATGCCTTTTGCACACCAAGGAAGCGGTTCGAGAACAAAGAAGTGTAGTCGGGCAGAAGACGCATTGGTAGCACCGAACGAACACGGTATACGTGTGCACAGAAAGAGAGAAAGGGGAGCCAAAGGAAAGGCAGGCAGGTTGATCAGGTCACAGTATGGTTTGGCATCCTTTGCTAGATGCAATCGGTATAGAAGTCAAAGTGAGGAAAACTCAGTATATCGTTTCAGTCTTTCGGAAAACTTTGTCGGAAAGGTCGGGAAAGTAGCCAATCTTCTTTCTCTGTTCGTAAAACCGTCTTAAATTGTCGCGACAAGCGATGTATATCATATATCAACCACGTGCTGCACAAGCATGTCTGCCAGCCATGCCAGTGCGAAACGCAGAGGCGTTTGTAAACGCCATGCCGAGCCACAGTCAGTGCCGGAGCGTTCATCGTAGTCGTCGCAATGGTTAGAGGTAGGTGGAGCTTCAGACGAGCGTCGAAGGCAATGGAGAGATCAATTCGTCAAGGCAAGTCTACTAAGACAAAGTAAACTTACGAAGCACATTGAGCAGTCACTGCATGTAGCGCGACTTCTTTAAACTAGGATGGAGATATATCGGTCACCATATAACGGGCATGATGGGCGACTTTGTTCATTATCTCATTAATTACCGGTAAATTGTGTATGTCACCGTTCGTGTGCCCAACAAGCAGGTATATTATATCTGGCCAAAAATACCTCTGTGTAATCGCCGCGAGAAAGAAGCAACTTGTAATGTCTAAGCCAGACCGCATCTACTCGTGCGCAATAGAGGCACAGTATTTCGGTTTAAGAAGCGTTGCTCATATTAATTACGATATTGCTGAAAATTCACATGACAGGATCATCTTGATGAGGCGACGTCGCTATCTGAAGAGCGAATAAGGCTGTATTGAGGAAACTGCGATTTTTTCTCACTACTTTATACGAGCAAAGAGAAAAAAGAAGGTAGTGCGTGCCCTCATAAATTTTTGCGTCTTATTGGCGCATTTTTCTTTTTGTGCATTTGATAAGGGCATGACACAGTAGGCGAGGAGTTCTTAAATTAAAAAAGAAACGACTGCGGAACGCTTCTTTTTTTAAGCGCGAGGACAGACACAACGCAAAGCAAGAGACAGAACAAGCAAGCTTACAGGAACACTAAAAAATAATATGTCCGATGACTGTAGGCTCTATATCCGCATGGATATTACTGTTGGCTTCATACCCACCCTTGCGTCTCATGTCACCGGTCGCAAGATTTTACCGCAGGCGTTACACTTGCAGCTTGCATTCGTTGCTTACCCCATTTCTCACGCACATGGAAAACATTAATTTTTTTTCTCATCGCTTGTTAATCCTACGATATACTATTTTATTTTATTCGATTACCGCAAGGGCCCCTAGTCAAGAGGTATTACATGAGGTGTGTACATTCACATCTAACGCGCGGAGAAGTAATACGCACGGCACCGGTATACACACACAGGTAAAACATATTGATTTAAAAGACGTTTCAACTCCCGATTGATTGTGAACAAGGCTCGCGTACGGGAGTGGTAACGTATTTTAATTTAATACAGTTTTGCCTCGGTCGACGCTATGTGTATTCATTGCTATGATGTTCCCATACGAGACGGGATCCTGTCAGACACTCGGCCACATGGTATACACTGCTGTGCCAAAGCACCGAAGTACTTGTGTAAGTGGCGCAAGGCTAAGCTGGCGCTCACAGAAATCTCTTACGCTAGAGTTGTTCGTAAGAGCGAATTCCAGCCGATCCTGATTCCGGGCATACCATTAGCGAAGGCGGCCAGCCGGTGACAAAGAGCCCTTTCCAACAAAAAATCTTTTTCATCTGCCTCAGTGCTGCAACAATTGTGACAGATGATGCGCTCTAACCCTACGCTTTTTATTGTTTACTTGAGTGTAGAAATGCAAGTAAGAGAAAGATAAGGGCTTTTCGCGAAATGTCAGGCCTGAAAAGAAGCGCTCCGTTTGACTTATGCGTCTCAATACCACAGCCACCCGGCTTTGTGACGGGAAGGGCGCAGCTGAAGCTCCGAGTTAATGCCGACTACAAAGTTCCTGCCAAACTGCCGGAAAATTAGCTCTTACCGCGCTGAGGGCGCCAAGAGCTATACGAGAGCAACCCCCCCTTCCCCCCCCCCCCCCCTTCAGTCGGCTGCGAAAGAAGCACATACAGTTCGAGAAAGAAGAGTGATAGAAGGCGAAATTGAGTTTTCGGGATCACCAGTAGATGGTGTGCATTTAGGTCACGTTTGTCGAAGGAGCTCCACCGCCTATCGCGGGTTTCCTAGCCTCTTCGTTTGGTATTTTTTGTTCGCCCTTCTACGCTGGCTCTGCTTCCCGGCACGGTTTGTCAACGTTTCGCAATATCGCGCACGCTTTCTTTCTGGCCAGCTGCGTTCTCTGCTGCGCTAAAATTCGCGGACGTGATTTAGCGCGGTGTAGTTGTGCTTGGATGGCTACTTCGCTAAAGGTTGGCGGCGAGCATTCTTGTGTTTTTCTTTTCGTGCGAGGAAGCTCTAAAAAAGATTTATTTTATCTCGGTTGCCCTCAGTTTGTGCAGTTAATGCGACGACTTTCTAACACCAATTTATTATCTTGAAAACCTGACCAGAGTTAGGCTGACCGCACTTGACACTTGACCACCCTTACCCGATTGACCAAGCCCTAGCTCGCTTGCTCAGTTGCTCACAAAATGAAAAACGTAACCCCCCAAAACCCCGAACCACACTCATCTCCCCGCCCTTCTCCTCATTTAACGAAGGCGGTTAGATTGCGCGCAGCGTACCACTTTCTATCCTTATTTTCGCCGTCGCTTTTGCGTGTGTATGTGCTGGAAAAAGATATGTTATCGAATAGGGTACAAAGATTAGAAGGAAAGGCTAGACGCCTTAAATATCAAATACCTTTACACTTTCAAATATTGCAAGAAGGAGAGACGTAGACTGTAAAAGAAGAATGTATTGAAGCTATGCGATAAACAGGGTGTCCGTCAATGCACCTAACGCATCCTATTCAGCAGGGCAGTTGGTTAATGAGAAAAGACTGAAAGATGGTCACATCTAGTGTGATCGTTTGCATCGACCCACATAAAACAAAGGAACACCAGGCTGATATATGCCATGTATCAGAATTCGTTTAGTTATATCGCTGACTATCGCTAACTTAAGACTCAAGATTATTGTTTGTATTATCTGGAAGGTCTAAAGTGACATCGTGGCACCCCATGTTGTATTAGCAATGCAAACAACGGCAGGTATCCCCTTAAAAACAAGCATTCAGCCCAAATTGAGAGAGAGAGAGAGAGAGAGAGAGAGAGAGAGAGAGAGAGAGAGAGAGAGAGAGAGAGAGAGAGAGAGAGAGAGAGAGAGGGGGGGGGGGGGGGGGGGGGGGGGGGGGGGAGGCAGGGAGTTTAACCAGGTAACAATATCCCCAGGCAAGCAGAAGAGAAACCTCCTTAGTTAGATAACACAGCAATACCTCCTGCAGCAAAGTTATTTGCAACTAAACTTTTAGAATTATATATGCATTTGTTGCTCAGTCTCATTAGAATTTGAACTGGACGCATTCGTCGCTTTCACAAGCAAGAATACTGCACATTCTATTGACGAAACTTCTAGGTTTCAAGTTCTCGAATTGAATAAGAATGCGTTAACGGACCCCAGTCGATCTCTATTCATATTCTCCGAACTCTCTCACATCACTAATATTTTTTTGTTCACAAGCTAAATGCCTTTGTGGGCGTGACGGCGTCGAGAACGCAAACGCATGATCGCCGTCGGCACCCTTTCCTGAACGTCTATTTTGCTGCTCTGATTGGCTCAGATGCGGGTCACGCTAATTCTGACCGACTCGAATCGGCAAACTTGATGGAATTACTGCACATGACGGATTTCAACAGTGCCTGGAATATCGACTCCGTGCAAGATATGCGCTAAACGTTCCTGGACGCACAAGAGTGGAGCGATGTTGCACTGCGTTTTTCATTGGTCCTCGTCTTTTTACCACATTTCCTTTTTTAGTTCGCATACGTGAGTACATGTTGTGAAACGTCTACTCGTGACCCTTACGTCACCGTTGGCACACATTCAAATCGTCGACCTCTTTTAGCTTATGCACATCGCAGTTATGTCGAAGCATGGTCTGAAAATGTTCCTGTGGTGCATTTACTCGCTTTGAATCTGGAAGCAAGCGATCATAAATATTTTTTGCTAGGCCTCGAAACAGACGATTATATTGAAGAGAATACTTCACTCGTGCACCACGCTGAACAGAATTTCGAACGATGAAATTACAAGAGGACGGTTTGCCGGGCGAGTTGCATGGTATTCTATTCTTGAGGCAAGTAGCACCAAGAAAACTGCACGACATAAAGGAAGACGAGCACAGCACTGACTATCAGCCGAAGCATTTCACTGAAACTGTTTCAGTTGCGCGATTGTTCTTGTGCGATTTAATGCGCGTGTTTTTTTTTTTGTTTTTTTCCCCATACTGTTGGCCACAAGGCCGTTACAGGGTGGGTTTAAGGCAACACAAATAGAAACTAGGTGCTACAACAATAAAGTTACATATTTCATTAATATGATTCAGTTTATAATGAGCACTATATCCGTCTTCGTTTCTGTCGTGTAATTTTTTTCGTGCAGCTTCTCTCAATAAAATTAACGTAGTGGGTTAACCTGTCCACGCGTTCTTTTTTCTTTTTCTTTTTGCGCTCGTTCTTCATTTGACGCGGCAAGTAGCGTAGGGATTACTTTCAGGCGTCAACATTTTTTTTGCAAGAAAAGTGTGCGCAAGGTTGGCGCAGCAGCATGACGAGAATCAGCGAGGTCCGGCGAGTTGTCGAGACACGTTCGACCTTCACAGCTACTTGCAAGCCGGGCGCAGCAGCACGCAAACCAGAATGTGAGCATTATAGTAACGATGGTCTTTGAAAGGAAACTCAAGAGAAAAATTATATCAGCTGGTTTAGTAAATTAACTGCCCTGCCAGATTACGCCTGAGAAAGAAAGCCACTGTTGCCGTGATGACAGGATCGACAAGCCGGAAAATGCGCAAAAACGAAGGAAAGGGATGGGTGGCGGCGCCACCATGAAGTTCCCGCACCTAATCTAACTGCTTACGTGTAACCGTGAAAAAAGTAATTGAATTACAGTAAGCGTTATCGAGTACAAAAAAAAAGTAACCGATCACTTAAAGAATGACCAAGAATGTAATTAATTACAGGTAAGTTGTTATGTACGAGAAACATTCGCGTACATTTGCGTCTTTCTTTCGCACTCTTTCCATCGTTCGGTGCGTTCAATTAGCAATTACTTAACAACACCATATATCGCAGTCTCAAGTCCAAGCCCTACTGACATGTAAGCCCTCCGAAACGGCCAACCAGCTCGGGCCATGACGTCATAGATTATGGCAGCGTCTGCACGGGCCCACTTAAATTATTATCCATAACTGTGGACGACACTGCATTCTAGAACAGTCAAAGACTGAACTTTACAATTTCTAGAACATTTAATGAGCCCAGATGGCTCGAATATTGGAAAATAATTTGAAACGCGTGGCATCACACATACCAGAGATGGGATGGGATTTATGTCACAAAATTCAAGAAATTGAATTTTGATCTTTATTGTCTTCTAATGATCAACCTAAGTTACCGTGAAATTACCTAAAATGTAGTTTTAGAAGCGCACTTAATTATTCAGTGTAAACTGATCTACAGTGCTTCTCGTTAGTGACAAAAGAGGAAGAGCCACAGTAACTACGTCACTAACTGTGGACGTAAAGGAGGTGGGAAATGGCGAGGAAAGCGAGCACCCGGGACCGCTTTGCATCAGCAAGGCCACAGAAGTTGCGCGGTACCCCGCACCCAACAAGATGCCGCGAAGTGCGGCCGAAATAAGTGGCTCCCGATGGAAGCGGCTGCCGACAGCCTTCGCCCTGTCCGGCTGTGGCTGGAGCCGCCCGGTTGTCTCGGCGAGGAATTGTATTCTTTTCGCCGACTCGCTTTTCTTCGCGGCCCCTAGCCCCTGCGAGGAGTGGCTTTTTAAGGAAGCGCCAGATTAGGAAGCGCGCGGTGGTGGACAAGGACCGGAAGCAAGTGCGCAGCCTGCTTCTTTGTGCGCGCACGCGTGGACGACGACGCGCACCATTGTTGTTGGGCGGAGGAGACGGCACAGGGCCCCCAGCCGAATTCCGTGCACCGCGGTGGTAACGGTGTAGCAGTGAAAATCGAAGGCCGTATTGACAAAACTTTTCGCGTGCAAGACGGGTGTCTGTATTCGAGAAGGTGTACTTCGTACTTATATAAGTGAATGGTAAGAGTAACCATGGCTTCGATAAGCCTCATTCGCTAACGTTATTGGCAGCAGTCCGTTATCATTTGTTTATTGGCCAACCATATAACCTTCAGTCTTGTCATAGTAAAGGCACACTATAAACAGTATCAGTTACGCTTGGTTCGTTCATCATACGTGCAGAGTGGCGCGGGACCGATAAGATGCCTTTGGGTAAGCATTGTCTTGTTTCTTGTGCTGCTGCCCGCGTATCGGTATAAAGTTGCAGCGGACGCGTGGTCAGACATGCCAAAACGTAAAGACGGGCTGGGTTGGTTCATACCTCTCGCTGCACACCCCGAAGTAAAAGACATAATGCGGCAGGCAGCGCGGAGGTGTCGAGCACGTCACTGGGATTTCACTGGGTGCAGCGATGCGTTTCTCTCTCTCTCTCTCTCTCTCTCTCTGGCGCGTAAGACACACCCACCCGCCACTCTTGCTCAGCTGTTACGACGTTCTGCTGCTGAGAATAATTAAGGTCGCGAATTCTGTATCCGGTTGCACGGCGGCCGCATTCCAGTGAGGTGATATGCATAGCAGCCTGCTTTATGCGAGAACCCGAGAATCTCACTTGGCCAGATTGATTCCGGAGCGCTCCACTACAATGCCTATCACAGCACCGCGCTGTACCCTCATCAGCTATTCACCATATACAAACGCAAATGCCTAAAACCGTAATCGGAGTCTATGATTCTTAAGGTCTGCCTAATAGAGACCAAACTGTCTAGGCATAAATTACAGATGTGTTGAAGATTGAGTTTGTTTGTACATTTTCAACCTTATTTGGAGAAGCGCTACAAGACGGGACAAGAAAAGACAACACAAGGGCGCAAAGAAATCGGTTACAAACGCGATGGGTGTGTCAAGACTTTAAAAGAAACTGTAATATTCCTACGACGTTCTTATGCAAGTCAATTAATTGTATAGGGCACTGGTGATCGAAGTCGAAGAACAGAACATTCGTCTCCGTTTCTTAAGTCAGAACGCCCTGCGAAATGTGAATGTGCCTTATGTTGGTGAGATTGACGCGAATATTCACCGTCATTGCGACCCATTCGACCTATAGAAAGAAGTGTGCTGTCGCTATGATTCGAAGCCAGGTGAACGCATAGCACAATCCCGATCACATCTTGGCGTACAACATGTTCGAGCACGTACTTTCAAGTTCACTGTCACCTGCATCGACCTCAAAAGAAAAGTGCGGCTCCTACGCGATGTAAAGCACGGACTCCGTTCTGTCAACTCCTTCGCGCTCTCGACACCACGGTGACAGTCTGCAGCGTATTGACTTGAGCGCGACGCTTGCTGCCGATTTTGCAAATAATTCTAACGTTGGCCGTGCTGCAATGTAAATATTCGCGCAATACATTTCGTCTAATTCCTCAAGCCTGCCGCCACGCATTACGAAAGGCCGAGATGTCGGCCTGACTCAGTGAAAGCCATAACTGGTGCGAGAGAACGACCCCCCCCCTGCACGCACGCACGCACGCACGCACGCACGCACGCACGCACGCACGCACGCACGCACGCACGCACGCACGCACGCACGCACGCACGCACTCACGCACGCACGCATGCACGCACACACGCACGCGCGTCATTATCAGCGCTAACATTAATCACTCACTCGCGTCGCCTTGTACAAGTATGTCGTGTCAGGTACCACACCCAAGGACTACGCGCACCGAAGTAAAACCATTCGAGCTGTGCTCGTGTGAACTACTGCCAACTTTCCCTAAGAAGCTTCCGACAAACAAGTAAGGTATAAGATATCACCGAACTTTATATATATATATACACACACACACACACAACCGAACACCTGTGGGGTTCGGTTGTCGGAGGTAGCCGGGGAACCCTGTATATCCAGCATCAGGATAGCGTGAAATTTTTTTCTCTTACAAACAATTCTAGTTTAAGAGCACTTTGTAAATATGGGCTCAGAGGGGGAATTCGGAAAGCCTTTCATACGTAAGTGCACTTTGCCACTGATGACCATCAACCTTCGCTGATGTCCGTACGCAAGAACCTTCTTTTTTCTGGGTTGGGAATACGGGCCCGGATCGTAAGTAATTAATGCTTCCTCGAGTGACCTTATTTGAAGGCATGGCCAATTTTCGTGGCTATCAACAAACGAAGGCCTCACGGAGCTGACAAGCGGCGGGCCAATGGACACGCGCGTGCACACAGCCACCGTTGCTGCACGGTACACATCCACGTTGGGGGGAGTCGGCCGGTGTCCCCCGACGCTGTTGTGAGCCCAGTCGATGCCGGCCAGCCTCAAAGAGTTTCGGGAGGGCGGACGCCTTTTATCGGATTCATCGAGATTGGAGAAGGCTCCCTTCTTTCCGGAAGAGCACAGATTCCAAGAGCGATTGGATTGGATTGACTTTTGGTTCGAGCTACCGCGCGTGTGTCCCCGAGATTCTGCAAGCTCCTGTGCCGCCACCGCAACTTCTTGCTGTAACGTTGTTTAAAATGATAAAGAAGAGAAGGAAGGCACACAAAAGAACAGAGTTTGCTTGGTTCTCCTGAGCTCCGTAGCTTGGTACTGCTGTGCCATGGCCGCTCGATGAAAACCGGGCGGCCGTGGCCGTGCTTCCTTAACGTTGAGGCTGGCGCCGCAGAGGCTTTCCTTCGACCGCGGTAATGCTAGAGCGCTCGTCGTGTAGTTGAGGAAGCTTGTTCGTTGCTTTATTTCCAAAGACACAAACCGGGACCAAGTTCTATGGGAAGATGAAGGATCGAGACAAGAATGTCGTTCTCAAGGAACACAGGAAGGAGCTTGTTACGAGGCCACGTTCTCCTCTTCTCTTCTGCCGGATGTGCAAACTCATGGAAGCTCAAGTTGTGTGTGTTTTTTACGCGAAAGACAAAAAAAGAGTGAGAAAGGGGAAATGCATGCATTTCCCCTTTCTCTGGATGTTACCCAGAGGGGAAGATCCAGTTTGCTACCCTACGCTGGGGAGAGAGGGGAGTGGAGGTCGAGTGAGAGGAATGTAGAGAGAGAAAATAAGAAAGGGAGCACAGATACACAATCACAGTCCGTCATTATCACCACACACTATCGCCGCCCAGCACAGCAGCACTTGTAACACTATAAACATCCGTTCAGGCTGCAGCCGCTTGTCCAAGTCTGTTGACCTTAAAAACTGCAACAGTGCCCTCGTCGCCCTCCGCTGCGATGGCTTGTGATGTCGGCATTCTGAAATGACTTCATCTGTTAATGGTCTTTGATCAAAGCGCGTCATCGCGATTGCGAACGATAGTCGCTCTAAATAGTTGCGAGGACAGTCACAGAGAACGTATTTAAGAGCCCCTCGCTACCATAGTCATCACACGAGGCATCGTCAGCCCATCCGATTTGGAAAGCAAAAGACTCCGTAAGAGTCACTCCGAGCCACATTCGACAAAGCAGGGTGTACCCTCGCGTCCGCAGAGTCCATCTGGGATGCGAAGGCGGAGAGAAGAGTAGGTGGTGCAGCCGGTTGCCTTGAAAACTTCGGGGGTTCCACATGAAGAACGTGATATCCTGCGTGAGCATTCCAATTTTTCTAGCGGCATCTGTCCTTGATAACGGTATCGACTCCTCTTTGCGGCCTTGAACATCTGACCGACCAGCGTTATCGGTGTGTTCGTTACCTTTGACGCCGCAGTGACTTGGAAGCCACTGAAATGTCGCGTGGTGTACTTTCTCAGCCAAGGTATGGATTAGTTCTCTAATTTAGAATACCAGTTGTTCGTGTGGTCCGCGCCGCATGGTTGCTAGCAAAGAATGCAGTGCTCCCTTCGAGTCACTGAATGTTATCTTCGAGTTTGTTCTAGGCTGACGAGACGAAGTGTAGCGCGAAGAGCTGCAAGTTCAGCAGCCGTCGACGTCGTTGGATGACACGTCTTGAAACCGATGGTCGTGGCCCTCGCTGGGAAAACCACGGCTCCAGAGGAACCCTGGATATATATATATATATATATATAGCTGTGTGTGTATGTGTCTAGTACAGCATATATCCATACATACCTTTGGTCAGCTCGACAAACTTTAGTTCTACTCTGTCACACTGATGTACCCTTCACCCAGCGAATTCTGTCACCTCATTGTGGGACGGTGCATACACTGAAGGCCTTTACCATAGAACGCCGTTGCCCATGAGTCAGAAAACTCAGTGTCCATATTTTTTTATCTTCTTCCTTCTTTTGCGCCTTTCTCCTCTCTTTCTCTCCCCAATTCCCTTCCCCACGCAGAGTAGCATGTCAGCGATGTCTGTACGCCGGCTAAAATCTCTGCCTTTCATTAAAGGGCTCTCTCTCTCTCTCTGTATATATATATATATATATATATATATATATATATATATATATATATATATATATATATATATATATATATAGGGGTACCTCTCGTGCAAAAGGAGTAGTTATAGTTGTTTAAATGCAGGTGGTGACAGCTCAGATTTTTTTCTGATTCCTGGTACGGTAAGCTGCACTGCGGTTCGAGTTAAATACCATGGACGATTCATTGGCTTAGTTGCGGGAGCGAAGCCTGATGGAAGGTGGGTGCATTCATCCGAAATCGTAACGTGAAGTTTCGCAACGTAGGTACGCGCCATCCCTTTCAACACAAATTCACAGCTTTTTTTTTTTTTTCGTTGTCTATATAGCTATAAGCTTTTACGGTTACATTCTTCCCCGAAAGGCTTATCGTGAAGGCGAGCGTCAACCTGACGCTCGTCTGGTTGACTTCCCTGCCTTTCCTCTCGTTGCTTTCGCTCTCTCTCTCTATCTCTCTCTTTGCTTACGACGCGCCGTCAGAAGAGGAAGGACGAGGACCAAAACATACGGAGCTGCGCTATCACCAAGTGGAACAAACGGAAGAGCAACAAGAGAAAGCTCAAGACGAACGCAAAGACTAAAGAAAGCGGCGATTGCAACGAGCGCGCCCGCGTTCGGGGCACATTTGCGCATCGTCGCGTCGCTGCTTGGTGGCTGGAATCGCGAGGTGGCAAAGGAGGACAGCAACAGAGCCAAGAACTCCATCCTGTCACATAATGCTCGCGGCGAAAGGGTTACGAGGCCGCTCTTGCACTTGCTGTCGGGCCCCCCTCGCGGATTCCTTCTTTTCATTCGTCTAGGGCCCCAGCGCGCCGAGCGGCGATCACGGGGCAAGAACGAGCTCTCCGATTCATCGGCGTCCCTGCAGCTCCCCATCTGCTCCGGTCCCGTGGCGGTTCTGGCGTCGTGCCCGTAACAGAGTTATAAGTGCCGCGTCTCCTCCCCTCCGCTGTCGTAGAGACGAGCTCCGGCGCTACAGAGCCGAATTGTTTCCTCTCGGCCGCCGCGTTCTTCTCCTCGTCCCCATCTCAACAAAGGCGCACGAGCGCACCATACGCGGAAAAGGGGGAGATCGGCCCTCGGGTTGGCTCCGTCCGTGCCGCTCCTTCTGCGTAGTGTGTGGGAAGCAACGGGCCTCGTGACCCATTGTTGTGCGCGCGGACTCTCCGGGATGCGCTCTTGTTGCGAGGGTGAAGGCACCGTCATAATGCGCACGACAGTGTCAGCATCTTGTGCCGTGCCGCGTGCATTACGCGCAACTATGTGGGCCTCTGTTTCTACCAGTTGGGTGCAACTCCATTGACGGGGAGGCACGGCTGTGTCGCTGGTCTGACCGAGCCGAGGTAGAAGCGTGATTCAAGCACTCCACTTTCTGTTGCGCCCTGTTATATTGGTTTCAGTTGCTCAAAGCGGTTTTCGTAAACCTTACTACTTTTAGGGAACCAGTAAACGTCGGTTACGGCGCGGTATGTATATGTCGTCTTCATGCAACACTTGGTTCTCAAAGCGTCGAACGGTGTAGTTTTGCGTATTTACGAGGGCAGGGAAAACGCGTAAGGACGAGAGTAACGTAGACGAAATTGAATACCACTGAGTGCTGAAACTCAACCGACCACTTATCGCTGGAAACACATCGAGCGAAATAATCGTTTAGCTATTTAACAATTTAGAGAAGTTTGCTCGGTCGATAGGAATAGACGTGTACATTTGAAAGCCCGAGCTGGCCTCCACCACCAAACATGAAAAGTACGACAAGAACAGCATGAAAATAGCTTAAAAGAATAGTGCGACGCGAGGTACATCACCCACGAGGGCAAAAGCCAAAGTCAGCTCTTCAAGCTGTCGCTTCCCAGGAAAGCGATCTGCCTTTCTCGCGAACCAGTGTGCCGATACGTGTCAATAAAGCAGCTCTGCTGTTGAACGCACCAGGCAGTTCAGAAACAGCAAATGAAGCTACCTATGAGAGGCGTCGGTGGCGGGTATAAGCTGAACCGTTTAGTTTTCGCACGCCAGTATGCGGTCACTTCGCGGCCGTAGGATGTAATCGGTGCACTCTATACAGCGCGGAGAAATTCGTTCGCAAGCAGGGAGGGAACATGCACGACAATACATTGACATACTGCACGCATTTATCGAGGGGACCTCATGCCTTGGAGCGCGGACCATCATCTCGAACGCGCTGTCCCAAACGAGCCGCGTTCGATCATCGCCCGCCTCAGCGGCAACGCTTTCGTCGTAGCGCGGAGAGAAGCTGCGCCCGTCTTCCAGGGCCCAGGCGTTCCTCCTGCGCCGAGCCATTCCAGTGTTCTGCACCATTGCGCCGGCTAGACTGTTGCAGCTGCGATGATCGTCGGCGCTTGTTTGCCTGTTGGGCGGAACCCGCAGCGGTGGCTCGGTTGTTGTGGCTTTATTCTGCTAGGCGCCGGGTCCTGGGTTCGGTTCTCGGCAGCGGCGGCCTCGTATCGTTAAGAAGGGTGGAATGCAATAACGACTTGCACTGACATTTGTGTGCATGTTAAACAATATCCCGTGACAGAAATTAACCCAGAGCCCGTCGTTTCTGCGTTCCTCATATATCCAGGTGCAGCTCTGGAACGTTGAGCCACACCAGTCACTAGTGATAAATCATAGGTGAAAAGGAAAATTATCATCCACCTGGGAGTATCACAAAGGCGCACGAAGCTACAAGGAAACGCAATATGTTTTTTTTTTTTCAGAAAAAAAAAGTTTCGCAGATGAAGAAAAAACTTGTCCAGAGCTCCGCATTTACTCAGAATTGATTTGTCACATTCCGTGTCCCTGAGCGAGTTGTATATCGATTCGGCCTCGTTCTACATTATGCTAGCCTCCCGGTAAATTCAAGTGGAAGAGCTACCGCTTCAGAGAGGCGTTAGTCCTATCTTTTGTCCCCAGAGAAGGGGGAGCCGTAGAGTTAATTTTGTAAATGAAATTATTGTGCTGCAATTTCAGCCGGTCACCTGAGCCGCAGCTCTGTCACTTCAAATATTTCCCCTTGATGTACGAGGGCGAATCAGAAAGTCGTTGCCCCCCCCCCCCCCCCCCCACACTTTTTTTTTTTGTAGCCAAATTGCGGCTGTAAATGCGAAGTCAACATATCCATTCCCAGTGGCGGACCTTTCTTAGACCGGCCCGGCGTTATCTGCCGGTAGCTCCGCGGCACGGCGCTGCTGCCAGTTGTTGAAGATGGCGGTTGTGCTTCACACGTCCACGGCATACAACCAACGAAGCGTGATTAGATTTCTATAGAGCAAGGGACGAACGCCCATCGAAATCTACAGGGCATAGAGTTTCATCTTACTATAACTAGAGGGAAATTTGGCGCTGCGATCGTTCAACAATCATGGGAATGATGAGAAGTACAGGCTATGGATTGGTACTCTGTTAACTGGCGAACTAGTCTACATGTATTTTTTGGCAGTTTTGGTTTCGCTTCTACCGCAATTGCTGTAACTCGCAGTGGGTCTGTGCGACGCAAAACCCTCTACCTTTGTTCAGTTGCTCGAAGTGGCGATAGCGCGCTGGGACGATGCTTGTGTCGCAGTGTGGTGCCGAAGCCCTGACGAGAAAGCGACGGCATGGTAAACGTATCTGCATCAGTAAATTACCGTTCTACAACACCAAAACCGCCACTCTTACAACAATAAGACGTTTGGTAAGCCAGAAAAAGCGCAAGAACGAAATACGGGTGGCGACGCCTACTTGAGTTCCCGCACCTGGGGGCTGTGACGTCTTGGATTTTGATGGCATCTTCTAGGGCCTACTAATTATATATAGCGGTACAGATGGACTACATTGTGTTCTAAAGGAACCAAATATTAAACATGGCAAATTTCGGGGACCTTTATTCAGCCAACGCGGCCCCAATGCGAAAACATACTTTGGAATCCCTGACGTCACGCTGACGTACCGGCGCTGGGGTTTCGGCGCGAAATTCAAATACTGATACTTGGACCTTCATTTTCTCATCTAATAATCAAACTATTTTTTTTAAATGACTGCCTGCAGGGTTCTCAAACAATGTTCCATTTGTCTAAACTGATTTATTGTTTCGCTTTAGTGTCCCTTAAAGTGTGTTAGGTTGGCGCTGTAGCGTTACGTGCTTTATAAAACTTCAGAAGAGTAAAAATAACGCACTACTGATACAATACGGTTGTACTTCTAGTGACTTGACAATGAAAATTGATTGAGGGCTTCATTACGCATTGCTCGTTTATGCGCTCATTGAAATGTATGTTTCAGGACATTTGAGAACACGAACTTACTGGTTGCTGCTTCCTGGCTGTAATCTGCTGTCGCAAAATGGGCGAGTGTAAAGCCACGTCATAACAGCTGCTGGCGCACGCTTCAGAAGCGGCACGTCAATATAAAATATAACGAAGCATGTTCGCAGAAGGCCACAAGCGTCCTAGCTAGCACTGCAGCAGATGTGCTTAAAAGTACTTGAAGACCAGCAATCGTGACAGCCGACGCAGCCTTTCGAAAGGGCGCAAGTGCCTGTCGTCTGCGAGAAAAGTCTCGCGTTCGCAGCGAGCAGGCATAGTAGCAGACGACACTTGTAGCATTCCTGTCAAATGCGCAGCACTTTCTCCCACTACAAAATTTTTATTTCCATAAGTACTTCATGAGTATTTTTACATAACTACATGCGTGGTTGTTATTGCTGTTGTAAAAATAAATAAATCATTATTCTCTGGCGCTAAGTCGGGAACAGAATTGCGGAAGAATGCATACCCTGTTATGCCCTGGTGGTAAACAGTGCTTCAATCTCAAAGTTATACAAAGTTTATGTAATGTGTTGTGGATTATATAAGATACTGCAGAAATAAAATTAGATTTTACGCGATAATACTTGAATATAGCATCGTTTACTGCGCCGCAAGCAAACGCCACTAGTCTAAAGATCGAAGTCAATCCGAAGCCTGTACTTCCCATCATTCCCATGTAGGTTGAGGCAACGCTCAGGAGAGCCCCCGTAGACACTGGCGCCGCATTTTCCTCTAGGGTATTTATTTAAAAACTCTATGCTACAGGAAAATGCAGCCCGCGTATAGGGAAATGTGTTTCGGTTTGAGGAGTGTAAGGTGGTGGTGTTGCGAGTTCGAAAAAAGTCGTGAAGACTTGCATGACAATGAGCGTTCGGAGAGGCCGCGTTCGTCGCTGACTGACGCCAGGGGCATCTCAAATTTAGTGCAGTGATGGGACAAATGGTCTCAAGCGGTGTGGTGACTATGTGGAAAAATATTGTAAGGTACGTGAAATAGTACGTATGTTTGTAATTACCAGTATGTACCTTATTCGGGCTAATAAAAATAGGGGCAAAGACTTTATGGTTCGCCCTCGTAAGCCAAGTGTCAAATAGAAGCAGCTCCGTTTAAAGCGAGACGCCCGGGACAATTCAGCAGATTGTAAGAGTACAGTTCCTTTCACCCTCGAGCGGGCTCGACAAAAGTCTTCCGTTTGCTCCTTTTCTAAAAAAGCGATTGATATTTAGGTCATTCCTTTGATTTGTGGCCACAAATGTCGGCCAGTAGGAGGCAGCAACCTTTTCGCTCTTTGCATAAGGGGCAAAAATATTATAAACATCATAATGGAAGAGAGGAGGAAGAGAGTGAGAGGGGAGGATCATATGTCCGTACAATGATAATCAGTGATGCTTTGCAACTAAGCTGTATGCAAAATTTATTCACTTCCTCTTTGTCTGCGTGCGTGTCTCTTCCTCTTCTTTTGTGTGCGTGATTCAGTGCGCTTTCTAGTGGCAAGTACGCCTCTTAGTCTTTCCGTTCATTTTTTTTCAACGCTCGTGCCTTATGCAGCTACCTCCTTCGAATTTAAACGAACTAATGGTGTACGCTGTACAATGCGATTATAGAAACCCCAGAAACCCATCGTCATTCCGCCATACTTTCTTGCTCGTTTGCTATTCAGGAAACAAAACAAAGGTAAAAGCTTGGTCCGATACTCAAAGTAATAAAGTAAGATAAGAAATAGCAACTTTTTGTCTCTCACTGCGCCTTCTTTGTAAGAGATTTGCTAGCCGGTCTTGCGGATACAGGGCAAGGCTCTCTTCTGTCGCCGGCCCGCCCGAGGCATTTCTCCTGTAAAGCGTGCAGCGCCTGCTTCCTCACAAGTCCGAATCAGAAGCCCCCTTTCCGGCGGCTGCGGGCGTCGTCTGAAGTGAGACCCCGCGACGGCGCGAGCGAGCTGCGTGTGTGTGGCGCCCCGAAATATCCCGAGGCCAAGTGATAAGCCCTTCGGACTTAGAGCTATCGGTGGCGGCGGTCAGCGTCTCGGGTTGCGAAGTTGACAGCGTGCAGGCAGCCGGCTGGTCGCTCCCGATAGCGTCGTCGCCGTTCCCGATGCCTTCTCCCGACGCAGCCCCGTGCGAGCGCTCCCAAGTTGCGCGCAGTGCGGTTGAAAGCCATCGCCGTATGTCTGTCCGACGAAGGTAAACAGCAGTCGTCCGAATCGTAGGCAGTCGTCAGGCCGCAACGCGATGCTTGTCTTTGAATCGCTTAGTGCCTTCCGTTAGCTGTTAACCTCTGAACCCGCAGAATCCGAGGTTCCGTCCTTTCTTCATGTTGTTCGAGCAGCTCGTAGTCCTACCATAACACGCTCCGCACATAATTTGAACTGTCCTCGCTCGCTCTCTCTGGTTCACTCCCTTCCTCACGTGCAGGGTAACAATGTAGACAAGGTCTAGTTGACCTCCCCGTCTTTTCTATTCTCTCTAACTGCTCGACAGTGAAGAATCGGAGGCAGCCTCGGAATGCCGAGGTGCATCGTCGCCAAAGCCCACGGGCCGTTTCGTGCGGCTCGGCCTCAGAAACACTGCACGCAATTCGCACCAGATCGCCTCCTCGGTCCGGGGCGTCGTGGCGCACGCCTTATTACTACGGCGGCGGAGG
This sequence comes from Dermacentor andersoni, assembly GCF_023375885.2. Lineage (NCBI taxonomy): Eukaryota > Metazoa > Arthropoda > Arachnida > Ixodida > Ixodidae > Dermacentor > Dermacentor andersoni. The sequence continues at coordinate 19,736,875 of NC_092816.1, read as the reverse complement.
CGCTAATCGGGTGCCGCGCGCGCGGTCAAGCGGTCTCCCCTCGGCGGGCCGCGCACTTTCTTGCGCTCCCGGGGCGTGTCAGCCGCAGGCCACGCTGCCGCTGCTGCTACGCCGATGCTCGGACTCGCTCGAGCGGCCTCCAAAGGCGGGAATGCGGAGGCTTGCGCCAAGCTCACTTTTCCTGCTGCTGCCGGTGGTGTTGCTCGGGCGATGCCGTGGCACCGGCTTTGGCAACGCGACCCAGTGCGCTCGGTTGGCCCGAAGGCAGGGGGGGGGCTCGTCGCGATCGTTGTTTTCCTATAGCGCCGAAGGCTGTGTTCGTCTCTTGCGCGTGGCTGCCTCCAGACTGCTCTGTGCGGCTTTGACTAGGAAGTATCTTGAGAAAGTTGCATTGGTAATCTTAGAACAGAAGTTAGCCACTAAAGATGGAAGAGTGCGCGGACGTACGCAACACACACACCGTATATACATACACGCGCGCGCGTGTGTAGATAGAGACAGAGAAAGTGCACGAAGAACGTTTACGTATGTAAGCACATGTAACAAATACATACGCTTTGCGGACAGTGCGGAAGCGTCGGCGAAGCGACACATGACCAGTACACAGCCACGGTTGTTTCAACAAGAAATTTGAACGAGCCTAGGTTTTTTCCGTTTATTTTACGTCACTCTTTGAAGGCTCGACGCGACCAGGAAGCCGGCTTAAAGAAGGAACAAAACAAACAAAATGACAACCTCTCTTTTACGATTGCAGTCATTACAGTCATTACAGTCATTACAGTCCGAATGGACTAATGACATCGCACAGACGTCGCTGTGTTGCCAGTAAAGAGCGGTGCCAGTGAAATTACGTCACTTTCAGATTTCGATCACTAATTATGTGTTGCACTTATTTAATGTCTGAGAAGATTTAGGATAAAAAGCACGCGCCGCGACGAAAATGTTTAATGATCTTTGTTTTCGCGCTGCAATTACCAAATATTCTGAATAATAAATCAATCAAGGATGTATAAGACCTGGTTTGAGCACTTTTTACGGTTGAATAGTACAGCATCATACCTTGCATATGCGGCTTAAATAAACACGTGGCATACGTATACGTAAGTATATACGGAACGTCACGACGACGTCGACGACAAAAATTCACCTGGAGTGTCCATGTAATTGCTACCGAAATCAAAGAAAGAAGAAGAAAAAAGCACGAGCTCTACACTCGTGGAAACGCCTGAAAGCGTGAGTTAGCGAACGAGTGTTTCAACGAATGAACACGCTGCTCAACCAGGTAAACGGGAAATAGAGAGATAACAATAAATGAAAGACATGCAGAACAACTGGAATGCGTTAGCCAACAGCTGCTTAAAGCGGACTTCGAAGTGCATAACGCCAATAATAATGCGTAAACCAAGACACGCGAGTGTGTTTACATTATGCGTTTATGTCGCAAAAACCGCTTCGTTTGTTCCGAGCTATCATTTTGTTCGCTACGTACAGCGGTACTCGAGGGGGCCGTTACCGATCGTTCTCGCCCCGTTGGACACCTGACGCGACGAAAACTCGCCGTGCGCGCTACACGGCCTCCTCGCAGCGTATCACTTTTACAGCGACCTATAGCGCAACCTTATACTCCGGGTGGAACATTGATCGAAGCTTTGATCCGCGTCATCGAGTACAGAGCCGGAGAGAAAAACAAAAAATCTGCGAGGAACGCACGTGATTTATTTCCAGCTTTTATTGGGTGCCTCGTTATTGCTTCCTGGCGGCTCCCCGTACATTTCAGCGCTGGTGGCTGCGTTTACTTGAAGCGGCTTTCGCTGAAGCGTGTGGAGTTGCTCTTGCTTCGGCTATTACGCTTATTATTATTTTTTTACATATAACGTAAGTAAGGCGCTCGCAAAACTAAAGTGTTGCGTTGCACGTGACGCGTGTGCGCTAATTCGATAAATTTAGAACCCGTATTCACAAAAAGCCCTTACGCTGAAATTGTTTGTGAGAGAAAATTCAAGCGAATCCTGACGCTGGACATACTATTAGCGAGGGCGGCCGGCCAGGGGCAGGCATCACTTCCGAACGCAAAGCTTCGTAAATTCGGTTCTGGCTCTTGCAGCGGATTTACGATGAAAAGAGAAAGGCACAGTCGGATTCACAAGGCGTGCATAATTGATATGTTATTCGCAAGCGCCCTTCTGCTGCCGCCTCTTTCGGATTACATGATCAGCTGAAAAGAATCGCTGTGTTAATTACTGGTGCTGATGTTACGTAACAGTTCGGTCTTTACGCACACCTCCTGCGTCATCTATGATGCCAAACGTGTGCGTCATCTATTTTCGTCGTTATCCTTATCCTATAATTATTATCATAATCATCATTATCGTCGTCATCATCACCATCACTAAACGAAATGTACTGATGACCAAAGTGAAGCGATGCCGCTTCGCATCACCTTTTTCTACGAGCCGCGCGCTGAACCCGACCTTTTCGTTAAGATCGTAAAAGAGAGTTTCTTTTGCTCCACGGACAATCAGCTGCGCGGCAGCGAGAGAGCCGCGCGCGCACAGTTCTCCTCGTTCCTGCGCATGCGAACGTGCGTGCGCATGCGTACGTCACTCCGCGGGGCAAGCAAGCAAGTGCGTCTGGCGAGGAGAGCTCCCCAAACGAGAGCCCCTTTGTTGCACCGAAGCCGCGTCGGCGGCGCGGCGCGTGGAGTGTTCGCGGTCGCCGGAGCGTGGCCAAGTGTGACAGCGCGCGCGGGGCGCAGGAGGAAAGTTTCGCCGGCGACGATAAGCCGGCGCTTTCGCTCGGGTCACGGAACGCCGAGAGGCCGCGCGCGCGCTCTTTCTTGCGCGGCTCTTCGCACGCGCGTCCGATCGCACCAGAAAACAGCGAGAACGCCAGCAACGCCGACGGCGACGTCAAGGACGGAGCTAGGCGAGCGGTGGGGCGTTCCCGCCTAAGCGCGCTGAGGGGGCGGCTGCCTTTGTCTCTCAGAGACCAAAGTCGGCGTCATGCTGCAGCCCCACCGTGCCAGAGGCTGACGGGAAAACAGGGAAGACGATCTTCGGACGACGCGCTGCGTCCCTTGTTTCGGAAGCCACGCAACGCCACCGCCCCTTCTCCTCCTTTTTTTGGGGGGCTCTTTTTTCGCTTTCTTTTAGTCCGCGCTACCCTCGTTATTTGTCGTCCTCCTTACTCGTTTAACGCAACTTCGGTCATCCTCCCCCCGCCCCCCCCCCTTTTTTTTTCTCTCTCGCGAGCTTCGCTCAGCGTGTGCGGAGAGGTTTTGTTTCACATAGTTCCTTCTCTCGGAATGGCCCTCCTGCCGCGACGGCGCGCTCGGTGTGCGCGGCGTTGTTGTCGCGGTCAAGTCATGCATCACTTTTGGTAATTGCGCCCATCGATCACGGACGCCTCGGAGCGGCACTGCGGGGGCTCCCTAAACACGTTTCCAGCATTCGGCCAGCGGCAGCCAGAAAGGAACGCGGGAGGAAGGGGGTGGGCCACCTCTTCCGAGAAGTTGGCCCAGACCGGCGCCGCGGGCGACCCGCGCGCCAGCCCGGAGGACGCCGCCGGGCAGCGCGCACACAGTGAGTCAGTTAGCGGCGACGACGCCATCGGGACGTCACGGTACGAGGAGGAGACGACTCGCTCGTATTTTTCCTACATCGAATGGCCGTGGACTGCGAAGAGGCCCTTTCCTGCTAGTCGAGAGGCGGCGGTGTACAGTCGTCCACACTTCCCTCTATAATAAGTTAGAGCGCTGAATTAATTGGTGCGCTGCGATGCAAACAATTTCATACGTGTGCACTGCTGTCGGTTTGAGAGACAATACTCGCAAAAGGTGAAAGCGATAGGACAACTAAGACAGGTCACACAGTATTCATACCGGTACCTTGAACCGTGTAATTACTATTTATTTGCTGCGACGTCCGAGCTCTCTAGACAGCAGTGTGGACGTCTGTATAACGGTGGCCAAAAGCGTCTCCCTATATAAGTCATAAATGTTCTTCGGGAATTGAGCAGCATCTTGTGATCAAGAAATCTATGGTTAGAAACAACATCGCGCCCAGGAGGGCACCAAGCTTCCGCTGGAGACTGGTCCCGCCGTAGTGGTCGAGTCGACACATGTCAAGGAAACAGAAAGGCGAAACTTATCGGCTCTTACAAAGGCTGCGGGGTGTACGGCCCGAATGCTATGAAAGGCTGCATCTGCAGCGAGAGCGGCTTATTTCACGACGACCGCCGAACGCATGCCGGCATCGCACAGGCGAGTAGGCGCATCGCCGCCGGCGCATTACTCGGGCCTCAAGAAAGCTGCAGTAAAAGTGCCGGCGTATCGATTGAAGGACGCGGGGAAGTGGCATCGGCAGACGACGAGAAAGCCACAGCGCCAGCACATTTTGTCAGGCGCTGGCCGCGTGTGGCTCGGGCACTTCGGGAGGGAAGAGGCGGCCGTGATTCACTTTCCAAGAAACACATTTCGTGCCTCGCCGCCTTCTCTTCCGCCGCTGCCGGCACTGCTCGCTTTTTTATCTTTCCCCTCCATCTGCCTCGCGCCAGAGAGGCCTATTGTTGCGCGATAATGTATTCATCGTGGGCGCGCCTCTTGTTCGCGATCGCTGACTGTCCGCCGCCGCGCATGCAGCCTGACGCGCGCATCGCGTATGCACCACGTTTTCACGCCGAGCAAAACTCGCTTAAAAGGATGCGCGCCGCATGCGGATGCGATGCATATGCCAGCGGGTATATACAGCGGGGATAAGATGTTGCGGAGGCTTGATGCGAATCTCCCGAGTCCACGTCTGCAGGGAAAGCAAAGAGCGGTGTATTTTGACGTCAAGAATATCGTACTTCATTATTGTACGTCAAGAATACTTCAAGGCGGTCCGTCACTTTGGGGGCTCCTCTAAAGAGTGAGTAGCGTCTGTATTCGCGCGAATGAACGCGTCCGACGCTGACAGAAGTTTGCCATGACGCTGAACTTGCAGTATTTAAGTAAAAGCGTACATACAAGATCAACACGATCCTATCAACTTTGGGTAATTAAAATTAAAAATATCTTCAGCTTCGGAGCTACAGGGCGAGCTCTATGTGGGAAAAGCCAATGTATGCGGTAATGAAAGATTTGGCGAGCACTGGCATTCACTCATATGCGAATATAGTGAGCTCGCCTTCTGTCGATTTTGAAGAGCTGCCACCTTCAGAGTGATTACAAAGACGGCGCCGAATAAAACAACACACGAAGAAGGGACACGAGACAAGCACGTAGGCGCACTAACAACTGAGTGTTTTATTTCTTGACATAGTAATATATAGCTGCTGTCAAGGATCAAAACAACAAGAATAAACAGGGCAGTCTTCTGCATCGCACAAGGAAGCCAAGATACAGAATAACTTCTAAGTGTCGCTCTCAAGATACGCCAGTTCCTTTGTCGAAAGAGAAACTGAGGCTTCACTGATACAATCAACACCACGCTTCTTGATCTCAAGCGCTTCCAGTATCTCCCGTGTCAGTTGATCATCAGCTCTGTTCAAAACATTGGTTCTATCAAAACCTGGGATGCACTTGTGAGCCTTACAATGCGCACTTATATGACCGGAGAGCTGGTTTTCCATCTTATATCGATGCTCATGCAATCTGTCATTCAGACATCTGCCCGTTTGGCCTACATATGACGAACCACACGACAAGGGAACCGGCGACAAGGAAACCGACAATTCGGCGCCGTCTTTGTAATCATGCTTAACCAACTAGCCCACCAGCACTTGCTCAGTGACCTTCAGAGTATACTGGTGGTAGCCAGTAAGGTCTACTTCGTAGCCTCATTGCATACTTCAATGCGCATGTCATTGAGGGTCTACAGCATGCACTACACGATCGGCCCACACGCTCTTTAAATACCGACGATAATGAAACCGTTTTCGAAACTTCTGTTATTATTTTCTTTGCTAATCTACGACTATTTTATTCTAACTCTCTGGGATCTTCATTTCATTCATTCGGTCTGTTATGCTTATCTTCTGCGGTTTGTGATCGACCGATGTGCCAGAGAGAAGTTGATACGCGAGGTCGCAGATGTGGTTAAAGGAGAGGCACAAAAGCTATTTGTTGGTGGCACTGGAATGCGCACCGGTGAAGATGGGTGGAGAGCGCGCGTGGTTGGCAGAGAGAAATAAGATGTCGCGTAAATCATCGAAGTTGATTATCGAAGATAGCGATAGCTTTCTTGTATAACCTGCTGCGCATGCCCGTGCCATCTGTGAATCATGAAACATTATTCGTGCATGGGCACATGAGCAGGCACACTAACTAGAAATCTCGCTGCCAACCACAATGCCGAATGATACCACGACACAGTACATCTTGTTGTAATCACTGTACCTTATAGTTGAAACCAGCAACCCCCACTATTCCTGGTATCCTGGTATCTGTCGCGGATGATGCGCTATCGCTTTAGTATAGTAAGGCTGTATACCCTTCCTGTCACCTTATTGGTACATCCATTCTGGGGGATTGACCGAGAATGGACACATACCAATAACACATACGCAATGCCGAGGCTGTCAGTTCGGGCACATATACCCAGTGACTAAGTTGTCTACTAGGTCAGACAACAGCCATCAGCAGGTTGTCTATTCGGGGCAAATACTCAGTTGACCATGTTGTCTGCTCAGCAACGCAGCAGCCAGCACATACCTATGGGCGAAAGTTGAGTAGCCAACTTGGTTCACATGATATGTGCCTCTGCTCATTATGCGAGATCGCCCAACCATCCAAAATGACCGAAGTAGCCAAAGAAAGTTATTACTTAAAGAAAAAAAAAAAAAGATGAAAAATGAAGGGGAGTTACAGAGACGGACGTCCGCTTTGCTACGCTACGCAGGGGGAAGTGGTTTAAGGGATGAAAAGAACTTGACGTGTGTATACGGAGTATGCCGACGAAGAATAGCGCAAAAGACATCAAGTCATAAATGAAGGGGGACGAGCCCATGCATACACGCAGCGCTTTAAATGTATGCGTTTGCTCCTATTGTGCATTGTGCTTTCCCGCGTCATTCCTCAACAGCAAGCTTTGTGATCTCTCGCCCGATTCAACATTGGCATGTAAAAAGAGTGAAGTAGGATATTTAGTGTGTATCATTGCTCGACCGAAACTCTCTTTATCATATGACAGATATAGAAAGAGCAAGCGTACGGAAACACAGCGCGAACTTCGTGCTATATAGGCAACTGGAAAATGGTCACACAGCAGCAAATGCAGCTGTGAAAGCACTCCGCATGCACAAGATAATGCTATCATCGGTACATTTCATTGTTTTGTGGGCGTTCCCGAAAATTTTGTAATTTTTGTTTCGCAAGCAGAGCTCGCACATGTTTTCTTATCGTCGTCGCCTTTTTATTAACCTTTCTGGCAAAGTGTAGGACATATTTCCTGGGAGATTAAAAAAATCTTGCAGTGTAAATTTGCGGAGGTCACCGCAAAGGAGAACGCGGACACATTTAGTGCGACGGAGAACCGGGCATCCAGAGAAGCAGCCGATTAGTCGAGCTTTCTATTGTCGTCCCATTAAAGCGTCGGGCGCTTCGCAAGTCGGCGAACGGTTGCGTGGTTCGATGCGAAGTATTGAGTTGTTGCGAACACTTGCTAACTATTACAAGAAGAAAACAAAGTGAAAAGAAACGTGGACCAACATGGAACAATAGGAGCCATGAGCGGAGCAGACGGGAAACGGTTCGAACGCTCATATTTGTTGGGCATAGACGCAAAAAGGCGCACAAAAGCCAGTTTCGTAGGCCGAAAAGGTTGTGCAGACACGAAAGTTAGGGTACACCGATAAGCAGTGACCGAAATTTAGAGTTGGAGGGATACTGGAGAAACAGGAAACAACAGGCCAAGATCTTCGCACAGCAATGCTTGAAAGAGCCATTACGACAAGGTCTGCTCCGGAGACGGCGCAGTCACGCTTCAATTCTGCCGTGTGCACTTTTGTTTGTCTGAATTGATTGCGTCTGTGCCAGGTCGCTTGTCTCGCCAAGTTTCGCAAGGAATATGTGCCCTGTACGCGAGGAAGGGGCTCAATGGGACCTCGGGCGGGGCAGTCGGTGGAGGAGGTTGGGGGTCCGCCCGGCAGACGCTTGACACAGTGGACCGCACTCGCAGGGCTCGCCGCTGCCACCTCCGCGTCAGCTGTTCTCAATGACCGCAGAGCCCAAGCAGGCCTTATTTGACGACGCCAGAAGCGCGTTTTTCTCGGCAGGAGGGAGGGAGGATGGGGGAAAGAAGAGCAGGAAAGGGTCGGAGAAGGGGGGCACCGAACACTGCCAGAGGAGCTAGGGCGGCCGCCCAATCGGCGCCGCGGGGAGAATGCGAGCGGTCGAAAGCCAAGACGGCGACGAGGACGTGGGCCGCAGGAGTGCATCGCTGGGCGACGTCGGCGCCGCGATGAGGAGGGAGGGGTCTTCGATCGGCAGCCGCCAAAGCTTTCTTGCAGCGGCGGCGGCTGCTGTTGAGCGCAAAGCGCTGCTTTTGGTATTGCGCGAAACTCTTCTCACACGGCGCGCTCAGGCAGGACCCCCCACCGCCTGCACCCGTCCTCTTTGCGCGCTTGCGTTTATGCTCGGGCGCGCGTCTTCGACGTCCGCGCGCGCTTCGCCTGCAACTGGCGGCCGAATTGTGACGGTGCAGCAAATCGATGCACATATGTGCGCTAGATGCGCTGGCTACAGTGCGGCATTCTGGCACCTTTGGCAAAACCTGTGGCGCGGACTTAAGGAAACTCTTATCGCCTCTAACTTAAGAAAGTTTACTGCCGATAGACGGATAACCAGTGAATCGCGTATTCCTTTATTTTTTATTTGTATTTTTATTCTTTTTTTTTTTGCGAGAGTATGACGCAGAATATAGGCTATAGTGAGAAGATATGCTTTCGGGCAATAATGTTGCTCTTGGACACCACCTTATATGTGGAGAGAGGGAGTAGTCGCTGTTAAACCGTGCCTCGCTCTCGCTAGAGAATTCGAGGTCATTTGTGTTTGTGTGTCACCGTGTGCTGGCGACATTTGAAACTGACTCTCAACTTGACGTGTTCTTTTCCCTCCTCTTGTTGCATGCAGAGGTGAGCCTGTTCGCTGTGGCGGCGCACGAATTCGGCCACTCGCTGGGCCTGTCCCACTCGTCGGTTCCCGGGTCGCTCATGTACCCCTACTACCAGGGAGTCAAGGACGACTTCCAGCTGCCGTACGACGACAAAGTGGGCATCCAAAGGCTCTACGGTGCGTTCCTGTGTGTGCGCGCGCATGCTTGCGTTTGCGTGCGCATCTCTTATTTCTCATCTTATAACGAAGCGAACAACACAGAGTAACGCAATACTATATAGCAG